>NC_090277.1:56170000-56822500 GCF_040414725.1 Anabrus simplex
TTTGCGATCAGTGGATCCGTTCATTTCTTATAGAATCTTAAACTCGAGTATCCATACTTTTGAATCCGACTGTAGACAATTTTGTGACAGAGGACGGGAAAAGAAATAAGAGCAAGGATAGGAATACATAGGAAGCTTTCAGAAGGAAACGAAGACCGCTGACTGTAGAATAAGCAAAGGATTAAGAAAAAGCTGGCTAAATGTTAACGTCTAGACCGTTCTATTGTTCTTAATCAGATACCTGGACTATCAAAACTAGTGAAATACTGAGATTGGAAGCCTTTGAAATGTGGGTATGGAGAAGGTTACTTATAGTGTTGTGGTGGTGGTGGTGGTGGTGGCGGTGGTGTAAGTACAACTTGGCAACCACTCTCTATTACCACTAATCAGAAGGAAAATGAAAAGTGTCGGACACTTGGAAAAATGAATATATCGGCGAAAGAAAGGGAAGGGTCACTAAGGTAGGAAAAGAACAAGAGTTGACCAAGAGAGGTCGGATAGGAAAAAATAACAGTCATCCGCACTAGCGGCGCTAAGAAGCTCGAGGGCCTCCCACGATAATTAAAAAGGGATCCCTCGTTTCATGATAAGGAAAGTTACAAGTTCATTTCGTAGTACAAGGTTGTATATTATTACAATTAACAGGAATGAACGATGATAATAATAGTAACAATAATAATAATAAGTTACATAATTTAGTTTTTAAATCCGAAGGAATAAAAATAATACACTTACATGGTACGAACACACACACACAAGAAATGCAGATTTCCAATATTATAGTAACCAAAACACGCTGACCGTCACAATATTAAGAAATAATCTCGTTCCTAGGACCAAATAATTTACTACTATTTACAACTCAACCGTCCATCGTAGGCCTACTTACTTACACTGACTGCTGAGAGTTGTAAACAGGCTCTAGAGCAGGGCCTCTCAAACGCCCAAAATCTCACGCGTGCAAACTGAGGCGCAGAGGTCCTGTGCACAGTGCATCGGTCCCACTCAGCTCGGATCGGTGCGACTCGGCTAAGCTCGGCTCGGATTTGGAGCGCTACGAAGCAAATGAAGAAAAGGGAGACAGACGGAGCGAGCGAGACAGGCGTGGGGAAAGAGAGATACAGCGCTATTGCTCCAAATCGAGAAGTGGGGGTCTGCACCACCCCAGTGAAAGTCTAATGGGGCTTATGGTTCCAATCTGTAGCTAGCTTCAGGTAGTTTCCGTCTCTGATTTTAGATGGCGCTGGAGGTCATACACAAAGTGAAGATAGTTGTACACAAGTTCTGTAGATGGCACGCAAGTAGGCATGAAATGAGCGATATTAATAATTAAAGGCAGTGTGTCTCTACCTGAAGTATTTCAAGTCTAACCTCAATCATTGGGTCCTTCTAACAAAGAAGTAGTCATATAACGTCAAGCATTATGGAGATAATATTGCTGGATTGCACTGAATCCGACTTTACCCAATCGATTAACCTATTTCGAACTTATATCGATTTTAAGCGATAGTTCCCATGATGCTATAGTATTTGTGTTGTTTGAATTCCAAGTGCCCATGTGCTTGTGCTGTAAAACTTTGTTCCTTGTGCTTGTTTATTAGAAATATATCTTCGCTAGTCCTCTTGAAATCCTGTATTTCCTGTCTGAGTACACCTCAGGGGCTGAAAGCTGAATGGTTCTATTAATGTAGTTCTATATGTTTCCTGTCTCAGTGCATTTAATTCTGTTTTCATTTTCATGTGATACTTGGATATTGATGTGATACCCCATTCTCTTGCATATGGTTGCATGTGGCGTGCTCTGCTGTCTTGCTTTTAAAGGGATTTCTTATTTGTTATAATACCAGCTTTGTATTAATGTGTCAATCATTCATTTGAAGTTAAGAGCTGCTTTGAGGCGTGACGTTATGTTCTCAGTAACATAGTATGCCATAAGAACTAGGGGCATCAGATCATTATTTACAACATAGTAAGTACTTGGAAATAAAAATATATGAATTACAATATATTGGATATGGAAGTAGTAGAACTGCATTATTATCGACGGCCGGGGGGGGAGGGGAGGTCGCGGGGCAGGGAAGGGCGGGGAGGGGAGGGGTAAGCTGTAAGGATAACCGGATGTGCGTCACTGCGCCGGATGCTACTTCTCTGCGCTATCTGTTGATAATAGCAGTAAGGTATTGCACAAAATGCGCACTGTGGCGCTATCTCTTATGGGAGACTGAAACTACTAGCGCCTAGTGGCTTGGTACCAAAATTTATCATTGAGTTACATCTCTATTCTATTCTATCCTCTTTGGTCTGCACTCTGTTCAACCAAGCGAAGTCGTCTTTTGCACCGTGCACCGCGCAACGCACCGTTGCATGCACCCTGCGTGGCCCTGATTTAGACTTCAGAATTTAGAGTTTAGATAAGGAGGCTGTTTTTGTTATAGTTTCTTCGCTGACTACTGGGTTCTCACAACTGGCTAATTACTTCAAAAGACTTGTTGATTGTTGTGAGTGGCAGCAAAGGGTGGTTATTATTGGAACAGGTTGGGAAACCCCCATGCTTTCAGAAATAACTACCGTATTTCCAGGGGCGGCCGTACCTTATGTGCTGAAGTGCTGCAGCACATTGCCTACTGGGATAATAAATTAGTTTAAAAATATTATCTACAATCAAATACAGTGCATTGAAAAAGACGTCAGCCAAAGAATAGAAAATTATTCAACTCCCCTCAAGCCGGGTGCTGTGCGATCACAGCTCAGCGAGCTTTCAGCCAGAAACCAGGAACTCTGCCTTTTGCGCATGCGTGCCAAACTTTTCCGATACAAAGAGAATGTGTTCCGATAAGCTGTGGAAACAACAGCCAAGACATCACTTCACAGCGATTCTTCGTTCGACCACAGAGAGGCAGCACTTGCACTAGTCACACTTGCATTACGACCGATATGAGAACGTGGCAGATGGCACCCTCTTCAGTCAGCGGTAGTATTTAAGAGGGGATCACTCAAAGCAAACGGGAAAACAAAATACTATAGAGCTGTTCGCGCCAGGTCTTTTAATACCAAAGAGGATAGAATCCTACCAACTTGCCTATTCCATAGCCACATTTGTAAATCGATAAACTAAAAAAAAATGTACTTGTTATGTTGTCAAAATAAGGCCATGATATTGTGATTTTCTTTAATTAAAAATGTCTAGTTTATAAATGACACTATAAAAACATAGCATATAATTTTGCATTACGACGTTGCTGGTTTTATTTCAATGATGTTGGTAACATTGGGAAGTTCTGTTTTTTTTATTTTTTATTTCAAAAGAGGCACCTGAGCCAAGGCTCATAATGGTGCAGTACAAATAATTACATTTGGCAACAAAGATGAGATTTGAGAACATCAGCTTCTAGAACAAAAGTATAATATACTGTAAAATGGAGAAGAATAATAATAATAATATTAAGATATCCTAGTGATAGAAACCAAATATGAACAGCAGTGATATAGTATACTAAATCAGTACTCTATAGGCTTGCCATTTTTACTTTTAGAAAATTAACAAGCTTGGTTTTAAAGATGGGTAAGTTAGCGGCTTCTCGAATATGCTCAGGAAGGCTATTGAAAAACTTTACAAAGAAATGCCATGAAGAATTAGTGCCATACTTAGTAGACTTTGATGATTTACAGTGAATTTTAGTAGATCCTCTTGTACTGTATGAATGTATATCAGAATTCAAGTTGCAAAGTGTGTTCGAATGAGTTTGTCATGAGTTTTTTGCGCGCTCACACCAAGTGTTTGAGATCGTGAATATTTTGCCATTGCAGGCGTTATTGCGTGTTTAATTATATAGTTTAATAGTCTTATTATGAATAATATGTATATATGCTGGGGTTGTTTACATGTTTGTTCAGTGTGGAAAACTCAGTGGAGAGCCCTTGAAAACCACATACCGGTATGTTTCTAAATATTTGTATTTTTTGGAGTGGGGTTGGGTTACAGCACACAACTGTATTTCTGCAACAGCCGCCACTGCGTATTTCTTTTGAATATAAAAGCTTTTCACTACGACGACCGAAGTTTGGAATAATCCTCTGTAATAATGTGCTGTGTGCTGTAGCTTTATCAATATGTAAAAATCACTCTTCAGCTACTGAATTAGGAAACAGTCATGGGCCTCTCACAAGCCTTGAACCGCCAGCCCCGCTACCACTGGACTGATCCGTCTGACACTAGTAAGTGGACGGGATGCCAGACTCATCTAGGACCACGTGGCCGCCAATCCGCGCTGCTACTAAGCTGGCAGACTCTGGGTTTCCCTTTCAGCTGCCTCTTACGATAGACAAGGGATACTGTGGCTATATTCTACCGCCTCCACCCGATGAGCGTTCCTTAAAGTCAGACAACGTTTTAAGGTTGCGAACAAGGAGGTTTTAAAAATTCTCAACTAGAACATTTTCTCCGCTACACGGAAAGGCACGGTAAACTCGCTCGGTCTGAGGAATATTCTTTTCCCAAAAACAAATACTTATTCTATTCTTTCCCATGTACTGGAGAAATTTACATGTGAGTTTTATTTTCTTGGTATTACCTCCTAAGCAGGAATATTATACAGAAAGAACTCCTGAAAAACACAGGTTTCTACTAGGGAAACTACCACTGTGGAAGAATAAACCTATCGGTCTGATTTAAGAAATAAGGCGGAACATCCCACGCCTCCTAAAAGGCCGAATTGCTCGCACGTCGTGACGGAGCTTTGAGAAGACGTGTTCGTAACGATACATCCTACTGTGACTACGTCCTGTGAAGACAGGAACTACTCACCATTACTTGCAATTTACTATCAGAGCAGATGACATCATACTCCTAACATGGATCCCACCTTTATTCTCAACACTTGTGAGTGTTTGAAGTTACGCCAGAGGAATAGGCTACACTAACACCATATTGACCACACCTCAAATAAAAAGGGTAATTTCATTTCGATCATTGACGCATTATACTGAAGAAGGAGAAGACGACATACAAATGCAGAGTTTTTACTATAATCCTTACTTCTCACGAAATGTATTTTTTTACTAGAAATTTCTCATTCTTTCTTAATCCGTATACCCAACAGGGTTGGTTCTTCCCTCGGACTTAGCGAGGGATCCCACCTCTGCCGTCTCACGGGCAGTTACCTCTGTGGGTGGGTGCGGTAGAATAACACCCACGGTATCCTCTGCCTGTCGTAAGAGGCGACTAAAAGGGGCCCCAGGGGATCTCAACCTGGGAGCGTGGGCTGGCGACCGCGGGGCCCTTAGCCGAGTCCTGGTATTGCTTTCACTTACTTGTGCCAGGTTCCTCACTTTCATCAACCCTATCCGACCTCCCTTAGTCAATTCTTGTTCTTTTCCGACCCCGACGATATTAGAGCACTCGAAGGGAGTCTTTCATTTCCACGCCCTTCGTGGCCCTTTTCTTTTTGAACTGTCGGATCCTTTCCGGGTTTTTTTCTCTCTGCTTACTATTATAAGGAGGATGGTTGCCTAGTTGTACTTCCTCCAAAAACTATAATCATCATCTCACGGACAGTGTCCTGAAGCGTGAGAATTTGGATCGGGGGATACAACCGACGAGGAGGGTCAGTACTTCGCCCAGGCGGCCTCACCTGCTATGCTGAACAGGGGCCTTGTGGGGAGATGGCAAGATTGGAAGGGATAGACTTGGAAGACGGAAAGAAACGGCTGTGACCTTCAGCTAGGTACCATCCCGGCATTTGCCTGGAGGAGAAGTGGGAATCCACGGAAAACCACTTCGAGGGCGGTTGATGTGGGAATCAAACACATACCCCCCTCCTTACGATCAGTTGACCTCCTGAGGCTTAGTGAACCCCGTTCCAGTCCTCGGAGGCCTACCACTTTTCAAATTGAACCCGGGCCTCCGGGGGTGGCAGCTAATCACACTAACCACTACACCACAGAAGCGGACTACTCTTAATTTACTTCTGGAAATCAAATTGTAATCGTTACATTCTAGTAATTGATGTTTTAGCGTTTTTATTATACATGGAGAGGCCGAAAGTCAAGGGAAGGGGTGTCCCATTAGAAACTGTGCCGTGTATGACCCCTGAGCGTTGCGGCTAGATCCAGCGTAGCTGAGTAGTCTGTCACAGACACCAGTGTCGTGAAGATGGCAACAGGTCGCGAGTTAACCGACTTTGAACGTGGAATGATCATCGGCGATACGGCGGAGTTTACACGCGAATTCGGGTTTCCAGGTCAACAGTGAGGGAAGCCCGTCTCCGCTGGTACGGCCACGTCATGAGAAAACAGGACGACTCAGTTGCCAAAACAGCGCTCCACATCAACCCAGAGGGAACAAGACCACGAGGAAGACCGGCAAAGAGATGGACTGACAACATCAGGGCAGACATGCACAGTGTTGGCTTAACACCAGAAGATGTCAACGACAGACAGAAATGGAGGAGATGTAGCAAAGCAGCAGACCCTGCAAGTCGGGATTAATGCTAAGAAAGAGAGAGAGAGAGAGTGTCGCGGATGGATCTTGAATATCGCAGAGAGAATGTTACCACCTACGTAAACCGCTGCACGAAAAGACCACAAGTGTTTAACGAACGGAAATTACGTAGCCTCCGCAGAACCATACTGGGCGCTCGACGAGCTACTGTGAGTCAGATCACCGCCCAGTTGAACGTTGGTAGTCAGGCACCCATTTCTGCCAAGACTGTAAGGAGGCAACTGCACCGCATAGGTTTTACTAACCGACGACCAACTCGTGTCCCTTTCCTGACACCTCGACACGGAGTTCAACGACGTGCATGGGCCCGCGAACATCGGCAATGGACATGGAGCAGTGGCGGCGTGTGGTATGGTCCGACGATTCCCGGTTCCAGTTCTATCGAGCTGATGGCCGCGTGAGAGTGTGGCGTATGCCCCATGAAGCTATGTCAACAGACTTGTGTCCAGGTGGAAGGTGACTCAGTTCGGGTCTGGGCGGCGTTCTCATGGTCTCAATTAGGCCCCAATTTCTGGCTGCAAGGGGTGCTTACAGGTGCATGTTATGTGGACATTCTTTCAGACCATCTGCATCCCTTTCTGGTCCTAGAGTATCCTGATGGAGATGCCATGTTTCAGCAGGACAATGCGCCATGTCACCGCTCTGTGGTGACACGCAGGTGATTGAAGGAGTACTCCAGTGAAGTTACGACCATGGATTGGCCCTCCAGATCGCCCGATCTTAATCCAATCGAGCATTTATGGAATACTGTCAATGCTGGTGTACGCTCCATGGCCCCCGCACCAACTACACAAGACCAATAGTGGGTAGTAGTACAAGACGCGTGGGTCCAGATCCCTCCAGAAAGATTCCAACACTTTGTAGAGTCGATGCCGCGCCCTATTGCTGCCGTTTTGAGTGATCGCGGAGGTGCAACCCATTACTAATATCACATGCAGTGTCTTCCCATGATTTTTGGCCACTCGATGTAATAACTGACAAGTACTGATTAGGTGGACCCTTTATTGAATTCTTCTTCTTCTTCTTCTTCTTCTTCTTCTTCTTCTTCTTCTTCTTCTTCTTGTTTTCGAATGGGTCTCTCTATGGACCACGTTAAGCATCATTCATTTACGGTTCTTCCTCCTTCGATCGGCCCAGTACTTCTTCATCCTTTCGGAGTGGGCTTCCTTACGTTCTCGTGACCAGTTGTTGCCGGTCCGTTTTTTGTTACTTTGATCTTGGAATCCCTTAATTTTGTTGATGATTTTTCTGTATTCCTGTCTGTTGTATACTACCTGCTGTGATATATTATTTTCCTCCATATCCTCCTTGACCCCTTTAAGCCAGCTAGTTTGTGTCTTCCTGTTCTCCATGTACTCCAGAATTCGCTTGGCTGTTCTCTCTGGTGGCATTCTTTCAATGTGTCCGTAGAAGCAGAGTCTTCTCTTCTTGAAGGATGTTGTGATTTTTTCGGTCCTTTTGTATAGTTCCTCATTTGGTCGCAGTCTAAATTCTTGACCCACTTTCCTGGGCCCTAGTATCTTCCTCAAGATCTTTCTTTCTGTCTTTTCAATGTTTTCTAGTAAGCCCTTCCTGTTCAGTGGAATACATTCGATCGCATATAGACTTTCTGGTTTGATGACAGTGTTGTAATGTCTGATTTTTGCAGTGAATGAAACTGATTTTTTATTGTAGACATTTCGACATAACTGGTATGCTGCTTCCATCTTTCTTGCCCTTTCCTGTAATGCTATTCCTGGCAGTCCTGTTGGGGTTATCCATTCCCCTACATATTTAAACTTCTGTACTATTTTAATTGTTCCATATTTGGTGACAATATTTTGTGTCGGATCCTTTTTGTCCTGAATCATTAGTTCCGTTTTTTCGAAGGATATCTGAAGTCCCGTCTTTACAGCAGTCTCTTGAAGTGTTTCAATTTGTACCTTGGCTGTTTCAGTGTCTTCTGCCAGTATTGCCATATCATCTGCGAATGCTAGACAGTCAATTTTGACTCCAGATCTTCCCAGTGATATTCCATTTTCCACCCCTAATTCCGTCAGTCTCTTCCTCCACTCTCTGACCACTTTTTCAAGTATAACATTAAACAGGAGTGGTGACATCCCGTCCCCTTGTCGGACACCTGTTTCGATCTTGAATGGTTTTGACAACATACCCATAAACTTAACCTGTGCTGTAGTGTCAGTGATGGTTTCTTTGATTAAATTTCTAGTTTTTTTATCTATCCCAAACTCTTCTAACGTGCTTATCAAGTTTGCTCTGTCGACTGAATTCTTTTATTTATTTATTATTTTTGCTAGTGGCTTTTGTCGCACCGACATAAAATATTTTATTAGAACTGAAATTTCTTTGTATTATATAGTCAATACTGAACCAGTATGAAATGTATAAGTTGTAAAATATGTTATGTGTGTAATGGTGCAATGGCTGTATGTTATAATCTTTTATAAAAGTTAACTTGCACAAAATATTTGAAAAACGATCTGTGACAAATTTCTTTGTTAGTGTAATACTAGCCTAAGAGGCATGCGTTCCCGCTCAAAATAGCTCTGGTTTTACCAACAACGCTACAAATTTTCTACACCACGATTTATTGATAGGAATTTGTGTTTGTATTTTAAAATGGTTTTACCACACACGCGGAAGAGTATGTTTGTATTGCCGTCATATACAAAGTATTGTAGTTTGTTAGTTTGTTAGTCACCGTGGCGGTCAGTCTGATGTTTATCGGCAGACAGAAGCAGGTCTGATTTCCTGCTGCTGCTAGCACGGGCAGATGCAACGGAGTCAATTAAAGACCATCAGGGACAAGAATGTCATTAATACTGCGCACGTTAATATTTATGGCTGGAGGAAGGAATGTTATCAGAGAGAGACGTAAAAAACACAGAAAATAGTAAAATGTAAGGGTGATTTATTGTTCGAGTGGAGTCCGAACGGCTACGCTCACTATTACGAACGGGGAAATGAGTTTTTAGTGAGATCTGCAACATAATATTAATCCATATCAGTGGCGGTACGTGGATAAAACATCTGGGGGTTCACTCCTTTGAAAAATAACATGTTCAAATATATCGTTACTTGATGTTTACACAGATGTAAACAAAAAGAGACATTACTCAATCAATCATCTCATAAATAAATAAATAAATAAATAAATAAATAAATAAATAAATAAATAAATAAATAAATAAATAAATAAATAAATAAATAAATAAATAAATAAATAAATAAATCATCAGTCACCATCGATTTGTATTTAGGGTGTCCGGCTCCATGGCTAAATGGTTAGCGTGCTGGCCTTTAGTCACACGGGTCCTGGGTTCGATTCCCGGAAGGGAATTAACCATAATTGGTTAATTTCCCTGGCAGTGCGGCTGGGTGTATGTGTCGTCTTCATCATCATTTCATCCTCATAACGATGCGCAGAACACCTACGGGTGTCAAATCGAAAGACCTGCACCTGGCGAGCCGAACATTTCCTCGGACACTCCCGGCACTAAAAGCCATACGCCATTTCATTTCATTTGTATTTAGAGTAGTCGTCCAGGTGGCAGATTCCCTATCTGTTGTTTACCTAGTCTATTCTTAAATAATTGCTAAGAATTTGGATATTTATTTAACATCTTCGTTGGTAAATTATTCAAATCCCTTACTCCACTTCCTATAAACGAATATTTGCCCCCATTTGTCCCCTCTAATTCCAACATTACCTTCATACTGTGATCTTTCCTACTTTTAAAAACACCACTTAAAGTTAATCGTCTACTAATGTCATTTCACGCAATTCTCCACTGACTGCTAGGAACATACCACGAGTCTTCCCGGTACAAACTTTGCAACATTTTCGTAACGCTACTTTTTCCTTGGAAATCACCCATAACAAATCGAGCTGCTTTTCTTGGGATGTTTACCACCTCTCCAATTAAGTAATACTGGTGAGGGTCTCATACGCTGGAACCATACTCTAGTTGGAGTTTGCGAGAGTCTTATATGACCTATCCTCCCCCGGTGGGTGAGGGCGGTAGAATAACACCCACGCTATCCCTACCTGTCGTAAGAGGTGAATAAAAGGACCCCCAGAGGCTCTGAACTTCGGAGCGTGGGTTGGCAACCATGCGGTTCTTAGCCAAGTCCTACCATTGCTTCCACTTACTTGTGCCAGGCTCCTCACTTTCATCTATCCTATCCGACCTCCCTTGCTCAACTCTTGTTCTCTTACGACCCCAACGGTATTAGGTTGTGAGGCCTAGGGAGTCTCTTATTTTCACGCCCTGTATGGCCCTTGTCTGTCTGACCGAAACCTTCATGTTTCGAAGTGTCGGATCCCTTCCATTTTCTGTCTCTGATTAGTGTTATATGGAGGATGATTGTCCAATTGTACTTCCTCTTAAAACAATAATCACCACCACCACCACCACCACCACTATACACTGTCCTTTACATCCGTAATACTACAACCCATTAGCAACGGGATTTTCTGTTTTAAGATAAACGGCTGCATCTCGAAGATGTTAGCAAAACAATGAGAAATGGGGGAGGATATGACGTGTAATTACCTTACGCTGTTCCAGTTTCGTTTGATATTGAAAACTTTGTTGGCGTAGGAATAACTGACTCAAGAACGTGTTAGAAAGAATTGTCTTGACGTATTTTACTGTCTACTTTTCGTAAAAAAACTAAAAGTTTACAGTAATTATATAAACTTAGGCAATGTACACCTATTGATGTTATAAAAATCGTAATTACCAGAATATTTTGGTTCATTTCTGTTGATTACATCAAGAACGCAAAATCGTGAAATTAAAATTTCATCAAAACCTACCACATACAGCAAATTTTAACCGCGATTTTTCAACAGTGCTTCGGCTAACTTCGGGGCTGCTCGATGTAGCTCGTGTCTATCGCTGGCCCACTCACCAGCGATAGTTGGGCTGTGTTCTTGCTCCTCATAGTAGAGGTGTGACAAACGGTTATTTTTGTATAACTGCAACATCTGACACTGCTACACTAAAGTAACTGTGAAAAGTAGCAGTTAAAAATAACGCCCAACGTTACTCACCTTTTATTGGTCACAGGGTGGTCACGGCTTACAGCTTGTCTCCTTACAGCTGTGATGCGAAGTCCCATTCATTCACTCGCGCATGCGCGCACGCATCACTACACTGTTGAAAGTCGGTGCAGCAAAACACGCATTCCTATTTGCTATGAAGTTGACGAGAGGCAGACAACGGATGAGATGAGAAGACAACATAGCGTTTTTTTCTGAAATCTAGAGGACTGAGTTTGATAATGACCCGATCACTGATAGAAGACAAGAAAATATGATGATCTGTCTGCCAAACCTCGACACAAACCGGTACAAGAGGATCGATTAAGTAAAATGAAGTAATGTTATATATAATATGTTATCTATAATATCAATATGGAAAGTTAGCATACTAATTTATTCATGGTACAAGAAAAATTATACGAGTGAACGATTACCCCTGAGCAGTTGAATATGTCAGCACCGAAATTAAATGAAATGACGTATGGTTTTCAGTGCAGGGAGTGTCTGAGGACAAGTTCGGGTCGCCAGATGCAGGTCTTTTGATCCGACTCCCGTAGGCGACCTGCGCGTCGTGATGAGGATGAAATGATGATGAAGACGGCACATACACCCAGCCCCCGTGCCAGCGAAATTAACCAATGAAGGTTCATTTTCCCGACCCTGCCGGGAATCGAACCCGGGACCCCTGTGACCAAAGGCCAGCACGCTAACCACTTGGCCAAGGAACCGGGCATAGTTTACACTTAAGTTTCCAGTTGACAGCAGCAACTTAAACAAATACACTATAGTATATTTGACTTAAAGCAATCTTCTACGAAAGCGCTCTCACTCTGAAGGTCACATTCTGTGCCTGTAAGCTACTACTAGTTACAGTTCCCACTTCCCAGTTACTGTTTTCACTAGTAAGTTATTCTGTTGTTGTACTTGTTATATTTTGTCCTCGTTACATTTGTAACAGTGACAGGCACGTAACTGCGACAAAATAACTGCTACGTTGTTTTTCATAGCCTCACATCTAGCGCACCCTCCTTACGTCCCACAGCCCCACGTCCTCAGCCCAATACGCAATATTCCAGAAATACAACAGCAAATCGAAGATTTAATGCGACGGCGGGCTGACGAATGTATCAATGTTAACGGAAGGTATTTTGTTGAACATTTCATCTAAGAAAGAATTTCATTTGGTATGCTGGTACGTTCTGTTCCTATGTGTTTTTCGTGGTGAGTTGTAGAAAATGTATTCTAACACGGTAATAAAGTTTTCCCGGGCCCATGTCCATATAACACATTTCCTTCTACTGTGTGTGACAAATGTCTCCTGAAAGTTTGGCCTATCTTGTATTATTATTATTCTTCTTTCGTTTCACTCTCTTTGGAGTGCATTGAATCAATCATTTCTTTCTTTAGTGGCCAGTATTTTTCCACTATTTCTGATTTTCAATTCTTCTCGTCTTTCGAGTAATAGGTTTGACTTTTAATGTAGATTTGTCTTGGAAGCTTATATTTTCATATTTAGTTATTACTTTAGTTGTTCGATCGAATAGTCAATTTTCTGTGATTTTTTATTCTACTAGGCACTTTTAAATTTCCTTAAACCAGTTGGGTTTTGTTTCGCGGTTACGGAAGAAGTCAAAGATTTCTTTGGTTAATCTATTAGAGTTCATTCTGAGAAGATGGCCGTAAAATTTTATCCCCCTCTTTTCCCATAGTATCTGAGAGTTTTTCAATTCTCTCGTAGAGTGTTTCATTCTTGATGTACATTATCTTATTACCCTGAAAATTTTGTGTTATGATCTTTCTTAAAAGTTTCCCCTCTTTTAGCTCGAGTTTCTCCATCTGGTCTTTAGAATTCTGTTTATTATTATTATTATTATTATTATTATTATTATTATTATTATTATTATTATTTCGGAAGGGTCTACAAGGGACCACGTTGTTCAACCGTTAGACTTTGATCTCTGCCCAGTATTGCCACATTTTTTCCCAGTGTAGCACCATTCTTTCCACCAATCAGGGGGTATCATTTTTCTTAAGTGTTTATTTCCTGAAAACTACGGGCTTTCTTTAAGATCTGTCTGACAGTAAGTCGGTCATCCCGAGTTCTTTTATGTCTTTCCCAGTCTCCGTCAGCCAAGTAGTAGGCCCTACTGACTTTGTCGCTTTTCTAGAAGGTGGACATGTGGTTGGTCATTCTGTTTGGATATCACCTTGCCTGATGATCATAGGAAGCTACTCTCCATTTTCTGGCACAATAAGAGGGCTTCTCTCTCTCTCTCTCTCTCTCTCTCTCTCTCTGAATTGTGACGTCTCATGTATTCCTCCATCTTCCAGTACCGGCCCTGGGATCTCTGCGAGAATTTTTCTCTCTCTACCAGATTTTCAATAGCTTGCAGAGCTTCCGGCCGGATGACTGTTGTGTGGTGTTTCAGATTCAGTGTGCGTGTCAGCCGTCGCTTGTTGTAGGTGATTTGAATCAATCGACAGTCCAGAACCAGCTTTCCGACTCGCAAAGAGGTACTTCAATTTTCCCTCTCGATTCACCTTACCCTGTTCTAACAACATCTCCTCTCTCAGCCTCTTTGATGTTCGTAAACTAATTAGTTTGATTATTATATATATTTCCGAATAAACCCATTTCAACTGCGCAAAGTAGGCTACTTAAGACGTGAGCATTTGCATTTCTTTGTACCCTTATTACTTTCATTCTTTTTCTATGGGTTTCCTTTCTGTCTTCAGACCAGAGTATTCCGGTTAGTTTTGTGTGCTTAGAGATACCATTCTGGTGCAGATACTTTCGGTTAGTCGATATGCATTTTCCATCTTTCGTTGGCCATTTTTTCAAGTTCATTTTCCTGAATTGTTTCATTAAGATATTTAAATTGTGACACTCGTTTAATTATGGCATATTTTGTCTCCATGAGTTTTCGTGCTTGTTAGTGGCAGGTCATGTATTCTGTCTTTTCAAAAGATATCTGGAGGCCGGTATTTTCTGCAGTTCTTCCAGAAAGTCAATCTGATTTTGGGCTGTTGAAATGTCTCGAGTTAAGACTGCTACGTCACCTGCAAATGCCAGACAATCTATCGCTAATTTTCTTCTGCCTAAAGCGATTGGTTGGTGAATTTCGATGACTAATTTCTGTTTGCACCATCGCTGAATCACTTTTTCAAGGACGCAGCTGAAGAGTAAAGGAGAGAATCCATCTCCTTGTCTTACTCCCGTTTTGATTTCGAAGGGATCTGAGATTCCTCCCGTGAATTTAATCTTGGACTTCGTGTCGGTCCGAGTGTGTTTTCGTGACTAAATTTTGTTTTTTGTTTTGTTTTGTTTTTTAATATTTGGAAGAGTGATTCGCAACAATAAACTGGGAGTCAAGCCATAGACTTTTTTGAAATCAACAAATGAGCAGACTAAATTTTTACAGCAAATTATATGATGCCTTAGGATTAGCTTTAAGTTCAATATTTGCTTTAGATACCATCGACCTGGTCTTAATTCTGCCTCATATTCTGCAATTTTTGGTTCTAATAGTGGTGCTCTATTGCTCTATCGAGAAGACACTGTGAATGAATGTTATATACAAGTGATACAAGTGAAATTACACTTATATTGTGTCTTAGACATTATATGGAACGTTTTAAAGCAAGTGCAAGTTAGAATGTTAGTTTTATGCGGGGTGGACCCACGTTGCAAGGTATTTATTGCTATCTCACCTGGGCTCTACATAACTCTGTCAGCCCCTCCGGCTCAACAGTTATAGATGATCATTACCTCACTCACGAAGTTCATCCAGCTGCTCTGTTTATCAGTCATTTGGTCGTGAGCTTTAAACCGATATGTCACACCGCAGCAGCGATGGTATTAGGGCGTAACGAAAATATTTACCAACAACTCAGAATATAAAATGTGCTGACGATATTATTTCGCGGCCGTTGAACTTGCCGAGTACCGACTACCGAGGGAAAAGATGTTAGATGTACTGAGGAATTATGGGGTTAAGAGAAGATTATTAAAAGCAATCGAAGGTATTTCTGTTAACAAGTGAGCTACAATAAAAATTGATGGTAGAATGAGTTCTTGGTTCAATGTCCCAACAGGTGTTAAACAAGGCTGTAAACATTCACCTTTATTGTTCATAATAATACTCTTTAATGAAGATGTAATGTATGTATGTATGTAGGTTTCATCACCATCATCATTATCTAAAGGCTTCGCCTTGTCACTGCAACCATTAATCTCTTCTCTCTACGATCCTTTTCATCTCTCCATAACCTTGGCATCCCATCATCTCAACTACATCTTCAATGATTTTCTTCCGTGGTTTCCCTCTGCCTTTCTTTCCCATCACCTTGCCTTCGAACAAGTTCTTTATGAAGTTATTATGCCGGAGAATGTGACCGAAAACTGACGCTTTTCTCCTTTTTATCGTTGTTATTAAATGTCTCTGGGTGTTTATTTCTCTAAGCACTGCTTCATTAGTTTTCTTCTCATATGTAGGTTTGATGCAGCTGTAAACATGTCTACACAAGATCTGGAAAATATTTTCGCGGATATAAATATCAGAAAATAAAGGCAATGATAAAATGTTGGTATCAACACATCCTCCGATATAATGCAAAGGAGGCTTTAAAGAAGATATATGTGAATGTCTCCGCTACACGGAAATGCATAAATTCATGGATATGATTCCAGGCTTAGAAGACGAGAGAACAAGTACAGATTATTTGGTTGTTTCCCTCTTAGTGGCCTATTACGACATGCAGGGGGAACAGGGAAGATAAAGAGTTCTACGTCCAACGAAATGTTTGCTGATTTAGCACACTTTTATGGCCATAAATATTCGCAAGGTACGTATTATGAAAGAGAAAAAACACTTTTCCCTTTGAGAAAAACAAATTATCATAAATATCACCTATGTGGCTCTGGGTCATGGCCATCCATATTTAGGTGAAAATGCTGCTGCCTTCGGTGACGTCATCGTTTGTAAGGGGCTTTGCTGTGACCTAGACAAAACGCCAGTCGAAAACTGTGGAAACTCGTTTAAAACACGGCATCATTGATGATGATGTTTGTTATTTAAAGGGGCCTAACATCGAGGTCATCGGCCCATAATGGTACGAAATGAGACGAAATGAAATGAAAACTTAAAATTTCAAAATCCTCCACTGACCAGAATTCAAAGCATGAGGACGAAGAATGAATGGATGAACGGATATGAATTTAAAACGATCAGCGGATCCGACCCACAGTGCCTCACATGTACAGAAGCTGGCACAAAACAATAGTATTACTGACCAAGGGACTGCTTCAATAGCACGATGCTGAATCGATTATAGCCTACTTATAGTCGAAACGGGTCCAAAATCCAGGTCATCGGCCCTCATAATGGTATTTATCGCTAGGAAAGTAGAACCATGCTATGTGTAATGTTGCGGTACTAATGAAAAGTAGCGGAGACTCGCGGTATTCCACACATTAGCGGACTGTTCACAGGTAGTGTAATGCGCACATGTAACACAGACCTAGGGTGTTTCGCACATTGCGTCGCTATTTACAGGCAACGCAAACCTATGGCGTTCCTCACATAAGTAGACTAACCACAGGGACTCGTACTATACCGTGGAATTCCTCACATAGTGGAAACTGAGCATACGTAAGGCAGACCATGGTGTCGCTCATATAGGTGTACGGATCACAGGTACTGTAGGACCCACCTCCTGATTCACACACTGTCGCTACTAATCACAAACCTATTGCGTACCTAACATAGTGGTACTACTGCGACCCATGGTGTTCCCTGCGTGTTGGTACTAATTACAAGTAGTCTCGTGATTCTAATTGGATCATCCATTGGTCGCCCCTTTTAGTCGCCTCTTACGACAGGCAGGGTATACCGTGGGGGTATTCTTCCTCCGCATCCCCCACCCATAGGGTGGTTTTGTGTTTGGTTCGCGAGAGGTATCTTGTTTCCCTCAAGTTCGCCGGCAAGCCGGTTACGACCCCCCTAACCGCCACCTGGGACGCGCCACGTGGGAGTATCACCTCTTCTCCTGCTACGCCAGCGTAGTAGTTTCGTGGCACGACATCTTTTGCATCTATTGTAGGATATATATAAGGCAGAGTTCTGGCAGACGGTAATAACATGAGGGAGAAGATAGCAAAGACCTCGTATAGATACATGACGAACACTGGTTACCATGGTGTCGGTTTTCTGTATACGCAAAATGATTGACGCTAATATTCTAGATGGACTCATGTTAAAATACATTTCTGAACAAAATTTATTTTCATTTTTACTATTCAAGTAAGAAATCAATATAAAATAATATTTCACTCTGTATTGCGATGGTATTCTGAGGCAGACATTGAAGTATGATCAATCAATCAATCAATCAATCAATCAATCAATACTGATCTGCATTTAGGGCAGTCGCCCAGGTGGCAGACTCCCTATCTGTTGTTTTCCTAGCCTTTTCTTAAATGAGTGCAGAGAAATTGGAAATTTATTGAACATCTCCCTTGGTAAGTTATTCCAATCCCTAACTCCCCTTCTTATAAACGAATATTTGCCCCAGTTTGTCCTCTTGAATTCCAACTTTATCTTCATATTGTGATCTTTCCTACTTTTAAAGACACCATCCAAACGTATTCGTCTACTGATGTCCTCCCACGCTATCTCTCCACTGACAGCTCGGAACATACCACTTAGTCGAGCAGCTCGTCTCCTTTCTCCCAAGTCTTCCCAGCCCAAACTTTGCAACATTTTTGTAACGCTACTCTTTTGTCGGAAATCGCCCAGAACAAATCGAGCTGCTTTGCTTTGGATGTTTTCCAGTTCTTGAACCAGGTAATCCTGGTGAGGGTCCCATACACTGGAACCATACTCTAGTTGGGGTCTTACCAGAGACTTATAAGCCCTATCCTTTACATCCTTACTACAACCCCTAAACACCCTCATAACCATGTGCAGAGATCTGTACCCTTTATTTACAATCCCATTTATGTGATTACCCCAATGAAGATCTTTCCTTATATTAACACCTAGATACTTACAATGATCCCCAAAGGAACTTTCACCCAATCAACGCAGTAATTAAAACTAAGAGGACTTTTCCTATTTGTGAAACTCACAACCTGACTTTTAACCCCGTTTATCAACATACCATTGCCTGTTGTCCATCTCACAACATTTTCGAGGCCACGCTGCAGTTGCTCACAATCTTGTAATTTATTTATCTCTCTATAGAGAATAACATCATCCGCAAAAAGCCTTACCTCCGATTCCACTCCTTTACTCATATCATTTATATATATAAGAAAACATAAAGGTCCGATAATACTGCCTTGAGGAATTCCCCTCTTAATTATTACAGTGTCAGATAAAGCTTCACCTACTCTAATTCTCTGAGATCTATTTTCTAGAAATATAGCAACCCATTCAGTCACTCTTTTGTCTAGTCCAATTGCACTCATTTTCGCCAGTAGTCTCCCATGATCCACCCTATCAAATGCTTTAGACAGGTCAATCGCGATACAGTCCATTTGACCTCCTGAATGATACTGTAACAAAATTAATTGAGCTTCAAATTGCTTGCACAGAGATTAATAAAACACAACGCTCCAAAAATATCAGTCACTAATCATTTCTCTTTTAAAAATGTCAATTATTTCTATTTGGTTATTGCGTGCCAATCTTCGCAGTTGCGGTGCAATGTTGGAATTCGGAGGAAAACTGTGATAATCGTAGTGCCTATCCGAACAGGTTCCAGTTCCTATCAGTTCTAATTTGTGGGACTCTAGTGAACTACCTTCGTTCGAGAAGCATGATCACTATTAGAAAATTCCCTCAATCCCTGGTGCTCAACAGTGGTGTGAATTACTGAGGGAAAACTACCTATGATTGTCTTCATATGAATATCCAGATAAGCTGCTAGTGACAAGTACAAAGGACAGTAAAAATGTCCATCCTTTCTTCACAAACAGTCTTAAGTCACGCCAAGTCTTTACATATTGCTGCGCACAGTTCTCACATCCCCACCTTTGCAAGCTAAATTAAGACGTTAATGATGATGCTGCTGTACCCGTTATGTTACCCGCCTCCCAGTTCGTTGCTCTGCTGGTGAGTATGTATGTAATATGTTCGCACAACAACAATTGCTTCATGCTCTAAATGATGGTGAGGCGCTTCTGCTACTTCACGCGCATCTCCATCAAATTAGTCTGTACTCAACAAGCTCGGTCCCGTAAATGGACTAGCTCATTGACAGCTTTACCTAGCAGATATGATCTGAACTACACAGATGTACAGCTCTGATTACTGGAATTAGCTGTTTTATTATCCCTATATTCTAAGGAGGATTTTAGACAGATAATAATTATAATTTCGTGTGGCTATTTCTAGCCGAGTGCAGCCCTTGTAAGGCAGACCCTCCGATGAGGGTGGGCGGCATCTGCCATTTGTAGGTAACTGCGTGTTATTGTGGTGGAGGATAGTGTTATGTGTGGTGTGTGAGTTGCAGGGATGTTGGGGACAGCACGAACACCCAGCCCCCGGGCCATTGGAATTAACCAATTACGGTTAAAATCCCCGACCCGGCCGGGAATCGAACCCGGGACCCTCTGAACCGAAGGCCAGTACGCTGACCATTCAGCCTACGAATCGGACTGTAGACAGATAAAGAGGGTATAGATGTTGATTCTCATAGGGAACCTGAAATATTTGTCCCGAATGAGTAAATTTATAATACCAATATAAACGGTCCGTTACTGGACATTATAAATTTTCCAGCTAACTCATTTCTGGTTGCCAGCGTTTCGCCCCCATGTGCTAGGTTGGGCTCATCAGTTGGTACCTAGCACAACCACCAAGACGCTGGCTAGTGCGTACCGTGGAGGCTATTGCGTAGGCTACTTGGAGCCACCGGCAGTGTCAATGCACTATGAGAGACTTCGTCTCACTACAAAAAAAAAAAAAAAAAAAAAAAAAAATTATGCCTGCTTGGCCATGATGATATAGATGTTGATTCCCATAGGGAACCTGGAAAATTTATAATGCCCAAAAACGGACCATTTATATTGGTATTATAAATTTACTCATTCGAGACTTTTATTTCAGGTTCCCTATGGGAATCAATATCTACATCATCATGGCCAAGCAGGCATCAATTTTTTGGTAGTGAGACGCTCTCGTAGTGCATTGGCTTACGCAGTGGCCTCCACGGAACCGAGCAGAGGAAAGTTGGCCACGGCTCTACCGTGGCTCTACGCCTCTGCATTCGGGAGACGGGCCTGGGGCACAGTGCCGGACTTCACGCCTGGTCCCACCCGTCGGCTGTCCTGAGAATGGTTTCCCGTGATTTTCCATTCTCCTGCACTAAGGCGAATGCTGGGACAGTTCGTAGTATTGGCCACGGCCGCCCACCCCCTCACCTTCTCCGCACATCTCCTTCACCGTAACAAATCTCCCGGCCTGAGAGACGGCGTCACCGTCTAAGAGGCCCGCCTCCCCCTTCAGGGGAGGAATGAAAACGTTTAGTAGTGGTGGTAGCCTCCACGGTATGCACTAGCCAGCGTCTTGGTGAGTGTGCTAGGTACCAACTGATGAGGCCAACCTAGCACATGGGGGCGAAACGCTGGCAACCAGGAATGAGTTAGCTGGAAAAATTATAATGTCCAATATCGGACCAGTTATATTGGTATGACAAAGAGGGTGACAAATAGCAACACGATGATGAAGACTGGGAAACATCGATGAAGAAACTGTTGTTCTGAACGACTCATAGCATACCAAATCAAGCAGTGCTGTGCACTACTATGTCGTCTACGTTATTAATTTAAATTTAAGAAATGAAAACTTCCGTATCTTATGGCAGTCTACAAGGAATTTTATTCAGACGGAAAACAATACAAATTCTGTCAAATTAAAATTCTGTCGAACTAAGTTTACAGAAAGAATGTCCGGCTCCATGGCTAAATGGTTAGCGTGCTGGCCTTTGGCCACAGGGGTCCCGGGTTCGATTCCCAGCAGGGTCGGGAATTTTAACCATAACTGGTTAATTTCACTGGCATGGAGGGCTGGGTGTATTGTGTCGTATTCATCATCATTTCATCCTCATCACGACGTGCAGGCGTCAAATGAAAAGACCTGCATCTGGCGAGCCGAACTTGCCCTCGGACACTCCCGGCACTAAAAGCCATACGCCATTTCAGTTTTTACAGAAAAAATCGTGTCAAATTTCACTTAGAAAACATCTTATGACCATACATGACGAGTGTTTGTTCAAAAGGCTCTATTTTTTTACAAAATTTTTACGTCACGCCGATACAGATAGGTCTTATGGCGACGATGGGATAAGGAATGCCTAGTAGGAGTGGGAAGGAAGCGACCGTGGCCTTAATAAAGGTAAGCCCCAGCATTTGCGTAGTGTGAAAATAGGAACCCACGGAAAACATCTTCATGGGCGCCGATAGTGGAGTTCGAACTCTCTATCTCTCTGATTCAAGCTCACAGCTATGCGCCCCTAACCTCACAGCCAACTCGCCCGGTGGTAGGCTCTGTTTCCACCCTAAGAAAGTTGTGGATAAAGGCAAGGAAACGTATAATACATCTAAAAGGCACAGGGAACATATCCATGATCGGGTGTGGTACTACATTTAAAGAAATAGGGAATACCAGAGCAAAATGATCTGCTGGGGCAAAAGGACCATTGTTAATATCTGCTCGATTGGTGGTGCCATCGTGTGGAAAATTCGAAGGTAAAATCTTCAGGTGAGGTCACGTCTGTGTTGTGAGTTAGATTCACTCAGCTTTATTTTTGAAAATTTTAGGTAAGTGTCCCACAGTGTATAACTGAATTTATTCACTAGTATGTCAACCTCATGATCATTAAATGCAGTTGCCTGTCGACGCTTCATTTATTCTACACTAGCATGTACCCGCGGCTTTGCCCGCGTTTATTAATTCAACTGTTTTATATAATAAAAAACTATTATTTTTTTTTCCTTATAGAGCTTCCAGTTGAACTATATTAGTGTCCTTCCAAATGGAGCTAAGATATACGTATAGTGCGTTTGCCTTTCCAACTCTTGAACAAACCATGTACAGTTGACAATGGGGGAAGCAGCCTTTTCGAAGATGGAGTCCTACCACTTTAAGAGATTGTTCTTGTGCCTTATCGATGCTCATAGCGAAACTGAAACAAACGGGGCACTGCAGACATCCAAACTTAAACTGTATATCCGAAGAAATTTTTCCAATCCGAGGATGCCCAATCCATGAGAATGGCTTCAATAATATTAGTCATCAGTTTCAGAGTCGTGTTCATTGCAGAGGGCAGGATTCTTAAGAAGGATAATCTGTGCCACACTCGTTTGCTCTAAGATGTTTGAGGATATTCCAAGTGACTCCAAGTCTTTCAAAAGCTCTGCCGTGTAATCGATAGACTTGTAACTTTGTAGAACATCGGGTAATTCTTGTAAAAGTTGATGACGTTGACAGCTTCACTTCTTCACTCTTGGAACAAGAACTGCTCTTTGACATAGCCATGCGTAATTGGTGAAATGCTGTGGCCACGAATAGCCTATGTTTTCTCTAAATCTATATATATAAAATAAGAGTTTAGTCTGTACATTGCTCAGAAATTAAAAAGGATGGTATTTCTGTATCAGTCATGTCCACACTAAAAGAAATGCACTTTTTAATTTTCCGTAATGTCTGTCTGTCTGTCTGTCTGTCTGTCTGTCTGTCTGTCTGTCTGTCTGTCTGTCTGTCTGTCTGTCTGTCTGTCCACGCATCACGAGAAAACGGATGAAGAGAATTTAATGAAAATCGGTATGCAAAGTCGGGGAATAAGTCGCTATAATCTACGCCATAAATAATTGTATTCACACTGAGTGAAATGGTAGTTTAGGGGAATGTCTAAAATTTAATTTTCAGATGTTTATGTTATTAGTGGTCGTATCTTAATGAAAATCGGTGTGCGAAGTCGGGTAATAAGTCGATATAATCTACGCCATAGATAATGGCATTCACGCTGAGTGAAATGGTAGTTTAGGGGAATGCCTAAAATTGAATTCTCAAATGTTCATGTTATTAGTGGTCTATCTTAACGAAAATAGGCAGTCAAAGTCGGAGAATAAGTCACTACAATCTAGGCTATAAATAATTGTATTCACGCTGAGAAAAATGATAGTTTAGGGGTAGGCCTATAATTTAATTCTCAAATATTTATGTTATTGGTGGTCCTATCCTAAAGAAAATCGGTATGCAAAGTCGGAGAATGAGTCACTATAATCTCTGCCATAAATAATTTATTCAAGCTAAGTAAAATGGCAGTTTAGAGGAATGCCTAAAATTGAATCCTCAAATATTTGTTATTAGTGTTCATAACAATAAATACCATATTTTAATGTTATATAGTATTAAATTTCCTATCATTTATGTGTTATACATTGTTACCGCACCGGCTATGATAACAGAGATATTAATGAATTTGAATTTTTTGTTACTAAGTCCATATCAGCGCCGAGTCACGAGAAAATGGGTAAACAGAATTTAATGAACTTATTTTTTGCTACAGTATTTGCTTTACGTCGCACAGACACAGATAGGTCTTATGGTGGCGATGGGACAGGAAAGGCCTAGGAATGGGAAAGAAGCGGCCATGGCCTTAATTAAGGTACAGCCCCAGGATTTGCCTGGTTTGAAAATGGGAAACCACGGAAAACCATCTTCAGGGCTGCCGACAGTGGGGTTCGAAGCCACTATCTCCCGGTTGCGACATCACAGCTGCACGCCCCCTAACAGCACGGCCAACTCGCCCGGTAAATGAAAATTGGTATGTAAAATCGGAGACTAAGGAACTACAGTCTATGCTATAAATATTTTTATAGGGCGCCCTAATATCACAGACTCGAAAGAAAAATAAATGTAAGGCTTACAATATAGAAAGCTCTTAAAAATGATCAACAATAACATTACATTGACCATTGTTTGTTGTGATGTGCTTTGTGTTTTCTGTCACCACTCTTCTCCGATAGATAGTATTACTGCCGCGTACCGAGTATTTAAAAAAAATTGCTTTACGTCGCACCGACACAGATAGGTCTTTTGGCGACGATGGGATAGAAAAGGGCTAGGAGTGTAAAAGAAGTGGCCTTGGCCTTAATTCAGGTACAGCCCCAGCATTTGCCTAGTGTGAAAATGGGAAACCACGGAATACCATCTTCAGGACTGCCGACAGTGGGGTTCGAATTCACTATCTCTCGGATTCATACTCACAGCTGAGCGCTCCTAACCACACGGCCAACTCGCCCGGTAGTATCGATTGTAACAGCCTGCCTGAAAATTGGCGGGAAGTAGCTGGGTTGTTAGATAACTGCATGCCATTTCTCTGGTTCATAAATTTTCTGATACTACTGGAACGTAACACACTGGTTTATCATAGTATTCGAGCTATTCAGTCCTTGCTCTGAGGCACTGATTGGAATGAGCAGTGTGCACATTTAACGGAATAATGGCAGAGAAGTGTTCACGGCTGTCTGCGGCCTGGTTGACTGTTGACTTCAGGTAGGAAAACCACAAAGTCAGTCTTTCTGAGAATCCCGTAGCGAAGCACGATTACATCAGATAGTGAAATAATAAAACATGAGATTTAGTTAGTTGAAAGAAAACATGGTAACCGGATAATTCTTGTGAGTGTTGCATATTGATGACGTTGACAGCTTCATGTCTTGGTGCAAGAATTACTCTTAGGCACAGCCATGCGTCTTAGGTGAAAACCTGTGCCCACCCATGACAAATATTTCAGATCTTTGTTTGCCGTAGATTTGGCTGGGCATCGCACACATGCGCAAAGACAGACAGACAGACAGACAGACAGACAGACAGACATCATGGACCGAAGGAAAATGGCTTCCTATTCCACGGACTTAAAATGGCATATTGACTGATATATGTATTATTCCTTGTTTATTCTTATCGTCTCTCGTGTGTCCTATTTATTTCCTCTAAATGGTTACATGTCCAACCCTTGTCCCCTTTCTCTACGCAGTTTGGGTATGAAGTGAGATGAATCTTCGCAGCGAGTTTTTACGACCGGATATCCTTCATGGCGTCAACCTAATCAGATGAGTTAATGAGATGAAATGAATGACATGATACATGATAGTAAAAATGAAGAGGATAAAATCCGGCGCCGGCACATAGCCCACTTCAGTCGAATAGCTCAAGACTTTACGTCCCCATCCGACGTAAGAATCACCATCAACAGCGTCATATGCCCTTACACCATATTAGACCATAAACGGCTTCCTACGCCGTGGACGTAAAATGGCTCCTTGAATTGTGTTCTCTACCTACCTTGTGTACGTTGCCTAGCGACAGTGACTCTATGCGTATAATCTTGACGACAGCAAGTTGGATTGTCATAGCCATCCTCGAAGTGGTTTTTCGTGATTTCCCACTTCTCTTCCAGGAAAATGCCGGGATGGTACCTGAATTAAAGTCCTTCCAATCTTCCTATCTCCCCTACAAGGCCACTGTTCAGCATAGCAGGTACTGGGCGAGGTACTGGTGCTCCTTCCCAGTTTTATCTTCCCGACCCAAAGTCTCCCACTCAAGGACACTGCCCTTGAGGTGGTAGAGGTGGGATCCCTCGCCGAGTCCGAAAGTAAAACCAATCCTGGCGGGTAAACGGAATAAGAAAGAGAGTAAAGAAACAGAGAGATTCGCAGCGCATGGTGTGAAATTGACGCCAGCTGTGCCAGTTTCAAAATGTATCCTACGGAACAGGAAGAAATTTCCGCATACAAGTCACTTTTCACGATCTGTGCGTGGCAAAGGTTGGATTTTATGTGTCAAATGTGAAAGCAATGGCCTCATGAACAATGTGCTGGAGTGGATGATGATGATGATGATGATTTCATTTTTGAAAGGCCTAATTGTAGGCATAACAAAAAAGGATACCCACTGAGCCGTAGGAAGTTAAATGTCTGAAGTGATCCTTGTGTTTTTATTACTTCATGTGTTCTTGAAAACAATATTTTAACATTTTATTTTCACACTTTGTGATGAATTAACAAATCAATAAAACAAATTCTGAATATCTTGGTAATAATTAATTCGATCAAATATTCCAAGCTTTTGAGCACTACGTCTTAAATGTTCTTTCAGTACATTCAGATACACATGTTGATCCATGGTCCCATCAATAAAAGTCAACTCTCCTGGTCCACTAGCTGGCATGCCATGTTTGACACTCCTTATTTGGTTTCCTCCAGATATTAACCTTTCCATCTGCTCGAAGAAATTGTATTTACTTTCATCTGAAAAAATAATGGTCTTCCAGAAGTGAAAATCTTTTTCTATGTATTCCTTAACGAAGATCAACCTTTTCTTCCTATTGCTAACAAATGTGGGGGTTTTTTTCCCTAGCTATTCGTCCATGACTGTTACTTTTCATTAGGATGAGCTCTCTGGTTGGTATGTTCCTCATCCATCACAGACAACTTCGGAGTACTAATCGCTGGATTTTTCTTCACTTGTCTTACTATCCAACGTTCCTCCCTTAGGTTGAAAATTTGTCTCCCACTCACTTTGTCTTTATTTTCAATGCTGCGTGTACTTTTACATCTATTTATAATAAAGTTTTATTGCAGTCAGTGGCCATATATAAATTGTTCTTCTCTTTACTATATTCATGTAAGGTCTTTTCTCTTTTGCTATACGTATTGAAGTGGTATCGTTCACATATTTTCCCACATAATTTGCACAAGCATTCGTCGCTTGGTTCGTGATATATCTCTTTTATATATAGCTTATGATGAAATCCGTGTACAGCCAGCCTGTTGATAGCACTGCGCATGTTCTTATTTGGGCCCATCCAGTCTCTACTTGTCATAGCATCCGTCACGTAAAACTCCAGCCAGATTTCTTCTCTTTTGCTTAACCTCAGATTTAGGTGAGCAATGGCTTGAGGTGTCGATGGTACAGAAAGATATCTAAGATACTATTTATAACACACCGTACAGTTGTATTACTCCTATTTACAAGTTTTCCAATTTCTCGAAGTGATTTTCCTCTCTTATGGTGAAAAATCATCACTTCTCTTTCTTCTTTCGAATATTGTCCTCTTTGACGCCCCATGATAGCACCGGAACTTGTCTGTACTACACAAATGTCCACAACAAACTGAATGTGGTGTCAAAACACAAACATACACAATTTTTACTGCCCTATTATCTGCCCATATAGGACTGTATGAGTTTTATTTTGACGTGGCCCAGACAAAGACAAAGAATCTGTTATATTTTGCTAAATTCAGCGATACGCTAACTTGCCTGTGATGACTTAATAATTCAAAACATACCTTTCTTGTTCCGCACATACAATGAGAACATGAATTATTGTCCACATTTCTGTTCATAAACATACACTAGTTACAGCGGTGTATGAGTTTCACTTTGACCATATTAGACCAAGAATGGTCAAATTCGTTAATACTTTAGGGTAAAATCAGGTTTTTGACCAATCCTAACTGATTTAAATCGTTAGCCCGGTTTCCACCAGGAAATTTAGAGGAACACAATATATTCGAGGAGAGGTTTAGAATTGAATTCAGGCTTTTAGCACATAATCTAGTGATTAGAAATTGCATACCAACCAGCTCTTCTACCCTGCTCATCAACATTCGGATGGATTTTCAATGATGAAAATATTTCTTAGCAAACGATGTAGAGGTCCCCACACTACGAAAAACGTAAAGTTAAGCAATTCCCTCAATTGTGCCGAATGTTGAAGGGCTAAAGATCCTGGAAAGGTTTCAAATTGTGAGTCTTGAATAGCGTCTATCTAACTAAAAGTAAATCGAAAATAACTTTCGGCCTAAATGCAGTTGCGGAAAAACAGCCTAAAATAGCTTGTTTCCTTACTCGTTTTCAATCAATCACTACTGATCTGCATTTACGGCAGTCGCCCAGATGGTAGATTCTTTATCTGTTGTTTTCCTAGCCTTTTCTTAAATGATTGCAAAGAAATTGGAAATTTATTGAACATCTCCCTTGGTAAGTTATTCCAATCCCTAACTCCCCTTCCTATAAACGAATATTTGCCCAATTTATCCTCTTGAATTCCAACTTTATTTTTGATTCAAATCCTAGCCAAATTAACTTACACGTATTTACATAATCCTTTCTGCATTGTGTTCCTTGGTTCAATACTATCAGGCGTTTTCTGATTTTTTTTTTAGAAATGTCCACACCGAATGTAGTTATAAGGGCTTAAGTGAAACTCTGCATTGATTCACATTAGCGCTCGTAGTGGTAGAAAAAGGCAAACTGCTGATCTAATCACGGCCAACTCGATGCGTCGCTCTAGCTAGCTCGGAGTGCAGCGAGATATCCAGTCGGCCGTGATCTAATCGACAGGATAACGATGATTAAGAAAATGATTGTAATTTTTAGGAATAAATAAAGAATAGGCCTATATTCTCATATTTAATTATAGTTTATTGACCTAAAACTCGCACCTCATATCTCTAGAATGATTTTGACATTGAGTTGCTTGCCTGAAGGAAAACAACTGTGCATTCTTTTTCCACAAGCGGGCCTCGAACCGGTTAACTACGGTGTAAGACCATAAAGAATTCATACCTTTACGATCACAACCACCAGGCGGTCTATTGTACATGGTAAAAACTATAAATGCAGCTGCTAAAGCTGGTGTTAGGTAATGACAAATATTTGGACTCAATTATTAACCTACGACAACGCGTGAAACTGAACAGTCAGGTGAGCAATTTCACTCAGAAACTTAGGAGAATGTTACACATATTTCCTAACAGCAGATAACCAGTGTAAAACTGGTACGATATATTTATTATTCATTGGTTAGTTACGGCATGATGGCAGGAGGAGGGGCGAACGGTCACGCTTCCAATAAAATACAAGTGGTTCAGAACCTGATATTACGAATAAAATATATTGGATAGACAGATGACGCCTAATAGAGCAAAATATACGTTCACGGAAATGTTAATAAATAACCTTACTGTAGAGTACCTATAATTATGGCTGAGAAATGCACTAATATATGTATAATAATAATAATAATAATAATAATAATAATAATAATAATAATAATAATAATAATAATAATAATAATAATAATAATAATAATAATAATACAGATATTAAGAGCCTGAGAACTAAATATGGTACAGCTGACAGAGTCCCTTACTTTAAATACCTCAGAGAATTTATCGAACCGAGGGGCCTTGAAAAGATCTCACAACAAACTCGTCTCCAAAAAATCAAAAGAGCATTAGGATTAGTCCTTAACACCTACAACAAAAAATCCATGTCAAGACATACAAAAATTCGGCATTACAACACAGTCATAAAACCAGCAGTCCTTTGCGCAAGTGAACAATTGGCACTCAAAAGAAAGCAAGAACTTAAAGAAAAAAGAGAGGGAGATCATTATGAAAATCTTATGAGCAAGATACACCCAGGAATGTTACAGGTCACAATCAATTAAAACAACAGAAAAATTATCCAAAAAAATCGAACGTGACGAATTAAATTCTTCGTCCATCTGACAAGATTACCATAAAATCGACTGATAAAAAGGATTATGTAACCTCGCTTAAGAACTCAACGAACTTCGAAAGGACCTCAAAAACGCAAACTTAAGTTCAACAGACATCCTAGAAAGACACATCTGGGAAGTTACATTAGAGAAACCACAATAAAAGAAGTACAGACCAAAGTGGTCGGCAGAAGATAAACAAGCCATCTCAGAAACAATAAAAACCTATTGTAAAAACAATAAGAACCGCAGAAGAAATGGCTGAGTTATTTGCTTAACGTCTACCAATGTTGTGAGAATTCGTGTATAATAATAATAATAATAATAATAATAATAATAATAATAATAATAATACATCTCAAAACCTTCTATTCTCTTTCTTTCGGAGTTGAGAGCTTTAAAGTATTTCGAAGATACTTTGCACGAGAATGGGTTGGAAAATAATGCCATTAGGGAGCGGGCGAAAAAATGGAAATTGCCATTTCAGCTGACAAGGAACATCTACAACAAAAATATTTTATCTTATGGGGATAAACTGTGGCATCTAGAATGTTATTAAACCAGAGTGCTTGTATGGAGCAGAAACATTCGATATGATTGGAAAAAGTGGGCTTGAAGATATACGGAAGAGAGAAAGAAAAATGCTAAGAAAATGTCCGGGCCCAAATGTAAAAAATGGGAGGAGGAGACACAAATATAACGTAGAATTGTATCAAAGAACAGAAGGACTGGTTGAACTGATGAGGAAGAGAAGGTTACAGTTCTGTGGACACTTGTTGAGGATGGACAGTAACAGACTAACGAAGAGAATCTTTGCATTCTTCAGGAAGAGGAAAACGGAACTGAAATGGGTTCGAGAAGTGAGTTTAGACTTGACGAAGATTACATCATGGACAGAAATGAATTTAGACAACTTGTCAAAACGTTCGCGGTTTCCAAGAGAATGCGGAAACGCTAGTGAGAACAGGAAGGTCCTCTACAGAAGACCAGAAAAAGGAGAAAGGATGAACAGATACTGGCAGAGAGTGAAGGTAGAGACGGCTAAAAATACTGTAAATATTGTCAAACGTGGTCCATAGACGACCAAAACGAAAATTTCGATTCCCGGCTCTAGCACGAAATTTGAAAAGTGGAAGTGGTTTTTCGTGGTTTCCCACTTCTCCTGCAGGCAAATGCCAGGATGGTAGCTAACTGAAGGCTACGGCCGCTTCCTCCCCTCTTCCTTGTCTATCCCTTCCAAGCTCCCCCCCCCCACCAAGAAGGCCCCTGTTCAGAATAGCAAGTGAGGCCGCCTGGGCAAGGTACTGGTCATCCTCCGCAGTTGTATCCCATACCCAGAGTCTGAAGCTCCAGGACACTGCCCTTGAGGCGGTAGAGGTGGGATCCCTCGCTGAGTCCGAGGGAAAAACCAACCCTAGAGTGTAAAAAGATTAAGAAGAAAAAAATATATGATAATAATAATAATAATAATAATAATAATAATAATAATAATAATAATAATAATAATATACAGCCTCCGTGGCTCGGACGGCAGCGCGTCGGCCTCTCACCGCTGGATACCGTGGTTCAAATCCCGGTGACTCCATGTGATATTTGTGCTGGACAAAGCGGAGGCGGGACAGGTTTTTCTCCGGGTACTCCGGTTTTCCCTGTCATCTTTCATTCCAGCAACACTCTCCATTATCATTTCATAGCATTTATCACTCATTAATAAATCACCTTGGGAGTGGCGACCCCATTGTAATAACAGCCTATATTATGTTTCATTCATTACATCCCTGACCCGGTCAATGACTGGAAAACAGGTTGTAGGTTTTCATACATTTTCAATAATAATAATAATAATAATAATAATAATAATAATAATAATAATAATAATAATAATAATAATAATAATAACTGGTAACTACTACATCCTACATCTACTCTAATCTGTTTGTCATATTCACACCTTGGTCTACCCCTATCGGTCTTACTGCCTACACTTCCCTCAAAAACCAACAGAACAAGTCCTGGATGTTATATCATTCTATCTCTTCGTCTTCTTCGCAAATTTCGTCAAATCCTCCTTCACTCACCAATTCGATTCAGTATCTCTTCATTCGTGATTTGATCTACCCATTTCACCTTCACCAAGTCCGGCTCCATGGCTAAATGGTTAGGATACTGGCCTTCAGTTCAAGGAACCTCTGGTTCGACGTCCGGTCAGGTCGGGGATTTTAATTTTCATTAGTTAATTCATATGGCTTCATTGGCTGGATGGTCAGCATTGAGGCTTTCGGTCCACGGGGTACCGGTTTCGATTCCCGGCCGGTTCGGGGTTTTTAATCGCCTTTGATTATTTCTTCTGGCCCGGGACTGGGTGATTGCGTTTGTCCCAACACTTTCCTCTTCATATTCATATAACACACTACACTACTAACCACCATAGAAATACGCAATAGTGATTACATCCCTCCATATAGGGTTGGCGTCAGGAAGGGCATCCGGCCTTAAAAGAAGGCCAAATCCATATGTGCGACACAGTTTTCCGCGACACCACAGGTGTGGGAAAAGGGGTAGAAAAAGAAGAAGAATTCATACGGCTCTGGACCTGGGTGTTTGTGACGTCTTCAGTATTAAGGCCCCATCCTCACAAATGCGCAAGTCGCCTATGAGGCGTCAGATCGAAAGACCTGCACCAGGCCTTTCCGGAGGCCACGCGCCATTATTGGTACCATCAGCATTCTACTGTAACACCACATTTCAAAAGCTTGTTTTCCGTTTCTCTCTGAGCTGGTTATGGTCCATGTTTCACTTCCATACAATGCCACGCTCCAGACGAAAGTCTTCAATTCCTATATCAATGTTCGAAGAGAGCAAATTTACTTTCTTAAGAAAGACCTTGCTTGCTTGTGCTAGTCTGCATTTTATGTCCTCCATAATTCTGTCATCGTTAGTTATTCTGCTGTCCAAGAAACAATTATAATCTACTACCTTTAAGACTTCATTCCCTAATCTAATATTTCGTGCATCCCCTGACTTGCTTCCACTGCACTCCATTATTTTGTTTTTCTTCATTTTCATCTTGTACTGCTTCTCCAAGAGTGTGTCCATATCATTCAGCAATTTCTCCATATTTTACTCTAAGAAGAAGAAGAAGAAGAAGAAGAAGAAGAAGAAGAAGAAGAAGTTTGTGGCAACTATAGAGGAATCACACTTATATCGCAGGTAGTTAAAATACTGGAAAGGATATTAGAAAGAAGAATGAGAAGAAACATTGAAGGAGAGTTACAAGAGGAACAATATGACTTCAGGACTGGTGAAGATCTACAGTGGATCCAATCTTTAGCATGAGACAGCTGATGGAAAAGAACTGGGAATATGGAAAGGATGTGGTCATAATTTTCATAGATATAGAAAAGGCATATGATAGTATCTCCAGGGAGAAGGTTTGGGAAAGCATGGTTAAAAAGAGACTCAGAAGAGAAATGTTAGAAATGGAGCAAGCAATGTACAAGAACTGTGTTAGCAGAGTACTGACCCCAGTTGGAACGACAGAATGGTTTAGGAATAAGACTGGACTAGACAGGGCAGTGTGCTGTCACCTCTTTGGTTTATTATGGTCATGGACGAAATTGTAAAGGAAACAAAGGAAGCCTATGGTGAAGATACTCCAGATGATGTGATCTGGGGAGAGGACAGCAAAAAAGTGCAGCAACAACAACAACAAGATGTACTGAACGAAAAAATTGAGAAGTATGGCGCGAAAATCAGTACGGAGAAAAGCAAGACTATGGTGATGTCGAGAGGGGAAAGGAAAGGAAAGAGCACTATGAAAATTGGAAGTCAGGGTCTGGAAATTATGGACAGCTTTAAATACCTAGGAAGTGAATTAGTGCAAAATGCTAGGGTGGACATGGAGATTAGCAGGAGGGTACAGCAGAGTAATGCTTTCTACCAAAGTGTAAGAAAACTTGTTTGGAGCAAAGAAGTACCAAGGAAAAGTAAAGAGATAATGTACAAAATGTACTATGTACCCATACTGACTTATAAAGCTGAGACATGGACTTTGACTAGCAGGCAAGAGAGTAGAATTCAAGCCAGTGAGATGAAATTCCTAAGAAGTATGATAGGAAAGGCAAGGGAAGACAGAGTGAGAAATGAAGAAGTTAAGAAGGAAGTCGGGGTAGGAAAGGTAAATGAGAGAGTTGAAAAGAATGGGCAAGAGAGCAAGAGGAAGACCTAGAATAAGGTGGATTGAATTAGTGAAGAGCGCCATAAGAAGAAGACATTTAGACTGGGACAAGATCGTGGAAAAGTAATGGTGGAAGAAAGAGGGAGATGGAGAAGTGCCATAAATACCCTGACCTGTCAGGAGCTGGATAAGGGGAAATGAAATATAATAATAATAATAATAATAATAATAATAATAATAATAATAATAATTGTACCGGGAGGTACACCTCTACGCCGCGCGTTCAAAATGAGCGCATAAAAGAACTACTCTATCTACCAAATGTGAAACCAATAATACAACAAGTTAGAACTTTACTCTGAAGATGTCACCACTAAAATCGGATGTAATTTTGTTATTGTGAAGTTTCCTGTACTGTGTGAATTTCTATTTGCTTTGTTTCCCCTTCATCAAGAAGTTTGGACATTCTTCCATAGATGTCACTGCTGAAAAACTATGATCATGCACCCTGGTGCGAAGTGAAAGAACCTTTGATTTGAAGAAGTTTTGTATTCATAAGTTTCTTATACTAATCGATGCTCATTTATTTTTGTGTTGGCAATATTTATCTTTTCTTTCCGCCAGTTTTGAATCTAGCCAATCCCAAATTTCTGTAATTAATTTTCCTCCTATCACCGCCTTCTTCTTCGATTTTGAGTGTAACCTTTAAAACAACCAATAAATTGAGAGGGTGTGGCTGGTTTATTCGTGAAAGGTCTCGAACCTTCCCCGAGGGTTTATAGACTGCGGATTTTCACGTCTCATGGCCAACTGATCGTCATCTAACTAAGTGTGTGTGTCAAGCAGGAGGCGGGAGGTGCCTCTTTCATCAGGCAGCAGTACACCGACAAGGGAATGGCCACTTAACATCTTTATTTCTAGCTAGCTCTGCAGTTTAACCCGAGGGAGAGGTCCGAAACTTCAACTATGTAACCTACCTTTCTGGAAATGTAACTTCTGCCGCCTTATGTAATAATTTCATAAAATCTTTAACGGTAAATCGGGAATAGAGAGTGATGTACCATCTCGAGCTCCCCTTCTTATTGGTTTGATGTGACTACGCTTTGTAACTGGTTCTCTTCCTTTCCGTAATCTCTTAATTTATTCTTATACGAGTCACCTCCGTAGTTTGGGAATAGCTCCTGTTTCATCGGCCTAGTGTCCTTTAGGTTTTAAGAATTCATATCTAGGAGTGCAAGTACACGCCTCCATTCAATTTGTGTTTCGGGCCATTTACTTAACCTGTGCTTTTCCGCTACGGCCCAATAGGTTGGGTACTAGATACCCCTGTTTCAAATTGTGTAAGTTGTGCCTTGATGGTGAGTGATTGTAATTTTCTGATATTGCCTTGAATAGGCTTGGAAAACTGAGAGCACGTCAGCTCTTTTCTACTGTTGTAAAAGTGCCTCTGGGAGGCTTGATATTGTGAGTTGGGAGTAAGCGCTCCATGCATTGAGGGATTTCTGCCCTTGTGTAAATTTGTGCTTTTGGGTAGATTTGAGCTAGGAGCTCAAGAATTGTAAAGTGAGGGGCTTGAAGCCCAGTTTTTTAAAACAGTCGCTAAATTTTGGATTTCTTGTCTTGTCTAGAATTCGTCAGTGTACCTGATATTTCATTCTTATGAAAATTTTGTTATTTAAGAAAATATAACCTTCAGTTTGAGTTTTACATTTTTTTTTCTTGACATTGTAGTTAGACCCATTCACCCCGGCACCTTCTTTCACCTCTGCGTTCCACGGGTAACCCCGGTACAATAATAATAATAATAATAATAATAATAATAATAATAATAATAATAATAATAATAATAATAATAATAATAATAATACCGGGAGGTACACCTCAACGCCGCGCATTAAAAACTAGCGCCTAAATGAACTCCTCTGTTGGTAAAACAGTGAAACTGAAACTACACCAACTTGGAACTTTAATCAGAAGATGTCACCACTAAAATATTGAGTAATTTTTGTCATTGTGAAGTTTCCTAAACTGACTTAATTTCTCCTAGTTTTGTTTACTATACATAAAGAAGTTTGGACATTTCTCCACAGATGACACTACCAAAGGACTATGATCATGCATCCTGGTGCAAAGTGAAAGAACTTATAATTTAAAGAAGTTTTGTATTTCTAGGTTTTTTGTAACTGATTGATGTTCATTTATTTTTGGGTTGGCAATATTTCCTTTTCCTTTCCGCCAGTTTTGAATCTGGCCAATGAAAAATTTCTGTAATTAATTTTCAACCTATCACAGGCTTCTTGTTAGATCCTGAGTGTAACTTTGAAATTGACCAATTAAATTGAGAAGGTGTGGCTGGTTTAGTCTTGAATGATCTCGAACCTTCCCTGAGGCTTTATAAACTGCGGCTTTTCACGTTTCTAGGCCAATTGATCGACGTCTATCTGTGTATCTGTGTGTTAAGCAGGAGGCGGGCGGCCTCTTTCGTCGGCAGCTAGACCATCTACAAGGTAATGGCCACATAACTTTATTCTTTCTTGCTACCTCCGCAGTTTAACCCGAGAGAAAGGTCCGACACGTTCTTCCGGCTAATGTAAAAACTTCATAAAATCGTTAACTGTAAACCGGGGATGGAGAGTGAAGTACCCTCTCGAGCTCCCCTTCATCTTGGTTTGGGCTGACTACGTTTTTCTCTAACTGTTTTTCCTACTGTAATGTGTTAATGTAATTGCTATACGAGTCACCTCAGTAGTTTGGGAATAGCCCCTGTTTCATCGACCTAGAGCCCCTTAGGTTGTTTGTGTCTGTGTTCATATCTAGGAGTGCCAGTATACACCTCCATTCATTTTGTGTTCGGGCCATTAATTTAACCTGTTAGTCTTATTCCACGATAGCCCAGTAGGTTGGGTATTTAATACCCCTGTGAAAATTAGTTCCATTTGTAAAGGGTGGATTGAGAGACCCGAGATTGATGTAATGTTGCCTTGAGTAGGGAGTATGGAACCAAGAGCCTGTTAGCTCTTTTTCAAGTTTTGTAATTGTAAAGAGTTACTCTGGAAGGCTAGAAATTGCAATTTCAGGAGCAAGTGCCCCATGAATTAGGGGATTTCTGCCCTTCAAGTAAATTTGTGCTCTTTTGTAAATTTGAGGTAGGAGCTCGCAAATTGTAAAGCAAGGGGCGTAAAGCCCAGGATTTGTAAAATCACTAAATTTCGGATTTTCCTTGTCTTGTTTTAAGTTTGTCATGGTACCTGATTTTTCATTGTCATGAAAAATTGTTACGTTTGAAGTTCTAAAAGAAATATAACCTTTGTTAAAGTTTTAAATCAATTCTTGATATTGTAGATAGACCCATTCACCCCGGCATCTTCTTTAACCTCTTTCTGCTCCACGGGTATCCCCGTAACAAAACAATAATAATAATAATAATAATAATAATAATAATAATAATAATAATAATAATAATAATAATAATAATAATAATAATAATAGAAGCGCCACTGCAGGCACTGCAATGAGTGTGAAATATTGGTTCATTTGCTGGGCAATTGTACTCGTGGTGAGATGTTGCGCATAAAGCGACATAATATCGTTCGCTCATTAATTTCCACTTCATTGCGCAAGAGAGGATTAGTAATTCACTAAACGATTCACTGTCTGCGACGGATGGTATCGACATTAGAGTCATCAATAAAGAAAAAACTACTGCCGAAGTAGTGTATCAACCATTCGTTCTGAGCACTCGCTTACTCATTCCGAAGAAGTGGGTAATGAGAAGAAAACCATCTATCAGCCAGCCTGCGGTTAGGAGCGCGCAGGTGTGAGCTTGTATATGGGAGATAGCGGGTTTCTCCATTTTCACACCAGGCAAATGCTGGGGCTGTACCTTAATTAAGACCACGGCCACTTCCTTTCCACTCATAGCCCCATTACCGACATAAAACCTATCTCTGTCGATGCGACGTAAACCAACTTGTAAAAAAAAATTGTGAGGTCTTCAGCGGATAACTGTAGCTGGTTTATTTCTAGGAACTCCAGGTACTATGCCAATATTCTTTTTTCTTAAATGTTGAGCGACGGAACAAAATAGAGAAGAGCATAAGATCGTAATATTGATGATTATGGCCCGGATGTTTATGACCTAAAAATGTATTAAAATATGACAATAAATATGACTAAAAGTTTTTTTAGTCAAGTTTTTGAAATCTTAAAAATCCTGCCGCTGTTTAAATTAACATTATATTGAAAATATTTTTTTTAATTTTTAAAATTCAATAATAATTATAAATAAGTAATAATATTCATTTTATTATCATACTTTGAATTTATTTAATTACTCAATCCAGAGGTAACTCTAGACTCTGCACATCCGGGAGATAGTAGGTTCGAATCCCACTATCGGCAGCCCTGAAAATGGTTTTCCGTGGTTTCCCATTTTCACACCAGGCAAATGCTGGGGCTGTACCTTAATTAAGGTTACGGCCGCTTCCTTCCAACTCCTAGGCCTTTCCCATCCCATCGTCGCCATAAGACCTATCTGTGTCGGTGCGACGTAAAGCCCCTAGCAAAAAAAAAATAATAAATAAAAAGACTGCACAGAATGAAATATATGTCACATTTTGATGGGTGATCAGAAAGAATTACAATAGCAAATTACATATATTTTAATGTTTTCAAATAGGAACGATCTTCTATTTTCAGGCCACATTAACTTGTAAGAGGAAAAATACCGCTCGATATCGCAGGATGTTATTGGGGGCATATTTGAAATAAGTCATGTCATTAGAATTCAGCTGAGGCTCACTACTCTGTCCCTTTATACGTGTCTGCCTCTTTCTATACAGCTTACCCTCCTAATTCACATAAATATATATATTTCTTTTTTTTTTTTTTGCTAGTTGCTTTTACGTCGCACCGACACAGATAGGTCTTATGGCGACGATGGGGCAGGAAAGGCTAGGAGTGGGAAGGAAGCGGCCGTGGCGTTAATTGAGGTACAGCCCCAGCATTTGCCTGGTGTGAAAATGGGAAACCACGGAAAACCATTTTCAGGGCTGCCGACAGTGGGGTTAATATATATATTTCTAAGAAAGGTAATTTTAAGAAATTACAGGCAATAATTAGGATATGTGAAAAATCCGTCTATGAGACGACTGCAAGCATATATGCAAAAATGGAATTAAAAGATAAAAATATGCCAAAACTACGAAAAATCACAAGGAAATTTGACCATAAGATGAAAAATTACGGGAAAATGATACAACAACCTTTAAAAGAGCCAAAATATGACTTTGTATGACCCGTGAAAATTGCACAATTTTAGTCACCGTAGATAAAATCATGCTTAACTTTTCCATGGAGATAATATAAAGAAATAAATATGACATGTCATAAATATCTGAGCCCTGCGCTAATAGTGAGGTTAATAATAATAAGATGGGGTTCCGGAGGATTATATCATGCACAGAAATAAATTTAGACAACTCGCCAGAAAGTTCCGTGGTTTTCAGGAGACTGGGGAAACGCCAGTGAGGAAAAAGGGAGGTCTTATACGGAAGAGCAGAAGAAGGAAGTTGGAAAAAGTGAAAAAAATATTGATATAGAGTGAATGGAGAGAAGGCTAAACATACTGCAAAGATTGTCAAATGTGGCCCATAGACGGCCGAAACGAAAACTTAAATTAATAATAATAATAATAATAATAATAATAATAATAATAATAATAATAATAATATCTACTAGTCTGTGGCCCGCGAACTGCCCTTTTCAAAACTATTGACCCTGCATGCAAGAAAGATTGAGCCACTCTTGTATGAAAGCAAAAAGAAAAAAAAAATGACAAATCATCAATTTTGGATTTACGACACTTTGGAAATAAGCTCCTCAATAAAGATATAACCTTGTGTGATAATGGGAAACGGAGCAAGACCATTTTCACACCTGCCGACAGTGGTGTTCGAACCCCCTTCTCCCGAATGCAAGTAAAGAGCTACATGTTCCGAATCACGCAGACAACTCAATCTCTAGGTGATGCCAGCCATGAAAGTCAAAGCTGTTATCCATCCATTATCTAAAGGCTAAGCCTTCTCGCTGCAGCCACATCCCACGGTCTTCAGCAGTCCTTTTCACCGTGACATATGAAGCAAATCCCAGCTGGGTGATTATGTTCCTAAGGTATGAGAGACGTGGTCTTCCTCTCGGCTTGTTCCCTAGGACCTTGCCTTCGAAGACATTCTGGAGAAAGGTGTCATGTCGTAGGACGTGCCCAAGAAATTTAGCTTTCCCCTGCTCAATTGAATAAATTAAAGTCCGTTTCTCATTAACGTCTATCTATATTAGTCTTTTTCTGTCCAACTCGTCTCTGTCAGTCTTCTTCAGAACCACATTTCCGCAGCTTCTAGTATTTATTATGCTTGTTTTCCCAAAGTCCAGGTCTCACAACCGTAAGTTAGCACACTCCAAACAAAGGTTTTAACAAATTTCTTCCTGGTTTCAATTCCTATGTGCTTATTTAACAATAGATTTTTCCTGCTTTGAAACACTTGTTTTGCCATTGCGATTCTTCTTTTGACTTCTGTCAGGCACTGATTATCATTGGTAATAACACTGCCCAGATAACAAAATTCTTTAACTTGATCAATTTTTTCACAGTTTAATTTAATGTTTGTTTTCAATTCATTCTTCTTCTTTTGAACGAACATCATTTTCGTTTTCTTTTCGTTTATTTTTAGCCTGAACTTCTCTAACGTGTTATGTTAGAAGCAAACTCATTAGGAGATCTAAACTGCCAAGTCAAGCGTGATTGTCTGCAATATCCATGGCTTAAGTGAGCTGTCCACAACAGGTGGAAAAGTGATCCTGGCTGAATCTATCTAGCCAATTACCGACGACAGGGAAGAGAGGAACTTTAAAAATTCATCCTCATCTCATAAATGTTCACTGGAACTATTCCTTACTAGTAAAATGTTGTATAACATTATACCAATTTCCATAATCATTAGAGACTTGTTTGACTAAAGGTGTTTCTGAAGGACAGGTGTTTGCTTGGCTCACGTTTCGAATTTCAGAGTAAATCTGTCAGGTGTGTGTTAACAATATTAATTTCATAGAGAGGGCTAATGAAGCATAAAAGAAATTCTCGAGGAATGTCCTGGAAGTGAAGATTCAGGGATTAATACTTTGTTAGTGGGTGGGCCTAAGGTAGTGATGAGATAATCGAAAACAAAATAATCGCTTATTCTATTATATTTCCCATTCGATTAGTTTTCGATCATTCATTCGAATGAATGAAGCAATCGAATAGTGAATATTTTTTTTCCATTCGATTTATTTTTTGATTATCCATTCGAAACTCCATTCGAATCAATGACATGCTCGAATAGTGAATTTTTTCCATTAGATTATTTTTCGATTATTCATTCGGAACTGCATTCGGACTGCATTTTATTTTTCATAAGAGTTCATCTATTCGCTTATTTCAGTCCATTATCCATCCGACACACTTAAACCGAAAAATTGATTTATGACACATCGGAATATTCTATGCGATACAACTGAATGATATTTGAAACTAATTCGGTTATTTTATTCGATTATTTATTCGATTATCTAAATAATCGAATAATCCGTCCGATTCGTTGGCTGAACGGTCAGCGTTCTGGCCTTCGATTGAGAGGGTCCCGGGTTCGATTCCCGGCCTGGTCGGGGATTTTAGCGTTAATTGGTTAATTCCAGTGGCACGGGGGCTGGGTGTGTGTGTTGTCTTCATCATCATTTCATCCTCATCACGACGCGCAGGTCGCCTACGGGAATCAAATAGAAAGACCTGCACCTGGCGAGCCGAACCCGTCCTGGTATATCCCGGCACTAAAAGCCATACGACATTTCAGCGAATAATCGATTAAAATGAAATAATCGAATATGCAATTATTTTGTATTCGATTATCCCATCACTACCGTATGGTAAGATTCATTTTCCTTTACACATTAGCACAGGAAAATGAACGCAACGGAAATTATTCTAATGGACTGCATATCAATATGTGGCTGGGATGCGCGACCATTCTTAAGAAAAACAATGGATAGGAAGAGTATTTTGACATACAAAGTCTGGTTTCTTCAAGGATGATATCCATGTTTTAATGTTGAGAACATTTCTTTGCAGACTAAGTGGGGGTCACCATACTACGAAAAATGAACAACTAAGCAAATTTCTCAATTGTGCCGCTAAAGGGCCCGAAAAAGTTTTCAAATTGTAAGTCCTGGATAGCTCGATCAAATTGAACAATTAAAAATGTCGAAAATCTCTTCCGGCCTAAAAGCAGTTCCGGAAAAACATTCTAAAACCGCTTGTTTCCCTCCGCGTCTTCTTTTTTATTCAAATCCTAGAGAAATTAACTTATTTAATTATTTCTGTAATGTGTTCCTTCGTTCAATACCCTCAGGCATTTTTGATTTTTGAAAAATGTCCATATCAAATGTAGTTATAAGGGCTTAAGTGAAACTCTGCATTGACTCACATTAGCGCTCGTAGTGGTAGAAAAAGGCAAACTGCTAATGTAATCGACCCTATGACGATGATTAAGAAAAGGATTGTAATTGTTAGGAGTAAATAAAGAATATAGTCTCATACTTTATTATATTTTATTTACCTAAAACCGAGTTCGGTAGCTGCAGTCGCTTAATTGCGGCCAGTATCCAGTATTCCAGTGGGTTCAAATCCCACTGTCGGCAGCCCTGAAGATGGTTTTCTGTGGTTTCCCATTTTCACACCTGGCAAATGCTGGGGCTGTACCTTAATTAATGCCACGGCCGCTTCCTTCCCACTCCTAGCCCCTTCCTAACCATCGTCGCCGTAAGACCTATCTGTGTCGGTGGAACTTGGAAAATATATATACATAAAATTCGTAGCTCATATCTCTAGGATGATTTCAACAGTGAGTTGCTTACCTGGAGTGCTAGAACTGTGGATTTTTGTTCCACCATTTAATGCAAGCATTTAACTGATGGAAAGGTTTTAAATTGAATGAATGAAAACCATAACGGTATAAGTAGCATTTTGGTCATTCAGAGAAAAAGGCATTTAAACATCTTCAACTCTCATATAAAGCATGCTATTTGTAGTTATACCACCCATCACTAGAGCGCAGAATATTACTGCTATCACTTGTATCTCTTTGCTGGTGAAAGGATACATCCTCCCGGAGTAACATCCTGCACTTAACTCATTTTTTTAAAAATGTCACTTATACCGTTATGGTTTTCATCCATTCTATTATAAGTTAAGCTCCGAGTAGTACTTCTATCTATTGAAACGGCAAATATTTGTGCGATATTTGGTAAGACATGGATCAGAAATACTGTATACAGTATATGCCGCCAATAAAGACCGTAACAAGAGACCAGATATAGTTTTTGTTTCTTGAGCGCACATGATATGTTACATCGAGCGGCCGTATTTCAAGCATAGCCTAATCAGGCATTATAATTTGTTTATTTTTAATCCTACTACTTGGGTAAACATGTATGTGTACTTTATGTAATTTATGCGCATGGGTGGAACAAATTATTGTGCATAGAGAAGACGGAAAGAATTCCAGGGCCGACGGGGCGCATGAAAGAATATTAACACGAGCGGGACCGCCCGGGGCGGTTGATGGATCGTCCAGGGGGCCATGATAAACAGTTGAACACTATCGAAACTGGTCCCGAGCGCTCACCTCGGAAATTAGCGCGCTTATACGCACGGGACTACCCGCTAATTTCATTTAATGAAGGAGTGAAAAATTAACACGAGTTTGGACCAAGTAATTTCTGTAATACTGCTAACTGCTTCATTATCTACAAATGAAATAAGGAGAAGAAATCAACTCCCTGCCTAATATCGTGGAGTTTGAAGTTAAATGTATGCTTTAAGTAGAAACTGTTGTCAAAGAATCTCTCTTTCTAGCCGATGTAGGTCTGGAAGGAGAAGGAGAGTTGTGGGAGTGTGATTTTCGGATTAAGGTAAGGTGTGTGCGGCCGTGGCCTAAAATAGACATTGTCCCGGCATTCACCTTGGCGCAGGAAAATGGAAAAACCGCGGAAATGTTCTGGAAATACCCTATTTTTCCCTTCTGCCCTCTTGGCTATTTGTTGGAATTAGACACGAATTGGGCGTTGCTGTTCATGTTTAGCCTTATTTTATAGGGCAGGGATGGCAAACCTTTACCGACTAGCATGTCAATTAATTTCTTATTTATTACTTGTCACTGTCTAGTGCCAACGGCCGTATCCGTGTTGAATCACCGGATCCCGTGAGTTCTTCGAAGTTAAGCAACATTGGGCGTGGTCAGGAGTTGGATGGGTTGCCACGCGCTGTTGGTCGGGGGGGGGGTGTAAGGGAATGGAGGAGCGGAAAGGAACTGGCCACCCTACCGCACGTAAACTCCGGCTCAGAAATCCCTCTGCAGAGGTTCGGACCTGCCTTCGGGCAGAATAACCCTTACCTTACTGTCTAGTGTGCCATCGGTTATTTTATTCTGCAATCTGCATTTGACTTCAATTAGGTATTGGATTGCATAACATGTAAATCCATTCAGACTGAAAGTTTCCTGATTTTATTTTGCAAACATCACTGAACATTGCATTTTAAAAACTGGTAAATTTCAAGAAAAAGGTATATTTTTGCTTTAACCTAATAACATTTGTAAAAAAAAACTGGTAATAAAAATAATTGAGACATTAACTGAGGCAATTTGACAAAGTTTTTATCGGCTCACATATAGTAATTTAAAGTTATTTTAAGCTATGTGTATGTAGTATTTTTAGATGTTTTTATGTTTTAGATGTGTTTTCTATAGATTTTAAATGTTTGTTTACTTTTATTAACTGGCGATTTTAAATGACTCTACATAAGGTTCGAAACCGGTCCCATACATATGAAATGGTGTAATTTTTAGTTACTCCATTTAATTTTGTATTAAAAGGTGGATAATTGCTCTCCTATTCTCATCGGACATTCTTCTTTATTAGAATATGGTACGTTGCATCTACACGTTAAAAACATTAAACACCGGGCGAGTTGGCCGTGCGCGTAGAGGCGCGCGGCTGTGAGCTTGCATCCGGGAGATCGTGGGTTCGAGCCCCACTGTCGGCAGCCCTGAAGATGGTTTTCTGTGGTTTCCCATTTTTACACCAGGCAAATGCTGGGGCTGTACCTTAATTAATGCCACGGCCGCTTCCTTCCAACTCCTAGGCCTTTCCCATTCCATCGTCGTCATAGGACCTATCTGTGTCGGTGCGACGTAAAGCAACTAGCAAAAAAAAAAAAAAAAAAAAAAAAAAGGTAAGGTAAGGGTTATTCTGCCCGAAGGCAGGTCCGAACCTCCGCAGAGGTGTTCCTGAGCCGGAGTTTACGTGCGGTAGGGTGGTCAGTTCCTTTCCGCTCCTCCATTCCCTTACCCCCCACCAACAGCGCGTAGCAACCCATCCAACTCCTGACCACGCCAATGTTGCTTAACTTCGGAGATCTCACGGGATTCGGTGTTTCAGCACGGCTACGGCCGTTAGCAAAAAAAAAATTAATATGTGGTATGTTATCTGTAGTGCCACACAAGTCGTGTACGCGTGTCATAGGTTCCCCATCCCTGTTATAGGGCCTATAAACACATATTTTACCCATTTTTTTTATTGTTTTGGTAATATTTTCGTCATTTCAGTTTAAGGTCATATTTTGGTTGTACTGTATTGCACATTGAATGTGTTGTCCTATGGAAACTTTGAAGATCGGTCATCGAAACATGAATGCAGTGGAACCTTGATATCTCCGAATCACCTCGGGAGCTAAATTTTAATTCGAATTATCGAAATTTCGAGATATAGAGAATGTTTTTGAGAATGTATGGCATATGAATCATATGTATCTACAACTGAATACATTATTTGAACAGTATTTAAAAATACACAAACTCTTTTTTACGGCATCACTTTAATTGTAATCCTTATTATAGTAACTTTTTTAGAAGACAGGATATAGTAGTGAAATAAGAAACATACCTCGGTTAACACCTTTGGAAAAAAATCCGTTAGTCTCTTCTGTTTGTTACTGTTAACTTTTCCTCCCTTCACGTTGAAACTTCTCGTCAATACCACGCAGAAGAGATTCGTAAATGGAGCTTGTCATCCGCGACTTGAGGTGTTGTTTTCGTACGTGACCGGTAATTAATTCACACCCGAGTAACAGCGAGGCTTCGCCGATTTTCCGATCACTAGAAGTTTTAGTTTTTCGGTCCCCGTCATATTAGCTCCCAGCATCACTGTAAGTTTGCCTTTACAGTTAATGTTGCACAAAATTCAAGTTACCAAGTATATTTTGCTTCAAGAAAGAGAAAAATTCTTGTAACCGAATTTCGAGTAACAGAGAAACAAATATACATGAAGAATATCACAAACGGCGGGAAATTTAAGTTACTTCGAGATACTGAAAATACGAGTAATGGAGGTTCGAGATATCGAGATTCGACTGTAGTTGACCCCTATTGTATCTCGTCTGTGCTTATGTCACTAGTTTTAGAATAATTTCGTTCAGAATAAGACCTGCAGTCCACTGGATTGTCACCCTTGTGACAAACCGGCTTCTCTTCTTAGCTGTCTTAGCACTTGTGACTCGATATATTTTTAGGTAGCGCTTCTCCCCTCGCCTTTCTTAAGAATTTCGACAGAGATTATTTTCAACGCTTCATAGTTAAATTAACAGTGATAGAGCTGACATAGGGATACCTAAAGGAAGTGCAGTGAAAGTGTTAAATGAATAAATTAGTTAGAGAGTTCGAGGGGGAACGCTTCTCTGTCGAAGGAAAAATTCTCTTCTGCAAGTGTCCGAAGATGAAGTTCTATAAAGCTCGACACAAAAAATACTGAGATGACTGGAGAATAAGAGGTATTCCTTTCCTTCCATATTTTACTCACTTAAGCATGTTGTGGACACGGCGACTGCCGTGGATTCTTAATTCCAGTAACTAATACGATTTTAATTGGTTTTCAGGATCAGCTATGTTCCCTTTATTACCATTGTGTAAGACAGCAATAGTAATTAAAAATAGCTTCGGTCCTGACCACAGTGTAACGATTCATAATAAATTTATATAGTCTTCTGAAATTAAGTAAAAGAACTAGTAAGAAAGTGAATTTAAGTAGTGCAATATCATTAAAAGAACTAGTATCAAAAATCATTCGTCGAAAGTTCATATTTTCCATATTATCCTAGTGATTTCGAGGGCCAAAAGTTGTTTTTACATGTGAGTTGAGATGTTTCGAAACGAATAGCTGAAATACTGCCGTCAGTGTAACATTCAATACTCTGTTCCATACTGCCGTATGTTGACTTTCTTTATTTTTACTTAAATAACCGTGTATTCAAACAGTCGACTATACCCGCGCACGTGATGAGACCAGCGATCTGGTATCTAAATAACTATTTCATGCATTGAAAAATGTTTCTAATTGAATGATTTTTATTCGTAGAAGTTGAGTCCAGTAAGTAACTACAGTACAGTGAAGTTTCATTTTCTATTTTTCTCTTTTTTTCCGTAAGTTTGCTACCGACTTTAACGAACTGAACTATCCAAGAATTTTGACAGGTTTCATACAAAAGAGTCGTTCGATGGGTGGGTAAATTTGCAGAAAATAAAACTAAAAAATCGATTATAAGAAGCATTAACTGATCTTGTAGCGGTTAACTTGGGGTTCAGCAGGGGAGTGTTATTGGACCCTTATATTTCTATGTATATAAATGGTATGAGTAAGAACAGGAATCACAATAAAATGTTGTTTTAGTTGATGTTATACTGTATGGAGTGCCGGCTCCATGGCTAAATGGTTGACATGCATGCTGACCCTTGGTCCAATGGACCAAAAGTTCGATTCCCGGCCGGGCCGGGTATTTTAACATTAATTGCTTAACTAGCTTGGGGGTTTGTTAATTATGCCGTTATCAACACTGTAATTCATCTTAGGTAAGGCATCATCATAGACGCGCAGGTCGCCTATAGGAAAACCTGCACGAGGCCTCTACGGCGGTCACAAGACATTAAAAAGCTGTACAGAGTAATAAATAAATTACAGGACTGTGAGCGACTGCAAAACGACCTCGACAACTTGTGAGTTGACGAAAACGGGATGAAAAGTCAGGCTGTAAGTTCCACCAAGAGAAAAAAATCCTCTCAGTTTTAAGTATTGTATTGATGGGGTGGAAGTACCTCACGGGGAACGCTCTTACTTACGTTTTAAAATAAGAAAATATCTTCATTGGGGTAATCACATTAACGAAGTTGAAACAAAGGTTACAGATCTCTTCATACGGTTATGAGCGTATTTAGAAGTTGTAGTAAAGATCTATTTTTTAAAAATATTTTCAAGAACGTAAACCTATGATTTTTTTTACGTGTAGAACCCAGTCAGAATTTTGTTTTTACTTAGAATGCATGAACAATTTATTCTGATACAGTGTAGTAATATTACTGAGAATAAAGTAATTACAAGTAACACCTCGCCGATGGTTTCATCGCCTCGTCGTAAAGCAAATCAGTCAAGGCTTGATACATACATGTGTTAGCAACATTACACAGCGATACTGGCGATTTCAAAACAATGGCCAGATCAATAATTCCTTGATTTGAGACACAGTTTCCGTAATATTTAGAAAATACTTGTTAATTTTCAAACAGCACAGTGAAATACATATTAGAAAGCGATATTTATGTCACCCGCATCAGCCAAATCTCATCCAAATAGTAATTCGAGGCTTCATGTGGGGAAGAAAAGCTCGGGGGTCAGCTCAACGCGACATCAAACCCGCAGATCATCTGCAAGTAGATTATTACTTCTCTCAAGATAAAATCTTCATAAAACTACAATGGAACGCTTGGTCTATCATTATATTCCACACATACTATTTTCACTGATAAATATTTCTGTGTATTTTTTCTTTTAATTTCTCTTCCCATCCTCTCTCTCTCTTTCTCTCTCACCTCTTTCAAATTACATGCATACGTACGGTAATAGACGCGCGAAAACCTGTTCTCTTTCCTAAAGATGACTGGCCAGCACCTGCCCCTATGTTACACGTATACACACACATTTTTAATTGCTACTCCCTCCTTCCCTCTTCCAAACTCACATACGGGTGCGTGGTTCTTCCGGCCTTTCGAACTCTGATAAGCCATCTTCTTACGCACACAAACTAACTACTGAATTTGCTCAGTTATATAAACAGAGCGAATCATGAATACTGTAGTTACCATCACCCAGAGACTTTATTTGCGAGTACGTCTTGAGCAAAATTAATCCTATAAAACCGTGTCTGATTGTACGTATTAAGTGTTGCACATATTTGAAATTATGAAATTATTTCACAATAAACTGTGAGAAAAAGGAAAACAACACAAAAACAAGTCCCATTATAAACAACTCTGTTTCATCTGAAAGCAAAAAATAATTTAGGTACTCAGTAAAATGTGAACAAAGAGCACAATACGTACCTGTTATAGATACTTAGAACTGATGCAGCAGTTTCAAAACAAGAAAAGGCTTCTAAAATTCGGAACAAAAAAAATAAAAAATCCACAATTCTTGCCCTTCAGGCAAGCAAATTAATGCTGAAAACATCTTAGGGATATGAGCTACGAAATCTAGGTAAATAAAATACAATAAAGTGTGAAAATATATTCTTTATTTATTGCTCAAAATTACAATCCTTTTCTTAATCATCGTTATCCGGTCGATTAGTTTATCAGTTTGCCTTTTTCTAACAATACGAGTGCTAATGTGAGTCAATGCATTGTTTCACTTAAGTGCCACTACGAGCGCTAATGTGAGACAATGCAGAGTTTCACTTAAGCCCTTATAGCTATATTCGGTGTGGACATTTTCAAAACATAAATAAACGCCTGAGGGTATTGAACCAAGGAACACAATACAGAATTATGTAAATAAGTTAATTTGGCAAGGATATGAATCAAAAAGAAAACGAGTAAACAAAGAAGCGATTTAAGTCTGTTTTCAATCAATCAATCAATCAATCAATCAATCAATCAATCAATCAATCAATCGATCGATCGATCGATCAATCAATCACTACTGATCTACATTTAGGACAGTCACCCAGGTGGCAGATTTACGATCTGTTGTTTCCCTAGCCTTTTCTTAAATGATTTCAAAGAAATTGGATAATTATTGAACAACTAACTCCCTTGGCAAGTTATTCCAATCCCTAACTCCCCTTTCTATAAACGAATATTTGCCCCCATTTGTCCTCTTGAATTCCAACTTTATCTTCATATTGTGATCATTCCTACTTTTAAAGATACCACTCAAACTTATTCGTCTACTAACGCCATCCCAGGCCATCTCTCCGTTGACAGCTCGGAACATGCCACTCAATCGAGCAGCTCGTCTTTTTTCTTCTAAGTCTTCCCAGCCCAAAATTTTGCAACATTTTTGTAACGCTACTCTTTTTTCGTAAATCATCCAGAATAAAACGAGCTGCTTTTTTTTTTTTTTTGGACTTTTTTCCAGTTCTCGAACCAAGTAATCCTGGTGAGGGTCCCATACACTGGAACCATACTCTAGGTGGAGTCTTACCAGAGATTTATATTCCATCTCCTTTACAACTTTACTGCAGCCCCTAAACACCCTCATAGCCATGTGCAGAGATCCCATTTATGTGATTACCCCAATGAAGATCTTTCCTTATATTAACACCTAGATACTTACAGTGATCCCTTAAAGAAACTTTCAGCCCATCAACGCAGTAATTAAAACTGAGAGGACTTTTCCTATTTGTGAAACTCACAACCTGACTTTTAACCCCGTTTATTCTCATGCCATTGCCTGCTGTCCATCTCACAACATTATCAAGGTCATTTTGCAGTTGCTCACAATCTTTTTTTCCGAAACTGCATTTAGGCCGAAGGCGATTTTCGATATTTGTTGTTTTAGTTTTATAGAACTATTCAAGAATAACAATTTGAATTTTTTCCAGGCCCTTCAACTTTCGGCACAATTTGAGAAAATTGCTCAATTTTACGTTTTTCGTAGCAACTTATGAGGACCAGTCGGCTACTTTGCTAAGAATTGTTTTCAACAATAAAACCTCAAAGCGTCCCATTATCTTAATACAAATAAAAGTCATTGTATGTGGGTATGTTTGGTTGAAATCGGTCCGGTAGTTTAGGAGATGTGTAACAAACTTGGTACATATATGAATCACTATCTGGAAAGAAGTACTGTGCTTGAGGGGAGGGAAGTAAGACACCCCTACCACTCCTAGCGGTGGGGTTCGAGAGGTGGTGACAGGAAGAAATAATCGAAAACTCAACCAAATATAACCTCAACCAAATATGGCACACAAAAAAGTACTGTGGGGATAAGACGCACCTCGCACCCCTTGGGTTGGGGTTGGAGTAAAGAGAGGATGACATGTAAAAATAATCGAAAACCAATACTAGAGTCGATTACATAGTTTTCGAAATCGCTCCGGATTCCGCATAAGCCCAAGTTCATCCCCCCTCGGCATTTAGCGGGGTTGGTAAGGGGTGAAAAAAAAGCATGTCGTCGGCTTACTTCTAAAACCTCGTATGTCCAGATGCACTTCCTACGCATTATCCTTAAGGCTGGCCACGCCTCCCGACCACATATGGAGTTGCAGTCCATCAGAACAATTTTCATTGTGAACAATTTCCTATGCTGGTGTGTAAAGGAAAATGGACTTACCATACTGTACAGTAGGGATGTTGTTTTCATCACGTATTTACGCACTCCTACAGTATAATGCATTTAAGGTTCAATTTCCTTTACACATTAGTACAAGAAAATGAACGCAACGAAAATCGCTGTGATGGGCTGCATATCATTATGTGGCTGGGAGGCGTGACCAGTCTTAAGGAAAATAATGGGTAGAAAAAGCATTGCGAGATACGATTTTTTAGAAGTAAGCCGTCGATGTCCAGAATGACCGAGATGTATGTATGTTCCAGCTTAGCATTCAACCATACTTGGTACACATACGATGTACTTTCTGAAAAAAAGTTCTGTGGTTGTAAAACTGCTCTAGGGGAGGGAGTGATATATATATAAGTCTTCTAAAACGGACAATGCTGGTGTCGAATCCATAGTTTTAGGGGTTACACAGATGAATAGTGACACTCTGGTAGCCGATTAAGTTCAAGTTACCTCTGCCACTGGTAGGGGTGGGGTTGGAGGGACGGTGGTACGTAGAAATAATCGAAAACGTCATTAATACACCAGTAAGGTTCATCTTTAAACTTGATGCTGCTACTTACAACTATTCTATTGTCATGGATGTTCTGTTAAAAGATTAGTCTAAAATTCTTGCCCGATCTATTTTTCAAATGTTATTAAATCTTATGTATTACCTCTTTTTACATGTAGGATATTAGTTTTAATAATTTATCCTTTTATTGTACCTAATTTATTTCATCTTCTCGTATTACTATTAATTTAATTAGTATTAAATCTATTATTTTAAAGTGATACAATCTAATACATGTATATTCCAGTGCCTGGTTAGACGGAAGAGAAGGCCTGAAGGCCTTAATCTTGCCAGGTAAAATAAAACATTACTAACTAATTAAGCAAACATAGTACACAAATAATACAATACAAAATACGAAATAATTACAGAAGATTACATGAATACGTTTTGAGCAAGATGCATGCCCCTTTCAGCATGAGGGGGTGAGAAGGGGTGTAAAATATAATGTGCAAAATGACTGAGATAAGGGTTGAATCCACAGTTTACGGGGTCGCAAGGCTAATTTGTGTCAGTCCCAATGACAGTTGGAAACGTGTATATTAAATCCATAGCGCGACGCGTAAACGTATACAGTTATCACTTATGTTTATCGTTTCAAAGGATCATCTACTTCCCAGACAATCTGTAAAGTAAGGATATTTTAACATATATACATATTTTGTGTAAACTATACAATACAAACGCCCGTTCCATAGCAAATATCAGGAGGGTTGAACCAATTTCAAAGTACGGAAAGCTTTCTAAATACACATTTAGCAAAACGTGTTTCTATAAAAGTGTCTTCCATTATAAACACGAACAGTGTTACTCCAATTTCAAACAAAAACTTTCTAAACAAATTTTGAGCACGAAAATGCATTTAAAATCTGTCCTATTATAAATATTGACGTATCATCTTGAAAGCAAGAAAAAGATTTCTCAATAAATTTTGGGCCAAAATCATAACGCAGGAAACGTGTTCTATTGTAATTGTTTCACCAATTTGATAGTAAGAAAATCTTGTATTTACATGTTGAATAAAGTCATCGTACAAAACAGCGTCACATTAAGAGTGTTATACAGATATAAAATAATTACAGGAGTTTACATGAATACATTTTGAGCAAGATACCAAAACCCATTATGTAAAGAGATTTACATAAATTCCTAAAAAAGGTATTTTTTTAAAAACCTTTCCAGCCAACTGTACCACATTAAACCGTGTCCTATTACAATTATTAACTGAGTTAAACAATTGGAAAGCTGTTCATAAAATATTATTTTCTTTTGCTTGAGAAGCAAGTGTAAATTAAAATAAAGAACGAACGTTTTAATTTTAAACAAATACTTCATTCCTTCAAAAAACAATTACTGAGCTACTGTGTGTAAATAGTCAACCCAAACTCGGCATCAGAGTAAAAAATGAATTTATCCTAATTACCTAGAATTCTGAACTTGAAAATATATTGTGAATTCTTTCATTCCTAAGCAAATGTATTTGAGAATCATTGTTAAATAAATGATGATGATGATGATGATGATTGTTGTATAAAGGGTCCTAACGTATGGGTCATCAGACTCTGAATTAAATGAGTAGGAAATTACATTACTCTTCCTCACTTGTCCGAACAACCAAAGATAGGAAATATTAGGAAATCTAAGTACCATAGCACTTACTTTTCCACTCTTTTGCAAATAACACACCTACGAACCATTGTTGATATATCGTAACAGATCTAAGTCCACATATCGTATTTTATGTTGATGATGCTTGTTGTTTTAAGCGGTCTAACATCGCAGGTCATTTCGTATTTTCAATTTATGTAGGCCTAAGAGTCAAGAACCCAAAAACACTAACAGCTGTAAGTACAAAGAATATTTGAAATATTACATGTGGAGGATACATTGGAAAGCAAATTTTAAATGGTTAAAGAGCACTTAGGAAGGGAAATATTTCAAACGAACAGAGGGACAGGCAAACGAAAACATCAGTTAGAATACAAACATTATTAGGGACAATGTCTTACCTCACTAAAAACAAACAAATAATAAAAAGGAATTGCCTATGGAACCTTGCAAGTTATTGTATTTTTGTTATTTCATTCGTGCAAGGCGAGTGCTTTAGTGTTTTAGAACTGGCTTAATAATTCACCCTTCTGTCCACTTCGAGGTTGGTCTTCAACAAGCTGAGGAGGTGGATAAAGAAAAGAAAGCTATCTATGAACCTACTGTTAATTATTTCAAATTAATTCAAATTAGCTCAAATGCGTTGCTGTAATAGGTCTATTGATAGGAGCATGAGATGCTATACCTCAGGTTTTTTAGGAATTTCGAAAAAATATCACACTCCAATGAGAAGAGATAGTCACCATAGTCCTAAAGAAGAGTTGTGAAATTCTGAACTACTATCTTAATCCACACCTCTGGGTGTTTCTTTGAAATTTTATATCATATTATTATATTTTAATATTGTAATTATAACTGTAATGTTTATTATTGTTGCCGTGTGGGTGTACTGAGTCTATTAGGGCTTCCTTCATTGGGAGGCAGTTTTGTAAACAAAACAAAAAAAACGAAATAACAAGAATATTTCAAAAATTAGTAGGCTATATTATTTTACATGCTTTTGCAACATACGAGGCTTATGCAATTTGCAGCCAACTGTACCACATTAAACAGTGTTCTATTACACATACACACACTATAAAACGCATGTTGTAGAGCCCGTATGTGAACTAGACACACAGCATGAATCGAGTTATATTAGGCCTACATGTAAATCGGACCGAATATCAAGAAACGTTACGAGCGGCAAACTCACTTCCGTAATTTTTAGTAGAGCGAGAGAGTTCGGAGATTAGTCTGACCTGGATGTGTAGTTTCGCAGTAGTTCAACAGACAGCATCGACGACCGTTCAACACAGTTGTTCATAGGTCAAGAACCGCATATTATTGTATACACTTCCAACACTGTTGTATTGTTCCTGTGGTGAAATAGAAAGTATTATTGGTGACCGTAGAAAGGAGTTGAAATGATAATAAATTATTAGACAAATTTATATTTTAAATACTTACGAAACTTGAATGTTGGGGAAAGAGTTCGGCGACGCTGTAAAGAAAAATGTTATGGGAATATGTAAGGCAGGACATCACTAGACTGGAGAACGTTTTAAATGATGTTAATAGGAAACATTTTGGCGTTGCACCGATTCAAAAGAAAATGCAGGAAAGTTGTCTGCGCTGGTCTGGTCATACGTTGCATGCAGAGGACAATACATTGGAAATCGCTGGAAAGAGGCGCAAGGGACGACCAAGACAGCGATGGACCGATACAGTGCACGACGACTTGAAAGCTGTAAGATTACATCCAGATTCCGAGACCGAACTACATAGACAACGAATCCACACAGCGCACCCTGTCATCAGTTGGGACAAGCGCTAAAGAAGAATAGCTACGACAGGAAAGTCTTAAAACAATGGCTCCTTAAGAAGGAAGGAAATTATGGAGGAAAAATATAAAATATTTTAATGAGTGGCACATATTCAGAATGTAATTCATTTGCAGAGTAACATGGCATCTGGTAATATAAACTCTTTTCTATTGGAAAGTTTTAAAACTATTGTAACATAATTGTAAGATATTTTAACGGCGTGTTTATTTTCATAAGAAGTATGAATATCAGTAGCATATCCACGATCGGTCGATGGGGAAGTGGCTATAGTTAAAAAATGACACAATGAAGGTTCTTGTGCGCGTGTGGTGCGCGCGTGCAAGACTTGCCATTATAAGGAGTGATTCAAGTGAATTATGTTGATATTTAGATTGCAGTACATTACAAAAATCTTTTATTAAAATGCAGAACAAGAATAATACGATGAAAGTTAATAGTTGTACAGCAAATTGTACGGTTACCTTACAATCTAAAATCCAACTTTCGAGGCTTCTTAGAAAATATATTCAACAGATCTGTTGGTTCTACAATTATGTCTCTGAATGTTTATTTAGTTTTATTTTTGTTTATTGCCAGTTTCTGTCTATTTTCTTTTTGTAAAATGTCCATGGGGGTTCTAACTCCCAGTAACACCCCCCCCCCCCACACACACACACACACACTCTGGCTACACCCCTTATGAAGATGTTGTAAACCACAAATGCAATTTTTACAATGTTGTTTCAAATACATGTGTGTTTTTTTTTATGAAATAAACGACATAAACTCTGTGTGCAATTTACATACAAGCTCTTATTACGTCGCATGTTCATATGTCTAAAGATTACACATCCAAAGTAATGTTTGTGTGAACTAAACGTCTACAAATTACAGCACGTTCATTCATGTCGTATAGGCAGCCAGTACAATTCCTATCCTCGCCGCTACATCGGGGCTTCATTCATCCCATTCCTGACCCGGTCGAATGACTGGAAAAAGGCTGTGAATTTTCATGTATATGTCGTTATACCTGAAAAGTGTGTGCAGTTTATCGCCCCCGGCATACGCTACTAGCTTTGTCCTTGAACCTACCAGACAAACTCCCAAAGCAGCCTTTTGAGGGGAGTAACACCCCTCAAGCGTTTACTACAAGCAAAATGTCACCAGGTCATGGTTTGCATTTCGGTACATGGAAGTCACAGAATAGGCTGAAGACAGAAGTTTCACGACGCACAGCCAACCATAAATAACAATAATCAGTAATCAGAACCTGGGAAAAAGAAGTTAAAGGTAGACAATTGAAAAACAGAATTCAGGTGCGGTGCCTAGCTTTTGCAGACGACCAGGCAATTCTTTCGAATAATAGACAAGAAGCAATCCACTCCCTCGAAAACCTACATGAAATTGCAGCAAAAACAAGACTTCAAATATCATATGAAAAAAGAACAGTACATGGAAGGGGCCTCTTGGTTTCTAGATGGGCAAGTTATGACGACTAAATTTGGACAAATTTCCCAAGTAAATAAATTCAAATACCTTGGAGAAATCATTCAACCTTCTGGATTAAATCGTGAAGAAAACAAGGACAGAATTACTATATTACAGAAAGCATATCGAATCATTTCGAACACATATAACAAAAACTCATTCTCTCGGGAAAAAAACTAAGACATTATAACACAGTAGAAAAACCTGAAGCAGTACACGCATCGGAAACCGCAATCATTGGCGGTAGATCACTCACACAAAGATATAGAAAAGCAAGAAAGAAAAATGTTGCGGAAGATTTTCGGCCCAGTCTGCACAGAGGGCGTATGGATGAAAAAAGAAATCTCATGACATTTATTTTCATACTGAAAAATCTATGACATTATCAGGAAAAGGAGGTTGAAATTCTATGGTCACCTTCTCAGAATGAACAATGATAGACTGACCAAAAGAATTCTAAAAATCTTGCCTTCACACTGAAAGTCAAGAAGAACTGGCTAAATGAAATAGAATCAGATCTTCAGGAAATTAACATCAACCAGGAAACTGTCATGAACCGATCTGCTTTCAGAACACTGATTAATAATCATTATTTCGCGGAGCGAAAAGTTAGAACTAATGAAACCTGTACAGAAGAATGTAAGAAGAAAGTTCAAGCGTGCTCCTCAGCTGGGCATAACGATGTGGAAATAACAATAATATATAAATAATGTCTCCGCTACACGGTAAAACATACAATCGTGGATATGAGAGCGAGTACTTCGGTTTTAAACATGGTTTAATTAAATAATCCTATATTGTATTCTTAATATGTTCAATATCCGGCTCCATGGAAAAATGGTTAGCATGCTGGCCCAGGAGGTCCCGGTTACGATTCCCGGCCGGGTCGGGGATTTTAACCTTCATTGGTTAATTCCAGTGGCTCGGGAGCTAGGTGTGTGTACCATTTTCAGCATTAGAATACATTATAGCTACGTCCCCGTTCTCACAGACGGAACCCAGCAGTGAGAGATCGGCGCACTGCCGCCTAAGCGACGAAGGCTCGCCGGCTGCCACATGCCATTTTTAAAAAAAAGTTCAATCGACAACATTTAACCACACCAGACGAAAATTGATTTTATCATTACTCGGCCACAATCTGGAAAAGTGGGACGGGAATTAATAATTGTAACCTAAGATTTTCATATTAAAAGAAAATCATTTTTTACTGAGTGGCACTGAATCAAAATTGACTTTCAGTGGCGCAATTGTGGAATTGGTGGAAACATGATGGCCCGCCACCTGCACCACCCTGTGTGTAAGTACGGCAATCCGAATGGATCCCTTCTAGAACGGACCAGGGGATTGTTCCACCAACGAACTTTGTAACTTTCACTTTGCACTTTGTACTTTTCAGTTCAGATTTTGTTCCACCATCACTTTCCAGATATAGCTTGCAAAGTGAAAAGTTAGGAATATTTTCACTTTTCAAGCCTGTTATGTTTCTCCAATAGTACATAAATGCAAAGTGCAAAGAAATGAAGCGAAAAGTTTTCATAAACCTTGCAAAGAGATGATTCCCTTTTCATCTGTTAATTAACAAGTATGTACACTAGTTTCTCGGCGTAGAATTTGGTTTACTGATACAAACATGTTACGACGAGAGATTTTGTTATCACCAAGTGAGGACAGTGATGAAAAATCCAACAAGAGAACTACAAAGACAGGATTAATTTCCATAACCTCACTTCGACGAATTTCGCGAGTGTTTTCGTATTGCCCCAACACAGGCTGATTATATTCCTGAAATGATTGGTCATTTATTGGAAAATAAAGAAGTCAATCTCTTGCCGAAAAAGAACAAATTCTTATATGCTTACATTGGTTAGAAAATGGTACCCAGCTGCACGGTGTAGCAACAATGCATGGGACATCAAACTCAATTATTTGCAGAACTGTTACCAAAGTCGTGGATGTTATGGTAAATGTAATATTTCCTAACATAGTACTTTGGCCTGATAATCCACATAATACAGCGACTGAATGTTTAATGAAGGGTGAATTCCTTCTTTGTGTGGATGTGTTGACGGTATTCTCGTTACATTGATGCTTGTCATCATCTGAGAGGTTTTTTCAAAGTTGCCAAAAATGGGTGACTCGTTTCTCCTTGACAACATCTAGCACAGCCAGCTTCTTGTAATCATATTTCTTTCCCATGATCAAAACTGTAAAACTACCGGTACCAAATTGTACCGTCAAGTTCGATGCGAAAAATTAAAGCATTAAAATCATGAAGTATTATGCATTTTGCCCTTGGAATAAACTTAATCGGATTACTCATTCGCAAGGTCTTTTCACTTTGCGAAGAAATTGAAAAGTAAAACCTAGATCATGGTGGAACAGAAAAACTTTGCACTTTTCAAGAATTGAAAAGTGGAAACTGCAAATTTGAAAAGTTGCAAAGTTTGTTCGTAGAACAGGAACCAGGCTGCGATTTCAATCCAGTTCTTTTCCCATTTGTATTGCCTCTGTCTGAATGCAGCGATTCAAACCTGGCAGAACTGGCAGTCGAACTTGGGTCAAATAGATGGCAAACCACAACGGGACGGACCAACGTGTCACAGACCAACAAAATTTCACTTTCACTCGAAGCAGCTCAAAAGTGAAGAGGAACGTGGAGCCATCACATCACAGCTGAGGAGGACAACCGTCATTATAAAATAGATTTTATGAATATAAGCCCTCGGACTAATTTACAAACGGACGAAACCCGTTCCTGAGCCACGAAGCGAACCAGTTTTCTCGTAACACATGTCATGACTAGCCACAGGCTGATCCTCAAGTTGTTTCAGTAGCAGTGAACCACATGAGTGGATATACCGGCATGGACTGTTCGCTAGAATTCAGGTAGGCTGTAAAGTTTAACTAAAAATGTATCATTTTTAGTTATTATTATTATTATTATTATTATTATTATTATTATTATTATTATTATTATTATTATTATTATTATTGATTAGTACTTACCAGGCAAAGTATTCACTGGCAACTTGGAAGGGAGGGTGCGATCAGTGGTTGAGAGGAAGTTGGATGAAAACCAGTGTGGTTTCAGACCACAGAGGGGCTGTCAGGATCAGATTTTCAGTATGCGCCAGGTAATTGAAAAATGCTACGAGATGAATAGACAGTTGTGTTTATGTTTCGTAGATCTAGAGAAAGCATATGACAGGGTACATAGGGAAAAACATGTTCACCATACTGGGGGACTATGGGATCAAGGGTAGATAATTAAAATCAATCAAAGGCATTGATGTTGACAATTGGGCTGCAGTGGGAATTGATGGTAGAATGAGTTCTTGGTTCAGGGTACTTACAGGGGTTAGACACGGCTGTATTTTTTCACTTTTGTTGTTCGTAGTTTACATGGATCATCTAATGAAAGGTACGAATATAAGGTGGCAGGGAGGGATTCAGTTGGGTGGAAATGTAGTAAGCGGTCTGGCCTATGCTGACGACTTGGTCTTAGTGGCAGATTGTGCAGATTGGAACTTGAAAATAGGTGCAATGAGTATGGTACGAAAATTAGCCTTTCGAAGACTAAAATGATGTTAGTAGGTAAGAAATTCAACAGGATTGAATGTCAGATTGATGATACAAAGCTGGAAAAGGTAGATCATTTCAAATATTTAGGTTGTGTGTTCTCCCAGGATGGTAATATAGTAAGTGAGATTGAAAAAAGGTGTAGTAAAGCTAATGCAGTGAGCTCGCAGTTGCGATCAACAGTATTCTGTAAGAAGGAAGTCATCTCCCGGACGAAACTGTCTTTACAACGGTCTGTTTTCAGACCAACTTTGATTTACGGGAGTGAAAGCTGGATGGACTCTGGATAACTTATTCATAAGTTAGAAGTAACAGACATGAAAGTAGCGAGAATGATTACTGGTACAAACAGGTGGGAACAATGGTAGGAGGGTACTCGGAATGAGGAGATAAAAGCCAAGTTAGAAATGAACTCGATGGATGAAGCTGTACGCATAAACCGGCTTCGGTGGTGGGGACATGTGAGGCGAATGGACGACGATAGGTTACCTAAGAGAATAATGGACTCTGTTATGGAGGGTAAGAGAAGTAGAGGAAGACCAGGACGACGATGGTTAGACTCGGTTTCTAACGATTTAAAGATAAGTGGTATAGAACTAAATGAGGCCACAGCACTAGTTTCAAACAGAGGATTGTGGCGACATTTAGTAAATTCAGAGAGGTTTGCAGACTAAACGCTGTAAGGCATAACAGTCTATAATGATGATGTATGTATGTATTTATTATTATTATTATTATTATTATTATTATTATTATTATTTATTCACTGGGGCCCATTGAGGATCACGCTAAGTTTTGTTACATTTGGCAGTGAACTTTCTTTTATTTTGAGCCCATAATTCCCTCATTATTTCTTGTCCGCCTCCATGGCTAATTAATGGTTAACGTGCTGGCCTTTGGTCACAGGGGTCCCGAGTTCTATTCCCGGCAGCTTCGGGAACTTTAACCTTGGTTAATTTCGTCTTCATCATTATTTCATCCTCATCAAGACGTACAGGTTGCCTACGGGCGTCAAATCAAAAGATCTGCACCTGATGAGCCGAACGTGTCCTCGGACACTCCCGGCACTAAAAGCCCTACGCCATTTCATTTCATTTCATTTCTGAGTGGGCCTGCTTGCGTTCTTGTGACCAAGGGACACCGTGTCTTCTTTTCGGTTGTTCGTCTCGGTTTAGCCCGTTCGTCACTATCTCCTTTCGGAAAAGATCTCTGTCAAAGGCGTCTTCAGGTTTGGTCTGTAACACTTGAAGGTCTTCTTTGGTATTTCTAAACCAAGACGTCTTGGTTTTAGGTTTTGAATCAAATAGGTGAAAGATCTCTTTGGTCAACCTGTGTCCGTTCATTCGTATGAAGTAACAGTAAAATCATGCCCGTCTTTTGCTGATCGTGTCTGTAATTTTCTCTTTTGTTATAGACTTCCTTATTGGATCTTCTTTGGTGGATGGCATTCTTGTAGCTGGATCCCATGATTCCCCTAATTATTCTGCTCTCCTTTTCCTCCAATTCTTCGAGGAGTCCTTTATTAGCTTTGACGGATAAGATTTCGGATGCATACATACCTACTGGCTTCAGAACCATTTCATAGTGACATATCTTAGTATTTTGGGAAAATCTTCAAGAAATGACTTAAAATGAGTGAGAAAATGAACCAAAAAGTTATTTTTTATGTATTTATTTACTTATTTATTTGTTTATTTATTTCCTTCTTTATCTGTTTACCGTCCAGGGTTGATTTTTTCCTCGGACTCAGCGAGGGATCTCATCTCCAGCACCTCAATGGCAGTGTCCTGGAGCGCGAGACGTTAGGTCAGTGGTGATATAACTGAGAAGGAGGACCTGTACCTCGCCCAGGCGACCTCACCTGCTATGCTGAACAGGGGCCTTGTAGGGGGATGGGAAGTTTGGAAGGGAAAGACAAGGAAGATGAAGGAAGCGGCCGTGGCCTTAAGTTAGGTACCACCAGGAAGGAAGCGGGAATCCACGGAAAACCCCTTCGAGGATGGCTGAAGAGGGAATCGAACCCCCTCTACTCAGTTGACCTCCCAAGGCTGAGTGGATCCACTTCCACAACTCGCACCGCTTTTCAAATTTCGTGGCAGAGCCGGGAATCGAACCCGAGCCTTCGGGGGTGGCAGCTAATCACACTAACCACAACACCACATTGACGGAACCAAAAATATGAAGGGAGGCAACATATTTACAGAAAATAATAAATATGTGCTTTGTCCGCATTATCTTTAACTCCTAATGGACTGAAATACAGTAATAATAATAATAATAATAATAATAATAATAATAATAATAATAATAATAATAATAATAATAATAATAATAATAATAATGTTATTTGCTTTACGTCCCACTAACTACTTTTACGGTCTTCGGAGACGCCGAGGTGCTGGAATTTAGTCCCGCAGGAGTTCTTTTACGTGCCGGTACATCTACCGACACGAGGCTGTCGTATTTGACTGAAATACAATTATTATTATCATAAAACCTGTATTCATTGTTTGAAATATTTTATGATGAAATCGCTAATCATAATAATAACAATGGATAAAATTATAAGACGTGAAAAGTGTGCGGTCAAAATGTTTCCTACGAAAATAACATACCGTATTTACGCGAATAATACCCGCATATTTTTTAAAAAAAAATTGAGGCACGAAATTGGGGTGCGGGTTTTATTTCAGTCAATGTTGTCATTATTTTTTTTTTCAAAATCAGCCTTCCAAAAGTTAGGGTGCGGGGATTATTCGGTGGCGGGGATTAATCGCGTAAAAACGGTAATTGATCACTAGTATCAACAACGCGCCTGCAGAAATTAAAATAGCCAACAAAAAAAGAATCATCAGAGAGAAGGAGAGCATGAAGGCACGAATTCACAAAATGGTAAAAACTTATCACGTAACGACGAATATATAGCTACAACAAAGAGGTTATTATCCAGGAATGCTACATTGAGAAACTACGTAACTGTATCCTTTCAGCAGCATTAAATGAAACAGAGTGAATACCTTCTCAGATAGAAGAATAAGCAAAACAGAAAAGAGAATCCTAAGGAAAATTATGGGATCTATTTGGGAGAATGGTATATACCAGAACAAGATTCATACACAGTATCAAAAAATTAGACTATGCTTTCAGGAAAAGGTTAAAATCCTTAGGTCACCTGTATAGAATTGACGGACAGGTTTAAAAAACAATTTTTTAACACTATGGACACACACAAAAAAGCGAGTATTTTCCAAAGAAGTCGAAGAAGATTTGGAAATACTCAACATCAATAAAGAACGAATTTCAAATAGAAAAGAATTTAGGAAAGCAATATTTGATGGCGAATTTCCAGATAAAGCAAAGAATTCAGGCAGTAAATGGATGGAAGAAAGAATCAGAACAACACTGAGAAAGGATGAAGAAGTTTAGGGAAGACAAGAAGGAGGAAACGGTTTCATCTGGTCCTAAGATAGCCTAATCGAATGAATGAATGACTTGATTACTTAATAATAATAATACTAATTTAAATAAATAATAATTTAATTAATACTTTATTATTATTATTATTATTATTATTATTATTATTATTATTATTATTATTATTATTATTATTATTATTATTATTATTATTATTGCTGTTGTTTCGTTTCGGCCAACTAAGGACCACGTCATTTCAACTGTTTCCCTTGAGCCTTAATGTTGGTCCGGTATTCCTTCATTCGTATACGGTGTTGCTCCTTTCGTTCTTCCGTCCATGCCTTTCCAGTTTTCATCTTCGGCTTTGGTAGGAAACTCTGATGTTCTTGCAGTTTTTTCTTAAGTGGGACACGCTCCTGGATATCTTCAAATGAGATCCCAATCTCTTGCAGATCTTTCTGTACCTCAAAGAATCATGCCCCCTTTGCCTTTTTCTCTTGGAGGAAAGTGAAAATGCGGTTGGTTAACCGTGTTGAATTCATTCGGGCCATGTGTCCATAAAAAGTAATCCTCCTTTTTCGCATCACATCAGTTATTTTCTCCACATGCGAGTACAACTCCTGGTTGTGCCGTCTCCTAAACTCGCCGTTGTCTTTGACTGGACCTAAGATTCTTCTCAAAATCTTTCTTTCCTTGGCCTCCAATTTCTCCATCATGCCGTTCTTGCTCATGGCGAGACATTCCGCTGCATACACAGCCTCTGGCCGGATAACAGTGCAATAGTGTTTTTTATTATTATTATTATTATTATTATTATTATTATTATTATTATTATTATAAAAGTAAACTGGTGTCCTTGTCCCAAGTTAGTGCAGCTCTTCTCAGGTACATATGTAATGGATGTCAGCAGCATGTACCATTTTCATCATATACCAGCCGTCCTGCCCTTCTTTAGTCTTTGGCAGTACCGGGAATTGACCCAGGGCCCAGGAGGATGGAAGCTAATAACAATAACCGCTACATTACCGAGAATAATAATAATCCGAAAAAGAAACACGACAAGGAAACGTACTATTTTCAATAATCTTCGATAACGTCCTCGAAAAATGTAATAAAAGAAAGGTCAAACGAAAGCAAATCCCATTATTATACAATATTAGATAAGGGAAAATTAGAGACAGACTGCCTATAATTTGCAGACGATTAAAAATCTTAACTCAGGGTATCCCAAATAGCCCGAAGAAAGATCGAATTCCTAAAAGCAATAGCGGAGAAAGACGGTCTCGAGATAACTTTCGGGAAAAACGTAATATCACACTTTGGGAAGAAGAGGGCTACGAATGCAAAAATGATACTTAAAAAATTGCAATCTAAGAATGTAAAAATATATCTGAAGAAGATATATAAAATATATAAAAAATTTATTTTACTGGACCTTTTTAAAATTTACGTTGCAATTATCTCAGAAGTATCCATGGCTAAATGGTTAGCGTGCTAGCCTTTGGTCACAGGGGTCCCGGGTTCGATTCCCGGCAGGGTCGGGAATTTTAACCACCATTGGTCAATTTCTCTGGCACGGAGGCTAGGTGTATGTGTCGTCTTCATCATCGTTTCATCCTCATCATGAGGCGCAGGTCGCCTACTGGTGTCAAATTGAAAGACCTGCACCTGGCGAGCCTAACATGTCTTACGACATCCAACGCTAAATACATTTTAAACTATGAATATCAAGGACGTGTTTTCAAAGGCACTGTTTAGAATCTCACTGACTTTCAACATTCTGTAACCCTTTGTGGACTTCTAACTGGGCTAATGATAGAGCGGTGTCTATGAACCATACAATTCCCGACAGAAGCTACATGCCGCAATAGGATTTCATGTGGATACACGACCAATTCTAGGGTTTTCTTGGTCCTACAAGTTAAGAAAACCTATAATCACGGTTTGAGATCATTTAAGGAGAAAGTCCCTAAACGGCTGATATGCGAATCTACTCTTCCTACAGATACATAATTGAATCCATTACCTGTTAAGAAGAACGTGAACAATATAGTTTTAATTATATTCGAACATCATTGCGATTATGATTGTTATTTTGTCCATATGACTGGATATTAAGCCAAAAAGGGCACAGATATTTCGACCTAATTGGCCTATGCTGACAGATTTTCCCGGCGTATTCTCATCCCACAAAGAGCATGCTGCTATTATAGACGGCCATAAGGCAGCATTGGAACTCCAGAAAGTGATATCGTATTTATTCCCAAATGCGGGCGCCGAGTCTGAAGGAGATATTACTTATTTATTTGTGGTTTAAGACCACTAAAGGAGCGCTTATGACTAGTTCTTTTTGGATGCTCCCTTTCATTCCCAGTATCTCTTGAGTCCTGCTAGTAGTTTCTCCTCTCTTTCCTGTGAAAGAGGTGTGCGAGATTTAACAAAACCTTTGGTAGAGGAGACCACGAGTTTATCATTTTACAAAATTTAGGGCGGTCTGAGACATCAGTATCACAAATCCCAGCAGAAGTTAAGTTTCTTCATTTCTTTTCCCCTTCATTGAACCACACGCTTCCAGTCTTGTAACTTTTAGTGAGTGAGAAGGTCTTCTTCGTAAACTTGGCGTTGTCCATTCTCAGAAGGTGACCGTAAAACTTCAGCTGCCTATGCCGCATGCTATGCCTCTAATATCTAAAGTTGCACTCTGACAGTTCTTAGAGGGAGGTCCGTTTACTGCTTGTCGGGGCGGGATAAATGGAGTGGGGGGTATGGTTGCCATGGAAACGAGGGTGGGGCGACTGCGGTTGCCATGGAGATAAATCTTCCGGCCAGCTCGTCTTGCTTGGAGTTGCCAAAGCTCTCACTTCTGAGTTAGATCTTGTCGCAAGCAGTTCAGATAATGTAGCATGAGACCAAGTCAGTCACAGTCTGACCAGGTAGTCTACAACAGATCACAGCGGTCCGAATGAACGAGGGAACAAGTGAGTCGGGAGAGAGGAATAAGAGAAAGGAATGTGGCAACATCGTGAAATGGCACGTACAATGCTCCTCCCTCCAGCCCTAGCTGTCAGAATGCAGCTTTAGTTATTAGAGGTATAGTGTTAGCCGTTTCCAACTGTTGGTGCAGTTCAGAGTTCGCTTTCAGTCGGTAGGTTCCATCCGGGACACTCTTGTGCCTTTCCTCTTCATCAGTAAGGTCTCCGCAGCATATAAGAACTGGGGTCTGACAACAGTCTTGTAACGGCATTTATTTCGGCGTTCTTCGAAATGCACTTCTTGTTACAAAGGTTTTGCTACAGTTGGTATGCTGCGTTGAGTTTGGCACATTTGTCTAAGATGGAGATTTCGTCTCTACCATTGGGGCGAACCCATTCATCAAGATACCGGAATCAATTTAATTTTTCAATCTTTCCACAGATGGTTTCCCTGGGTGCATACTTAAAACTGACTTAAAATTACTTAAACAGACACAAAAGAAAATACTTAAATTTAAACGAAAGAAGGTGAACAATACATTTTCAACTACTTTTTCTTTGAACAAAGTGTAGGGGTAGCGTCCCTGCCTCTTACCCCCGAGTTCGATTCTCTCCCAGGTCAGGGATTTTTACCTGGGTCTGAGGGCTGGTTCGAGGTCCACTCAGCCTATGTGATTATAATTGAGGAGATACCTGAAGTTGAGATGGCGGCCCCGGTCTAGAAAGCCAAAAATAACGGCGAAGAGGATGCTTCGTGCTGACCACACGACACCTCGTAATGTGCAGGCCTTCGGGCTGAACAGCGGTTGCTTGGTAGACCATGGACGGTCATAAGGCAGCATTGGAACTGCAGAAAGTGATATCATATTTCTTCCCAAATGCTGGCGTAAGGTCTGAAGAGGATGTTACCTGAAATAAACACAAAAATAACTTAAAGTCAGATGAGTCCTACAATTTAAGTAGCATGGTGAACATTTCAAGTAAATGGAATCGATACAAAATTATGCCAAAACACGGAAACAGTATATCGACTTGTCCAAATTATATTTCCAAACACATGAACCTAAGTCATTACCGCACGGTCATTAAACCAGAATATGTCTAGGGAACCGGAATAGAAATTTTGAACTCGAATACACTGGGAAAATAGAACTCAAAATCGGAAAGAAAATTGTAGGCACAAAACTCACAGCTGAACGATTCAGACTCAGCAACAAACAAGAAAACAAAGAGTGCAAAGACATTCACAGTAACTTCATAAATTGTAGATAAGAATTTTATGGAAACAGTAAAAGAATAATTTCTGAAAGACTCACAAAGCAAGCAGTGGCATTAATGTGAATAGAATATACAGCCAAAATCGGTTATAAAGACTCTCTAGGGACCGCCAATCAACGATAGTCGCACAAACCGGATTTTCTGTTTAGTTGCTAAAAATGTCATATATGTATGCTTTAGGCTACAAACTTACATGATTAATTAACAGATTTAAATTAAAACCTCAGATAACATTACAGAAATAAGTACTGTATTTACAGTACAGAATAAGTACAGAATTTGTGGATTGTGACTCAGACGTACATTGATCAGCACATTTTCATACCTACCAACCCTTCCGATTTACCCGGAAACTTTCCATTTTTTAACTCGTCTTCCAATTTTCCGATTTATTTTTAGGCTACTTCTTCCTCATTTTTGGCCAATATAACCTCGAGTATGGTCAATACTCTTCCCCTAGCATAAATTATTGTGTGCTTGTGTAATTTACGCAACCTCTTTTTCAAGTGTATTTATTTGGCAAGTGTATCATCCGTCGCCTTTGTGTATCGTATTCGCTACTCACTACAGCATCGTGCGTGTTTTACAGCTGGGAATTCAGGACGGCAATCGTCCTGCAAGCGAGAGAGGCTAGCGACCCCGTTAATAGAGACGAAAGATTGAGTTTCTTGTTCGCACGCTGTTAACATCGTTTCTGTGCATATTTTTCTGTGTTTCTCCCCCTGTCGAAGTCATATAATGTGTAAGACATATTGATCTGTTTTGTATGTGGTAGTTGCGCGTATTTCAGTGCATTTGTGTTCATTCTTAGTTCATAATTTGAATGCGTCGAATGTATTTCAGAGAGCTGTGTCGATGACAGTTTCTGGTATTTTCTATTCACATTTTGGCCACAAAGCATAACAAACGTTATCTCCAAGTGTTGGGAGATACCTATAAAACTGAATTTCCGTTCGTGTTACAGTCTAATAACGGAAACTATTATGCATTTTGTTCCATGTATGTTACATTTTCTTGTAACCATTTTTTATGTTTTTTCATTGTTTAAGATTTAAAATTTAATGGTCAACTCGCCTTTGTAACTGTAGGCCTTTTTCATCGAGACCGTGGCGCAATACACGCGATAAAACCCAAGAATTTAAAAAATCTTCCTATTTTTTATTTCTAAAAGTTGGCATTTATATTTCAGAAAAGACTGAGTAAACAACAGATAGGGAATCTGCCACCTGGGCGTCTGCCCTAACTGCAGATCAGTAGTGCTTGATTAATTATTTATTATTCTTGATTAAACCATCCAAGTAAATATTCTCCAATATCTTTGTGCACAGACATTCTGACACGCTTGATTTTTAATGAATTTTCTTCGAAAAGAGACTGTATTTTCTCCCTGTCCTTACAAATTGTAGAAATCAGTCAGTGCGATACAATTCACTCGCGATGCTGACATTTCCCCATTTCTAATCGCCATATTATGTGTGACTTTTCTACAATATTAAAACACTTTCCTTTTCTTTTGCATCATCTTTACAGCGAAGCTTGTCTTGATTGTTTGACAGACACGCTGATTTAAAGTCTACAATAATAGGCGTTGCAGTGTTGTCAGCAATCCCCAAATACGTAACAAACAAAAATCAACATTGGACGTTATAGCCGATACATTTCTAAGAAAATATGATCAAAATACTCGTTTTATACGATATGTCGTTATAAGCGAGGTCGTAATGAGCGATTTTCTAAATACAGTGATTATATAGGATTTAGACGGGACCGTTATATTTCGCCGTTATATCCAATATGTCGTTATATGCGAGGTCGTACTAAGCGATTTTCTAAATACAGTGTTTATATAGGATTTAGACGGGGCCGTTATATTTTGTCGTTATATCCAGTATGTCGTTATAAGCGAGGTCGAACTAAGCGATTTTCTAAATACAGTGTTTATATAGGATTTATACGGGACCATTATATTTCGCCTATATATCCAGTATGTCGTTATAAGCGAGGTCGTACTAAGCGATTTTCTAAATACAGTGTTTATATAGGATTTAGACGGGACCGTTATATTTCGCCGTTATATCCAGTATGTCGTTATAAGCGAGGTCGTATTAAGCGATTTTCTAAATACAGTGTTTATTGAAGGATTTAGACGGGACCGTTATATTTCGCTAAAAGGGATGTCGCAATAAACGGTTTCGAACGTATTTTATCAGACAAAATTAAGGCTATTAGGCCCTTTCTTCCATCTAACCAGAACATTCCATATTTAAAATAAACTACAAATGAGAAACATCTTACAACCACTAAACAATATAGTAATAAAATAAAAATAATTAACTTATACTAAAAATGGTGATGGTGGTGGTGATGATGATGAAAGAAAAATGAAATGGCGTGTGGCTTTTAGTGCCGGGAGTGTCCGAGGACAAGTTCGGCTCGCCAGATGCAGGTCTTTTGATTTGACGCTCGTACGCGACCTGCGCGTCGTAATGAGGAGGAAATGATGATGAAGAGGACACATACACCCAGTCCCAGTGCCATCGGAATTAACCAATGATGGTTAATATTCCTGACCCTGGCGGGAATCGAAGCCGGGACCCTTGTGACCAAAGGCCAGAACGCTAACCATTTAGCCGTGAGCCGGACATGTTGATGATGAACAGTACACTATCATAATATGACTACAGTTCTCACGAAATTTTAACTTAGATAATTTATATACCTTGAAGTAGATGGTAGACTCCTTTAAACAGCGATCTCTTCGTCAGAAGAAAGGCAGAGAAGGTGCCTGAGATTGAAAAACCTTTATCATTATATTCTGTTATAGTGTTAGTGCGACGTTAAACACTCATTCATTCATTCATTCATTCATTCATTCATTCATTCATTCATATCCTAAAGGCAAGGCCTTGTCGCTGCAACCACATTTGTCTCTCATCTGCTGAGCGTTTCAGATCAACATTCAACATTTTTTTTTTCAAATTCAGCCTGTCCATCACGGAATCCAGATACCTCTTCCTCGGTCTTCCTCTTCCCTTCTTACCCAGAACTTTTCCTTCCACCAGAGTCGTGAGGAATGTGTTATATCGAAGTGTGTGGCCAAGGAATTTGGTTTTCCTCTTTTCTACAGTGTTGATCAATTCCCTTGTTTCGTTTATTTCCTTAAGGACCCTATTGTTTGACTTTTTCTCTGTCCAACTAATTTTCAGCATCCTCCTCCATATCCACATTTCCATTGCTTCCAGGCGTCTTATATCCTGTTTTGCTAAGACCCATGTTTCGCAACCATACAACAAAACACTCCACACAAACATTTTGGTAAATTCTTTCCTAATTTTAATGTTAATGTTCCTGCTTGTTAAACAAGTAGCAAAAAATACTTCTGTGAGATCGTTTTCAGTGTCTACTAGCCAGCATACGTTGGTTTGTCGTTTGACATTGATAACGAAAGAGATTTTCTGGGCCCCTCATGAGTCATCCATTTGTGCTACATGTGCGTAGAATTTTATTATTATTATTATTATTATTATTATTATTATCATCATCATTATTATTATTATTAAACTGAGTTTTATTTTCCCAAAATTAGTATCAGTTTTTCATTACTATTTACTGACTACAACATGAATGTCGCGATTAAAAATGTATTTATTTATTCTGGCCTCGATGAAAGTCTGCTGTAATACAAAACTTAGTTCTTTTTAACTTTGAATGTTCCATGCATGAAAATAATTTTTTTCACAGAAGTGAGAGCATATTACGAAACATTGTTCAAATGAAATGTTTGAACCTAATGCTGTGTGTTACATAACGTACGCTGTCTTTTCATATGCAAATATGTTCAGTGACTGTCACTAACCCGAGCCTCACACTCACTGGGCTTTTCTGCTAATAAACAACAAATAAGAAAAACAATTGTAAAAAATCTGTTGTATTATCTTGGTACTGTTGATGAAATTTTAAAATTTTCCTTACAGGCTCCAGAAACAATTCGGATTTTCTGCTCAGGAATAATTTATAGGTAGCCTATATATAAAATACACGCATTCTTCCGCCCTTTGGGTTAAAATAAACTGATGTCACCCGAATAATACATTTAACAGACACACGAGTCCGGCTCCATTGCTAAATGGTTAGCGTGCTGGCCTTTGGTCACAGGGGCCCGGGTTCGATTCCCAGCAACGTCAGGAATTTTAACCATCATTGGTCAGTTTCGCTGGCAAAGGGGCTGGGTGTATGCGTCGTCTTCATCATCGTTTTCATCCTCATCACGACGCGCAAGTCGCCTACGGGAGTCAAATTAAAAGACCTGCACCTGGCGAGCCGAACATGTCTTCGGACACTCCCGGCACTAAAAGTCATACACCATTTCATTTATCAGGCACAAACACATACATTATACTGGTATAATACATTAAAGTAATAAGCAAATCCTGTGGTGTAGTGGTTAGTGTGATTAGCTGCCACGGCCGGAGGCCAGGGTTCGATTCCCGGCTCTTCTATGAAATTTGAAAAGTGGTACGAGGGCTGGAACGGGGTCCACTCAGCCTCGGGAAGTCAATTAATTAAAGTGGGTTCGATTCCCACCTCAGCCATTCTTGAAGTGGTTTTGTGTGGTTTTTCCACTCCTTCTCTAGGCAAATGCCGCAACGGTACCTAACTTAAGGCCACGGACGCCTCCTTCTCTATCCCTTCCAATCATCCCATCCCCTCACAAGGTCCCCATTCAGCATAGCAGGTGAGGCAACCTGGGCGAGGTACTGGCCCTCCTTCCCAGTTTTATCCCCAACCAAATGTCTCACATTCCAGGACATTCCCCTTGAGGCGGTAGATTTGGGATCCCTTGCCAAGTCGAGGGAAAACAAACCCTGGACGGTGAACGGTTTTAATAATAATAATAATAATAATAATAATAATAATAATAATAATAATAATAATAACAATAATAATAATAATAATAATAATAATAATAATAATAATGAGCATAATAATAATCTCATATGAAAGACTAATTTTGTCAAATCAGTGTCACTACGACCAAAATAACATTTGTCTTCGTCGTCTCAAAGCAGTAAGATGAGAAGGAAGAAACCATAGGACAGTAGCGGCTTCCTTTTAATGGCTCGTCTTCGTTATGTTCTGTTAAGGTGTCTGCACTTCACGCTGCAAGAGCCATATAGCACAGCTTCCGCAGCTAAACGCAAGTACAGCACAACACACTACATCGCTCACAAATAACTTAACACTACACCGTAAACGGTTTGATGAGATCGAGAAGACTGTCACTTATCCGGCAATAGCGGAGCGTTTTCTAAGAAGAAACTGAAACAAATTTAACGTTTTTGTGGGGGATTGACGCATCTCATCGAAATCATTCTTTATACAGTTCAAGATGATTTTATTATAATGTGATTGAATTTAAAATTACTCATTTAATTTCGTACTTCAGTTTTCTTTTCATATTTTTGAAATTCAGCTGTTAATAATTAGACCTTATGTTATGTTATTATTGTTATACGCTTGTTCAGTGACGCCTAGGCCATCTATGACAGTTAATGGCGGAGCGTTTGAGAATCCAAACAGCCTTTGGGCTGAAGACTGAACATACAGAAAATGATTAAGTACGGCAAAGTGTTTAGGGTAAGAAGGAACGTACACTCTCTCTCTCTCTCTCTCTCTCTCTCTCTCTCTCTCTCTCTCTCTCTCTCTCTGTGTGTGTGTGTGTGTGTGTGTGTGTGTGTGTGTGTGTGTGTGTGTGTGTGTAGAATTAATGACTGTTGTGTCCAAGATCTGTCACATTTTTACTAATATTATTTGTAACATTAATTAAAAATAGTTAACAACCTCATCTGCTTAACAAATGTAAAATAATGACATCATTATTTTGAGAGAGAACAATTCGCCTAGTGAACTTCACCGTACAGTCCAGATGAGTAGCCTCCATTTGAAAATGTTGTGACCCGTTGCACAAAAAGTGCCCAAAGTCGGATTTTTTCATTTTTGAGATTTTTAAAAAATTTGCTTTACGTCGCACTGACAGATAGGTTTTATGGCGACGATGGGATAGAAAAGGGCAAGGAGTGAGAAGGAAGCGACCGTGGCCTTAATTAAGATACAGCGCCAGCATTTGTCTGGTGTGAAAATGGGAAACCACGGAAAACCATCTTCAGGGCTCCCAACAGTGGGGCTCGAACCTACTATCACCCGGATGCAAGCTGACAGGTGCGCGCCCCTAACCGCACGACCAACTCGCCCGGTTTTGTGTTTCTAAAATTCGTATAAATTACTGAGCATTTTAAAGAAAGACTTCATGCTTCTAGGTGTAATATTTCAGATGAAATTAATTCTTGACTGTTTCTATCAAGAAAGAGAAAATTCAGTTAGGATAGCTGCGTTAATACTAGTGAAGCCACAAAGGTTCAGCCTACTGGTTAATAAGGACAAAAAGAAAATAGTTCTAGTTAACTTTCAGTACATTTTTTAAAGCGTTGCAATTTAATTTTCGGCCAGCTACCCCGGGACGGATTCTATTTATTCAAAATACTTCCAAGTTTACAGATGATTTTGTACTATTTGGAGTGAATCTCTCAAAATCTGTTTGTTTGCACTACGTCCCGTTCCTTTAACGTCTTTAATCTTCACCGTTTCGCAAATGACATTAACTGTACCCAACTACAGCAGTCCTTAACATCTATCTTCCCGGAGGAGTACGCAAGGGGCTGAAATAAGGCATTCTTGTATCTAACAATCAGAAATATGTATATTTCAAAGAAAATCATTTCTTTTTTGGCTTTATATTCTTTAGATTCTTGTAGTCTAAAATAATAAATAAGTTAAATGATATACGTTCTTACTTCTTATATAATTTATGTTTTAATTTTATTGGATTTGGTATCTGTATTTTATTTTTTTAAGTTTAATGTTTAATTTAATATTTTAATATTATAAAATTTAGTTAGTGTGTTCATAAACCTGTATTGTATTATACGGAGACGCTATATAAAGGAGCTTTTCAGCCTCAGTGGCATGTAAATCATCATCAATAAATTAAATTCAATTCAATTCAAAATCGCAGTTGACATTTCCTGTAAAACATTAGTAGTGTCGAAATCTTTTTGAAAATATTCACAGGGAAATTTGTGAGTGAATTCTTCACGAAGAGGAAGACAGACCTGAAATCGTTTTGAGACGTGAGGTTGGACTGGACGAGGATGGGGGGTTTCCGGAAGAATTCGAAGATATTCTACGTTAGTCTGTTACTGTCCATCCTCTTTCAAGCACGAAACATGTCATTTTATTTTATTTTAATTAACTTGCTCCTTTTTCAATTATAATATTGTTACCACATGGTTTCTTTTTTCTGGTGGTTTATAAATTTATTATTCAAAGTTTAGGTGCACTGAAGAACTTAACACTTACATTTTTTTAAAATTATATGCTAAAAGGCACTACATGAAATAGCTTTAATACGTTTTCGATGCAAACTTTTGCATTTTTCGACCACATGCTAATAAAATGTCAAAATGATGTCCTCAATACTAAAGTTCTGTAAAGTAATTGCAATTGAAGGCATGCCCGGAAAAATGACTTAACCCACACTTTTTTCAAAGGAGAAAAACTGAATTTTTTCAATTAAGTTGAAAAGGTTATACGGAAATATCTATGTTGATTTCTATAAATATAAGGCTCAAGCACACAGTATAAATTTAAATATTTTACTACAGACTTTCTTACAAGCCCAAACCAAGACAATATCAATAATAAAATAACTTATTCTGTCCTTCGCAAAGTTATCTCCAATATTAAAAATATAATATTTACAATGAGGAAATATTGAAAAGTAATCATTGTAACCTTTCATTTCACCTTTTTTGAAAATGTTGTACTAATTTAATTGCTTTTCTAACTGTATTTTGTCTAGGAAATTCATAGCCAATTATCATCAAAAACGTTCTCTGATTTTGCAACAGATTTAATGTTTTATTAGTAGGGATGATAATTTGCTGGAACGTGATGCGTCAGGTCCCTTGTATCTTTCAGTTTTGCAGGATTATTGGTCTTGGACCATGATATTTGGTGGAGAATTTCAGAAAAATAAGTGAGGGTCTACCAGGTACCGTAATTTTGTTTTTCTTCTAAATTCCATAGAATCATACGCCTCTAATTCACCATAACTGTACCTTTTAAAAAATAGCTCATTCTCTTAACACCATGGAACAGGACATCAAAAATTCTGTATTTCATATTGTGATCAATTTTGCATTGTTGTTTATGTATTCAGTATCGAGTGCCAATATAGCCGCTGCTGAATTACTGCAGTGTTGGTATGGTTAACTAATTAGATTATAATCTTATTATCCTTGTAAAATATTATGTTCTTAGAACAGGAAATGTGTTATTATTACCTTCTTCTTCTTCTTCTTCTTCTTCTTCTTCTTCTTCTTCTTGTCGTTTGGGCCTACTGAGGACCACGGGGCTCGTTTCGACTCCTTGTATGGAAATTCTGTTTTTTCTTTGCCCAGAAAGCTTTCATCTTTTGGCTGTGTGCTTGTTTCCTTTCCTCGGTCCACTTCGGTCGGGTGGTGCCTGTATTCTGTCTGCTGGTGAGAGACTCTGGAAAGACACCTTGAAAGGTTAACTGCCGGAATAATACACGATCCTGTATGGCTTGTTCTGAAATCCCCAGCTGTTCTAAGTCGGACTTCACTGTGGTGATCCATTTATTTTTGGACGCTTTCCCTCTGCCTGTAGTGGTAAAGATCTTGCTGGTAAGTCTGTAAATACTCATACGAGTCAAATGCCCATAGAAAGTCAATCGCTTCTTCCTCATGGATGTAACTATGTCTTCTTGATGGTCATAGATCTCTTTGTTGTGCCTTATCCTGTAAGTACCATCCCCTTCTCTTATTGGTCCTAAAATCCTCCTTAGTATTTTTCGTTCCTTGAGCTCTAGCTTCCTCAGTGGACCTTTTCTGTTCATCAGAAGACACTCAGAGGCGTACAGTACGGACGGTTATTATTACCTTCTATTATAGTAGTCATTCACAATACTTTCTCATTTAGAACATTATTTACTGCGTTAGTTACCATGCTTACGCACTAGTTCCATTACTCGCTTTTAGCAGTGGCTTAGTCCGTTCTTGACATTACAGATAATGCAAATCGAGAAACATAAGAACTTTCGCCTTTTGTATTTACCTTGATATGATCGCTGAAGGATAGCCCAGTATCACAACAAATACATCTCTTACCCGACGATAGATAGCACCACTTAACTCTATTTCTTTTTAATTTGTGGGTTCAATTTTACAGATTACCCATTGAAAAAGTAATTTTAATTGTAATCTCAGGTAATTGTAATTCAGCCCAATTACTTTTTTCTTGTACTCTTTCCATCACTGAATATGACAGACAGATCATGACAGCTGTAGGCTCGAATAGTTGCGTAGCACTTCAACAAAATAGTCTGAAGACAATATTAGAATGTTCATCAGTTGTAGGCTCGAACAGTTGCGTAGCACTTCAACAAAATACATTGAAGACAACAACAACAACCCTGTCGTAATCTTCTTCCCTCCTTACTGCTTACCAATGGACTTTCCTCTGTCCTCTTCTGAATACATAAACGCAGTGAAGATGACATGCAACCTCACCGCAGTCAGGTCGGTTCCCGGTAGGTCATTCAACACAACCCGTTGCCGCCAAAATGGCTGCAACGAGACAGAAACCCTTGGACATGTGTTGGGATTCTGCCGGAGTACTGAGCTAATGCGCAACCATCGCCACCATCGTGTAAGAACGTCGATTGCTCAAGGTTTGAGACAGCGTGGATGGGAGGTGCACGAAGAGGTTCACTGCATCTCTACTGATGACTCTAATCGGAGGGCGGACATCGTAGCCATCAACAGAGAGGACATGAAAGCGATGGTCGTAGATCCCACCATTCGCTTTGAAAGAGACCTTAATCAGGCACGGGATGTGGACCTAGAAAAGCAAGCTATTTATGTTCCATGCTTGCCTTACCTTTCATCTAAGTATAAAATACCTATTGATCGGTGGATTGTCACAGGCCTGCTTTTCGGAGCAAGAGGCACCCTCCCTAGTCAGACATCGAACTTCCTACAAAATTTGAAAGTTCCATTCTGCGAGCTAGAAAAAATAGTAATACAGATACTGAGGGACTCGCTGCAAATCATTCATTTCCACCTATACCTGAGAACGTGAGTTACATTCCTCCCCAACTAACCCTGGAAAAAAGAAGATAACAGCATTAACGATTAAATGTTCATCTTTTGATATTTTTAAACCATTGAAATTGAAACTGTATTCCGGATCCAAATGGTCACCCTCATTGGAGGACGGATGATTTATTTCTTTAATAAATCTCTCTCTCGGCAAATTCTGTAACGCACCTCGCTGCTCTACAAGAACATTTCCTTCGTCCGATGTTTTCAATCCTGCTACTACACTATATTCTCGTTTCGTCTCCTCTGAGAGCAACCTCGCGCTCACATGTTTTAATATCTTCCCTGAGGAACGCTAATATATCGTGTGTTTGAATAGCACTTGGAGAACTAGAGCTAAATCGACGGCTGACGCTGTATTTAACACGTAACTTGAATAAGGCCACTGTAAACCTGGTAACCTCATTAGTTCGTGCTGTTGACTTGAAGATCGTGTCCATGCTGCCCGTGGCCTTAACCTAGAGAAACCTGAAGGAGGTAGTGCGTGCATTCAGTGCGTGATGGATGCACTTTGGCGTGAGGGACCAGGAGCAGCATGACAAGGTCGAGGTCCGAATGGCACACACGTCTTCTTTCTACTGTGCGTGTACATTTCTAATGGTAACACTTCACTGCAACCAGACGCAGACATTATCAAAGTCTAAAACTATAGGCTAAATGCATAAACACGAAAACATATTTTATTTAGAAATTAGTGCAATTTTGATTTTTTTTAATTTAACAGCCATGTTTCAAAGGTAATGAATTCAACTAGCAAGGTGCTTGATTTTATTATTAAAAACTCCAAATTATTTACTCGACCGGAGTAATTATTTTTAAGTTGTATATAAGTTTAGTGCGAAGTAAAATAGAATTTTCGTCAGTAATCTTGGATCCCTTTTCCTCCGACTCGTTGGCTGAAGGGTCACGGGTTCGATTCCCGGCCGGGTCGGGGATTTTAATCTCTTCTGATTAATTCTTCTGGCTCGGGGACTGGGTGTATATGTCCGTCCCAACACTCTCCTCATCATATTCACACAACATACTACACTACCAACCACCACAGAAACACGCAATAGTGCTTACATCCCTCCATAGAGGGTTGGCGTCAGGAAGGGCATCCGGCCGTAAAACAGGGCCAAATCCACATGTGCAGTCGCTTAAGTGCGGCCAGTATCCAGTATTCGGGAGATAGTAGGTTCGAACCCCACTGTCGGCAGCCCTGAAAATGGTTTTCCGTGGTTTCCCATTTTCACACCAGGCAAATGCTGGGGCTGTACCTTAATTAAGGCCACGGTCGCTTCCTTCCCACTCCTAGCCCTTTCCTGTTCCATCGTCGCCGTAAGACCTATCTGTGTCGGTGCGACGTAAAACAACTAGCAAAAAAAAATCCACATGTGCGACGCAGTTCGCACCCGCGACCCCACAGGTGTGGGAAAAGCGGCAGGAAAAGAAGGAAAAGAAGAAGAATCTTGGATCCCTTTCATAAGGACTAAATACGTCTGTACAAATTACATTCCTAAATTGTTTGTATTATACAACTTTTAATACATTTTGTCCGTTTGACACTTAAACCAAGTTTTTACGAACATTAATTTCTTTACAAATATTGAGGAAAATTTTGAAATAAAAAATTAATTGACTGTCAAGAATTACTTACAATTAGTTTCATCCCTTTTCATGTACTACAAGTGAAATCGCGACAGCAAACACTATTTCACATCCCGAGATCTAGAAGCGTTCATCATTCCAATTCACCATTAGTTAAAATACGAGTATTATCGGTTTATAATACTCCGCTACGCCGGTTACAAGCCCGAGGCTTCATCTTGCAAGTTACAGGGTGAAGAGGGTCAACGGCTCGAAGGGTGGATGAGTCTCTCTTCCTGGTGATGGAAGCAGCGCTATCAGTATCAGCACAGTGCAGGACTAAACGGTGTCTACTGCACTGTCGCTGAAAATTTACTGGCATGCTCAGGAAGACTTGAATGGCAGTAAAACTGCGATGAGGAATGCAATGGCAAACCACCACATTATTTTACCTAGTATAGCAACCATGGATAGTACGAATTGTAACCTAGATACTACTGATCATGGTACTCGGTCACCAAGATCCGGCAGGGGAGTAACTGAGGTATCCAGGTCGTCAGCAAGCGAAACCTCAAAAGTTTGGAGAAGGGATTAAAATATAGACATGGAATACAAGAACTGTGCTAACAAAAGGAAGACCAGAAGAACAGCAAATGTAGGGGACTGCCTGTACGGGTGTAGTACAGTGGGGACTTCGAGGGCCCTGGGACCGCTACGGTAGCTGTAAAGGCCCTTCAGGAACTCTGAAAAGTGGTGGCAAAAGGGGCTCTGGTTAAGACGCAGCAGGTCGGTATGCTACTTAGGTTCCAAAATGGGTAAAAAATAAATAAGTAAATAAATGCAATGTAAATTTTAATCTTATACAAGTTGTATAGTATTATTTGTATATGTGTTTGTATATTTGTATTTTATTTGTATTTGTATATGAGTTGACTATATTTGTAAGTACAGGAGATATTATAAGTAGAATTTTGTAAACAATATACATTTATTAAAGATGAGCTGTGTGTTTAATAAAAAAAATTGTTAGCGTAAATTGTATAATATTGTATTCTAGGAAAATTTGCTTCTCTTGTTAATTTAAAACTTAGTGCTTGACAATAATGTAGTGTAGTGTACCATTTGCCACCGAGGTAGACACCTCATTTGCAAATAAAGAGATTTTGATTTAATTTTGAACTCAAACTAATTATGGATGAAAACAAAATAGACATCCTGCGATTATGTGAAACTAGATGGCCTGGCAAAGGTGATTTCCACAGTGACCCATTCAAAATTGTGTACAGTGGAAATGAAAATGGTGGAAAATATGGAGTAGCTGTAATATTACGAAAGAAGTGGGCAAACAACGTGCTAAACACATATCATGTTGATGATAGAATAATGATGGTGAAAATAGCTGCCAAACCAACAGATATGGTAATAATACAGGAATACCTCCCTACTACTGGACATGACGACGATGAAGTTGAGGAAATGTATAGGAGAAGATTTAATTAAAGTAAACAATTGCAAAGAGAACATAATCATAATGGGAGACTTCAATGCTGTGGTTGGCAGCAATATTACTAGAAAAGTTGCTGGCAGATTCGGTCTAGGACGAACAAATGATAGAGGAGAACGTATGATGGACTTCTGTGAAGAACAGGATATGATCATAATGAACACTGTATTTACATGCCTAATAGAAGACGTTGCACATGGAAGGATTTCGGAGATAACAACAGATACCAAATTGACTACATTCTAGTCGAGAAATCAGGTAACGTAATGTTATAGCTACCCTGGCTTAGACATCGACAGCGACCATATCCCAGTATTGGCAAAATTTCGAAATAGCTGAAGAATTTAAGAAAACCAAGAAGCAAGAAATGGAATCCTGAGAAGTTAAATGATCCATTAACACAAGTAGCGTTCGAAGAAAAGACAGACACGATCATGTACAACAACAACAACAACAACAACAACAACAACAACAAAACAGATTGCGACGCTGTCAAAGCTTCACTTACAACGGCAGCAGATGAAGTGCTAGGAAAAAAGACGCTTGAACCCAGAAAGAACTGGATGACTGAAGAAATACTAAATCTCATTCAGGAAAGAAATAAACAATACCGGAAAAATACTCCGGAAGCTATGATAAACTATCAGAAACTAAAAAACCTGGTTAAACAGAAGTGCCGAGAGGCGAAGGAAAGATGTATGGATGACATTTGTAAAATAATAGAACATGATATGAAAATCGGAAATGCTGACAGAGCATGCAATAAAGTAAAAACATTGCAATTCAACGCTAAAATGAAATCCACTATAATAAAAGATAAGGAAGGAAATCTGTTAATAGAAGATGAGGAGGTAATGAAGAGATGGAAAGAGTATTTGGAGGATCTATATAATGGAGAAGAAATTGGCAATGTAGATGTGTACATCATAAAACAAGAGCAGGTTTCACAAGATGAACTAGGTCCTCCCACAGTGAGAAGTGAATTCGAAACAGCACTGCAACAGTTGAAAAAGAAAAAGTTTCCTGGACCAGACAAACTGCCTGCTGAACTGTGGAAAAACTCTGGAAAAAAGCTGAAGGATGAACTCTTCAAAATCACCAGTACTGCTATGAAAACGGAGATATGCCAGAGGATTTTGTAGAAAGCAAAGCAGTACTTCTACACAAAGAAAGGAGATTCAACAGAATGTTCCTCTTACAGAATACTAGGCCTTGTTTCACATGCAGCAAAAATATTCACATGTATATAAAAAATCTTAATCAAAATGAAAATTGAGCAGAATCTAGATGATGATCAGTTTGGGTTCAGGAAAGGAGTAAGAAACGAGAGAAGCTATTATAGCACTTAAAACCATCTTGGAGAGAAGACTAGAGCTTAACAGAAATACATATATAGCTTTTGACAATGTTCAGTGGAAAAGACTGTTCAGAATTATGAAGGATATTCATTTGGACTGGAAAGACAGAAAAGCAATACTAAACCTCTATATCAATCAAAGAATAAACATTGAAAGTAATGAAATAGTATGCAAGGTAAGGATCAGGAAAGGAGTAAGACAGGGGTGTTCCTTATCACCATTTCTATTTAATTTCTACATTGAAGAAGCCATGAACATTTTAAAATCAAAAACACCCGGCATTAAAATAAATGGAGCAACTGTACACTGTATTAGATTTGCCGACGACATTGCACTTCTGGCTGACAATGAGAAGAATATGCAGATCATGTTCAACAAATTAACATCCATCTTAAAACATTTCCAACTAAACATGACTGTAAATAAAACTAATGTTGTGGTTCTAAGCACGTCTAAAATGAAGGCAGCAGCACATCTCGGAATTGGAAATATTTTAATAAAACAGGTGCACAAGTTCTGATAATTAGGATCAGTTATTACCGATAACAACAGATGCACTGTGGAAATAAAAAGATGAATTTTCCTGTGTAAGAAAGCCTTTGAGGAGAAGAAGCAGCTCTTAATTAATAAATCCTTAGGTACTGATCAAAAGAAATGTTTATCAAAACATTCATTTGGAGTGTGCTGCTATATGACTGTGGAGGATGGACTCTCTTGAAGGAGGACGTGAAACGACTAGAGGCAGTAGAAATGTGGCTATGGAGGAAGATGACAAGAACTAGCTGGATTGAGAAGAAAACTAATGAAGCAGTGCTTAGAGAAATAAACACCCAGAGACATTCAATAATAACTATAAAAAGGAGAAAAGCGTCAGTTTTTAATCACATTCTCTGACATAATGACTTCATAAAGAACTTGTTCGAAGGCAAGGTGATGGGTTAAGAAAGACAGAGGGAAACCACGAAAGAAGATTGTTGAAGAGGTAGTTGAGATGATGGGATGCCAAGATTATGGAGAGATGAAAAGGATCGCAGAGAGAAGAGATCAATGGTTGCAGCGACAAGGCAAAGCCTTTAGATAATGATGATGAATACAGCTGGTGCTCAAGTTTATTTATTCGCTGGCACTAGATTGTTCAATAATCAAATAAAGCCAATTTTTACTAAGTCGTAATCATTGCCGAATTCCTTTCTACTTGAATGCTGGATTCTAGTGAATTTTTGAATCTTTTTTTCTAATTTGTTTAGTAATTTTATATGGTTAATCTGTAGTCTTTATTATTATGTTTTTAGTTTGTAGTGTCAATCTTCAACTGTGTTCTTTTACTTATTATTCGTCTTCTGTTCCCTCTTCCTGTCGTTCTTCTTTCTTCTCGTTTCGTATGCACTGACTAAAGACCACGATATTCAACTATGGCGTTTGGAGTGGGTTTTGATGTTTGCCCGGTAATCGCGCATCCTCTGGCTGTGTTCTTCCTTCCTGTCCTTTATCCAGAGGGTATCTGTCTTCCTTCTTGGTGATTTTCCCTGGAATTTCATTTGTTTAAGCATCCTCCTAAGAGATGTCCGGTCGTTTAAGTCTCTTTCTGTTCCTCCCAGTTCCTGAAGTACTTAGATTACTTCCATCAACCATGGTGACTTGTCCTTCCTCTTTTACCAGTAAACGAGAAGCTGGTTGGTCACTCTGGCATGATGCATCCTATAGACGTGTCCATAAAATGCTAGACGTCTCCCCCTGGCCACATGCGTGATTTTTTCACAGTATTTGTAGAGCTCTCGGTTGGGTCGCCTTTTTCATTCTTCTTCTTATTGTTATTTTTTCTGTCAAATAAATAAATAAATAAATAAATAAATAAATAAATAAATAAATAAATAAATAAATAAATAAATAAATAAATAAATAAATAAATAAATAAATAAATAAATAAATAATCCACCTGATAGCCGCCTCCATTAGGGCATCAAAAGATCGACCTCCTACTCAGTTCATTTGCATAATATTTGGTTCGAATGATGTTTGGATTAAACACGGCTTGAGTCATAACTCAAGATTACAATATTGCCACCTTCAGGCAGATTGTCTCTTTACACTATAAATATTATACATATTTATTGAGAAACTCAATTACTTTCCAGACATTCTGAACTGCCACGACAAAGTTTAATTACATCAAAAAAACATTAAATTTGAATAATCAATACCACAATATACAATTTATAGCATTAAACATTGGGAAAAATACCAAAAAAAGAAATGAAATGAAAGAAGAATACATTGATTATTAGGACATTAAAGGGAACTATTGTGAATACAATTGTGATTTTAAACTTGATAAAGGTCCTCGTAAAGTGAAATGAAATGAAAACACACAGCCTGTTTCCGGTCATTCGACCGGGTCAGGAATGGAATGAATTGTGCCGGCTGCTGAAGCCTCTCAAACTCCTCTGGGGCAATGATTAATGACTGACAGATGAAATGAAATTATATTGGAAAGTGTAGCTGGAATTAAATATGACAGGGAAAACCGGAGTACGCGGAGAAAAGCCAGTCCCGCCTCCGCTTTCTCCAGCACAAATCTCACATGGAGTGACCGGGTTTATACATAGGTCAATTTCCTGAAATAGTTGTAATGCATGCCTTTGCTGGCGAGATGTAGTGTTTACAGTGCACTATGTCTTCTGGTATGGGCTATATCAAATTTCTTACTTCTATTGACCTGTCTCAGTCTTATCCTTGGCTTTGACAATATTAAAGTGACTGAGGTAGGCTATGAGCGATACTAGTAATACAGTTCCTTATGCAGCCAGTCCCTGTTATGAATGGTATGAAAATATCGCTCATAGGGTCGGTTGGTGCATGCATTTCAGTGGGCTTGGCAGACTGGTATGTAATAGCAACTGCTGGTTCGGTGGGGAAAGCAACGGGAAACTACCTCACTCCTCATTTCCCTAGTACGCCTCTTCAGTGACACCTAGGCTATTTATGACAGCTGTTGGCGGAGCTGTGGAGGATCAAACCAGCCTTCGGGCTGAATACCCATCATACATACAAATGTAATGCCATCCTGGTCAATTCAAGTGCTGCTTCTTTATTCTTCCCTATAACGAGAGTGTCGTCAGCAAAGCCTATAACTGTGAGAGGTGGTAAAAAAAAAAAAAAAAAAAAAATCAAAAATCAAACTGACTTGTTGGATATAATGGTTGATACCTTATACCAAAAATGCCTAGACAAATTGCTTAAAGTTATAAAAAATGTAAATTAAACTATTCCTAGAACATCAGCGTATTGCCTTACGTTCAATTTAAGCTCTTTCAAATATATAAACCAGTTCATGTTTGACGTGACATGTTTGTAACGATAGTAATAAATTGTATGAGAATAAATTCATATAAAAGGTTACATTCGTTCGTGACTTCCTAATGAGAGATATGAAAAATCATCACATTGCAGAAAAAAGTTTCATATGTTTACCTAACAAGCACTGGGAAAAGGTATGCCAATACATGACAAAGTAATTGTTTAGAATATAATATTATTAGTTATACAGTTTAACAGTTCAGTTGCCTATGTTAAGCTTTCTTCATTATCTAATGCCCGAGTCGCTGGCTGAGTGGTCAGCGTATTGGCCTTCGGTTCAGAGGGTCCCGGGTTCGATTCCCGACCGGGTCGGGGATTTTAACTTTAATTGGTTAATTCCAATGGCTGTCGGGGGCTGTCCCCAACATCCCTGCAACTCGCACACCACACACAACACTATCCTCCACCACACTAACACGCAGTTACCTACACATGGCAGATGCCGCCCACCCTCATCGGAGGGTCTGCCTTACAAGGGCTGCACCCGGCTAGAAATAGCCACACGAAATTATTATTATTATTATTATTATTATTATTATTATTATTATTATTATTATTATTATTAGCATACAGTTAAGTTTAAAAATTAAGAGGGATTTATATGAAGTGGCTTATTTCACATATTTTTTACTGGCTTGGATTTAATTTTTAGAAAATCCGTTTTCGAGAGAATACTAGGCTGAGCCTCGCACAAATAAAATTCGGCTAGGAGGGCCGTGGTCGCCATCTCACGTTCCCAAGTTGATGGTCTCGGTGAGGCACCCTTTTTAGTCCTCTATTTCATTAGGCCGTGGATGTACTCCTTGTCCCTTCCACAAGATGGGGGGTGGAGGGAGTAACCACTAATTCGCTGCACAACAGCCTACATAAATTCCACTGGAAATGCACAATTAAGTTATGAAATGCACAATTAAGTTATGCTTAATACAGCCAATCAAAAATAATACATTTTCTACTCGTGTGTTTGAAGTCGTGACTCCTCTTCTATAAGAAGAGCCACAATTATTTCCCGACAACAACGGTACGTTCTCGTTTGCAAATTACTTGAGTAAATATTTCCGTGTGGTATCTGAGTGGCGAAAGCCTTTGCGTGCTGAGCTAGTGTCAGCGAGCGAGTTGATAATAGTCGGTTCCAGCAGATTCAGCATGAGAATACAATTATTTGATCGTGACAACACATTCCTTGCCATGTAAGCTGCAATCTTCGTACTTTCAAAGATACATAAAGTTGTACGTTACGTAATAACATGGAGAACCTGAGACAGTTGCATCATATTAGTAGAATAAATGGAGTAGGAACGCGGAATAATATTTATTTATTTATTTATTTATTTATTTATGTATTTATTTATTTATTTATTTATTTATTTATTTATTTAAAATACACGTGCAAATGTGTAGTAGGATATTATACATCCTTGCAATTATTTACACCTGCAAAGCACTTACCGTGGTTATCTGCCGGTGAAGTTGTTTCATATTTATAGAATTTTGCAATCCTTGATGTTTACAACATTAATAAGGTGTTTACATTTTTATTAGCATAATTAGCATGGTCATTTGTCCTGTGGTGTGGGTTTATCTCAATCCCTGAAAGTTTCTTTGTTGTTTATTTTTGCTAGTTGCTTTACGTTGCACCCACACAGACAGGTCTAACGGCTACGATGGGATAGGAAAGGCCTAGGAGTTGGAAGGAAGCGGCCGTGGCCTTAATTAAGGTACAGCCCCAGCATTTGTGTGGTGTGAAAATGGGAAACCACGGTTAACCATCTCCAGAGCTGCCGACAGTGGGATTCGAACCCACTAACTCCCGGATGCAAGATCACAGCGACGCGCCCCTAACCGCACGGCCAACTCGCTCGGTACATTTTTCATTCGTGATCAAATACCTACTAGCAGTTTCCCGCTGTCTCTGCCCGCAATGTACAAAGTATGGTGTTGTTCGTTACTATCCTCATGGATGTGTTTTGCAAAGTTTCAAGTTAATGAAATAAAGCACACATGATCTGCTGTGGTAATAGAATGTAATATTATGTCAACAAAACACTTGAAAATACATTACACAAAGAAATTGAATTAAACGTTCCTTGGAACAACACTACGCGCCGAACTGTTAAAAAGTCCTTCGAAGATCTTCGTCATGGAGACAAATGTACTCATAACTTTTCTCAGAATCTACCTCACCTCAGAAGAAAGCGCTTGATCCACTGAGTGTTTTAGACTAAAATGAACTGCATACTTCAATTAGAACGAAAGATATGATTGCTTCAATGAGAAAAAAATGTTGAAGAAATGAGATGTCAAATTGAATGTGCACTCATAACTTTCCTCAGAATCAAACAATTTGAATAGTTAAGAGCTGAAATGAAAAAACCTGATCCACTGAATGTTCTTAGGCCAAAACGAACTCCGTACTTCAATTAAAACCAAAGATATGATTGCTTCAAAGAGACAAAAAATTGAAAAAAATCAAATAATTTGAGGAAGGCGGGAGTTAAGTGATTTATAGTACCTGATGACAAATATGTGCATGAATACCTTTCAGTTAAAAAAAATTGAGGAAATCGATCGGATATAATGGCTGGACTGACTGTAGTTTTCATAAAAAAATTGATATATAGATTTAAACTGTTATTTTATTTTCTATAATCCATAGTTTCACATGCTTATTTTAGTTGATATTTTGCTCTCAAGTGTGTCAATTCTGAGGTCAACTTGTTCAAAGATTTACGAACTACAGCTTGTAGTGTTCTGGACCCATATTTGTTGTAGTACCTGATGGTCTGAAAATAACTTCTTTGCCTCAGTCTTGTTCCATGTGTATGCTCATTTACAATTCTATATTGTGGCTTCCAGTAATTTTCTTGGGTATCTAGATGAACAACCAATGAAAACTCAGGCAAAAATATCTCAAGAGTTTTGGAAAAATCATCCAACCTTGAGGACTGAATCGTGAAGCAAACAAAGAAAGGATCTCTAAAATACAAAGAAAATGGGAAACCACGGAAAACCATCTGCAAGGCTGCCGACCGTGGGGTTCGAACCCACTATCTCCCGGATGCAAACTCACAGCTGCGCGCCCCTAACCGCACGGCCAACTCGCCCGGTCAAAAGAATTCCGAACCTTACCTAATTAATGAAAGTATAAATACAATTGGCTGCTCGAAGTTGGAAAAGATCTTCAGGAAGTAGGCATCACAGGTATCAGACAAATCTATAGAAAGTTCAGAAAATTAGTCGTCAATCACCGCTTTACATATCATCCAAGCACTACCACCAACAAAACCTTGTCAGGAGATCGCAATAAAAGCCACAGCAAAAAAGGATGAAGAGATTTTGAGAATTTAAAAAAAGGGCATCAACATCAGGTAAATAAGTTCAATCGTGCCGCTTACTCGAGTATAACGAAGTAAGAAGGAAAATAAAGACCCAAATGAAAATTTCTCCTTTACTGGGAAAAGCGTAGAATGATGGATATGTTTTGGGGCTTATAAGACTAGAGAGCGTGTACATATTCTTCAGTTGTTCCATGGTTGTTCCCCTCTTAGTAGACTGTTACGACATAGAGGCAGCACAGATAATCTATCCTTTCATTTCACCCACAGGGAAGATAAAGATCTACGTCCAACAATATGGCAGCTGTTCCAACACACAACATTCCCATGTCATGTCACAAGATAGCACCACCTATCAAGTTCTACGTTCAACAAAATGGTCGCTGATTTAGCACAAAATTGTATGGTCATAAACATTCGCGAGACCTGCTATAGGTTCGGGGAGCAATAAATAATTTTCTCTTCTTTCCGCAGTGTTCAGAATTGTAATTAATGTTTTCCCGTAAACGCTATTAACCATTGCTTTGTCTACAGCCCCTCTTTATAGGCCTCTCCCAAAAACATGCCTTTCCGTCCACCAAAATGGCGTCATTCTTCCATACACACAACGTACATTCGTTGCCTGATTACGAGTGTGTCAGTTTTTTGTCCACCCAAAACTGACCACGCTAAATTGCTTACGCTGCTTCCAGCCCAAAAACACATCCATGTTATAATATCAGTCTGAGAAAGATGTGCGACAGATAGACATTGCTGAGGATGAAATCAATGACTGGCATAGTTTCGGGAGGATTATTAAAAGTCATAATGGCTCTATGTGGAGTCAGAACCCGAAAAACAGAGAGGGCCTTTACCAGAAGATGTCTCATTTTCAGTGTCTAGTAAATCTTGTTCATTTGCCGGCTTTGACGTCCTGCTAGGATCTCTTGATCCCATCAGTCAGCCAGCGCTTTCTTTTGCTCTGCAAAGTGTGTTAAGTTCAAGTAAGTGCTACAAGAAGTTTTAACGTTCAGCGGCATAACGACACTGGTGGGCACAAAAATTCTTAGATGAACGTGGAATCAGAGGTAGTTCTTTAGATGTTGAAAACAGCAGACAAAGTAGGAGTCCCAATACTACGAAAAATTAAGCAATTTCCTCAATTTTGCCGAAAGTTGAAAGGTTTCAAATTGTGAGTCTACATTTCGAAAATCACCTCTGGCCTAAATGCAGTTCCGGAAAAATAGCCTAATACCGCTTGTTTCCTTACTAGTTTTCTTTTCGATCCAAATCCTGCCAAATTAACTTATTTACATAATTTACTGTAATATGCTCCTTGATTCAATACCCTCACGCTTTTTCTGATTTTTTTTTTAAAAAGTCCACACGGAATGTAATTACAAGGGCTTAAGTGAAACTCTGCATTGAAATGAAATGGCGTATAGCTTTTAGTGCCGGGAGTGTCCGAGGACAAGTTTTGCATTGACTCACATAGTGGCACTTAACTGAAACAATGCATTGACTCACATTAGCGCTCGTAGTGGCGCTTAACTGAAACAATGCATTGACTCACATTAGCGCTCGTAGTGGTGCTTAACTGAAACAATGCATAACTCACATTAGCGCTCATAGTGGTGCTTAACTGAAACAATGCATAACTCACATTAGCGCTCATAGTGGTGCTTAACTGAAACAATGCATTGACTCGCATTAGCGCTCGTAGTGGTGCTTAACTGAAACAATGCATGGACTCACATTAGCGCTCGTAGTGGTGCTTAACTGAAACAATGCATAACTCACATTAGCGCTCATAGTGGTGCTTAACTGAAACAGTGCATTGACTCGCATTAGCGCTCGTAGTGGTGCTTAACTGAAACAATGCATTGACTCGCATTAGCGCTCGTAGTGGTAGAAATAGGCAAACTGCTAACCTAATCGACCGGATAACGATGATTAAGAAAAGGATTGTAATTTTTAGGAATAGGCCTACATAAATAATATATTCACATACATTATCATAGTTTATTTACCTAAAATTCGTAGCTCATATCCCTAGGATGTTTTCGACATTGAGCTGCTTGCCTGAAGAGATAGAACTCTGCGTTGTTTTACTTCATTTAAGTATGTTGTGCCCACGGCGACTGTCAGCACATTCTTACTTCCGATACCTAATACGATTTTAATTGGTTTGTGGTCTTTGTCGCCATTGTGTGGTGGTGGTAGTGATTATTGTTTTAGAGGAAGTACAACTCGGCAATCATTTTCTATACAACACTAATCAGAGAGGAAAGATGATGGAAGGGATCCAACACCTCGAGAAATTAAGATATCGGCCAAAGGAAGACAAGGGCCACGAAGGGCGTGAAAATGAAAGACTCCCTAGGATTCGCTATCTAATACTGACGGGGTCGAGAAGAGCAAGAGTTGACCAAGGCAGGACGGATAGGATAGACAAAAATGAGGAGCCTGGCACAAGTAAGTAGAAGCAATGCCTGGACTCAGCTAAGGGGCTCGTGTTCGCCAACCCGCCCTCCCACGTTAAGAGCTCCTGGGGCCTCACCACCATGTAAGGCCGCATTATTAATTAAAAATATTTTCAGTACTGTCCGCAGTTTAATGATTGATAATTAATTTATGACAGAGATTAGTGGAATTAAGTTAGCCCGACTCCTTGGCTGAATGGTCAGCGTTCAGGATTTTGTTTCAGAGTGTCCTAAGTTCGATTCTCTGCAGGGTTGGGGATTTTAATCGTATCAGATGAATGCTTCTGGCTCGGGGAAGGACTGGGTGTTTTTGTTTGTCCCAACACTCTCCTCTTCAAATTCAGACAACACACCACTCTACCAACCACCACAGAAAGACGCAATAATGATTACTACAGCCGGGATTATATGTAATATAAAAATTAGAAATATGTACATAAATATGTAGCTAAAATTGACAAAATACGTTGTTAAATATCTAAGCTTTATATGACGTATTCTTGTGCACAGAAAAGGAAACAAAACCGAAAAATGTTGAAAATGCAGATGTTATTCAACCTCTAATTTTAATTTGGAGGTGCATTTAATATATTTGCAATTTTTCTGCGGTCATCTAATGCCTTTTGTCTGTTAGGAAGTTCTTATATGACTTTTCAACTTAAGATGAAATCACTGGCGCGTATTTCAAATTGCCAGGCAAAGAAATACTTAATTTTAGACTTGCTCAAGCAAAGAAGGTCCTTATCAAGACAGAAGAAATTTGATCTCATCAAACACAAATATGCCTATTAGGAAAATGTTTCTGAAGTTTTTTCTATGGAGTGTAGCTCTTTATGGAAATGAAGCGTGGACATTAACCGAAGAAGGAAGAAAGAAAGAAAGAAAGAAAGAAAGAAAGAAAGAGAAAAGACACTTTTGACATGTGACATTAAACCGAGGACTGGTGAAAGGATCACAAAAAAATCTGATAGGAGAACAATGTGACAAAGTTTGTGCAAGGTAAGGTTGATAGATACAGCTCGAGACACCCAAGACTTGCACCGTCAACATAGCTATGGGATGGGATTCTTTGAGAGAATACCTCACTTTAAATTATTTTTAGATGTTAAGAGACGTACAGGCTTTTTAAACTACTTGCAAGTGTTTCATTAAAAACTTCATCATCAACATCATCAGTCGGTTTACTCATTGCTGAGCGTCGTGACCTTATTTCTTCACTTCATTAGTAACTGCATCCTTAACGAGATTTTTCCATCCTGAGCGGTCTTCAGCTCTTCTTCAGATATTGTGAAGCTGTAGAGCGGTGATCTTCTTTGCTTGGTCTAACCATCTACTTGTCGTTCTTCCTCTTGGTCTGGTGCCTTCAATTTTGCCTTGCAGAATGGTATTTTCTAAATTGTCTCCTTCTCGCCTCAAAATGTGTCACAGGAACTGGAGGTAACTTTCACTAACGCGGGATGCTCAGTTCTTCTATAATGGAAGTGAAGAATGTAAAATTAATGTTTTTTCAACTGCTCAATATCCTTCAAAATATTTAAAATAAGTAATATTTATTAACATATTTATTATAGATCGAAATATATAAAAATATGTAACTTTAAACTCCTGGAATAATGATCCTTTTAGTGTGATTCGCCGACATTTTAGCTAATTCGGTGGAAGTACATAAGTTCGGTCATATTCCAGTTTTTAAGGGCACATTTGTCTGCATATTAGGGTAATTTTTAGATCATAAACATCCGAACCCTAATGTATACTACTACTAGTACTACTACTACTACTACTACTACTACTACTATTTCTAATAATAAAAATGAAAATCCACAGCCTGTTTCCAGTCATTCGACCGGGTTAGAAATGGAATGAATGAAGCCCCCATCTAGCGGCGAGGATAGGCACTGTGCCGGCTGCCGAAGCCTGTCTCACTCCTCTGGGGTAATGTTTAATGAATGACAGATGAAATGAAACGATATTGGAGAGTGTTGCTGGAATGAAACATGACAGGGAAAACTGGAGTACCCGGAGAAAAACCTGTCCTGCCTCCGCTTTGTCCAGCACAAATCTCACATGGAGTGACCGGGATTTGAACCACGGAAACCAGCGGTGAGAGGCTGGCACGCTGTCGCCTGAGCCACGGAGGCTCTCCAATAATAATAATAATAATAATAATAATAATAATAATAATAATAATAATAATAATAATAATAATAATAATAATAATAATAATAATAATAGCGGAATAATGTCCGGCTCCATGGCTAAATGGTTAGTTTGCTGGCCTTTGGTCACAGGAGTCCCGGGTTCGATTCCAGGTAGGGTCTGGAATTTTAACCTTAATTGGTTAATTTCGCTGGCACGGGGGCTGGGTGTATGTGTCGTCTTCATCATCATTTCATCCTCATCATGACGCGCAGGTCGCCTACGGGAGTCAAATCAAAAGACCTGCATCTGGCGAGCCGAACTTGTCCTCGGACACTCCCGGCACTAAAAGCCATAAACCATTTAATAATAATAATAATAATAATAATAATGATAATAATAATAATAATAATAATAATAATAATAATAATAATAATAATAATAACAATAATAATTACGAGTTGCCGCAATTGAAAAAGATACAGACATATTTATCTTTACAGAAACATAGTGATAGAACGATTTTTAAATTACGGAGGTCCGAACAAAGTTTCAAAATACTCCCATTTCACATCCATATTTTTACTTTACCTCCAGATCGTTAGTTCACCATTTGAACAGGGAATAGACATCTTTACCCTTACCGTGTAATTCCGAGCGATTAACTCAGAGTATTGCACCATTCCAGTGTAGCAATTACTATCAAGATGTCTGACTGACGGAGTGACGGACACAAGAAGAGTGAGTTTCCGGGATCAAGGAAAGGCCACTCATTAAAGTTCAAAGTAGTCTTTCACATATTTACTACATACTTATCTCCAGACTCTTGTACGCTCTCAGTAAAACAACTAGAGACCACACACTATTACCAATAGGCTATTTCTATTATAAGCGTTACCATTATGATATGGGGCCATCCTGCGGGAAACAAATCTGGACACCTTCAAAGGAAATGTATAACTAGTTTCAATGTTATCGTTTGAGTCAACAGCCCATAGTCTGGTTTGATGCAGCATTCCATACCACCCTATCCTGTGCTAATCTTTTCAGTTCTACATAACTGCTGCATCCTACATCTATTCTAATCTGCTTGCCATTTTCATAACCTGGTCTACCCCTACAGTTCTTACTGCCTACATTTCACTCAAAAACCAACTGCACAAGTCCTGGGTGCCTTAAGATGTGTCCTATCATTCTATATCTTCTTCTCGTCAAATTTAGTCAAATCGACCTCCGTTCACCCCGACTAGAGCATGTTTCCAGTGTATGGGACCCTCACGAGGATTACTTGATTCAAGAACTAGAAAAAAATCCAAAGAAAAGCAGCTAGATTTGTTCTGCATGATTTCCGACGAAAGAGTAGCGTTACAAAAATGTTGCAACGTTTGGGCTGGGAAGACTTGGAAGAAAGGAGACGAGCTGCTCGACTAAGTGGTATGTTCCGAGCTATCAGTGGAGAGATGGCGTGGAATGACATTAGTAGACGAATAAGTTCGAGTGATGTCGTTAAAAGTAGGAAAGATTACAGTGTGAATTGGGGCGAATATTCTTTTATAGGAAGGGGAGTTAGGGATTGGAATAGCTTACCAGGGGAGATGTTCAATAACTTTACAATTTCTTTGCGATCATTTAAGAAAAGACTAGGAAAACAACAGATAGGGAATCTGCCACCTGGCGACTACTCTAAATGCAGATCAGTAGTGATTGAGGAGTGATTGACGTATCTCTTCCAATCGTGATTCAATCTACCCACCTCATATTCAACATTCTCCTGTAACACCACATTTCAAAAGTTTCTATTATCTTTCATTCTGAGCTAGTTATCGTCCATGTTTCACTTCCAATCCTATCAATAAGACAAATAAATGTAACTTCAGCAGGTAACTTTATTGCAAACTATACCCATTTAATATATACACGGTGGTAAGAAACAAAGCGAACCGTGCATATGAGCGTTATAGGGTTGGTCATACTGATAAGTAATTTGAAAAACAAAATTCGGTACTTCACACCATTGTCAATGTATCAGCTGCTGAAGTTAGCCAATCAGATTGCTCCGCGGGCGAATTCAAATGGACTTTGCGATCCGCTGTTGCTAAATTTACCGTATACATGCCTTAGGACCAGCTTGAGAGCACGGATTGGAAGATATGACTTCGCCAGGGGAAGGATTTGAATAATAATAATAAGAAGAAGAAGAAGAAGAAGATGAAGATGATGATGATGATGATGATGATGATGATGATGATGATGATGATGATGATGCAGTATCCTAGAGGCTTTACGTCGCACCGACACAGATAGGTCTTATGGCGACGATGGGATAAGAAAGGCCTAGGAGTTGGAAGGAAGCGGCCGTGGCCTTAATTAAGGTACGGATCCATTTACCGTCCCCCATTATCCCTGAAAGTTTGTAACATAATCATGGATACACCCTGTAGTAGTAGTAGTAGTAGTAGTAGTAGTAATGGAAGAAGAAGAAGAAGAAGAAGAAGAAGAAGAAGAAAAAGAGGGAGAAGAGGAAGAAGAAGCTGCTTGCAACAAGTTGAAGCAATCCTAGACTCTGCTTGGTCGGTCGGTGATCGTAAAGTAGTCCTACATCTCACAAACTTTGAGCCGCTTATGGAGTACCCTCTGCAAAAAAATAATATTTTAGACAAGCAGCCAGTTTTCGAAGTAACAACATCTTGTTTGCCGGAAATTAGAAATCGTGGTCATAGACATAAATCGATCTGCTTAATACGTCATGTCAAGTCCGTATGAGGAATTAGCTCCCTCGTCCGATCCCGCGGCAGATAAAGAGGCCCCCTGGTAGTCTTAACACTGCTGCAGATAAGACGTGGTTTGTTTTAATTAACAATTATTTATAACGTGCTCCACCCGGCTCAACTATTTCCTGTGATACTATCTCAACTCCAATAAATTATTTATAGAATCGTGTTTAATAACTAAATTTTAAAATAATGTGTGCTGAAGTTTGTCGGGAGAATGAACTCAGCAAATAGACCGCAAACTTGAACAACTATCACACCACGGTCTATTGGATCGCTTCCGTCGCACAGGTTTCTTATGTTTATATAAAATGTGTCTTACATCTAAAGCCAATAACATTATTATTTATTATTAAATTGCTGAACGCTGTGGACACAATCTTGGAGGAGGAATTTAAGATAAACGTAAATAAATCCAAAACAAAAGTAGCCTAATGGAGTGCAGTCGAAGTCAGGTGATGCAGGAAATATTAGGGCCTACATTAAGAAATGAAGTCTTAAAGGAAGTAGATAGAAATTTTTACTTGGGTAGTAAAATAACTAACGATGGCGGTAGTATAAACAGTGAAAAGGGGGGGGGGGGACAAACTGCAGCCTTGCCTCACTCCTTTCTGGATTGCTGCTTCTTTTTTCAAAGCTCCCAATTCTTATTGCTGCACACTGATTTCTGTACGGATTGTAGATAAGTCTTCTTTCTCGGTATCTGATTCCGATCACCTTCCAATAGCTTGGTCCAATCAACTTTATTGATTGCCTTTTCTTGTAGTTTTTAACACTGTAGTTTATAGTATAATGATATAAAATGAGAATATAAATAAGAAGTAAATTATGACGACGACGACGATGATGATGATGATGATGATAATGATGATGATGATAATGATGAAGATGATGATGATGATGTCGATGTACACAATTATTACACGGCTATAGTATTCACAATTGGAGGGATAGAAGGCTAATAAAGAATTTGCATTTAAACCAGAGAGCAAGAGGAGATGAGTTGAGTGAAGGAAATTAGGAAGAGGTGTAAGACAGGGCTGCTCTTTATCACCGACACTGTTCAACACCTATCTCGAAGAAATAATCAATGAAAGTTTTAATGGAGAAAGTGGGGTTTGTGTTGGAGGTAGGAGAGTGGAATGTATAAGATTTGCAAATGATATGGTTGTGATGGGAGAAGGTGAACGTGAAATGATACAAATGTTAGATAAACTCAACATGAAACTAGAACATGGAATGAGAATTAATAAGAAGACCAAAAGTATGATAATTAGAGGAAAGGTACAAGTTGTCGTATTAGTATAGGGGGAGAAGAAATAGAGCAAGTCAGTAACTTTAATTATTTGGGAAGTATGATCAGAGATGATATGCATTGCACGACAGAAATTAAGAAAAGAATTGTCATAGCAAAAGAAGGCTTTAAGAAAAAATCAAAATTACTTTGTGGACCACTAAACAAAGATTTGAGGAAAAGACTTGCTAAGTGTTATATTTGGAGCATAGAACTGTATGTGGCAACACCGTGCAATGCTCCTCCCTCCAGCCCTATCTGTCAGAACGCTTCTTTCAGTACTACGGGTATAAGAAAGGGTAAAGACTGAAGAGAGTGTGGAAGAAAGATTTTTGGCAACCTCTCCACACCAAACGAATATCACTTAGAACTCGTTAACTCACCAGGGTTCAGGGTGTGATTGACTGTTGGCTTACAGCTCGCTTCCAGCACCTGAGGCCGTCATGCCACTGTGCCTCTTCGGAAGACCCGAAGGGAAGTCTTCCATACCTTCGTTGTTCCTTTAATCATTCTCAACTTACTGGAAGTAGGGATGACCTGCCACTCCTTTTCCCAGTGGGACATTAACAGATGTCTCATCTGAGAACGTATATCCCTGACAGGAACCTCGTAAGGCAACGGATGCAACGTGACTACCTCCTTGGTAGCCTGGTCAGCTGACTCACTTCAAGCTTGCCTTTGTGAGAAGCCAATGATGGTATCAAATACTGTGCAAATAATGTACACTTTACTATCCAACGAAACCGTTTTGCTAAAGCGAGTGTCTCTTTCAGAAATGTCATAATCAAGAAAAAAATCTTATTTATAACTGTTTACCCTAGTTCTATGAGCAATACAACTGTTATTGCTAATGATATTAATGCACAATATCCCATGAACATAATGTAGCAATTCTAAATTGAAATACAATCGTTTTTGGTATGACGAAGCAATCAGAACGCAGCATTATACGACTTTACATTCTGATAATAAATTACTAAACAATAAGAAACCAGTCCTAACCCATCTCACGTTAAATATGTATTAATTAGATTTGGTTTAATAATCAAAACCATTATGGGCAAAAGACGCATTAAAGCTAAATAATAAACCGATTAATTGCCGAATCCCCATGCCTATAAAGAAATCACCCAAGACGAAATAAATAACGCAAATCCTATAAACAACCAGGATTTTCAATCAAACAAAAATGTCATAACAATTGGATTTAAATTAAACAGCTCTTATCCAATAAAAACTACTCAAAAATAAAATCCTATCATAATAACTAAAATCAATGCTATAATAAACGAAAAACTCAAGAAACAAACTGATAATGACCATAAAATTGTTTAAAGCAGACACCTACTGTACAACTTACGAAAATCAATTTCTAAGAAATGGACACCAGGAAAAAGTCTGCAAAATTGTAATAACGATTGGGATATGTTTATTAGTATTCATTCATAATCGATAACTACGGACCACGTAAATAACTCTTCATGACTTGTTTTCTTTGGCGCCAATATTCCTTCATTTCCTTGTTAATAGCTTCTAACATTTCAGCCGTCCAATGTTGTTTCTTCTTGGTCGCTGTTTCTGATTGTAGGAACCCCTCAAATAGCATTACTTAAATTTAAAATCAACCCTTATATGAATCAGTAGCATACAGTGAATTGTGATATTTTCACCCAAACTTAAGTCAGTGGCACCTTAACAACAGTCACCATAGCCTAACATTACAATCAGATAGAAACAAATGAACGCACGTCATTTTCAGCAATCATATCAGTTATTGTATGTGAAGTGGATTTCTGCTCTACATAGTTGCCACGAGAAAAACGAGAATAAAGCCTGAGGCGGTGGTAATTTATCAGGACTTAGCTGAAGGCATGTGGGCCCAGTCCTCAGCCACCACAAGAGTACGTGCTCGAGTGGAGGGCAGCTGCTGTGGGCAAACCCTTAGGGCTCAAACCTGCTGACCTGCTCTCCCTAAGCCATTATTTAAAGTTCGATAACCATCAGGAGGATTCAATAACTGTTCTCTTTAGAACACCAAATAGCGGCTTCCCATTCCTCTTGTTGCCGTTGAGTTGTCGATCAGGAACTGTAACACAGTCACAAAATTTAACTCCTACCGTCTGAATACCGCTGACTTCTGAGAACACGATACGTAGAGCCCAGATTTCTAGGCAGTAATAGGTTAGATTGCAAACTTACTGAAACGGGTAACAAGTATAGTCTATCCTGCACAACGGTTATGCTGTGAGATTTGCATAAAGCTTAGGGGTATGGACCATCAGAACCCCTAGGATTTATGTTACTCTCGCTACATAACGGAAGAACGGGCTAGTCGATGCTTCTTAATGACCAAAATTAGTTTGCATTCTAATGTATTATTGCCTAAAAATCGGAAGTATAATGATAAGATATGCAATTGGGTTTGAACCCCTGATTTTGGAAACCACAAGCCGACACACTGCCTCCGATCCACAGAGTATTTCTGAAGGACGGTACAAAATATAAATAAAATACTTCACAGCCATGCCTTTTCTGACTCATTAAAATTTTGATTTAGCTACTAGTTGGAGTTGTGAGTTTTGATACTATTTGCTACGAATTTTTGCCCGTGAGTTTTGAGACTCGTGAATTTTGAGACGTAACCGCTCAATCTGGCGTTTTAGGGAACTAAGTTAGCGGTGAAATTTTTGTTGTCAGCACTTAGGACCTTATTTGCCGGTTTCGTAGTTCAATAAGGTTTCAACATCAGAGCATAACATTCCACTTCTCTATCTGAACATACAAATTGCTTTACGGCGCACCGATACAGATAGGTCTAAGGAGTGGGAAGGAAGCGGCCGTGGCTTTAATTAAGGTACAGCCACAGCATTTTTCTGGTGTGAAAATGGGAAAATCAGGGCTTCCGACAGTGGGGTTCGAACCCACTATCTCCCGAATACTGGACAATGGCCGCACTTAAGCGACTTCAGCTATCGAGCTCGGTCTATCTAAACAATATGTATTTGTTAATTATCTTCCTACTTTTATCTGCATACATTTTTCACTTTTAAAAACTCTTATTACAGTATATAAATATTTGGCACAATTTCTACTATTTCACATTTTTAAGAATGATTGTACTTTTTCGAATTTTGCATGGTTTTTACTATTCACATTTAAAAAGAAATTCATCTTATGTGTGTTTAATGTTTTGCAGGATTTAAAATTTTCACTTATCTTTAATATTTTGCAGGATATTCAATTTTCACTTCTAAGTATCTTATTTTCATTTTTGGCACAACTTTTCTTAATTTTGAAATAAAATCTGCGCGTTTTTAAAATGTTTCACGCCTTTCATCTTTCACATTGTTCAAACCTCTTTTTGCATAATTTCAACCATTCTTAATTTTTCTTTGAAGAAATAACTTCAATTCATATTTTGAAAGTTATTAGTTTTCCACATTTTTAAAGATGAAATTCCCATATTTGTACACTTTTTACACGATTTATTTCCCGTCCTTTAACGTTTTTAAAACTATCTCGGAACCAGATAAATGATTATTGTCCTACAAAACATTATTAGCCAACACATAAAATAACTGGCCAGAAAATATTGAAAGGTTGCTTGTTTGTGTTGTTCAGCCCAACCAGTGTAGAAAAGGAATTTTGTAATTCTTTTCGATATAAAAGGTTTGATAAAGCTAAAACACTTTTTTACATAGCCTATGTGTATTAACCGTATTTTATTTAGTAGAATGATAAAAGGTAGACAATTAATTTGTTTAAATAATTATGTAAGACCTTCTCCAGATGTTTTTCTTTAAAAAAAATAAGGTATTTAGTACTGAAATATTTGACAAGAAAGAATATGTCCTCAAATTTTGTCATTCTGTCAGGTATATGACAGGAAAGTATTAGGACCGATATACCAAACTGGTGAGGCGTCAGATTATTTTTTCACGTAGAGAGGCAATTTAAAAATTAATTCTCAACATCCTCGGAAAATTCGGCGTCAGCTCTTCAAAATGAGCCATCATTAAATCTTCAAAGGGGTCCCTCACAACAGTGCACACACACACACACACTTGTAAGAACTTTCTACATACAGCTCTCAAAAAACTCCCTATGTCAAATAGGACATCACAATGCTATTCTTTTTAATCAATGATTTTCTTCTTGTTTGATTCATAGGGTTGTCTCAAAGATAATTCTTGGTTAAAAATAGCTATCACTTATTTTATAGCTAGTGCCCTGTAATTCTGTAATACTGTATATACTTTACAGTATGTTTCCATTCGGACTACGATACACCGTAATTCAGGAAATCTTGATACAGTATCAGCGTATCATATGATTAATGCAGATTTAAGAATTTTATAAAAAAATCAACATTACAGAAGTCTTAATGCCGTTGTAACAGTCACAAAACGTCCGATGCACATTCCTATCGAAGACAGTTAACTGAAGACACATTTGTTGACCAGCCTTTTGAAAATCATCTTGACGAGCACTTACTCTATTTAAACAGGCTATGTGACTGAGAAAGAAATCGGCACTTTATAGTAATACCACTTTGCAATTAGAAAGTAAGATCGTAGCGTGATTTCAACGCAAATTGATCATGCATTATGCATGTTATTAGCTACTCGCATTGCAAGTCGATCAGTTCATTCCAAACATACGAGTATCACGATATAACGCATCAGTAGAAAGACTTAGTTTCTTCGTGGCGTACATACACATCCGCAGTTCTATCTCTTAGAAATAACATTTTAATTACTCTCAACTGATACTTCAAAAAGAAATTTCATCTCAAAAGAACGAGGTAATTTACTGAAGAAACATATCGTACAAATTTTGTGAATTCTACTAGAAACGAACATAAATGTAAATTACAACCCCCCACCCCCCATGTCACTACAGCCCTTGGAGGGCCTAGCCTACGAAGTGACCGCTGCTCATCCCGGATGCCTGCAGATTACGAGGTGTCGTGTGGTCAGCACGACGAATCCTCTCGGCCGTTATTCTTGGCTAACTCACCGTCAGACAGCCCCTCAATTCTAATCACGTAGCCTGAGTGGACCTCGAACCAGCCCTCAGGTCCAGGTAAAAGTTCCTGACTTGGCCGGGAATCGAACCCGGGGCTTCCTGATAAGAGGGAGACACGCTACCCACACACCAGCTACAGCTTCTAACGAATTCGGCCCCACTGATGGGTGGCAAGGGAGAAAAGCTGTATGAATTCGCTACCGTGGGAAAGTTTCGTCCAGACTACAAGTAACAGCGAGGAATTTCATGGTAAGCTGCAACAGATTGTTCTATTCCTCCCACCCAGAAACATTCCAGTTGAGTGAAGTTTTATGGAACATCCCGTGCAATGTATACCGTGTTGCCATGTCCAAAGGTAAGAAGCAAAGCCAGAAAATCTAGGAAAGAGAGAAAATCGATTTTAAATAATTTTATGGAACATACAGGACGTGCATAACAAGATGTGCGTTCGTTAGAATTCTCCCGAAATTCAGATGAACTGCTGCCACTGCATATCCTTTAAAGCATTCCTGTTTTAAATAGTCTATCTTATGCATTCCCCTTAATATGAATTATTTTAAATATACTTTTCAAATTATCTTTTATACATTTCTTTGTATTCTCTAGACAATCATCAGAGCACCCGGAACGTCATGATACCCAATATTTTGAACTATCTCATTATTAACAGTCCTAAGTATGTTTAAAATAGGAAGGAATAGTCTAAGTTTCTGCCTGAACGGCTGGGAGCGAATACATGCGTTAAAATGTGAATGCGATGGCCTCCATCAATATCAATAACATTAACCGCGTATTCTCATTTTGTGCGTGCTCTGTAGAGGCCCGTAACCCCGACCTGAGACAGAATAGCACCAAATAAATTCTGCCATATTTCAGCATCTTGGACGTGAGCAAAGGTCTACAGTTCGCACATCTCTGCTTTCTTCACACAATACTTAATGGTGCTCTTAAATGCAAATCTTTGTTACCTCATTTCCAGTTACATGTTCATTCACGAAGGATCTGAAATGGACCACAATTCCATATTCCTTGTGTGCGCCTAACACTCCATATTCTAACGCCTTCCCACAATAGGAAACACCCTTCACGAAATGTACATCTTCCTTCCCTAACATCTCTTCAAAACCAAACTAACGTATACTAAGGGGTAAGCTCTCGATTCTCTCCAACCTGGCCAAAACATTAATACCGCAGTGACACGGACATTATTATATATGTTATTATCCCTCGTTATGTATTACTGTAATTGTAATTTATAATTTGATTTGTAATTTGTAATTTATAATGGCATTGTTAATATTAAGACCCTTCTTTTAGCCAACGGCCGTAGCCGTGTTGAAACACCGGATCCCGTGAGATCTCCGAAGTTAAGCAACATTGGGCGTGGTCAGGAGATGGATGGGTTGCCACGCACTGTTGGTGGGGAGTAAGGGAATGGAGGAGCGGAAAGGAACTGGCCACCCTACCGCACGTAAACTCCGGCTAAGGAACACCTCTGCGGAGGTTCGGACCTGCCTTCGGGCAGAATAACCCTTATCTTACTTTGTTGAATTTTATTGTTTGATTTCTTACTGTTGATATTTTATATTGTAAAACTAGCTGATGTACCCGTGCTTCGCTACGGGATTTTCAGAAAGACCAACTTAGTTTTCCTAACTGAAGTCAACATAGGTCATTACAAAAACGTCAGTAGGAATGTAGCGGTTAAAAGTAATGTTATATAAAATACTCGCTCAAATGAAAAAACGCACATTTTCACACTTTTAACGAACAGTACTACGGTGCCGATCTAACAGTCCAAAATTCCAGAGCTGGAATGACCAGGCCGCAGACAGCCGTAAACACTCCTCTGCCTTTATTCCGTTAAAAATGCACTCTGCTCATTCCAATCAGTGCCTCAGAGTAGGGATTGAATAGCTTGAATGCTTTGATAAACCAGTGCGTTACGTACCAAAATTCATGAACCAGAAGAATGGCATGTAAAAGAAGATAGTTTTCTAACTCCCAGCTACTTCCTGCCAATATTCAGTCAGGCTGTTACACTCGGCACGACCGGGCGAGTTGGCCGTTTGGTTAGGGGCATGCAACTGAGAGCTTGCATCCAGGAAATAGGGGATTTGAACCCCACTGCCGGCAGCCCTGAAGATGGTATTCTGTGGTTTCCCATTTCCATACCGGGCAAATGCTTTGGCTGTACCTTCATTAAGGCCAAGGCCGCTTCTTTCACACTCCTAGCCCTTTCTTATCCCTCACGTGTTTCTACATTTATTTTGAAGTCAAATTGATCTTCTCCCAACTCAGTTCATTATGTTTCCATTATTCTGCAAATACACGGCCGACATGATGCGTCGCTCTAGCTAGCGCACCGACGGATCCAGTCGGCCGTGGTAAATAATACGTGTTATATTTTTCAGGTACTAAACTAATGGTGCAGTAGTTTTCACACTTGTCAGCACCGGCTTTCTCGGGAATATTTATAACAACATTCTGCCAAAAATCGGATGGCACTTCTCCCGTATAATACATCGTATATACTAAATGGATTAAACATCTCCATGCTGATTTCTCCTAAGGCAGTCAGTAATTCTGATTGAGTGGTGGTGATTATTGTTTAAAGAGGAAGTACAAATAGGCAACCATCCTCAATTAACACTAATCAGAGGGAAAAAATGAAGGGGTCCGACATTTCGAAATATTAAGAAAGGGCGTGAAAATGAATTACTCCCTAAGCCTAAAATGTTCTAATACCTTCGGGGTCGGAAAAGAACAAGAGCTGACCAAGAGAAATCACATAGGATAGATGAAAGTGAGGATCCTGGCACAAGTAAGGGGAAGCAATGCCAGGACTCAACTAAGGGTCCCGTGATCCCAAGTTCAGAGGGGGGCCATTTTAGTCACCTCTTACGACAGGCAGGGGATACTGTGAATGTTATTCTACTGCTCCCACCCACAGAGGGTTGATTCTGGAGGAATTCCAGTTGCCTTGCTCCTATATGAACTATAAAGCATATTGGCTGTAAGACTGTACGCGTAAGTAGTTTGTCACATGTCATTGAGGGAGTCGTCCCTCATTTCAGCTTGATAAATCTGATAGGCTTGAGTTTACGGTGGAATCCTAACCACAAAGACATGGTTTTCCTTGTCAAAAATCCGGCATGCAATGGCCGAGATTCGAACTACGGCCGCCTTCGTGCCAAGCCGGTGATTCTATCACACTCCTTCTCGCTGAATTTCACTTGCCGAATGAAATTCAATCTTGGTCTCTATTGAAATGAATACTGTACGGAGCAGATCCATATCATTATAATGCGAACGATAATCGACAGGTACAGAACAATGCTTTTATCCTTCCCTCCTCCCTCCAAGTCCCCTCCTGCTTTCCACCCGCCCCTTTTAACCCCACTCCACCCGTCTTCTCCTCTAGAAAGCTGAGTTGATGGGTATCAGTCGTTTGTTAGTACAGTAACCATAGCGACGGACGGAAGTACATGGCCAGAGATGATGCTGATAAAAGACAAAAATGAAAGAAATAAAGAACGGGCAGTCATTATTCCACTCTCTCTCTCTCTCTCATTCTGTATGCATAACACCTTCCTCCCCACTACTGTCGCTGTTATCAGATTAGGAACGGCGACTTTTAACACAAGGGGAGAAAAGAGGAAGAAATGAATAGATTATGTTATGCTTGAGCTTCACTGTTTGTCGGAGTCGATATACGATGTTCTGTTATATAGAGAGCTTTCGACATTTCCTCCTCCCCTTCCCGCCCCCACCCTACTTCCAAGCCCTCTAATGTCGCTGATGTCCACAACAAACCGTGACCGTCTGCCGGGCGAGTTGGCCGTGTGCTGTGAGCTCGCATCCCGGGAGATAGCGGATTCGAACCCCACTGTCGGCAGCCCAGGCAAATGCTGGGGTTGTATCTTAATTAAGACCACGGCAGCTTACTTCCCATTCCTAGCCCTTTCCTGTCTCATCGTCGTGTCTGTGCGACGTAAAGCAAATAACAAAACAAACAAAAAAAAGTATACGGCTCATACTACGTGGTAAGATAGATCAAAGCTGACATACCGTCTGACAAAGTGTTACTAGCTAAATATGGCAACGCTGTATTGCCACGGTTACTTGGCTGCTACTCACTGCCACGCTGTCCTCCAGGGAGCCAGTGCCTGGTTGTAGACCACCAAATATTTCTTTCGATTCAATACTTCACAAGAAAAATTGTCAAATCTTGTCAATTGCCGGAGAATCATCAGATATTAATAGGTCTTTAAGTTCAGTCGACTTTAAATAATCGTAAAATCAAATCACTAAATTACCACTCTAATAATATTATCATTGCAGGCGAAGGCTTGCTCTAGCCCGCAATACACTCTGTACTAAGCGGGTTGCTAAGCGACTAACATTTGCATGTGATTTTCATTCTTAGTAATGTGACTCCGCCTCTGTGGTGTAGTGGTTAGTGAGATTAGCTGCCACCCTCGGAGGCCCGGGTTCGATTCCCGGCTCTGCCACGAAATTTGAAAAGTGGTACGAGGGCTGGAACGGGGTCCACCCAGCCTCGGGAGGTCAACTAAGTAGAGGTGGGTTCGATTCCTACCTCAGCCATCCTGGAAGTGGTTTTCCGTGGTTTCCCACTTCTCCTCCAGGCAAATGCCGGGATGGTACTGCACCCAATTAATTGAGCCTAATTACATCATATCAACATATTGCTACTGATATTGATAATGTAATTTTTCCATACAGTTGAGAATATGTTCTCACACTCTGGCAGGAAGCAGAAAAATCACAATAGAGGTTTAAGCCGGCCAGAGCACTTCGGAGCACGGTTTGTTTTGGTGCAATAAAGCAATTATCTTCACACAAAGAGGGAGAGGACGCGTTGGTACTTTGAAATTGAGGTCAAGGAGTGGTAGTTTTCCATCTGAAGACAAGAAAGAGCTTCCAACCACCCCCACGAAAGTGAACTAGGAACAGTCCAATGTTACCCGCTTGAAACCGGTCAACCAATCAGGGAGCTGAATTTGTATTATTCAAATGTAGCGCTTCCTCATATTTATTTTCGTCATAGAATCGGACAGTAATTGTATACTTGTTTATCAGAGTGACACTTTAGGTTGGGGATCATAGTGAGTGTGTATGCTAAATCCTGTTAATATGCAGTAAATATTAAGTTAGCAGAAGTTATGTCTGGGAACGAGAGTACCTGAAGTTCGCGCCGGAACCGTACGACAGCCGGCGGTGCGACAAAAGAAATATTCCCACCCACGCCACCTATACTGTGCATAATTGTATGATTAATTCGGTGATCACAGGGTAGTGATGGAACCACCAGCAGTTTAAGTATAAATTTAGATGATAAGGACGGTCCGCATCGAGCTGCGTGTATTAAAGGACGCTCTTGAAATTCTGAAAATATCAGTCCGCCAGAAATCGAAGCAGGTCTCTGCCGCCAAGAGGAAGGGACACTTGTTCACCAAGGATCGTACAGACCAGACGTGTCAGCGAATTTCTCTCTTTTGAACATTGGGCGACATTTGTGAAATGTAAACTTTAAGGCAACTTAGCCGAGCATTTAAAGACACCGTCTTGTATTAGAACGAGTAATTGCGGTCAGAGTTATAGTGATATTCTATTTGAGTGATAAGCCAATTAGTCACTAATTTTATTTGCTATATATTACTTTGTAACATTTTGAGAGTAATGGGTAAACAAAGGAACTCCTTTCGTACAAGAATAGGCTGTACGGGAAGTGTTACTAGCAGGAGCCATTAAGAAATAACAGTAGTGGTAGAGTCAATGGATGGATTGTTCCACAGGTCATTGACAACTAGTAGGACAACAAACTTGCTGCAGAGGGATTATCGCCGGCCGCAGTCCAGTGTGTAAATAACTTTCACTCAGGGAGCGAGGGCCACACTCACACAATCGTCTCGCAGGAATGTCCAGAGAAGCGGGCGTGGTGTTAAAAAAAGAAGTGAATTTTTTCTATGTGTTTTCAGTCAGTGTATATAATTATTAGTATTTAAGCCGCTGAAGTTGCAAGAAAAGTGTCGTGTGCCCAAGGAAATTGATACCATGGAGGTATACATCAATTTTGTGAAGATGTGCATTATGTATTGCAACATGTTCTAACTTCAACCAGATGGATGCCCCTGTGGGGTGAAGCTTAATGGCAGAATGTGAGTAACAAAAATCTCATGTAATCTTTCACTGATTGTACTATTTCCTTAGGCGTTACGCGAGCTGCTAAGTAGATGTTTAGGTATTGTAATTTCATATTTTTGGTGTAGCACAGAGGAGAGGTAAAAATGCTGATTTATGCACGTAGTTTGTGTTTAATTTCAATTATCTTTTTCTTATTATTATTATTAATCTTTTTGTCGATGTTATTGTCGGATTGGACCGAATTAGTTTAAATGCTTAGGCCTACATTTGAACTAGATTTGAGGTCAATATTATGCTTATTGGCAGTGGCAGAGTATGATATTTGATTCGCTAGTCACCAGACGGAAGTTTTCTTTGACATTAAAGTAGACTCATTTTTTTGTTATGGGTATTTTGCAACCATCTTAATTAGTTGATTCTAAATTTCTCCTGAATGCTGATTACATGGACAGGAGGAATATGATTTGCTTAGTTAACTGTTCAGATTTGATTTGGTGAATGTAATTGAATTTTATTGTAGTTTGATAGAGGCATTAATTTGGGAAGTGATCATTGGAAGATTAATCGTGGTGAATCTAGGCCCACGCGTCAAAATATGCTATGTCATTAGGCCCAGACGACAGTATATGTGTGTTAAGATTATTATGTGATGATGGATAAGCCACTACGGGCAATTATATCAGTATGTGAGAAATGAGGGAATGATAATGAGGCGATGAGCCGGATAAATATAATGGTCAGCCGAGGAGCTGAGAATTAGTAGTCAAGCCATTGAGCTTAATACACGGAGAGATATGCAAGCTCTGACAGCTTGATATCGCAATGTGCATATATGTGCCGGCAATGTGAAGCCGAGGTATGAAAATGAGCGGGAGGAACAGATGCCCCGTGAAGTGAAAATGCATTTGTAATGTCTATTATCACAACGAATTAATAAATGTGGCGACATGGCATAGCATATTGTACTAGATAAGTATAGGTAAAGATAGCAGGTTAAGTCTGCAATTGTACTCATGAGGATAGTTAAATCCCATTTTATATGCCAACATCGCATTATAATAAGTGTTTTGAACTTTGGTTTTAAATGGGAGTTTGTGAACCTCATTTTTCGTAATGTTGTTGTGAGTTGATTTTGAGTTGATTTAATTTTAATTACTCCTTGTTTTTTTTTGTAGTGAATAGAGTAGGGGAGCCATGAAACTGATAATTGGACATGGTGAATCAATATTCTTAACCAGAGAGTTGAAATTGCAGGACTCTGGACAAGATAACATGTTTGTCGGTGACGATGCAATCTACATCATATTATGTTAAATTCATTTACGATTATGAGTGCGTGCATGAATAAGCAGCGGTATAGGAAATGTAAATATCACGTGGACTCGTACGTTGATCATCTCTCAACCCTGACGAGTATATTTTATTGATGTGTAAGTTAGATTATTCTCTGTGACTACAAGGTAATATTATTAGTTTACGTAATTTTAAGTCCATTAGTGTGATAGGTGATTTGTTCACTCATTTGTAAATAGTACGGCAGTTCGTGTAACGTAAGTACAGGATGTGTTAGGTTCGTGTTATTACGTCACGGAACACGACACAACAGATTTGTAGGACTTACTGAACGAATGTTTGTCGTAAATTAAATTGTATTTTATTAGGAAGCGATGTAATTGATTTTGATGATTAATTGCCATAAGTTGGTTCTGACAGTAATACTGGCCTTGATGCATAAATTTGCATATTTTTGAGTGTGTTAAAAGATGAGGTTTTATCTTTTTAAAGTTCAGTAAGATCCAGGGTTTAGAAATTAAATTTGCAGAGTTCATAAGTATGATTACGTCACGCTGCACAGCGGTTTATTTGTGTTACATCTATCCTCAGGTTTTCAATGAGTGTATTTAATGTTAAATAATTGACATAGAGTTTGGAGATTGTACTCCTAGGAATGTTGGAATGTTCTAGATTACATGCAAGCTTAACTATAATGCATTACACGTTAGTAGAGTTCTTGTTTATGACACTATGATATCTATCGTAAACACACCATATTATATCGATCTAGTTGAATCAGTAAATGACATTTTATTGGGATATTATTGTTAAACGCACTATTTTGGGGTACTTGAGGTTGCATTTTGGTCAACGACTCACTTCACTTATATTTGTTGACAATTTTATTTGGATCATTTTTAATTAATTATTCTATTAATCAATTAATTTATTGATCACATTCAGATTAGTCATGATTAATTGCAGGTATTCTTATATTGCATCTTCAACGGTGACACTAAACTTGATTGAGCTTTGGTTCAAGCCTTGTGCATATTTACTAAATTCTTGCTTTGTCAATAAAGTTTATTTATTACATAATCAGTCCGTGTCATGGTGGTTATTTTAGACTATTTACTGGTAATCCTTAGTTAGGCAACCCCTATGCACCAACCCACAGGCGACCTGGAACTGAGCACACCCGAGAAAGAATCTCTACGATGCGGTAAGTATATTTTTTCTAGCAGCCGGAGACAGTATATATCAAGAGGAACCGCAGCTCTACCGACAAAAGGGTGCATGGGGATGTATGAGTCTTTTTAAAAATGGCGCCCAACGTGGGGCTCGACTATCGCCTTATGATGGTAAGAATGGTTAGGTCGTGACAGACGGACAATTTAGAACATTCCAAGGGTAAATAAGTAGTTATAAACACTGTGCAGTTGTGTGACTGTATAATGGTAGTCATGTGATAAAGTAACGTTGTTTATCCCATTGTAAGGATAAGTAAGGAAATGTTGTGTTGTGTTGTAAATAGCTATTAAGTTTCGCCCTAGTGAAAGGGGGGTCCAGTATTTTATATATTTGTTTACGATGGTGGTAACTGATGAGCAGTGGGAACAGCTAATCACGGGCATTAGTATGCTAAATGGTAAAGTGGACGCGGTCCAGAGTGAAATGAAGGCGGATCAGAACACACTCACGGAGAACTTAAATAAATCATTGGAAGACACACAGAACACTTTGACTCTGAATTTAAATAAACAATTGGAGGACACACAGAACACTTTAACCCAGAACTTGAGTGAACAGTTAGAAGTTATTCAGACAGAGTTTTCACGTAACCAGGAGGAGCTGCGTAGGGAACTGTCAGAAAATCAGGAAAAGCTACTGGAACAGTGTGATAAAAATAGGAAAGAAACCAAGCAGGAGCTTAGTAATTTGGCTCATGCACATAAACAACTTATCAAACAGCTAGGGGATGTAACGTTGTCACTAAGTAGCAAAATAGATGACACTAAGAAACAGGTCGAGGAACAGTGTAAAAAAATGGCCGAACACATTCTTATGGTCCAAGACCAAATGAATGTATTAGAGGCAGACACGCAAAAGAGTCTGACCTCAATAGCTAACGAAGTTCACGAAGGGCTAGAGAAGTTCGACCAAGGATTAAGAGTTATGGAGGAGGCTAGGATCGCGAACAAGGAAGACGTGACTAAACAACTCGTAGGAATGAGAGAGGAAATTACAGCTTGGCAGACTGAAATGGCCAGTACCATTGATAAGGAGCTTAAAATTGGTGACGAGTTAATGCGTGACGAAGTACGAGAGGTTGTCAATGGTGAAATCAATAACCTGCAAACTCAGACGGAAAATCTGGCAACATTGGTTAAGTTTATGTCAGAAGAGCAGGCTATTCTAAAGGCTGGTATGAGGAAGGACGGGACAGCATTTCAACAACCAGCACCTGTTGTTACACCTCAGGTAACAGAAAGGATTAGTGTCGACCCGAGCACTCAGCCAGTTCGTAAAGAGAATGTTCAAACAATTGTAGCGCACTCAAACCTCGTCAATATATTAAAATTGAGCGACGAGCAACCACGGAAGTTTAACGGTACTAATTCCGTGACCCCTAAAATGTTCCTTAGAGATCTGAAGGCTTATTTTCAGGAAATGCAGATTCCGGAGGAAAAGAAATTAAGAATAACTGAGAAATATTTAGAGTCAAGTCCTAAGACATGGTTCATAGGCTTTCGCACTTCATTTAGTACATTTGAAGATTTTGAGAGGGCATTTCTCAATCGTTTTTGGAACTTAGGGACACAGCAGAGTTTACGGTTAGAACTTTACTCCAAAAAGTATACGAGCACTCAGCCTACGCAATTTAGTAGGTACTTCCTAGATCAGTTGGTTAAATTGCAGGAGCTAGACAATCCTCCATCTCAGAGTGAGCTTGTCCAAGTGCTCATTAAGCAACTTCCAGTCGAGGTTCAGAGGATGTTAATTACCTCGAAAGTTCAAACCCCGGAGGACGCAGAAGAGATTTTACGCCAGTTAGACGCCACAACCAGTGTAAATTCACCTAGGCCAACACGGAACCTCGAGCATAAAGTGTTTGTAGTCGAAAACATGGAAACCAATAGTCACCAGGACAGGATTAGCCCGAATACAGGAGCAATACCGCGCAGGAAGCCCGATAATAGGGAACAGCTTAATAATGGCAGAATGTCTGCAAGAGGCCACGGAGCTGAGAGAAATCATGGAGACAATTATCGCCGAGTTACAGGAGGAACGTAGACAACTAGAAGAAGAGAATTTGCAACTACGAAGAGAATTTACTAACTAAGCGAGGTACAGAGTTGAGGCTCAATTATGGTTGCAGTTTTGTAACCAAGTTGAGATTGAATGACATAAGATCTAGAAATCTTCCTCATATTCTTTCGGAACATTTCTATTTTTAGTAAGGGAGGAGTTGCACCCAATTAATTGAGCCTAATTACATCATATCAACATATTGCTACTGATATTGATAATGTAATTTTTCCATACAGTTGAGAATATGTTCTCACACTCTGGCAGGAAGCAGAAAAATCACAATAGAGGTTTAAGCCGGCCAGAGCACTTCGGAGCACGGTTTGTTTTGGTGCAATAAAGCAATTATCTTCACACAAAGAGGGAGAGGACGCGTTGGTACTTTGAAATTGAGGTCAAGGAGTGGTAGTTTTCCATCTGAAGACAAGAAAGAGCTTCCAACCACCCCCACGAAAGTGAACTAGGAACAGTCCAATGTTACCCGCTTGAAACCGGTCAACCAATCAGGGAGCTGAATTTGTATTATTCAAATGTAGCGCTTCCTCATATTTATTTTCGTCATAGAATCGGACAGTAATTGTATACTTGTTTATCAGAGTGACACTTTAGGTTGGGGATCATAGTGAGTGTGTATGCTAAATCCTGTTAATATGCAGTAAATATTAAGTTAGCAGAAGTTATGTCTGGGAACGAGAGTACCTGAAGTTCGCGCCGGAACCGTACGACAGCCGGCGGTGCGACAAAAGAAATATTCCCACCCACGCCACCTATACTGTGCATAATTGTATGATTAATTCGGTGATCACAGGGTAGTGATGGAACCACCAGCAGTTTAAGTATAAATTTAGATGATAAGGACGGTCCGCATCGAGCTGCGTGTATTAAAGGACGCTCTTGAAATTCTGAAAATATCAGTCCGCCAGAAATCGAAGCAGGTCTCTGCCGCCAAGAGGAAGGGACACTTGTTCACCAAGGATCGTACAGACCAGACGTGTCAGCGAATTTCTCTCTTTTGAACATTGGGCGACATTTGTGAAATGTAAACTTTAAGGCAACTTAGCCGAGCATTTAAAGACACCGTCTTGTATTAGAACGAGTAATTGCGGTCAGAGTTATAGTGATATTCTATTTGAGTGATAAGCCAATTAGTCACTAATTTTATTTGCTATATATTACTTTGTAACATTTTGAGAGTAATGGGTAAACAAAGGAACTCCTTTCGTACAAGAATAGGCTGTACGGGAAGTGTTACTAGCAGGAGCCATTAAGAAATAACAGTAGTGGTAGAGTCAATGGATGGATTGTTCCACAGGTCATTGACAACTAGTAGGACAACAAACTTGCTGCAGAGGGATTATCGCCGGCCGCAGTCCAGTGTGTAAATAACTTTCACTCAGGGAGCGAGGGCCACACTCACACAATCGTCTCGCAGGAATGTCCAGAGAAGCGGGCGTGGTGTTAAAAAAAGAAGTGAATTTTTTCTATGTGTTTTCAGTCAGTGTATATAATTATTAGTATTTAAGCCGCTGAAGTTGCAAGAAAAGTGTCGTGTGCCCAAGGAAATTGATACCATGGAGGTATACATCAATTTTGTGAAGATGTGCATTATGTATTGCAACATGTTCTAACTTCAACCAGATGGATGCCCCTGTGGGGTGAAGCTTAATGGCAGAATGTGAGTAACAAAAATCTCATGTAATCTTTCACTGATTGTACTATTTCCTTAGGCGTTACGCGAGCTGCTAAGTAGATGTTTAGGTATTGTAATTTCATATTTTTGGTGTAGCACAGAGGAGAGGTAAAAATGCTGATTTATGCACGTAGTTTGTGTTTAATTTCAATTATCTTTTTCTTATTATTATTATTAATCTTTTTGTCGATGTTATTGTCGGATTGGACCGAATTAGTTTAAATGCTTAGGCCTACATTTGAACTAGATTTGAGGTCAATATTATGCTTATTGGCAGTGGCAGAGTATGATATTTGATTCGCTAGTCACCAGACGGAAGTTTTCTTTGACATTAAAGTAGACTCATTTTTTTGTTATGGGTATTTTGCAACCATCTTAATTAGTTGATTCTAAATTTCTCCTGAATGCTGATTACATGGACAGGAGGAATATGATTTGCTTAGTTAACTGTTCAGATTTGATTTGGTGAATGTAATTGAATTTTATTGTAGTTTGATAGAGGCATTAATTTGGGAAGTGATCATTGGAAGATTAATCGTGGTGAATCTAGGCCCACGCGTCAAAATATGCTATGTCATTAGGCCCAGACGACAGTATATGTGTGTTAAGATTATTATGTGATGATGGATAAGCCACTACGGGCAATTATATCAGTATGTGAGAAATGAGGGAATGATAATGAGGCGATGAGCCGGATAAATATAATGGTCAGCCGAGGAGCTGAGAATTAGTAGTCAAGCCATTGAGCTTAATACACGGAGAGATATGCAAGCTCTGACAGCTTGATATCGCAATGTGCATATATGTGCCGGCAATGTGAAGCCGAGGTATGAAAATGAGCGGGAGGAACAGATGCCCCGTGAAGTGAAAATGCATTTGTAATATCTATTATCACAACGAATTAATAAATGTGGCGACATGGCATAGCATATTGTACTAGATACGTATAGGTAAAGATAGCAGGTTAAGTCTGCAATTGTACTCATGAGGATAGTTAAATCCCATTTTATATGCCAACATCGCATTATAATAAGTGTTTTGAACTTTGGTTTTAAATGGGAGTTTGTGAACCTCATTTTTCGTAATGTTGTTGTGAGTTGATTTTGAGTTGATTTAATTTTAATTACTCCTTGTTTTTTTTTGTAGTGAATAGAGTAGGGGAGCCATGAAACTGATAATTGGACATGGTGAATCAATATTCTTAACCAGAGAGTTGAAATTGCAGGACTCTGGACAAGATAACATGTTTGTCGGTGACGATGCAATCTACATCATATTATGTTAAATTCATTTACGATTATGAGTGCGTGCATGAATAAGCAGCGGTATAGGAAATGTAAATATCACGTGGACTCGTACGTTGATCATCTCTCAACCCTGACGAGTATATTTTATTGATGTGTAAGTTAGATTATTCTCTGTGACTACAAGGTAATATTATTAGTTTACGTAATTTTAAGTCCATTAGTGTGATAGGTGATTTGTTCACTCATTTGTAAATAGTACGGCAGTTCGTGTAACGTAAGTACAGGATGTGTTAGGTTCGTGTTATTACGTCACGGAACACGACACAACAGATTTGTAGGACTTACTGAACGAATGTTTGTCGTAAATTAAATTGTATTTTATTAGGAAGCGATGTAATTGATTTTGATGATTAATTGCCATAAGTTGGTTCTGACAGTAATACTGGCCTTGATGCATAAATTTGCATATTTTTGAGTGTGTTAAAAGATGAGGTTTTATCTTTTTAAAGTTCAGTAAGATCCAGGGTTTAGAAATTAAATTTGCAGAGTTCATAAGTATGATTACGTCACGCTGCACAGCGGTTTATTTGTGTTACATCTATCCTCAGGTTTTCAATGAGTGTATTTAATGTTAAATAATTGACATAGAGTTTGGAGATTGTACTCCTAGGAATGTTGGAATGTTCTAGATTACATGCAAGCTTAACTATAATGCATTACACGTTAGTAGAGTTCTTGTTTATGACACTATGATATCTATCGTAAACACACCATATTATATCGATCTAGTTGAATCAGTAAATGACATTTTATTGGGATATTATTGTTAAACGCACTATTTTGGGGTACTTGAGGTTGCATTTTGGTCAACGACTCACTTCACTTATATTTGTTGACAATTTTATTTGGATCATTTTTAATTAATTATTCTATTAATCAATTAATTTATTGATCACATTCAGATTAGTCATGATTAATTGCAGGTATTCTTATATTGCATCTTCAACGGTGACACTAAACTTGATTGAGCTTTGGTTCAAGCCTTGTGCATATTTACTAAATTCTTGCTTTGTCAATAAAGTTTATTTATTACATAATCAGTCCGTGTCATGGTGGTTATTTTAGACTATTTACTGGTAATCCTTAGTTAGGCAACCCCTATGCACCAACCCACAGGCGACCTGGAACTGAGCACACCCGAGAAAGAATCTCTACGATGCGGTAAGTATATTTTTTCTAGCAGCCGGAGACAGTATATATCAAGAGGAACCGCAGCTCTACCGACAAAAGGGTGCAGTACCTAACTTAAGGCCACGGCCGCTTCCTTCCCTCTTCCTTGCCTATCCCATCCGATCTTCCCATCCCCCACCAAGGCCCCTGTTCAGTATAGCAGGTGAGGCCGCCTGGGCGAGGTACTGATCATTCTCCCCAGTTGTATCCCCCGATCCGATGTCTGAAACTCCAGGACACTGCCCTTGAGGCGGTAGAGGTGGGATCCCTCGCTAAGTCCGAGGGAAAAGCCAACCCTGGACAATAAACAGATTAAGAAGAAGTAATGTGACTGCATGTAGCCATGTTTGATTATTGCCTGTCAAGCCAGAGAGTATACACCTCCTCTGAGCACAGAAGACTACAAAGGACACTAGGATAGTTTTGCAATACGCAAAAACGGTTGGCTGGACACCCCTGTTATGGTTAAGGATGAAAAGAGGGGTGAAAGCCGGTCTAGAAGACAGCAAGGTGCGACCTTCACACCAGTTGTTATCAAGCAGTGAGACTGAAAGCAAGTTAAGATGTCAGTGTTGTAACGGTTCAAATCCCGTTACAAGATGATATCTGTATTTTTATTATTGTATGATTTTTATCTGTATTATTATTATTATTATTATTATTATTATTATTATTATTATTATTATTATTATTATTATTATTATTATGTTAGTATTATTATTATTTTATCTGTGATATTGTTACTATTATTGTAATTATCCGTTTTATTCAATTTTGCAATTGCCTGTTGCTTGCAAGATTGCACTTAGATGTATACACATATACGTATGTGTAGTATAACACTCAATACCTGTACAGTGAGAATTGTTGTATATATCAGAGATTAGATGTGACGTTGGGGCATTGTGCTATATTAGTGGCGATTCTGCCAAGTCATCGCCGCGCCATGGCTACGTCATCGTATTTATTTAGCAATGCGCGCACGGAGTTAGTCGCCGCGGGGCTATTTCACCACTGGATGTAATATCTGTCGCGTAGGTGGGAGTATGTCATTGTTATTTCTGGAGATTACGTAGTTGTGTCAACCAACGTCTATATAAGGTAGCTCCATATTGTAGCGTCAGTCATTACTTATACGGATGCAGTACAGTGAAGTAGTCTACTAGATCAAGAGGTCTTAGGTGGTCAGCCAACGAGTGTGAACGAGAGATGGAGAAGACTCAGTGAGCCATTAATTATTGGTCATTGAGAGAGTGAGACCAAATGGTTGGTCCGTCACTTAGTGGAAGACGCGGACGCAAGGCTTACCAAGGAGTCAGAGAGGGCAACCCTGGACCTGCCAAGAGGTCATACCATATTGACTTACAAAGAAGTCAGATGATATGGAGAAGAAGCAGTCGCAAGGATGTATCACCACGTTAGGCGTGACACATCTACAGTAAACACCAGAGCAATGGATTACGTCGTAATTACACTCAAAGTGTTGAAGGTACAGTCAAGTGAATCAGTGAGGGAAATATTTCGTATAAATTGTTAAATGTCCGGTCAAGAAGAATTCAAATTCATGCCTAGTTTCTTTCAGTTGCAATGTCATAATTTCATATTCTCATCTGTTTTATCGCAACAAGACTCACTATTGTTTTGATATATTATTTAAAGAATACATATTGTTCTATCAAACGAATTCATAGTTTCATTTCATTGACAGTAAAATATCTTAACCTCAAAATTAATGGGGAAACCGAACGCCAATCTCCTTTTCCCAGAACTTAGATGGTATGTTGTCAAAAGTAAGCTTATTACCCCACACCCTAGAGATGGTCAAGAGTCTCATTCTATTATTGCTGTACTGAGTGACAGCTGGCGCCCTTCAAATAACGTATGTGTAAGTAAGCAGGTAACAAGTAAGTGTGAGTACAAGGTTCGACGAGTGTATATTTATTTAATGAATGTTAATTTTCATAATTTCCATTTTAAATGCATATATTCAGATTTTTCAAATTAAATTCAGATTTATATGTTTGTAAATTTAGTCAGACAGTTAGGAAAAACTTCAGTGTGACCTAAAGGTGAATATCGCGCAATTATCCGCTACAATTTTGCTCGTGGATTAACTGTTGACTAGTGCCTGGAGGAAATTACTCCTGTGCTGCGGAAACACTGTCCACATCGGACAACAATTTTCCGCTGGTACAAAGAGTTCCAGAGGGGAAATTTTGGGATTGAAGACGATCTTCGTTCTGGGCGACCGGCAGGTAGAAGACACCCTCTACACCCCTGCACCAGCTATTGATTCAATTCTACACGACTATATCCATGTTAAAAAGGTTTGTTCCCTTTGGGTGTCCCATTCACTTTCAGAGGAACAAAGGGCACATCGAGTGAAATGGTGCCGAGAAATGCTAAAACAGTTTGAAAATGGGACTTCGCGTAACGTCAATAGCATCGTTATAGGTGACGAAACTTGGCTTTATTATTACAATGTCCCAACAAAATCCAGAACAAGATGTGGCTGTTTGAAGATGAGGGTACTCCTGTGACTGTGCGAAAGTCAAGGTCAGTGAAGAAAAGGATGATTGCAGTATTCTTCAATAAATGGGGCATCCTGACTCGGGTTGTGCTAGAAACACAAAGGACAGTTACTGCGAAGTGGTAGAGTAAGACTTGTCTGCCTTAGGTCATCCAGGCTCTCAAGCAGCTCCGTCCAAGGTCACGGCTCAACACTTGGCTCTTGTATCACGACAATGCTCCAGCACATCGTGCTAAGGTAAAAATGGATTTTCTTGCCAGATCAGGGTTGACTGTGCTTGATCACCCTCCATACAGTCCGGATCTTGCCCCATGTGACTTCGCACTCTTCCCAGAAGTGAAGAAGCTGAAAGGGGGGCGTTTTACATCCGACGAGGAGCTTCTAGCAGTATGGGATCAAGAGTGTGAAAATGTAACCGAAGAAAAGTGGCAGAGTGGGTTCAGTTTCGACGTATTGAGAAGTGTATTGAGTGTGGTGGAAATTGTTTTGAAAAAGTCTGAAGCGTTCACTCGCATCGCAAAACTTTCCTAGTGACCTTCGTAGTTGGGCTCATGAGAGTTGACGTCTGACATTTGAGCGGCGAAAGCAGTAACTACGAAGTACGCTGCGTTGTCATAGTTACCTCCATCTGCGGCATATCACCCTTTCATACGGACTGAGTGTTTAATAAAACATGTTGACCTAATGTAATTCAATAAAGTTTGTCCCGTTCTTAAGCTCGAGCTTATAATGCCAGCATTTAAGACGGAACTCGTCATTGCCGATAGATATGGGATTTCCAAATCCAGGGCCTCTCAAACGCCCAAAATCTCACGCGTGCAAATCGAGGCGCAAGAGCTCCGTGCACAGTGCATCGCTCCCACTCGGCATGGCTCGGACCAACGCTTCGTCTCTGGGCTACTCGGCTAAGCTCGGCTCAACTCGGCTCAATTCGGCTCGGATTTGGAGCGCTACGCAGCAAGTGATGAAGAGGGAGACAGGGGGAGCGAGCGAGACAGGCGTGGGGAAAGAGGGAGACAGCACTATTGCTCCAAATCGAGGAGGGGGGGTCTGCACTCTGGTCAACCAAGCGAAGTCGTCTTTTGCACCGTGCACAGTGCATGCACCAAGCGCATGCACACTGAGAGGCCCTGTCCTAAATCGCTAACAAAAAGATGAGTTTCTGACAATAACCTCAACAAGTGCACATGTTGAATACAGAATAGAAGTGTACAGCTTACAAAAAATTAACCGACAACTAAAATAATATTCAGAAAGCAAACACGTAAATATATAAAGCAGCAACAGCTCATACAGTACTACTCCGAATAAAATCACAAAAGCGACTGAGAGCAAGCCAAACCACGTGGCGATAGCTTCCTTAAATGTAGCATCACAGAGCTCGATAGCTGCAGTCGCTTAAGTACGGCCAGTATCCAGTATTCGGGAGATAGTAGGTTCGAACCCCACAGTCGGCAGCCCTGAAAATGGTTTTCCATGGTTTCCCATTTTCACACCAGGCTGTACCGTAATTAAGGCCACGGACGCTTCCTTCCCACTCCCAGCCCTTCCATGTCCCATCGTCGCCATAAGACCTATCTGTGTCGGTGCGACGTAAAGCAACTAGCAAAAAAAAAAGGAAAAAATGTGGCATCGCTGTTATCGTTGCCATAGCAACAGACCATTTTCGAGCAGCGTTAGTCAACTTTTTCTCGCCGGTGGCGCTAAACGTCAGACTCCAACTGTCGTGGGCCTTAGTATAGACACTCTTTGCTTCCTAATAACTTCCATGCTGCTAAAAGAAAAATACGACGTAGGCACAGACGGGAAGGTATCAGTAGACTAGCCTTTAGTATGAGCATTAATAATGCGCCGGGACAAACTCTTGAAAAAGTGGGTGTCTACTTATTCTACCAGTATTCAGCCACAGTATGTCGCACTCTCTCGGGCAAGATCGTTTGGAAATGTTAAGATCCAGATACGGCCGAATGGTCGAAGCACCAGCAGCACGGGTCCAATAATAATAATAATAATAATAATAATAATAATAATAATAATAATAATAATAATAATAATTAACCAACTGAGAATCCAAGCAGCAAAAGCTGGCCTCCAAATCTCTTTCCAAAAAACAGAGTTTATAACCAACATCAAGCCAGCCCCCAGAGAGCTCATTGTGGAACAGGGAAAAATCAAGCAGGTGGAAAAGTTTAAGTACTTAGGCGAGTGGATAGTACCTAACAATTCTGAGAAAGAAGCAATCATGTGCAGAATCAACAAGATGGAGGTGGCATATCAGCTGTCTAGGAATGTCTGCAACAAAAGATCAGTGTCCATCAACGCCAAGCTTAGGCATTATTGTTCGGTTGTACTCCCGGAAGCACTGTACGCAGCAGAATGCCTTGCAATGAACAGAAAAGGTCTGATGGAGAAGCTAGAAGCTAAAGAAAGAAAAATCCTGAGAAAGATTCTTGGACCAATCAAAGAAAATGGTGAGTACAGGAGACGACACAACAGCGATCTGTACCAGCAAATGGAGAGGATAACGGGCACGATTCGGAAAAGGAGGATTAATTTTTATGGCCATATAGCACGCATGAGCACACAGAGACAAACCAATAGGATCTTTTCCTACTTTCTTAACAAGAAAACCAAGGTACCCTGGTTTATCGAAGTTGAAAAAGACCTTCAAGAAATAGGAATCACACTCGAAGACATCCAGAAACGTGCACCTCTCCAGAAAAAGCTCCAGGGATACAAGAGGTTCCAAGAAAGGCCAAAGTTGAAAACAGGCAAGAAGTGGACTGATGAAAGGAAGGAGGCTCACAGAACGAGAATGCGTGAGTACTGGGGAAGAATTAAAGCTCAAGGATGCAAACGGTTGAAATAACATGGTCCACAGCAGGCCGAAACGAAGAAAGAAAGAAAATAATAATAATAGCCGGCCGTTGGTTACAGGGGTCACTGGTTCGATTCGCGGTATGGTCGGGAATTTTAACCTTAACTGGTTAATTTCGCTGGCATGGGGGCTGAGTGTGTGTGTCTGTCGTCTTCATCTTCATTTCATTCTCATCACGACGCGCGGGTCGCCCACGGGAGTCAAATCAAAAGACCTGCATCTGGCGAGCCGAACTTGTCCTCGAACACTCCCGGCACTAAAAGCCATACGTCATTTTATTATTATTTGTTGTTGTTTGAGTCATCAGTCCACAGACTGGTTTGATGCAGCCCTCCATGCCAACCTATCCTGTGCTAACCTTTTCATTTCTACGTAACTACTGCATCCTACATCTGCTCTAATCTGCTTGTCATATTCAAACCTTGGTCTACCCCTACTGTTCTTACCACCTACACTTCCTTCAAAAACCGACTGCACAAGTCCTGGGTTATTATTATTATTATTATTATTATTATTATTATTATTATTATTATTATTATTATTATTATTATTATTATTATTGTCCGACTCGTTGGCTGAATGGTCAGCGTACTGGCCTTCGGTTCTGAGGGTCCTGGGTTCGATTCCCGGCCGGGTCGGGGATTTTAATCGCTTGTGATTAATTCTTCTTTTTTTCTAGGGGCTTTACGTCGCGCCGACACAGATAGGTCTTATGGCGACGATGGGATAGGATAGGCCTAGGAGTTGGAAGGAAGCGGCCGTGGCCTTAATTAAGGTACAGCCCCAGCATTTGCCTGGTGTGAAAATGGGAAACCGCGGAAAACCATTTTCAGGGCTGCCGATAGTGGGATTCGAACCTACTATCTCCGGGATGCAAGCTCACAGCCGCGCGCCTCTACGCGCACGGCCAACTCGCCCGGTATTAATTATTCTGGCTCGGGGACTGGGTGTATGTGTCCGTCCCAACACTCTTCTCATCATATTCAGACAACGTACTTCACTACCAACCACCACAGAAACACGCAATAGCGATTACATCCTTCCATACAGGGTTGGCGTTAGGAAGGGCATCCGGCCGTAAAACAGGGCCAAATCCACATGTTCGACGCAGTACGCACCCGCGACCCCACAGGTGTGGGAAAAAGCGGTAGAAAAAGAAGAAAGAATTATTATTATTATTATTATTATTATTATTATTATTATTATTATTATTATTATTATTATTATTATTATTATTATTATTATTATTATTATTACTTGTTCAATGTACTGCTCTGAAGTGTGGATCCCCTCACAGCAGTACTTAGTTAATGGCTTAGAGCGAGTAAGAGATCAGATTCTCAAAATGGATCAGTAAAAAGTGTTGGGTATCAAGCTGCCATCGATAGATTATGATTTGTTTTGTACAAACATGTGTATTGAGTCTCTTAGAACTAGGGGAAGGTATGTCAACACACGTTTCATACACAAATATATCGGTAATTTCCTTGACTGTCCCAATTTACTCCAGTTGCTACCAATTCATGTTCCTTCCCGCAACACCCGACAGGCTGTCACCTTTCACTTACCCAGGTGCAGCACGGAACCACACAGGAGCTCTTGGTTTATGCAGGCCCTAAGATCCCTGAACGAAATTAGCGGGATGGTGGATATATTTCACTGGTCAGCTAGTGAAATTCGCAGACATCTTATGGACGGATCATAGACAGTGTGTTCCTTGTATCTTGTTCTGTGCATTCGGTAACTGAAAGTTATACTTACTTCCTTCCTTCGTTCATTTCAAATGTATAAACATTTTTCTGTTTTCATTTCTTCCTTATGTGTTTTGTAAATATGTATATATTGCTTAGTTATAATTAGTAGTAGTAGTAGTAGTAGTAGTAGTAGTAGTAAGTGCTGTTAATATTGTTATTATTTGAATGTCGGCCTCCGGATCCCAAGATAGCGGGTTCAAACCCGGCAGAGGTAGTCGGATTTTTGAAGGGCGGAAAAAAATCCATTCGACACTCCATGTCGTACGATGTCGGCATGTAAAAGATCTCTGGTGATACATTTGGTATTCACCCGACAAAATTCATTAAATCTCAGCCATAGTCGCCCAAGAGAGATCCGGTTTACTCTGTCTGCCATCTAGTGGGCCTTGAGTAAAACGGAACGTCGAAATTGACGAGCAGACAGCCAGATGGCGTCAAATCGAAATGTCTGCACACGGTAGCTGAGGCCATACGATTATTATTATTATCTGTAATTGGAAAATTAATAACTCTGTTGATGATGAACAAATCAAATCAAATCAAATCAAATCAAATCAAATCAAATCAAATCAAATCAAATCAAATCAAATCAAATCAAATCAAATCAAATCAATAACTGCCAACGGTTCTTTTACAGGGCAGAAGCCAGTGACATGGGGCTGTGACACTTAAAACACCCTAAATTACCACGGACGTCAGCCAACCTGGAACCCACTCCGTCAATGACAGAAGGCCGACGACGCACTGTCTGCGGCATTGAAGTTAGCGATGGCGATGTTGTTCATGCAGTCTGAACAATACGACGGTGAACGCCTCAGTGCCACATGCTCTGAGGAGGCAGGCCGGACTCGAATGCTCCATGCCAACAGGTGCGATTCACGAACTTTTCGATGACTGATTGTGACCCGGGCCAGTTTTTTTTTGCAAACTTCTCTAATGAATTGGAGCAAGTGTTCTTTATCAGATCTTGCGTCTCGTTCAAATGAATCAAGCAGAAGAAAAGTCGCACCTGTCAGATTCCTTCTTCGGAGCATTTCACGCGCAAAGTTTGAAAATTCACACAAGTTAAATATTATACTACAACATACCTGTAAAAGAATACATTTATTTATTTATTTATTTATTTATTTATTTATTTATTTATTTATTTATTTATTTATTTATTTATTTATTTATTTATTTATTTATTTATTTATTTACCTTTTATGGCCTTCATTGGACCACTCTAGCCAACTTTATACCAAGAATTTTTCAGTTTCCTGTCAGCCCAGTACTTCTTCATTCTCTCTTATCTTATCCTTCTTTCTTCATCGGAAATCACCCCTCCTATTGTCTGTTTGTTGATTCTGATTTGCAGTCTGGTTTGTCTGTGAGTTTCTTGATTTTGTCGGTTTTGATTCTTAGGTCTTCCACTGCAATTTGTAGTTCATCCATATCTTCCTTGATTTATGTAATCCACTTAATGTTGCACTTACTATTCCATAATATTTCTGTTATTCTCATGATGATCCTGATTAGATGTCCAAAAAAATGAAATGCTTTCTTCCTGATTGTGCTCATTACTGGTTCTATTTCCTTGTAGACTGTTTCATTAGAAGCTACTCTCCAGTGTCCATCTTTTTGGTATGATTTGTTGATGGACGTTCTAATGATTCTTCTCTCTATCTTGAGTATTTTGTCTATTTGTGCAGTGTGAGTTGTTTTGAAGATGGTTTCGCTTGCGTATGCTATTACTGGTTGAGTGACTGTTTTGTAATGTTTTAATTTTGTTGCTATTGACAGGCCCTTTTTGTTGTAGGCATTCTTGGTGACATATTGTGCTCTGGTCGGTTTATTTATTCTGTTATGCCATGCAGGCTTTTCATTGAGGTTATATGTTATGATTTCTCCCAGATATTTAAATTTATCTACAATTTTGATTTCTTGGTTTCCTATGGCAATTTTGTTTATGAGTGGTGGGTCAGTAAACATGATTACTGTCTTTTCAAAAGATATTCCAAGATCAATTTTCTGTGCTATTTCCAGTAGTGATATAACTTGTTGTCTGGTTTCCTGAATATTGTTGGACAAGAGAGCAAGGTCATCGGCAAAACCTAGGCAATTTAAACTTATGTTGTCTTTGGGTCTTCCAATTCGGATGTTCTTTGGGTTACTCTTGTACCATTCTCTCATTATATATTCCAAGGCACAATTGAGCAGGAGTGGTGACAAGCAATCTCCTTGTCTTAAGCCTGCTTTTATGATGAATGGCTCAGAGAATTCCCCTCTGAACAAACAATACAAATAGTGTATCAGTGGGCTCATCAGTTGGATTGCTACACCTTCGCAGGACACTGGCGGCTAGTGCGCCGTTGAGACGCCACAACAAGCCTCTTATATAGGACAATGCAGTGACGGTGCACCAGGGGCGAAACGCTGGTAATTTCATGATTGAAAAAGCCTAAATAGCTTAAATGTGTTTTTTAGTTTTTACAATCGATGAAATTAAAGTATGGTCTCCTTCTAGGAACCTAATTTTTGAAACAAAGATATGTTTCGTTCTTAAAAGAACATCATCAGGTTCTATCACGTCAGACTCAAATATTTAGAACTGACAATGACAGAGCAACAGTGAGCCTCCGTGGCTCAGGCGGCAGCCCGTCGGCCTCTCACCGCTGGGTTCCGTGGTTAAAATCCCGGTCACTCCATGGGAAATTTGTGCTGGACAAAGCGGAGGCGGGACAGGTTTTTCTCCGGGTAGTCCGGTTTTCCAAGTCCTCTTTCATTCCAGCAACACTCTCCAATATCATTTCATTTCATCTGTCAGTCGTTAATCATTGCCCCAGAAGAGTGCGACAGATTTCGGCAGCCGGCACAATTCCATCCCTGACCCGGTCATTGACTGGAAAACAGGTTGTAGGTTTTCATTCAATGACAGAGCAACAGTTATCCAAACACCTGGCAGTTAATTCTAGAGTGGAGACAAAAAAACGACATTATTAAGATGAAAAAAAGGGGGGGAAATGAAAATCCCCAGCCTGTTTCCAGTCATTTGACGTGGTCAAATCTAGCGGCGAGGACAGGAATTGTGCCGGCTGCCGAAGTCTGTCGCACTCCCCTGGGGCAGTGATTAATGAATGACAGATGGAATGAAATGATAGTGGAGAGTGTTGCTGGAATGAAAGATGACAGGGAAAACAGGAGTACCGCTTCCGCTTTGTCCAGCACAAAGCTCACATGGAATGACCGGAATTTGAACCACGGAACCTAGCTGTGAGAGGCTGCCACCCTGCCGCCTGAGCCACGGAAGCTTCGACATTATTAAGATAAGTTCTAAAATTTAAGTTCCTAAATATTAAACAGAGATAAATATAATTTCGAAATATGTGAGTAGTGTGTCTTGATATAATCTGATGATGCTGATGATGATGTGTGTTTTCTACAGGTATGTTGTAGCATAATGTTTATATTGAACTTGTGTGTTCGAGAGGCTGAAAAGCTTTTGTTACATTTAACTGAGTCGACGCTCTATAGTGCGGCTTCCTTCTTAACAAGAAAAAAAAGAGAAAATGGAAAAGGAAAAACCGTCCGTAGAATAAGATTATCGGCAAAAGATAGTGGTTGGATGGTGGCTGGATGACAATGAAGGACAGAGATAGACAGACGTGGATCGATAAAGGTAGGAACAACCATGTAGCTACTTACCGTCCTATAACAAGCATGAACGTAACACAACGTTTATAACGAACGTCAGTACAAATATAAGTGTAAACTGTCGAATAACATAACTGCAAAGTTAAGTACAAACGCAACTGCGAACTTGGATACAAGCAGAAATGACGTAAACATAGGTGCTGAGGAAACTCACGGATCTTAAATAGTTAGAAACCCAAAGTGTGCAATAACTATCCACCATTAATATTGAAAATCAAAGATAAATAGAACAAGAAACTCAGTAACAAAATATTTTGAAGGAAGGATTCTTTAGATTCAAAGAAATGAATCGTTATAAGTTTCAGTTTCATTTAGAGAAAGACACATTAATGATCATTTGACTTTCCCAAATGGAACATTGACACAGTATTTTTACTACTTCGTATTACGATATACATGAGGGAGCAGTGACGTAGATAATGGGGATGAGGGTGATATATCGCCCCCATCCCATGAGGCGCTTGTGCTGCTTAAAACACTATAAAATAATATTTAAAAAGTTTAAAATTTATTTTATTATTTGTATTTATATCCCCACCCAACCCCCCGTAAGAGTCATCGTGGGTGTGCAGTGCGCCGATCTCTCACGGCTGGGCTCCGTGGTTCAAATCCCGGTCACTCCACGTGAAATTTGTGCTGGACAAAGAGGAGGCGAGACAGGTTTTCCTCCAGGTACTCCGGTTTTCCCTGTCATCTTTTATTCCAGCAACACTCTCCAATATCATTTCTTTTCATCATCTGTCAGTCATTAATCATTGCCCCAGAGGAGTGCGACAGGATTCGGCAGTCGGCACAATTCCTATCCTCGCTCCTACATAAGAGCTTCATTCATTCCATTCCTGACTCAGTTGAAACTGGGAACAGGCGGTGGATTTTCATTTTTCAACACCCCCCTCCGCAACGTAAATAGCATTTAATGGACCACTATGCATTTAAAAAGTAATTTAATAATAATAATAATAATAATAATAATAATAATAATAATAATAATAATAATAATAATGTTATTTGCCTTACGTCCCACTAACTACTTTTACGGTTGTCGGAGAAGCCAGGGTACCGGAATTCAGTCCCGCAAGAGTTCTTTTACGTACCAGTAAATCTACCGACACGAGGCACCTTTGAGCACTTTTAAATACCTACGGACTAAGCCAAGATTGAACCCTGCCAAGTTGGGGTCAAAAGACCAGCACCTCAACCGCCTCAGCCACTCAATCTGGCTAAAATGTGTTGTTATTATTATTATTATTATTATTATTATTATTATTATTATTGCGCGGCTGTGAGCTTGCATCCGGGAGATAGTAGGTTCGAATCCCACTATCGGCAGCCCTGAAGATGGTTTTCCGTGGTTTCCCATTTTCACACCAGGCAAATGCTGGAGCTGTACCTTAATTAAGGCCACGTCGCTTCCTTCCAACTCCTAGGCCTTTTCTATCCCATCGTCGCCATAAGACCTATCTGTGTCGGAGCGACGTAAAGCCCCTAGCAAAAAAATATGATGATGATGATTATTATTATTATTATTATTATTATTATTATTATTATTATTATTATTATTATTATTATTGTCAGTATCCCCCTCACCCCACTGCCCCAAAGGAAAATTAATATCTACGTCACTGTGAGGGAGGGGGTCAACCTCTAATACATCACCAGATCTAACTTAGTTTAGATGATGACATCGTAGGACATGAAAGAATTGAAAGGAATACTGTAGTATGTAGGCTATCTCAGTACGGTCACTGTTTTCCGCACTGCTAATGGATTCACATATCCTCTGCTGCAACTAAATTAGCTTGCTATTTGGAAACTACGGTATTATAGATACAGAATAAGCGCTTTCATAATAACAGGCTCAATTTTCTAATCATTATAAGAAAATGATGGCAATCAGTATTCGATAAAATATTGCTGTAACTTGACACGAGACTTCATTTAGAATACTAATTACGGATGTTTAAAAGCCGATCGTTTATAAAGTTGACAGCACGTTTTTTTTATTTTTTTATTTTTATTTTTTTATGATATCCGAAGAGATGACCTGAGGGAGGTTAAAATACACCAGAAATTAACAGGGAATTGTTCTATTTAGCTTAATATTGTTATGTACGAGATAAATCGTTGTACAGACTGTAGTCTGATACTGGTAGTTATCCTTCATAATGTCCCGCAGTTCGTGCCGAACTGGATTATTGTAGGCCTACTTCTGAAGGTAATGATCAGGGCTAGGAGTCTGATGACATATCATCTTTTAATTGGTTCCCAGCAGACATTGCTAACTTGTACAGAAATTCTGATCATAGTTCCCACATGTCTGACCCATTATTTCATTAAGCTAAGGTGATCAATTTTTAGAGAGTTATTTTATGCCTTAATACAGCTACTGAACTAGAAAAAAATTATTTCGCATTATTGGTTTCTAATTTAGAGCAATTTTCAATGACATTGATTTGCTAAATTAGGAATATTCATTCTTTAAAAACATTTCAGCTCTTAAAGTCTTTAGACTTATTCAATCGTGAAATTACCAGCGTTTCGCCCCGAAAGACTAAGAGCTTTAAATGTTTTTCACATTTGCAATCGTTGAAATTCAATTATGGTTTCCTTCTAGGAGCCTTATTTTTTGAACATTAATTCTTGTTTATAAATGTATAGCTGTTCACTCAATCCACTTCATTCTGATTCAGTACCTAGGGGAAGGCTGTAATTATTAGTGGCAAAAATTTCAAACTTTTAACGTTAATATTTCCTGCGATGCTGGGATATCTTTTCCGTCAAATTAGCATTGTCAAGATGAGGCTTTCCCACTACACTTAGGGCCGGTATTATAATAGACGTTTAAACTGTTGGTTCAGTTTAAACTTCGGTTTATCAGTTAGTCGCGTATTATAAAACGTAATCTTAAGTTTAACTAGAGATTAATTTTACTGCCACTTATCTACCGTTTAAACTGAAGTTTAAGAATAGATAACCTTACGACATGGCAGAACGAATGGATCTCGAAGATATTTTTGAGGTGTTTGAAGAAATACTAATGGCCGGTATTATAATGAGGGTTTAAACTGAAGGTTGAGTTAAACTGTAACCTGAGTTTAAATTGATGTTGAGTCTTATAACGGCCGGCCTAAGTTAAACTGAGGGGAAGAAGGAAATATACGATCTTGGTAGCAGTGACTTGCGAGAAAAGATGACTACCCATAATGTTTTGCAGTGACTTGCAAGGAAAGATGACTATCGATAATGTTTTGTTTACTTCTTGTAGATAAAAGGGCAGACAAAAGCAATAAACGATGTCCTAATTTTACTTGTAAGGAAATAGAATTGCTTGTGCAATTAGTACATAAATATTTATATAGTCAGTGAAACAGTGGCCTCCGAAATCTCCTATTTTAATAAACATACTTTGGGAGGCATAAAACCGCAATGCTATTAGTAGTTGATTGAGGGGTTATCGCTTAGTATTTCTTCAAACACCTCAAAAATACTGTATCTTCGAGATCCATTCGTTCTGCCATGTTGTAAGGTTAAGCTTCAGTTTAAATGGTAGATAAGTGGCAGTCAAATTAATCTCTAGTTAAACTTAAGATTAAGTTTTATAATACACGACTAACAGATAAACCAAAGTTTAAACTGAACCAACAGTTTAAACCTTTATTACAATACCGGCCCTAAGCGATGATGGAGAAGTGGCTCAAATTATTGAACGACCACGGGCACCACGAATTTTTCGTAATAATAATAATAATCATAATGTTATTTGCTTTACGTCCCACTAACTACTTTTTAAGGTCTTCGTAGACCCCGAGGTGCCGGAATTTAGTCCCGCAGGAGTTCTTTAACGTGCCAGTAAATCTTCCGACACGGGGCTGTCGTATTTGAGCACCTTCAACCGGACTGAGCCAGGATCGAACCTGCCAAGTTGGGGTTAGAAGGCCAGCGCCTTAACCGCCTGAGCCACTCAGCCCGGCCACGAGTTTTTCGAGCAAGGGTACGTCACTTTCATATATGGAATGAAACAGAGCTTTTAAGTAGGTTTAGGCTTACAAAACAGACTGTCACAACCCTATTTCAGCAAATTGGTGCTAGAATAAAACATGCAACGAAAAGGTAAGAATGTAAACATGACTTTTAGAACTGTTTGAATGTCAAAAGTGTACATTTTAGAAAATAAAGTAACTTCCTTCTATTTCAGAAATCATGCTGTAGAACCCCTCAGTCAGCTACCAATATCACTGCGGCTTTTTGCCACCGGGAGTATGTTTATTACGATGGGAGATTTCGAAGGCCAGTGTTTCACGAACTATATATACATTTCTGTACTAATTGCACAGGCAATTCTATTTCCTCACAAGTAAAATTAGGGCAACGTTTATTGTTTACATCCGCCATTTTCCCTACAAGAAGTAAACTAAACACTATCGATAGTCATCTTTTCTCGCAAGTCACTGCTACCAAGATCGTATATTTCCTACTTTACCTCAGTTTAGCTTAGGCCGGCCATTATAAGACTCAACATCGGTTTAAACTCAAGTTACAGTTTAACTCAATCTTCAGTTTAAACGTTCATTATAATTAAAGTTATTTCGATTTCTGCTAATAATACCATGTCATAGGCAAGCCTCATACACTCATTTCTCTTCCGACAATACCCACTGCACAGCAGAAGTCCAGGAAACAACAGTAATGGGTTAAACATATTGACCGCTACTGCAATGTTGACAGAACCAGCCAATTTCTTTCTTCAAGCCAAGTTGATAAATGCGGTCTAAATCCCTCTGCAATATCAGTCCCCACCTTTAAGCACTGAAGGGAAGGAAGGAATGACTCAGCGCTATAAATACACCTTACAATTTATTGTTTCCAACCCTTCAATTACTGATAGGCTGTAGCTCTCTCATCCCCTGGCCACGTCACGAACCCTCTCACTACAGAGTCTGACCTGCTATTAAAATTAATGCCAGCGCACCGCCAATGATATTGGTTCAGTAAACTGGAGAATGAGTCTCAGGAAGTAGCCTACGTATACTTTTCCCTCTGTTTCACACACAGCAATCAAGCGATTCTTATCCGTGGTCAGCGATACGTGAGGTGATAAATATCAGCGAAACAAAGAAATAATGTTCTACAGAGCTAATACGCTGTTATCTTAAAAACAGTGTTTGTAATCAGTACATATTCAGCTTTGTACGTTTGGATAATCGTTCCTCTCTGTCACCCCTGTATATATGGTTGATTCTCCAAAATCTATCATGAAGAGAAAGGGAATCGAATCTCGGGATTCCAGTTACGAGGTAAACACGGTAGCTAATGGCTTTACGTCGCACCGACACAGATAGGTTTTATGGTGACGATGGGATAGGAAAGGCCTAGGAGTTGGAAGGAAGCGGCCGTGGCTTTAATTAAGGTACAGCCCCAGCAGGGTCGGGAATTTTAACATTAATTGGTTAATTTCGCTGGCACTTGGGTGTATGTGCCGTCTTCATCATCATTTCATCCTCATCACGACGCGCAGGTCGCCTACGGGAATCAAACCAAAAGACCTGCATCTGGCGAGCCGAAATTGTCCTCGGACACTCCCGGCACTAAAAGCCATACGCCATTATTATTACTGTCGATTTGTGTGAAGGCAATTATTATCCTCCGATTTAGGATTAAAATTACAATGGAATTTCGTGGGTACGATTTATTCACGTGACCTAAACATTCAATAAACGTCCAATTGTATAATGAATAATAATAATAATAATAATAATAATAATAAGCAAGAAAACAAATTGTTATCATGAAATAGAGAAAGACTTCAGACAGGTGGGGACCAACAGGCAAATGATAGGAGACTGAAAAGAATTCAGAAACAAAATTAGGAATACAAAATTTATAGTAAGAAGATGACAGGAACATTCTGGACAGAACAAAGGAAACAGGAGCACAGCCAAAGGATGACGAGATTTAATAACAATAATAATGTTATTGGCTTTACGTTCCATTAACTACTTTTACGGTTTTAGGAGACGGCGAGGTGCCGGAATTTAGTCCCGCAGGTGTTCTTTTACGTGCCAGTAAATCTACCGACACGAGGCTGTCGTGTTTGAGCACCTTCACATACCACCGGACTGAGCCAGGATCGAACCTGCCAAGTTGGGGTCAGAAGGCCAGCGCCTCAACCGTCTGAGCCACTCAGCCCGGGATGAAGAGATTTTGGGAAGAGAAGAAGGAAAAGAAGTGAAAACTGTGTCATCATGGGATATTTGATTTCAAACACTGTCCATAAGTGCAAAATTGATATGAATAAATAATAATGAAGAAAAAACTTTAGGAAATTCTTTAGCCCAGTATGCATAAGAGTATGGATGAAAAGGAAGTCACCTGATTTAAACCACCATTCTGAGAAAATATCAGATACTACTAGAAGAAGACGACTGAAATTGTAAGGCCATATTCAAAGAATGGATAATGAAAGATTTATTAAAAAGATGTTTAATTATACCTCCTCACTAAAAGTCAAGAATAACTGGATAATCGAAACTGGAAAAGGGCCTTCAAGAAATCAGCATAACAGGTGAAATTATATGTGACAAGCCTAGTGTTAGAACGTTGGTGAACAAACATAATTTTGCTGAAAAGCCCAAGATGAGAACCCCGACACTGCAAGGACGGAAGAACGGAAGAAAAACACAGCGAGAGGCTGAAAAGATTCTGTGAAGAGAAGAAAGTAAATTCTTCTGTTAAAATAATTTCAGTCGCGTTCCTTAGTTGGGCACAATGTTGTGACAATATACTAATAATAATAATAATAATAATAATAATAATATGAAGACCGAGCTCGATAGGTGCAGTCGCTTAAGTGTGGTCAGTATCCAGTATTCGGGAGATAGTAAGTTCGAATCCCACTGTCGGCAGCCCTGAAAATGGTTTTCCATGGTTTCCCATTTTCACACCAGGCAAATGCCGGGGCTGTACCTTAATTAAGGCCACGGCCGCTTCCTTCCTACTCCTAGCCCTTTCCTGTCCCATCGTCGCCGTAAGACCTATCTGTGTCGGTGCGACGTAAAGCAACTAGCAAAATAATAATAATAATAATAATAATAATAATAATAATAATAATAATAATAATAATAATAATAATAATAATAATAATAATAATGATATGAAGTGCCTAATAGCGCCATGACCCGATGATCTTCCGGCAGACTTCTGGAAATTGCAGGAATTAAAAGAACCCGCGATCACCTGGCTAAACAACCTTTTCAATGCCATAATTGACTCTGGCTCTGTTCCCTTGATTGGGCTACAAGCATCACTGTCCCTATTTTTAAGCAAAAAGTTGACCCAGCAGAATGTGCAAATTATCGTCCAATTCGCCTGCTGTTGCACACAATGAAGATTTTTGAGAGAATCCTCGATCAAGTGAAATTGTCAGCATTAGTACCAACCAGTGCGGGTTCGTCAAAGGTGCTTGTTGAACCACCGATGCCATCTTTACGACCAGAATGCTCATTGAAAAGCACCGAGAGAAAAAACGGCCACTGCATATTGCCTTCCATGATCTTGAAAAGGCTTTCGACCGTGTTCCACATTGTGTGATCTGGTATGCACTTCGTGATCATGGTGTACCAGAAATGCTTATCACTTATTGGATCAAGATGTTTTACACGAACACCACAACTCGTATACGTTGCGCTTGCGGCATCTCGGAGAGCTTTCCTTTCAAAGTCGGTGTACACCAAGGCTCCGCATTGTCCCCATTGCTCTTTGCCATGGACACAATTACACGGGACCTTCAGAGAGGTGTCCCTTTGGACTCTCTTATACGCATATGATGTCACACTTGCTCATATCACCAGAAGTGGATTGCAGCGTTAAGTTGAAGATTGGAACAGCTGTCTTTCACATTACGGTCTTAGACTGAACAAAAAGAATACCGAATACCTGGAAACCACCCCAAGCAACGGTTCAATTCAAGTTGATGGACAGACCTTAACGAACACCATAAGCTTCAGGTATTTAGGATCTCACTGATGGTGGAATACGTGTTGAAGTGCGAAATAGGATAAAGGCAGCATGGATGTGGCGGAGGGTAGTCACAGGCGTACTCTGCGACAGAAGGATGCCACTACATCTGAAGTCCGAAAATATACTGTGACCGTTCATCACATCATGAAGACTATATTGTGGCATTCCGCCGCTCAAATATGCCGTTTTCCGCGCTTTCATACGTTAATTAGCGCCCAAGTCAGCGCACGTCCACCCTCCACGGGGTGCGAGTGGCGAGCTGTCAGCCCCACGCACCAAACTCTCTTTGCGCGTAAGTACTGTACCGAGACATATTTTCGCCTCCGGCCAGAAGCGCTCTCACTCAGGCGCGACAGAGAAACACTCCCACAGCAAGTAGGTCACGGAGGTCGTGCCCAGCGTTGGCAAATATCACTTTTCCGCTCCTTTTCCCGCGGAAACACCGCTGCCAGAAACCTGTCTTCAATTGTTTTCAGGAGAGAAATTAACATAACTCGCATACTACAAGGCAGATTTTCATGACTCAAGGTTCATTAAAAGCGGCGAATTTGAGAGAAAATTTTGACACCAAGAAGTCCTTTACATGATTCTAATGGAATAATCTACGCAGTTTGTGGAGATCCCACAGGTGTTCACCATCTGGAGAAAGCTGTTAGGGTGATCGAAGCCACGGAACCGCCAAATTGCAAGCCCCTCCCTCACTGGGATATCAAAGGACGCTTTCGAGATTAAAGCAAAATGCGTGAAGCAATCAAAATGACAAGTGATCAGTAAAAACTCGCGCAATTGAGCTTTAATTTGATGCATTGATCGATCCTGGAAACCACGTGCCACCGGACCGATTTCTGCAGGTAGGAGGAGTCTTACCCTCTCTTTCGAGTCTGACACGTTTCATGATAAAAGGGGGTGCGAACTGAGGCAAGCATCTTGTTCTATTCTGCCAGTGGCATAGTGAAGTGGTACCTAATGTGAGTGACTCTTCAGTATTCTTTGCTTCAGTGCTACAAAGTGTGACCAGTCAATAATCATTTGAATAGTGTTTATGTAGCTGAAATTCTATCAGTGATATGATTATGTAACAGTGGAGTGAAGATTTAGTGATACTAACAGAGTGCGGTATTTAACCCTAACCATGACGGTCATATGATATGCAGAGCGCTTATGTGTACGAATATATGAGTAAAGAAAACGTAAATCAAACGCTAGTAGGCTGTGAAATCGTGTAAGTAAATTCACGAGTGTATTAACTGCCGAAGAAATAACATGGGAGATCCAGTAACCATATAATGATGAATGATCAGGTGTAGGAGAAAGTGCGGCTCAGTGGCGACGCGTAAACTCAGGGCGATATCGGTAAAGAAAAAAATCCCAGACGTAGTAGCTTATCTGTACTCCCATATAAACTAGTGCTGAATTAGGCAAGGTCAAACCACGTTCGTAAGGGTAGCTTTGGGACTTCCAATAACAGTGAAAGTGCGAACGTGATAATTAGGGCCTAAACTGCCGACAGTGGGATAGACAGCCAATAGGGAAAGCAACGGGCTACAAACATTACCGGTGCTTGGTTAGAGGACTCGAGCCTATGAGTCTCTCTGATCATAGAAAATTATAATGTGTTGCCAATTATCACAATTATAATTCAGATTCCCTCATTGTGGTGTGCCAGTGACATCAGTCTCCGAGAAAGAAGAGAATCAACGGGAGGCCCGTACTTAATCAAGATGCCGTGGAACCTCAAGGACTTCCTACTGTGTACGGCGAATCAAGACATCATGCCATCCACCCAGCGGCAGCCGAACACCGGACTCCAGGTTGCTGATACTGTCGTAATGGACGACTAAACGACTAGATGTGCCTTCTTGGGTGAGCTGTGGGGTGATCCAGGCAGATGAGTATTGTGAAAATATTTGAAAGTCTATTTCCTGTAAAAATGTAAATATTTAATGCATGCAGATTCTTTAGAAATGTAGGGTAGGATTTCGTTGTTCTCAAAGGGATGGCAGTAGTTATTGATAGGGCTAGTGTTTATGTTTCTTCACGGTCGGGGACCGTATTTCTTTATTTAATATGGGAATTCATGCATGATAATTTAAGACCCTAGATTTGATTTACCGTGGAGCACTATGGGAATTAAAAGGGATTATTTAATATTCTTGAAAATCATTCCATGTACCATCGATAAAAAGATACGAGTAATATGAGTCATCTGGAAATTTCAAGGTTTTCTGTAGTAGATGCTTCACGTAATGTGTTAGGTCATCCCCTGTATAAATTAAGTATGGCGAAGAAGGAACCTCGATATGACAAGTGAAGTGTGATAATGTGTGAATTTATTTAGAACGCGAGTGTTAGCATACTTTGTCCCGAATGCTAGGGCCTTTCTTTCTTCCATAATATGTGTGTATTGGTTATGTCGAGAAGTGAGATCGAGCTACTCCAGCTGATAAGGAATAGATCGAATGCGGTGTTGATGAAATATAAGCAAAGTATGCGCAAGGTTGTTTATCCCGTGCTAATGGTATAAAGTAGGCTAGATGCAAGCCGATGTGTTTAATTGATGCGTGTGGCATCCAATGAACAATGATATTTTGAAGCGAAATGCCGAGGTGGCTAGATAACGGGACCGAGTTCCCTTGTGTTGAAAGTGAAAGTGCAGGGTGAGGACAGTGTAAACAGCTGGCCGGTGAGATTTAAAGTCCGGCCAGGTAAGGAGGGATGTGAAATACTATCACCGCTGTGAGAGGAACTTAGTGTTAGAGGGCTCGTTCTCTTTCTCTCCGGCATCGATATTACATGCAACCAGTCAGAAATAAACACCGTTGGTTAGACCTACAATTCCAATAAATGAGAGAATTCCCCCATTTCTTTATGTTAATTAAAACGACTAGGGATTTTCAGAGTGGAAGTCACACTTCACAATTGTCATGGGACATGAGTTCATGTCTCATCAGCACCAGAGGCAGTTATGCTGCTGCCACCAGCTACGGGCGGATGCCCCGGTCCGTGATTTATATTGTAAATGTCGAGTGTATTTATTGTCTTTTATCCACAGGTGTGATATGTATTTGAACACTGTATTGTTTTCTGTTTCGCTAAATATAATTCATTTAAGGATCATCGTTGTACAAGTGTCGAATTCGTGTATATATTTAAGTGACATCCCATTGGAACATACGATGTGTATTATTTGTTTATTTCATGAGATAGCGAGATAGGTGTTTTCTTTCTAATGAGTGAGACGACTTTCAGATATTTTAGACAAGCTCATATATCAAATACGTCTCACCTGGTTCATTCGATAGCTAATGTTAATTCTCGCCAATAGGACTACGACTTGGTATTTGAATATATAGTGTAATAATGTAAATAAGGCGAGTAATACAAGATACGCCATCATCCAATTATTTCTGTGTACAACGGTACTAGTGCATAATGTGTTTGAATATCTTCAGAGTGAATTGCAATTCTAGGGAAAGGACTAGAGAGGACAGTTACACACTCAAGAAAATTTACGGTGTCTAATTTATATGTTTAATATGGTGGCATATCCATGTATAAATTATCTACGTGTTTTCTCAGGCATTAAATTTTTTTTAAAAAAAGAAACGTAATTCATTCTTCTCATTTCATAGGTAAATAGTATTCCTCTCATTATTATGATTCCCCTACTGTAAATTATTAGATTACTGCCCAGTAAGGACAGACTGCGACCCGTATGTCTCTACCGGCTCAGCTAGTGCCTTGTAACGCTAGTAGGGGAGAAGGGGTCTTCGGCGCTGCGCCCGGTCGAAGGCCTCATCCAAGGTGTTCCATTTTTAACGTCATGCTGCGGGTATATTATGGTCTATTGATGTACTGATACCACGAAAAGTTACAATACGTCCTGTTGTTTTATACGGTGTTGAATGTGGAGCAGCTGACAAGGCTACAGAGCACCAAATACACACCATGGAAATGCGCATGCTCCGTTGGTCGATGGGCACCACACACCTGCATCATGTTAAAAACGACACCGTCCGCCAGCAAATGGACATTTCACCCATCACTGAGAAGGCACGGGAAAAACGTCTCCAATGGTATGGTCACGTCCTGCGTGCAACACCTGAAACAGTTGCCAATTTCACCCATACCTTTGAAATTAATGGGCAACGCCCACTCGGACGTCCAAAGCAACGCTGACATGACACAGTGAATGTTGATATGAAGACTCTGGACTTAAGACCGCATGATGCCCAAGACCGTGCAAAATGGCGAGCCAAGATTAGAACAGTGGACCCTGCACCAGCGGGAAAACGTTAAGAATAATAATAACAGTAATAATAATGTTTACGACCTAGTAATCTCTCCTATGGCTTTCGGAGCCGCCGAGGTGCCGGAATGTTGTCCTATTGGAATTATTTTTCGTGCCGATAATTTACCGACAAAAGGCTGGCGTATTTCAGCATCTTCAAATACCACTGGACCGACCCGGGATCGTACCCGACAACCTCGCCTCAGAATGCCAGGACTTTACTGTCTGAGCCACTCCAGCCCTTAGCAGAGGGTTAACAATCCTTGAACGGGCCAGGATTAGAACCCGGTGCCTCAAAATAAGAGGTAGGCACGCTACTTCACACTATGGCGCTGGCTCATCAGAGTATAACATGACACATAAAAACAGGGAGTGGAGGGGGGGAGGGTAATAATGGGACCAAAAATAGCGTCCTAATCAGATTTGCAAAATTGCTGATTTACGTGAGATCACTGGCTGGCGGATTGTGGGGTGGTAGGGGAGGGCAATGTGAAATGGAGGGGAGGGAGGTAAAGTGCCCTGCCCAGGTCATTGAATAATGCATTTGACCATTTTACAGCGCACCTCATATTCAACAAACCAAACACGAGAACTGAAACTGATCTCCATATTAACAGCAGAATAATAAAAATTAAAACTATTATTCCAGATGTGTTCCAATAAGAGGAGATAAGGTGACGATTGGATGTTAACAATAAAGCTACTATATTCACTAGGTAGGTTGAGTTGGCGTGCTTACCGTTGGGAGAGTCATATATCATGGCTACAACGAGCTAAGCCTGCTGGATTAAAAAGCAAGCGCGCACGATCCACGCCAAGGGTGTCAAAGTGAAGTTTAGAAGGCCATGAAAGGAATGTTATAATTAATAATCCTTAACTAGAAGCACGTCTGCCTTGCTTACTTGCTATGTTTGGTAGTGATTTTTGTTTCAAGAAGTGAGCTGGTGGTGATGATTAGTGTTTAAAAGTTCGCTAAATATATTTCCTTTTAAAACAACAATTAGGAATGAAAATTCAAGGTATGTTCCTTCGAGAAATGAATGTACCGGTAAGGAAAAGCGAAAGAACACGAAAGGTGAGAACATGAAAGCCTCCCTAGGCCTCGCAAACTTAATACCGGGCCGGGCTGAGTGGCTCAGACGGTTCAGACGCTGGCCTTCTGACCCCAACTTGGCAGGTTCGATCCTAGTTCAATCCGGTGGTATTTGAAGGTACTCAAATACGTCAGCCTCGTGTCGGTAGATTTATTGAAACGTACCGACAAATAACGGTCTTATGGTAACGATGGGGCAGGAAAAGTCTAGAAGTGGGAGAAAGCGGCCGTGGAATTAAGGTACAGCCCCAACATTTGCCTGGTGTGAAAATAGGAAACCACGGAAAACCATCTTCAGGGCTGCCGGCAGTGCGGTTCAAACGCACTATCTCACGAATACTGGATACTGGCCGCACTTAAGAGACTGCAGCTATCTGGCTCGGTACTAGAACGTAAACTCCCCTCCCATGGCACTACAGCCCTTGAAGGGCCTTGGCCTACCAAGCGACCGCTGCTCAGCCCGAAGGCCTGCAGATTACGAGGTGTCGTGTGGTCAGCACAACGAATCTTCTCGGCCGTTATTTTTGGCTTTCTAGACCGGGACTGGAACGTAAAAGAAGTCCTGAATTCCGGCACCTCGGCATCTCCGAAAATCGTAAGAAGAGTATTTAGTGAGACGTAAAGCCAATAGCATTATTAATAGGTTAGAGTACTTCTCTTAATGTATATCCCATCCTTCTTACATGTACCTAGGATTGTTCTCAATATTTTTCTTCCTTTCTTTCTGATATCTTCAAGTTGTATTTCCTATCCTTCGTCAAGCATACTGCTGCGTATTAACAGGCACACTGGCTTGACCAGTCTGTTGTAGTGTCTGATTTTTTGACTGAACAACAGAGATTTATTGTTGTAAACATTTTTGGTCAATATTATTAATTATTAGCTTTTATTCGTTATTCTCAACGAACAAGCGCCTTTGAACTTATTTACAACAATGATTTTTATTTTTATTTTCTGTTCATCCGTTCACCGAGATTCTTTTTGCGTTCTTCTGTCAATCAATCAATCAATCAATCAATCAATCAATCAATCAATCAATCAATCAATGATCCGCATTTACATCTGTCACCCAGGTAGCAGATTCCTTATCAACTGTTTACGTAGTCTCTTCTTAAATGTTTTCGAAGAACTTGGAGATTAATTGAACATTTCCCTCGATAAATTATTCCTCGTCCTATAAATGAATCTTTTCCCCCAATTTTCCTCATGAATTCCAGCTATTTTTTCGTATTGTGATCATTTCTACTTTTAAAACCTTATTCTTCTGCTAATGTTATTCCACGCGATCTCTCCACTGACAGCTCGGAACGTACTGCTTAGTCGAGTAGCTCTTCTCGTTACTCCCAAGACTCCCAGCCCGAAGTTAAAAAAATTTTCGTACCACTACCCGCTGTCAGAAATCATTGTTTTCCTTTGGATCTTTGACAGTTCTCTTATCAAGTAATCCTGGTGAGGGTCCCATACAACTGAAACCATAGTCTGTTTAGGGTCTTCATATCAGGTACTTGTACGCCCTCTCATTCACACCCTTACTGCAAATAACCTCATAACCAAGTGAAGAGTTATGTAACCTTTCTTAACAACCTCCGTAATGTAATTATCCAATACCATTATTCCTTATATTAACATCTAGGTGAGGTGCTTACAGTGATCCCTGTCAGATACCATCAGCCCATCAACACGGTAATTAAGACTGAGAGGACATTTCCTCTTAGTAAAACTTAAAACCTGATTTTTTATCCCTCTTATCAACATATCATTGTCTGCTGTCCATCTCACAACAGTGTCGAAATCTTTTTTGTAATCTCACACAATCTTGTAAAGTATTTACTACTCTATACAGTATGACATAATCCACAAATAGCCTTACTTGTCTTTCGTGTATACATTTTCTTTTAGGTTTCTCTGCAAATTTATGTTTGCTTACTACGCTTTTGTTCTAACTTGAATTAGTTCCTCGGTAATACGAGATACCAATTTTGTCTAATCTTCGTTTATTTCCACTAACCAATTATTACAGTTTTTTCTGGGATACATAGTGCAAGTTTTTTTTTTTTTTTTTAAGTTTCTTAGTCAGCCTGTTGTTACGCATTCTGCGCAGATGTCCGTAGAATTGTCATCGCCCTTTCTAGTTGTATCTGTGATTATTATTATTATTATTTATTTTCCCGATTTTGACCAACATAGGACCATGAAAAATAACCCACTTCTTCTCTTCTACTTGTTTCCACTTTCTTTTCTTGCTTTCCAACATTTCTTCATTATTTCACTGTGTTTTTTCTCCTCTCTTCCGTCCAGATGTTTTTCTGTTCCTTCTTTTCTTTCTCCTGGAATCCCCTTGAAATTTTGTATAAATCTCCTAAAAGTTGTTCTGTCCTGTATTATATCTTATATATCTCTCTTTATACTTTGCATCCACTTGACCGCCATTCTCAATCTTGTTAACATTGTTAAAAATTTATTTGTGAGTCTGGCATTATCCATCTTCATTATGTAATCAAAGAACTTACCTCTCCTCTTCGTGTTTTTATTATTATTATTACTATTGTTATTATTAATAACCCAAACGAAATTACCACGTTTCGCCACTGGAAACCAGCCGTATATACTCGGTTGAAAGTACTTACTCCCAACATGATAACCTGTTTCCATAACAATATTGTAGTGAAGTCATTATCTTTCAATGTTAACGAAGAAAATAATTGAGAGTTTTATTTCAGTTGGCCAGAACAAAAATACTAAACTACAGGTTACACTAAGATCTTAACAAGGTCCGTTTCCACGGAATTAAATATTTAATTTAAGACTGTATGTTCTACTCATTACAGTAGTAATGTATTATAATTTCGTTCACTGCTTAATTACTTCCTGACAATGACGTAATTAATCCTTTTTACGGAATGATAATTTATCAACATAACAACACGAGAATCTCAGCGCGTCAAGGCACTTGCCAAGTTACTGAGTATCGAGATAATTGAGCTTGAAATTGGTGCACGTTGAAATATCTTTCCCCACATTTCAAATCCAGGAAAATGGTGGGTTTATTATTATTATTCCAGGTTCTTCAACTCTGTGTTAAATTTTACTTAACAAATGTTATTAATTCAGCTATTCGGTAAAAAGTCTCCAGTTTCATGAACATATTTCCAACATTTGTTCCGAAATAAAATACAGACAATACGTTTCCGTGAGATTTTTGAACGCATTTGACAACGAGGGTCTTTTATTTCTTTGTATAAAGTGTTGAGACCGGTATTATTTTGGAACTGTATTTTGTCGCACAAGGTTGATATTTCCATAGGTTATGGTTAGCGGAGATTGCGAACACGTAGAATAAACAGTATGAGGCAACACACGCATTATGATCGAGAAACAAGTTTTTACATGTTAATTTAAAAATATTTGAATGTGCTTGAAAAATAAAGAAACGAACAACTATATCAAACCAACAAACACCATGGCACTACAGCCCTTGAAGGGCCTTGGCCTACCAAGCGACCGCTGCTAATCCCGAAGGCCTGCAGATTACGAGGTGTCGTGTGGTCAGCACGACGAATCCTCTCGGCCGTTATTCTTGGCTTTCTAGACCAGGGCCGCTATCTCACCGTCAATAGCTCATCAATTCTAATCACGTAGGCTGAATGAACTCGAACCAGCCCTCAGGTCCAGGTGAAAATCCCTGGCCTGGCCGGGAATCGAACCCGGGGCCTCCGGGTGAGAGGCAGGCACGCTACCCCTACACCAGGGGGCCGCCAACAACTACATCACAATCTATCTATATATATATAAAATAACTTGTCCTGACTGACTGATTCATCATCGCCGAGCCAAAACTACTGGACATAAAGAGATGAAATTTTGGGGATATATTCATATTAAGACGTAGGTGCTCGCTAAGAGAGGATTTTGGGATCTTCCTTCGCTAAGGGGGTGAAAACGGGGGTGAAATTTTAAAATGAGTTGCTCTATATCTCAAAACTTTAAAAGTTTACAGATGTAAAAATTGGTATTTAGAATCGTCTTTAAAAATAAGGAAACACGTATTTTTTTGTTTTCAGAAAATCGCAATAGGAGGGATGAAAAAGGGTGAAAATGTGGGGAAATGGGTTGAATGCCTTTAATCAGGATACCGGTACTTATATCTCAGAAACTGAAGATGTTACAGACCTGAAACTTGGTACTTTTGATCTCTATTAAAAATAAAGAAACACGTATTTTTTTGTTTTTGGAAAATCCAATTAATGGGAGGGTGAAAAGGGGGCGAATTTTTAAAATGAGTGAATTTATATCTCCAAACTTTTAAAGTTTGCAGATGTAAAAATTGATATTTAGAATCTTCATTAAGAATAAAGAAACACGTATTTTTTTGTTTTCGGAAAATCGCAATAGGAGGTATGAAAAGGGGTGAAAAAGGGGTTGAATGCCTTTAATGAGGCTACTTATATCTCAGAAAATGAGGATATTATAGACCTGAAAATTGGTGTTTGGGATCTCCTTTAAAAATAAAGAAACACGTATTTTTTGTTTTTGGAAAACCCAATTAAGGGGGGTAAAAAGGGGTAATATTTTAAAATGAGTGTATCTATATCTCAAAACTTTTAAAGGTTATAGGTGTAAAAATAGGTATTTAGAATCTCCATTAAAGATAAAGAAACACGTATATTTTGTTTTCGGAAAATCCTAATAGGAAGGGTGGAAAAGGTTGAAAAAGGGGTCGAATGCATTTCATGAGTCTACTTATATTTCAGAACCTGAAGATATTACAGACCTGAAAATTGGTGTTTGGGATCTCCTTTAAAAATAAATAAATACGTATTTTTTGTTTGTGCAAAATACAATTAATGGGGGGGTGAAAAGGGGGTGATTTTTTAAAATGAGTGTATCTATATCTCAAAACTTTTTAAGTTTATAGATGTAAAAATTGGTATTTAGAATCTCCTTTAAAAATAAAGAAACACGTATTCTTTTGTTTTCGGAAAATCCCAATAGGAAGGGTGTAAAAGGGTGAATAATGGGTTGAATGCCTTTCATGAGGATACTTATATTTCAGAACCTGAAGATATTACAAACCTGAAAATTTCTATTTTGGATCTACTTTAAAAGTAAAGAAACAGGTATTTTTTCGTTTTTGGAAAATCCAAATATTGGGGGGTGAAAACGGGGGTGAATTTTTTAAAATGAGTGTGTCTACATCTTAAAACTTTAAAATTTACAGATGTAAAAATTGGTGGTTAGAATCTCCTCTAAAAATAAAGGAACACGTATTTTTTTGTTTCCAGTAAGTCCTAATAGGAGGGGTGTAAAAGGGTGAAAAATGTGTTGAATGCCTTTAATGGGGATACACATATCTCAGAAATGAAAGATATTATAGAACTGATAATTCGCATATGGGATCTCCTTTAAAAATAAAGAAACACGTATTTTTTAGTTTTTGGAAAAGCCAATTAATGGCGGTTAAACAGGAGTGACAAATTGGGGTGAATTTTTTGAAAGACTATATCTACAGAATATCTTGGAATCGTAAAATGTTACAGACGTAAAAAGTGGGTGTAAATCTCCTGTAAATGTAAAGAAATATAGGTTATTTGTTTTGGAAACTCTACTTAAGGGGAACCCAAAAGGGGTGAAATTTTAAAATGAGAATTTTTACGGATATCTAAAAAACTTAACATGTTACAGAAGTGAAAAATGGTATTTTTTTATCTCTATTAAACATAAAGAAAAGTGTATTTTTAGTTTTCGGAAATACCACTTGGGTGGAGGGCGGGAGGGTAAAAGTGACTGAAAATGGTGATGAATTCTTTTAATTAGGCTACTGATATCTCAAAAATGAAGATGTTACAGACGTGAAATTTGATATTTGCAATCTGCTTTAAAAGTAAAGAAACACGTATTCTCGGAAAATCCAATGAAGGGGGGGTGAAAGAATTGAAACATTAGTTGACTTAATTGTATGAGAATACATACATCTAATACTAAAGTTGTTACAGACGTGAAAATTCGTATTTGGATCTCCTTTAAAAACAAAGAAAAAGGCGTTTTGGTGGGGAAACCATCTTGGAGGGCGGGAGTGTAAAAGAGTTGAATTCCTTTCATGAGGACACATAAATCAAAAACTGAAGAAGTTAGAGTCATGATAATTGGTATTTAGAAGATCCTTTACTATTAAAGAAACAAGTATTTTTTTGCTGGAAAATTCATTTAGGGGGAGGAGAGATTATTGTGAAATGAAGTGAAAAAAAGTAAATTATTTTTATGTGGATACTTATATCTCAAAACTGAAGGTAATAGACGTGAACATTGGTGTTTAGAATCTCCCTTAAACATAAAGAAACAAGCATCCTTTTAATTCTTTTTCGAGGGGGGGGGTGGCTGTAAATAAACTTAACGGCGGTAGGGTGTAGAAGGAGGTGCGACCAATTGATTTTACTGTTATTAATATACTTATAAGGATCCTCCGTTGCTCAGGCGGCAGCGCGCCGGCCTCTCACAGCTGGGTTCCGTGGTTCAAATCCCGGTCACTCCATGTGGCATTCGTGCTGGACAAAACGGAGGCGGGACAGGTTTTTCTCCGGATACTCCGGTTTTCCCTGTCATCAGCCATTCCAGCAACACATAATAATAATAATAATAATAATAATAATAATAATAATAATAATAATATTCCGGACCGTCGTCAAATTGCGGACCGCGATGGAAACGGCTCCTGGACGGGTAATGACTAAGAATGCAGTCCGGTCGCGGGTTCAGTGCCGCCAAGGTACCCAGTATGACAGCACGCCGGATCTCCTGAAGGATTATATCCGTATTAAAAATATTATAGGAAACGGTGGCAAAGATTTACGGACCCAACTGACCTGGAGGAATACCTGAGCCTAACCCGGGAAGTACGAAATCGATTGCTGGAAAGGAAGATTTAAAAATGGGAGGAAACGTGCCGTAAAATAATTGATCGGGAATTTTGGTGGATTCTCGCAGAGAACGAGTCAGATCGCGAATTTCGGCGGATTATATATCTAAAACAATAAGCATTCAATTATAAATTTCAGTATAATACCGTAGCGAAGCACGGGTATCTTGCTAGTATTCAATATATTCTCTACATGAGTGCTATCCGTAGCTCCTACAACGCTAGAAAAAATGTGATAATTGATATGAATCATGAATGATTTTAAGGCATTCTTTTACTGCGTGGAAAACAAAGTAATGCCTTGCCAATCCTGCAAAGGCAGCAGCAACATTTCCACAATTCTACACCCTCTTGCCTTGTACACAAGAATATAATCGTCCACGAATACCTAGAAAGAGTCTGAAGCATAATATCTAAGTACTATATGCTACTATATCATCAACGATCTATCCGGCTCCATGGCTAAATGGTTACCGTGCTGGCCTTTGGTCACAGGGGTCCCGGGTTCGATTCCCGGCAGGGTCGGGAATTTTAACCTTAATTGGTTAATTTCGCTGGCACTGGGGCTGGGTGTATGTGTCGTCTTCATCATCATTTCATCCTTATCACGACGCGCAGGTCGCCTACGGGAGTCAAATAAAAAGACCTGCACCTGGCGAGCCGAACTTGTCCACGGACACTCCCGGCACCAAAGGCCATACGCCATTTCATTTCATTTCATCAACGATCTGCATTTGGGACTGTCACCCACGTGGTAGATTCCCTTTCAATTGTCTACCTAGTTTTGTCTTATTCGTTTTCAAAGAACTTGGAAATGTATCCATTATTTCCCTTGATAAATTATTCCAGTTCCTTACTCCTCGTCCTATTCATGAATATTTACCCCAATTTACCCTCTTGAATTCCAGCTTTATGTTCATATTTAAACTTTCCTTTGAAAAGTTCCACCCAAGCTTGTTCGTCTACTAGTGTCATTTCGCGCCATCTCCCCAACAGACAGTTCGAAAATCACCACTTGGTCGAGCATCTCATCTCCTTGTCTGGCTCCATGGTTAAATGGTTAGCGTGCTGGCCTTCGGTCACAGGGTTCCTGGGTTCGATTCCCGGGAGGGTCGGGAATTTTAACCATCATTGGTTAATTCCGCTGGCACGGGAGCTGGGTGTATGCGTCCACTTCATCATCATTTCATCACGATGCGCAGGTCGCCTATGGGAGTCAAATCAAAAGACCACCATCTGGCGAGCCGAACATGTCCCCGGACACTCCCGGCACTAAAAGCCATACGCCATTTCATTTCGTCTCCTTACTTCCAAGTCTACCCAGCCCAATGTTCGCAACATTTGTTGGAAATTGCCCAGAACAAATCGTGTTCCTTCCCTTTGGATCTTTTCCTTTTTTCTGTTACCTTGTTCATTACGGCTTTGCGAAATCGTATCAGTGTGGATTATTTTAATAACCATAAAATGTCGTCTACAGCAGTAAAACTTAAAGTCAAGCATACTGCCATTTTGAAGTTTTAAAAGTTATGAAGACGTTGAACAAACGCCTGGTGCAATGTTAATTTAACAAAAGTATTAACAATTTGTTAGTGTTAACAGTTCTAGATGAGAAGGTAAGTTTGTTAAATTGTGTGTTAAGTCTACTTAACAGCAGTGTTAACACTTAATAATGTTATTATTTTTTATAGGTCCCACTAACTACCTTCGCCTTGGTGCCGGAATGTTGTCCCGCAGGAGTTCTTTTACGTGCCAGTAAATCTAACAACACGAAGCTGACATATTTGAGCACCTTCAAATACCAACGGACTAAGTCAGGATCGATCCTGTCAAGTTGGGCCATTCAGCCCGACAGTATTAACATTTAATATTCTTTAAAGAAATCGGGCATTTATGTAACTTGAATTCTGATATACACTGCGTGACAAAAACGTTAAGACCAAGGAGGAGTGGTCCAGTATTATCCCATTTTGGTATACATGCGTACCATTGACGTATGAGTAAATGATTAGATTTACAAGGGTCTGTAATGTGTAGAACGCCCACCAGAGTGCATTCGTGATGGCACCGTCCTATTGTTGATACGTTGTTACCAGTAACAGTTGAACTTGAGCAAGCAACCAGTGTCGACGTGTTGAGTGGTGAGTGCGGAGAGACATGGTGGGCATTGAGCAATACCTGGCAGCGAATGGGAGATAGCAGATGAAGAAGACGGCGGACCGGCCGGTGAGCAAGGGTGTGCAGGAGTAGTTGGGCGAGGTGTTACTTGTAGCGGCGGTAAGTTGTTACCAGTCAACAGCTGTGAGTCAGACAGTTAAGCAAGACGTGCAGAGAGGACTACGTACAGTACGAAGCATCCAAGATGCCTCGCAGACGCGTTGGACGGCCTATCCACCAATAGACAGCATTTGACAGAGGTCGCATTGCTGGACTGCATGAGGCTGGTTGGTTTTATCGTGCAATTGCCAGGCATGTGGGCCATTCAGTTGTCAGAGTGGCCCTATATTGGACTCAATGGGTACATGAGGGCACCCAATCACGTCGTGCAAGTTCGGGTCGACCAAGAAACACCACCCCGAGGGAGGACCATCGTATGGTGCGCCAAGCATTGCAGGAACCCATAACATTGACACTCGCCATCCCCGAACATCTACTGGAAGACTTTACAACATCCTGTGTCTTGACGACTCGCATCCACCGAATTTGAGTCCTACTTGCCAATGCGTTGTTGCCATTGTCACCACAACACCAACGCCCGCGTTTGAGTGGTGTCTTGCCCGGGAGGCATGGACAGAGGAAGACTGACATCGCATCATGTTCAGTGACGAGTCCCGCTCGCTTCTCCATAACCTCCGATGACCATCGTGTGCGGGTTTGGCGGTGTCAAGGGCAGAGGGCAGATGCTTTTCATATTGTGGAAAGACACACAGGCGTAATCCCTGGCATCATGATGTGGGGAGTCATAGGATATGCGTTCAGATCGCCTCTAATAGCGCTTTGGCAGACTTTGACGGCACAGCGATACGTCACAGACATTCTGCGTCCGCACGTCCTACCCCTTATGGCAACAGCACTCTGGGACAGTGTTACAAAAAGATAATGGACGTCCACACACGGCACGTGTGTCAATAGACTGCCTAGAGTATGCTGAGGTCCTCCCGTGGCCAGCAAAATCTCCGGACTTCTCGATCATTGAACACGTGTGGGATGAGATTGGAAGAGGACTCCGTCCCAATGCCCAACCTGCGAGATCTGGAGGGTCAGCTGCAACAATTGTGGACGAAATTGCCTCAGGAGAGGATCCAAAGGCTGTTTGACACCATTCCGAACAGCATAAGGCATGCATTGCGTGAGGGTTGGGGTGGGGGCGACACCCTACTGACCTGGCGCCAACATTCCACCTGTAAGTCCCAACGGCCTTATCTCTTTCAACCCATATTGTAATCAGTTCAATAAAGGCACATGATCTTTCAGCATATGTAGTTTCATTCAAGTTCAACCACTTCTTCTGTGTGCTTAACTTTTTTTTCAGGCAGTGTATATGATACAGTACAAGACGAGATAAAAAATGCACTGTAAATCAACGAAGTCTACTAAGCAATACCTTTTCTTTGTAAGACAGGGGTGTTACTTATCACGATTTCTATTTAATGTGTACATTGAAGAGGCCATGACAATTTTGGAATCAAAAACACCTGGCATTAAAATAAATGGAACAACTGCACACTGTATTAGATTTGCCGACGACATTGTACTTCTGACAGACAATGAGAAGAACATGCAGATCATGCTTATCAAATTAAAATCCATCTTAAAAGATTTCCAACTAAACAGTAATGTAAATAAAACTAACGTTTTGGTTCTAAGCAAATCTAAAATGAAGCCAGAGGCATATCTCAGAATTGGAAATATTTTAATAAAACTGGTGCAAAAGTTCTGCTACTTAGGATCAGTTATTACCGACGACAACAGATGCACTGTGGAAATAAAGAGAAGAATTTCCCTGTGTAAGAAAGCCTTTGAGGAGAAGAAGCAGCTCTTAATTAATAAATCCTGAGATACTGAACAAAAGAAATTGTTTATTAAAATATTCATTTGGAGTGTGCTGCTATATGGCTGTGAAGGATGGACACTCTTGAAGGAGGACGTGAGACGACTAGAGGCAGCAGAAATGTGGCTATGGAGGAAGATGACAAGAACTAGCTGGATTGAGAAGAAAAGTAATGAAGCAGTGCTTAGAGAAATAAACACGCAGAGACTTTTAATAACAACGATAAAAAGGAGAATAGCATCAGTTTTTTGGTCACATTCTCCGGCATAATGACTTCATAAAGAACTTGTTCGAAGGCAAGGTGATGGGAAAGAAAGGCACAGGGAAACCACGGAAGAAGATCATTGAAGAGGTAATTGAGATGATGGGATGCCAAGGTTATGAAGAGATGGAAAGGATCAGAGAGAGAAGAGATTGATGGTTGCAGCGACAAGGCAAAGCCTTTAGATAATATGATGATGATATGGCATTTACTCTGTCAAGTTATTCAATAGACTTTCGGAGTATATTTGAGAAGTTCCTAAACTATATACTTTAAAATTAACCTTGTTGATTATCTGAAGGTTATAACGATGACTCGAAAGTTGACTATTCGGCATATTTTTGGCTTATAGGTTCTTTTGTTAGACTTTTTTAGGTCTTAACTGTTTTTGCACCTTCTTTCCACTACATTTCTACTGCGAATTCTTAATTCGAACCATCATTAATTCATCTTCTCCTCTTAAACGTATTTTCCGTATTGAGAGAGAAAATGAAATGAAAAATGAAAAATACCAGGGGTACACAAATTATGTGCAAGATAAGTGAAATACTGAAAGGAGAAAAATTTTGAAGTGAGTGTTTTGAAGAGGAAGATCTCACTTACATCACCTATGAACCCTTAACATCCGTTGATGTGGACAGAAGTTTCTCGATGTAAGGTTTCCAAATTACAGTTTCTGTAATCCTAGTGCGGTTAAGTCAAATATGATTCCAGTTGTACTAATTTCAATTTCTTTCTCCAGGATGCCCATTGGAAGTTCACTGAATTCATTCTAGGAGGAAAAATATTTCATTATAAATTCTGCAAGTACTTTTTTCTAACAAACATGGAATTCTCTTTTCAAATTATGTTAATCTAAAAATGTATAACGTCTGAAAGAAGTAGTATTTGAATAATATATTTTTGCAATGTATCTTGCATAAAACCAGAACTTTGTATTTTTTAACATTATATTCCTTCATGAAATATATAATTAAAACGAAAATTATGAATGAATTTGGATCGCATTTTCACCTCCTTTTTGCCAGTTTCCAGGTCCTTTTCTGGGTATGTTTTATATTTTGACAGGTCATTGTGTTGTGTGTGTCCTCCGCGCCTGCAAGCTCCGCAGCCCGCCCGGCATCGACGTTTCGAGAGACCACGAGGTGGACTGCACTGCTCTGACGTAATCGTCTGTGACGTCAGCCAGCACTATAAATGGAGCAACGTTTCCGTCTCTCGAGACAGTTAAGCAAGACGTACAGAGAGGACTACGTACAGTACGAAGCACCCAAGATGCCTCGCAGACGCGTTGGACGGCCTATCCACCAATAGACAGCATTTGACAGAGGCCGCATTGTTGGACTGCATGAGGCTGGTTGGTTGTATCGTGCAATTGCCAGGCATGTGGGCCATTCAGTTGTCACAGTGGCCCTATATTGGACTCAATGGGTACATGAGGGCACCCGATCATGTCGTGCAAGTTCGGGTCGACCAAGAATCACCACCCCGAGGGAGGACCATCGTATGGTGCGCCAAGCATTGCAGGATCCCATAACATTGACACTTGCCATCCGCGAACATCTACTGGAAGACTTTAAAACATCCTGTGTCTGGACTACACCGCAAGTCAGACACGGAGGTACCCTCTTAAATAAATGTTCTGAACAGGTGGACTGATTCTGGCCGGGAGGTTTCACCTCAGGACATTGCCTCATGCATCCTGCCTCTCGTAGCACCGTCCAGCATCCTATCCAAGCATTTGCCACCCACACAAGTCCCCTACAAGTGCTCCGACTTCCATCCAAGCATTCCGGTATTAATGAACCTTAACGCAAGTTTCTTGCAAGTTCTACGCCTCCTACTAGCATTCTGCTGCAATACGGACTTTCTACAAGTTTCACTTGTCGTTACACTAACTACAGATAGTTTTCAACTATCAAGGACATTCCTTCATTTGAGCGGACTATCTTTTCAAGATAAGAACTGAATGTACATAGGAAGATTAACTTGTATACATGTAAATACTCTTCAGACCCTCAGTCTACTACTTTATGTTAGCATTGAACGTGTGCAGCTCATTAAACTTCAAGACAAGTTTCGTTCTTTTTGTGTACATATTGTATGAAAATTTCCGAGCAATAAACTTTTATGTTGTGCCTTGTATATCAAGTTCCTTGGATACAACACATTGCTTAGGTAATATATAGGTCTTCAACTTTCGATCCCTAGCAATAACTTTTATGAAGTTAGTACCTTACATTACATCTGTTCACATTATGTCTCTGCACCGCAGTGGTTAAATATCAGAAGTAAATGAACACTATATTCTTTTGTCTAATTTCCTCTTCGGTTTCAAATGTAACTGATCGTACGGCACCGTCATTAACCTTGTTCAGGTGCGTCTTTTAAATAAATAAATACACCCGAAAGCCCTGTTTGCCATGGAGTGTGTATCACTAAACAGAAAAGGCTTTATTCAAAAACTGGAAATCAGAGAAAGAAGAATTCTCAGAAAGATCGTGGGTACTGAATGATTGGGATTTCCGAAGACGACACAATTCAAGCCCCAGGCAGGGAGGCTCTCTGTACTGGGATAAGCAGAGTAGCTTTCTATGATCATCACGTTAGACGGTCTCTCAACAGACTGACGAACCGCCTGTCCACCTCCTGACGAAGCAAGAAAGTCCGTACCACATGGCTGACGTACACTGAGGAAGACATGAAAGAACTGGGACTGATAGAATAACAAAATGGACATAGGGTGAGACAGATCCTGAAGGAAATTCGTGATTTTCAGGAAGAACATCTGAAGAAAAAATGTACCGCCTGATCAGAGGAAAAAAAAAGAAGTTACGTTGAGCGAAGATCTAAATCCAACTGTTGAAGAAGCAAGGTCCCACCGAGGCCCATTAAGAAGAAGAAATACCGAGCGAATTGGCAGAGAGGTTTGGAGCGCGCAGCCTTGAGCTTGCCGAACCTCACTGTCGGCAGCCCTGAAGATGGTTTTCCGTGCTTTCCCATTTTCACATCAGGTGAATGTTGGGGCTCTGCTGTAATAAAGGCCACGGCCGGTTCTTTCCCACTCCTAGCCCTTTTCCTATCCCATTGTCGCCGTAAGACCTTTCTGTGTCCGTGCGATGTATTGTAAAGAAAAAATCAGAAGAAGAAAAAGAAAAAAGAAGTGACGGGTCGTTTTATTGCATTTTACCATTTTCTTTACGTCATATCGACACAGATAGGTCTTATGGCGACAATGGGATAGGAAAGGGGCTGGAAGTGGGAAAAGAACGGGCCGTGTCCTTAATTACGGTAGAGCCCCAGCATTAGCTGGTGTGAAAATGGGAAACCACCGAGCGAATTGGCCGTCGGTTAGGAGCGCGCAGCTGTGAGCTTATATTCGAGAAATAGTGGGTTCGAGTCCCACTGCGGCAGCCCTGAAATTGGTTTGATGCTTTTCCGTGGTTTCCCCATTTTAACACCAGGCAAATTCTGGGGATGTACCTTAATTAAAGCCGCGGCCGCTTCCTTCCCACCCCCAGTAAAACAAAACTAATCAGAAGAAGAAAGAAAGGAAAAAGAGAGAAGGACATAGCGCGTCGTTTTTTTGTTTTGTTTTTTACAATTTGTTTTCCGTCGCACCGACACAGATAGGTCTTACGGCGACGATGGGATAGGAAAGGGCTAGGAGTGGGAAGAAAGAGGCGTGGCCTTAATTAAGGTACAGTCGCAGCATTTTCCTGGTGTGAAAATTGGAAACAACGGAAAACCATCTTCAGAGGAGCTCGGCATGTCGCGTCGTAAGAACCGGCATCAAATATCATATAATTTTATAGGAATATGAAGTGTTCTCTTTTCACTGAATCTGTTTTTTATTTGTTTAAGATTTGTTTGGGGCGAACATATTTCCACCTTGTTAAATGGCCAGCTACCCTTCCAGCTGTCCAGACAGAACAATTATTAATAAGGCAAAACCTCGTCCCGGGAATGAGAGGTCCTCTTGTTTGGCTGCAGCTGGCTCTAGCCTCAAGGAATCTGGAATTTTGACACCCCTGCTGCTGGCAAATAACACTTAATTACCTTTTAATAGCTTCAAATGTGATGGTATCTCTCTTGCTCCGAGGAAATTGCTTGCTATAGATACGGGGAACTTAGCCAGCCAGCTCGCTTGCGCGACTTTATAACTCTTTTGTTTAAAATATTCAAATTACGTCAATAATTATAACAATCTCACGTAACCTTATTACAGATTTCACCTCATTGAAACACATTTATAGGCAAATTTTTACGCACTCCCTTGCGTAGTACGGAAGGTAATATTATATAGTATTTGATTGTATCTTTATTACAAAAGTGCGCCCAATTTCTCACGAAAATTATATTTAATTGAATAATGTGACTTGTGTTCTACTTCCACGAGGTCATGGTAAGTAGATCTACATATATAGTGTTGATATGTATTAAAAAGGACGACTGAAATTTAAAATGTAAGGGTTTTATAGGTAAGATAATGAGCTTATGTCTCTATTGCCTCATTAGCGTATGAATTAAAGGGATTTTCTGCCGACTTCAGTGGTGGAGTCCGTTAATTGTTGGCCTTCTGTAGGTTGGATTCTCACTGAGGCCGGTGGTACTGGAGGATATTTAGTGGGGGGGGGGGGGAAGGTACACCATTCGCTAGTATAAATTTAATGAAAAGCGGTATTTATTATTTCTGCAGCCCTATGATTTACAAATCCACAGTTCTAGCCCTTCAGGCAAGCAACTCAATGTTGACAACATCCTAGAGATATGAGCTACGAATTTTAGGTCAATAAAATATAATAAAGTATGAGAATATATTCTTTACTTATTCCTAAAAATTATATTCCGTTTCTTGAAGATCGTTATTCGGTCGATTAGATCACGGCCGACTTGATGCGTCGCTGTAGCTGTAGCTGGGAGCGCAGCGAGTGATTCAGTCGGCCGTGACTAGAGTAGCAGGTTGCCATTTTCTACCACTACGAACGCTAATGTGAGTCAAAGCATTGTTTCTCTTAAGCACCACTACAAGGCGCTAATGTGAGTCAATGCATTGTTTTACTTAAGCACCACTACGAGCGCTAATGTGAGTCAAAGCATTGTTTCTCGTAAGCACCACTACGAGCGCTAATATGAGTCAATGCATTGTTTCACTTAAGCACCGCTACGAGGGTTAATGTAAGTCAATGCAGAGTTTCACTTAAAGCATTATAACTGCATTCGGTGTGAACGGTTTTTTTAATCAAAAAACTCCTGAGGATATTGAACCAAGGAACACAATACAGAGAAAGAATAATGTAAATAAGTTAATTTTGCTAGCCCCCCCCCCTGGTGTCTGTGATCGTTAAGGCGTTGAAATGTGAACGATCTGACACCGAGGTTAGGCGGTTCGAGTCCCGTTGGTCGAAAAAATGTTCACCATCAGAATGTTGGCCGCCAGGGTAGGGGAGGTGATGGTATAAAATTTCTAATCACTAGATTGCGTGCCAAAAGCCGGGATTAAATTCCAAACCTCTCCGCAGTCCTCATATGGAGTGAGGGCATATGTCGCTTTTGATGGTGATTTGTCCGTCGGACGGAGACGTTAAGCCTTGAGCACACACCTTGGTGCTATTCGAGAGGAGTCGGCTATGTGCCGGCACCAGGTTTCACCCTCTCCCTACTACCATATATCACGTCATTCATTTTAACTCATTAAATCCTCTGATGACATTATTGTTGCATTCTTTTGTTGTTGCAATCTTCCCTGTTCCCTTGCTTATAGGAATAGGATTTGTTGAACCTTACACGCCTTCGCCCAATACAGTGTTCAAATCCATAATAGGCTAAGCAAATACAGAATGCATAAACTCCCCTGCTTAGGAAAAATGACAAAATAATAATTCGATTAAACAAAACAACATAGTATTTGGAAACAAATGGCGCACGGTCAACTCACTTCCGGAGAGCCGTTAGCCCTGGGAATAAATCTAATCTACAGTTATAAGCAGAGCCCGGAATTTTATGCACTAATAGGTTAGAATGCAAAGTTACTGAAGCGAGGAGCAAGTATAGTCTACCTTCACAACGATTATGCTATGGGGTTTGCATAAACATTAGGGGTACGGCCCCATCAGAACCCCTGTAATGTATGTTACTCTTTCTACACTATGGAAGAGCGGGTGACCGGCATTTCCTACTAACCAAATTAGTTTGCAATCTAACCTATTACCGCATGAAAATGCGGGCTTTAGTTATAAGTAATGGACAAACTATGATAGGTATAGTGGGCCCTCCACGCAGTGATCACTGCCCGGTGGAGTGCCATAGAATCGCGAGGCTACTCACGATAATAATTAGAATTTGTAATAATAAAGATAATAGCTCCCTCGTGTAGTGATAACAGCTGGAGGGAGCCTGGTGATTGATAAAAGAATAAACTGAAAAAGGGCTCTGATGAGATTAACGTCAGGAAAGGCATCCGGTCATAAAAACCCGCCACAACAGATCCATCTCACCTCACACCCGGCCTTGTAGAGCAACGGGACAAGGGTTGGACAAACAAACAAACAAACAAACAAACAAACAAACAAACAAACGCACAACTTTATTTGGCTAGGATTTTAATGAAAAAGAAAACGATTAAAAACAAGCGATTTTTTTCGGAATTGCATTTAGGCCAGAAGTGATTTTCGATTTTTTTTCTTTTTTTAGTTTGATAGAGCTATCCAAGACTCACAATTTGAAACTTTTTCCGGGTCCGTTATCCCTTCAACTTCAGGCACAGTTCAGGAAATTGCTTAATTTTATGTTTTTCGTAGTATGAGGGCTCCTACTTTGCTAAGAAAAATGTTTGCAACATTAAAAGAAGACGTCCGATCATTTGAAAAATTAAGATATCGCAAACCGAATGGAAGGTCTTTGAGATGTATCACCGAGGCTCTTTGGGTCTCTTAAACTTAACAGGTCTGCCGTCTGGAAACAAAGAGAACAACAATGTAGGGATCTCGTAGTCACTAAATCCCGCTCCGAAATTTAACAAGATGAGAGCCAGACGATTTTTTAAACCCTCCTATTAGACCATGCTTACATGTTCGAAACTGCGGGTTAAAACATAAACAGGCATAAATCAAATCTTTTTTTAAAATGTTGCTTTTTCTGGCAGTATTCCTAGCATCGTCGTATAAATGTTCCTCTGGGACCAGCAGTCCGGGAAAAATTTCCAGGAAATTTACAGGAAATTCTTTCATTTAGATATTTTCGGGTCATTCATGCTTCAACAGTTGGCAGGACACCATCCGCGCCAGGGAGTAAAAAATACAGAAAGCTGAGCGCTACACTACTCTCTGTGGCTATCGCTTGGAGCCAACGGCCACGCCCCCCATGTAGAGCAAAATATGGCAGTTCGTACGTTGTGTATATACCGTCGCTGTTCGGACAAAAGGTCATATCTCACAATGCTCTTCCCATCCATTATTTCCTTTAAGACTGGTCACGCCTCCCAGCCACATATATGGACATGCAGTCCATCATAACAATTTTCGTTATAGATGTTAGGCCCCTTTAAGCATCATCATCATCATCATAATCATCAACTAGGGAAATTTGTAGACAATACTATAATTTTAAATATTTCTAAAAAGCATTTAAATGCACCCTTTTACTAGGTAAGTGTATATAAATCTCCGTGCATTAACCAGCCAAGAAATATCTATGACATCTATATGTTTTATATTATTTTTATTTTTTATTCTATATTTATTTATTATACAGGGTGGTCGAATAAACATGTGCGTTAGAGGGTAGGTCATACTGACACCGAATTAATTTTTCAAATTATTTACCCCACGCCGTTGTAATTTTATCAGCTGCTGAAGTTAGCCAATCAGATCGCTTCGCGGGCGAATTCAAATGGGCTTTACGAGGCGGTGTCGCTAAATCTACACGTGGCTTATGATCGGCTAGAGAGCGATGCTGAGAAGTCAGCATCAAATATATCACACCGTAGCGTGGGCTACTAAGGTCGTAATATTGAAAGAAGCGTTCTGACATGACTTAGAGGTAGGTCCGTTTACTACCGGCCTGGGTGGGAATAAGGGAGTAGGGGGTATGGTTGCCATGGAAACGAGGGCGAGCTCACTGCGGTTTCCATGGAGATAAGCCTGGTGGCCAGCTCTTGTTGGTTCGAGTTGCCAAACCTCTCACTTCTGAGTTATGTACAACAGAATAATGTGGTCTGAACGAACGAGCAAGTGAGCCGAAAGCGAGGGGAAGGAGAAAGGAATGCATGCATGTTGCAACACCGTGCAATGCTCCTCCCTCCAGCTCTGTCTGTCAAAATGCTTCTTTCAGTATTACGGGTATAGCTGTGGTGCGATCCTGTCAGCTCGGAGCTCCGTATTTAAAGCCCTCTCATAGCAATGATTTTGTTTCTTCGATTGTTACTCTCAACCCGGTCTTCAGTCACTGCAGATTTAACAACACTGCCTCGCAAAGCCAACTTTAATTCGCCCACGAAGCGATCTGATTGGTTAACTTAAGCAGCTGTCCGGCTCCATGGCTAAATTGTTAGAGTGCTGGCCTTTGGTAATAGGGGTCCCGGGTTCGATTCCCGACAGGGTCAAGAGTTTTAACCATAATTGGTCAATTGCTAGCACTGGGGCTGGGTGTATGTGTCGTCTTCGTCATCATTTCATCCTCATCACGACACACAGATCGCCACGGGTGTCAAATCAAAAGACCTGCGCTTGGCGACCCGAACATGTCCTCTGATACCCCGGGCACTAAAAGCCATACGCCATTTCATTTTTACCTTAGCAGATGATAAAATGACAAAGTTGCGAGATATCGATTTTTTCAATATATTCTATATCCTTTCGGTCTTGCTTCTACTTGCCGACTTAAAATAAATCATGTGGTAATTTTTCGTGTCAGGAAGTGAACATGGGACATAGTCGTGGGGCAGTTTCTTCTATCGCCCAATAGTGACCCACCTAGTTTCTCTGACATTCTGGTTACACTGTTTCTAGGATTCAAATCACTAAGTACAAACCTTCCCGACCGAGCTCGATAGCTGCAGTGGCTTAAGTGCGGCCAGCATCCAGTATTCGGGAGATAGTGGGTTCGAACCCCACTGTCGGCAGCCCTTAACATGGTTTTCCGTGGTTTCCCATTTTCACACCAGGCAAATGTACCTCAATTAAGGCTACTGACACTTCTTTCTCACTCTTATCCCTCTCCTGTCCTATCGTCGCCATAAAACATATCTATGTCGGTGCGACGTGAAGCAACTTGTAATGAAAAAATGTCCCGCCTTTATTTGTACTATTTCTACGTTGTTCATATGCGTGTTTGATATTAGTCCCGTACGGCTGCCCGCAATGGATGTGGCCGGTATTCCCTGCTTGTCATGGAAAGCTACTAAAAGAGGTGTTTTCCGAGGCACTTCTCAACGTGGTGAGCGTCAGAGCGATACGTTGGCACCACCGTCCGAATTCCGCGTCAGCCCATGGCTGTCCACAGTAAGCACTGAACTTATGGTTTCTTGGAGAGCAGAGGACCGCTGCTAAAGGGAAATGATTAACTTACGAACCGCCATGGTCCCTGCGAAAATTTAGGCACGTCTAGGGTGGAAATAAGAGTATTGTCCGTCGGATGGTGACGTTAAGTCTCTAGCAGACCCCTTTGTGCTATTCGACAGGAGTAAGCTATGTGCCGGCACTGGGTTTCACCCTCTCCCTACTATCACATATCACAGCATTCATTTCATCTCATTAACTCATCTGATGAGGCTGACATCAGGAAGGGCATGCAGTTGTAAAACTGGCTACGAAGGTTCATTTCACAACATACCCGGCCCCGTAGAATAACGGGACAATGATTGAACAGACACACTTGTCCGGGAGGAAAGAAAAAGTACACAGGTGTAGCAGTCACTTAGTGTAGCGCTAATTAGAACAATGCTAGGAGGCTTTGCCCTCAAATTACAGAAGCACCATGTCACGTGTCTTCGGTGATACCGTGCCATCGTATCTCAGATTTTGACGAGATTAGGTAACGAAGCTCGTTTGATATCGAAATGAATGAGTGTTTGGATAATTACCGTGCGTGCATCGCGACATGTTCTTTAGAACCGACCACATCCACACTACATTTCGTTTATTAAATTGAAACCTGCCTTTGTGTTTTGTCCCCCTCGTTTTTTCCTCTTCCTTCTCATTATGTTGACAGCTATGTTCAAACGAGGATCCCAGTGATACAGAACGATTTTCATCTTCATTACACATATGAAGTTTCTCTTTCTCGAAATACGACGCACGATTAGCAAATGAACCAAACACGTAAATTCGCTCACATACCAATAAACGGGAATACAGTTCCAATGAACAGAAAAAAAAATGAGTATTTAATTTTGTAAGATTAGCTTTAGTTAGAAGTAGCAGACACGAAGGTATTGAGAATGATTGCTGGATTAAATAAAGGCTAAGTTAGGAATGAACTCGATGAATGAAGCTGTACGCATAAACCTGCTTCGGTGGTTGGGTCATGTGAGACGAATGGACGACGATAGGTTACCTGGGAGAATAATGAATTATATTATGGAGGGTAAGAGAAGTAGAGGGAGACCAAGACGACGATGGTTAGACTCAGTTTCTAACGATTTAACGATAAGAGGCATAGAACTAATGAGGCCACAGCACTAGTTGCAAATAGGGGATTGTTGGCGACGTTTACATAATTCACAGAGGCTTGCAGACTGAACGCTGAAAGGCACACCGGTCTGTAATGATAATGTATGTATTTATTTATGTATGTGGCCTAGTATTGTCCGTCCTTAAAAAAAAGGGAGTGGGAATGTTGAAAGTGTTTGGTTTCCTGAGTGCAAGGATCTTTCTAAAAATCGATCGATCGATCGATCGATCGTTCGTTCGTTCGTTCGTTCGTTCGTTCGTTCTCCACGTCTGAGAGTCCCTTGCTCGCTAATGTCTCAGCTGCATGTAAGCATTCAGATTTGACTACATTTTACTTTTCACAACGTCGTGCAAAACTGAGGAGCGCGGTTGAATTTATTTAGCACATGAATTTGCTTTTTTCTCTTCCCAGAATCTATCCATCCTCTCGCTGTGTTCTTTCTTCCGTTCTTCCGTCTATGCCGTGCTGATTCTCAAGGCGGGTTTTTCATCAAAATGTTTGTTCACCTACGTTCTAAAGTTAGGCCTTTCCCATATAATTTCACATGTTATGCTGATTTCTTGAAGGTCTTTTTCAATTTCTATTATCCAATTATTCTTGACTTGTAGTGAGGAGGCATGGTGAAATATCTTTTTAGTAAGTCTTTCATTATCTGTTCTTTGAATATGGTCATAAAATTTCAATCGTCTTTTACTTATATTATATGATATTTTCTCAGAATGCTGGTATAACTCAGGAGACGACCTTGTCATCCACATTTCTTCTGTATATACTGGGTCAAAGATTTTACTAAGCATTTTCCTTTCTTGTTTTGCTAAATTTTTAATTAGTGATCTGCCTCCAATGACCAGGGTTTCTGATGTGTTTAATGGTTCGGCCTTAATTACAGTGTTACAGTGCTTTATCTAACGTTCCTAGATACTGATTTTCTGTTGTATCTGTTCCACGTGATTCTGTAGGCTTTTTGTAATTTAGAAATGTTCTCTCTGTTTGCTTCAGGGTGGGTTCAGACGGTAGCGCGTCGGCCTTCCACCGCTGGGTTCGGTGGTTTAAATCCCGGTAAGTCCATGTGATATTTGTGCTGGACAAAGCGGAGGCGAGGAAGGTTTTTCTCCAGGTACTCCGGTTTTCCCTGTCTTATTTCATTCCAGCAACACTCTCCAATATTTCATTTCATTTAATCATTGACCCAGAGGAGTGCGACAGGTTTCGGCAGCCGGTATAATTCCTATTCTCGCCGCAAGATGGGGGCTTCATTCATTCCATTCCGAACCCGGTCAAATGATTGGAAACAGGCTGTCGATTTTCATTATTATTACTATTATTATTATTATTATTATTATTACTTTGCTAGTGGCTTTACGTCGCATTGACACAGACAGGTCTCATGGCGACGATGGGATAGGAAAGACCTAGGAGTTGGAAGGAAGCGGCCGTGGCCTTTAATTAAGGTACAGCCCCAGCATTTACCTGGTGTGAAAATGGGAAACCATGGAAAACCATCTTCAGGGCTGCCGACAGTGGGATTCGAACCCACTATCTCCCGGTTGTAAGCTCACAGCCGCGCGCCCCAAACCGCACGGCCAACTCGCGCGGTTTTATTTATTTATTTATTTATTTATTTATTTATTTATTTATTTATTTATTTATTTTATTTCGTTAAGCCCATTCACAGTGCGCGTTGGAACTTGTTCATTGGCTTGATAACTTTCGCCTTCCTGTTCTTCCACAATCTCTTCATGAACTCACTCTGTTGTCTCTTTCGTCCTTCTGGCCACTTTGTACCCGTCCTGCTGCTAGTTTTGACCACAAATGTGTGTTTACGTACTGCTGCAGAGGTCCTGAAGACGGCGATTTTTCATTATGTCTTCCCCGATGTTCAATTCACTCAGATCCACTCTTGTTTCCTCCATTCAATTTATTCTTCTGTTTTGGGAATTTATTACACTTAATAATATTTTTGTGAGTATATTAGTATACAGCCCAAAAATGTGCCCAAAAAATGTCAAACGCCTCCTCCGTACAGTATTGATAAAACTATATGTGTAACTATAGAGGTTTGCAGTTCGCCTTTTGATCCAAATTCCATTTTATTGTATGGGGCCGAAAATTTTCCTAAGAATTTTACGTTCCTACTTTTCAATATCTGCAAGTTTAGAATGACTTCCTAAAGTTAAGGTTTCTGGTGCATATAGAGCTTCCGGTAGAATAACTATTTGTAATTTTTCAGTTAAGCATTACGTGACATTACTCGTTCATTGTAGTGATTCCATGTCAGTCTAAATGCTCTCTGAAGATTTGAGGCCCTTTCTGTATTGGCTAAACTGTCTAATCCCGAAAAATAATTATTTCTATTATTATTATTATTATTATTATTATTATTATTATTATTATTATTATTATTATTATTACTAGGGTCGAGTCATAAGTCATGGCAACTAGTCTTTTTCTCGCGAATAGGAAACAACACGGAAAATCTAAGATATCCATTTGGAAATATAGGGCATGCATCATGCCTTTGCTGGCAGGACCTAGTGTTTACAGTGCACTATGTCTTCTGGTATGGGCTAGAGCAATTTTGTTACTTTCATTATATGTCGCTGTTTTATCCTTGGCTTTGACAATATGAAAGTGACTGAGGTATGAGCGATGCTAGTAATGCCAATCCTTATGCAGCCAGTCTCGGCTATGAATGGTGTGAAAATGTTGCTCATAGGGTCAGTTGGTGCATGCATTTCAGTGGGCTCGGCAGACTGATATGTAATAACAACTCTGGCTCGGTGATGAAAGCAACTGGAAACTACCTCACTCCTCATTTCCCTAGTACGCCTCTTCAGTGATGCCTAGGCCATCTATGACAGCTGATGGCAGAGCTGTTGAGGATCCCACCAGCGGCATCGCTGACGGACTGAACAACATACATACATACATACATACATACATACATACATACATACATACATACATACATACATAATGCATAGTGCCTGAAGACAAATTCTGACTAGAGGAGATTCTCGTAGGAAAGTGACAGAATACAGGCCATTGGTAAACATTGTTTTATTATGGTATAGACAGCAAATACACAAGACTACGTACAAAGGACACGTCTCCACTGGTTACAGACCTAAATAATCACCCAAGGTTTCCACTGTGCGTTGCCAGCGTTGGGGCAGACGCTGAATACCATTCGCTGCATGTGTATCGCTAACGTGTGACACCTCTCTCCGAAATACTGTTACGATGTCCTCCCACCTCGCCACTGTTCTATATGGCATGGCATGCACATCTAGTGCTTCCCGCAGCTCTGCATGGCATTGACGTGCATTTCTGCCGCGGAGAACTGCTATTTTAACACACGATCGCTGCTCCTGCTTGTTGACGTCCATTTTGTGACGCTCTCACTCACACACTGAACTTGGCGGCATGCTTACACCCACACTGTTGTTTACATACACCAGCTAGTGACATCATACGCGAGTACATACCGTACGTTTCTAAATGCATATCTTAGATTTTCCCTGTTGTATCCTGTTCGCGAGAAAAAAAATAGTTGCCATGACTTATGACTCGACCTACGTATTATTATTATTATTATTATTATTATTATTATTATTATTGTTATCCGACTCCCACGATATTAAGTTTGTTAAGCTTATGGAGTTTTTCATTTCTTTCTTTTTATAGGCCTTCCCCATTATTTTGCCAATACAGTCAGTTTTTTGAAAGGTAGAACCTCTTCCCTTATCTTCCACTATTAGAGTTAGGAAAGGATGAATTCAAACTCGTTAGCGTGCTGGCCTTTGATCACTGGGGTCCCGGGTTCGATTCCCGCCCGGGTTGGGGATTTTAACTTCGTCTGGTTAATTTCTCCGGCTCGGGGGTTGGGTGTTTGTGTTCGTCTTAAATGTATAAGTTTAATTCCTCAAATTTGATTCATAATTAATTATCAGAAACATACAAAATTGTAGCTGGCTAAATGATCGTTAAAACCGAAAGCCAAAGAATTCAAACCCGTACGGTGCTGTATTTTCCGAGACTTCTGTAATGTTCTCTTTTCCATCATTTGTGATGCTCTCTTTCTCCAGATGCTATCCTCACAACTCTTCGTCGTCAGATAAAATTGATCCAGCAACTTTTTGTAACAACGAACTGGTCCGGGCGGTATGCTATATATAACGAATGGTCTTTAGAGTAATTGATAAATTAGCCCTCTTTTCTTCATAATTAATTATGGTGATCGCGTATCAATCCTTGTACGTGAGAGAATATACCTTATTGCCTCTATAGCACACGTGCGCTGAGGAAAGTAAAAAAAGGAACACGGCCGGATGGATACTTAATAACGACAGGCTTTAGGGAGAATGCGTCGTATTACGCTTCATGGAGAAAGGTGGGAAACCTAAGCTAACCGTGTCAGTTGCATAATAAATACAGACATGAAAAGGCGTCAGGCGATGGGGATCCAGAAATAAGGGAGCACGGGAAGGCAAAGACACGTAACTTTCTCACTCCCAAGTTCTTTTCAGCCTAATGCATGCCCCATACCATACGGTTAGTGTTACCAGGGGAATTCCGTGTAAAATGGACCTGCGTGTAATTTAGACCGATAATATGTTTGGTATTTGCAAATTTGGTCACCTCCTGTCTGAGGCAATGTCAGCAAGACAGCCGAGGGTAGATTTCTCCCCGGAAGTTGTTTTGGTGATGGACATAAGGTTGAAAGGCGAAGAGGAAAACTATCATACTTACATTCCTTGTAAAATTATAGGTGAAGTAGTTATTCCAGCCAAGAGGGTGAAGTGAAATGGCGTATGGCTTTTAGCGCCGGAAATGACCGAGTAGAAGTTCGGCTCGCCAGATGCAGGTCTTTTGATTTGATGCCCGTAGGCGACCTGCTCTTCATGATGGGGACGAAATTATTACGACACATATAGCCAGCCTCCGTGCCAGCGGAATTAACCTATTATGGTTAAAATTCTCGCCCCTGCTGGGGAATGAACCCGGGACCCCTGTGATAAAAAGGCCAGCACGCTAACCATTTAGCCACGGAGCCAGATAGCCAAGCTTTTACAAGTACTGATGAATTTTTAACATAATTACTTTCATACATTTTAAATAGCCTACTTAGTGTAATATTTAGTTTTTGATTAAATCTTTTCATGTCGTGCAATTTTGATTGCCGGACAGTGTGTAATTTGGACCTGTCGCCCGGTATAGGAGCAGCGTACCTGCCTCTTATCCGGAGGCCCGGGGTTCAATTGCCGGCCATGTCAGGGATTTTTACCTGGATCTGAGGGCTGATTCGAAGTTTACTCAACCTACGTGATTACAATTGAGGAGCTATCGGACTATGAAACGGCAGTCCCGATCTAGAAAGCCAAGAAAACGGCCGATAGGGTACGTCGTGCTGACCACACGACACCTTGTAACCTGCAGGTCTTCGGGCTGAGCAGCGGTCGGTTGGCAGGCCATGACTGAGTGACCAACACAGACATCAACACTACCGAAAAAAAGAAGAAACTGTTCACTAAAGACGCAAGAAAAATTCGAAAACAATTTGCATTATAGGCTATGTGACAAGTATTATGATGTGACTGGATTCGGTGCAATTCGAAGAGGTCGAAAAACATGTCGCACGAAAACTGCCACAGGTACTCGCTGCAACCGTCTCAAGCCATGCCGCTTGGCCGATTACTTAACACCCACCTAGAGGGTGAAGCCCGACCTACAAGAGCGACGCGCCCAGAGAATTACGTTCGATTATTTTTGTTACCCTCATCGTATATGCGGATGTGGAGATTGTACTACTCCTTCTGTGTTTCCATGTTTGTTCTTCCTTCTCTTTCTATTGTTCCTCTTTCCCAAACTAACATGTCATTATGTTTATCTTACTGTATTGCATGCTCCTTTTCATATTCCAATTTCTGTGTTTGATAAGTGTCTCCCTATGTTCCAATTGTTGTAACATTTTAATTGATCATCTGATTGTATTAAAACCAATATATCTCATACGCGGCTCCCTAAGATTTTATTTGACATGACGTGTCTTTGTGGCAGGTGAATTATGGCGCCTAAGTTAAGGAAGTGCCTTGTCAACACTTGTGTTCATCGTCATGAATAGGATCATAAAATCCATGAAATAATATTGGAAAGAGCTTAACATTCTAATATTCACAGATGAGGTTCTAATTTGAGGAGATAATGAAGCAGAAGTACATTTTTTTTTTTTTTGCTTGGGGCTTTATCGTCGCACCGACACAGATAGGTCTTATGGCGACGATGGGATAGGAAAGGCCTAGGAGTTGGAAGGAAGCGGCCGTGGCCTTAATTAAGGTACAGCCCCAGCATTTGCCTGGTGTGAAAATGGGAAACCACGGAAAACCATTTTCAGGGCTGCCGATAGTGGGATTCGAACCTACTATCTCCCGGATGCAAGCTCACAACCGCGCGCCTCTACACGCACGGCCAACTCGCCCGGTAAGCAGAAGTACAGAAGCAGAAGTTTTAGAAAGACATTGCCTTGGACATGTTTTGAGGATGGACAGAACGAGAACATCAAGGAATCCTGTCACATTGTGCAAATGGAGTACTGTATACTGAGTACAGCATTCCAATTTTTGAGCTGTGTTGAATGTTATAATTTAAATCATTGGAATGGCAAGTTTCAAGAATATGGACTAAACATCGGTAAAACAAAAAATGTTGAAATGACCATCAACAGGAAATGCACAGATTCAAACATTTTCCTGGAAGGAATTCTATTACAATATGTTTCTTACTTCAAATACCTTGGAAGTGTAATTTCAAAAGATAACACAATCTACTGTGGGGTGATAAAATACCACAAAAATCAAAATTGACCATGCTTCACACCTACTGCACTCTAGTTCTAACCTATGGACTCGAAACATGTATCCTACAAAACAAGGCAAATAGTAAAATTCAGTCAATAGAAATGAAATTCATCAGAACAATGAACCAAAAGACCAGGAAAGACAAGTTTAGAAGTGAGGCAAACACGAAGAAGGTTCGCATCAAAATACCTGTTACCGAGCTTTTAGAAAGACATTGCCTTGGACATGTTTTGAGGATGGACAGAACGAGAACATCAAGGAATCCTATCACATTGTGCAAATGGAGTAGGCCTACTATATACTGAGTACAGCATTCCAATTTTTGAGCTGTGTTGAATGTTATAATTTAAAACTGTCGTTGAGTCATTAAATTTGTTTAAAATATAAAACTAAGTAAAAGTGCCGATATTATGAAGTGAAAGGATACGTAGCCTACTTCATACCAGCTCGAAAAGAAATCATCTTATCAGTGTCAAAAACATAATTACGCGTGACAATTGACCGTCAAGCGTACCAGCCCGCTGTACTCAGTGAATAGAACTCCATTTGAACCAGTAAGCCCACCCTTTGAACCAAATATCTTGAATAATTTGTTCGTGAACTCGATACAAAATATTGACAATCGTGGTAATCAGTCCATAGGCAGGGACAAGATTCAACCTACAACTATGCCTACAGCAATAGATATGTTAGGTGACGTGCAGCACCAACTACATGGGAAGAATTTACATCGGGCGATATTAAAAAATAGTTACAGGACTTATAAATTCTAAAACAAGACTATTACGGTTTCGCCAACTCCCTTTTAAAAGAAATTATTTATTTAATAGTGCTCCCGCTAACTACAATCATAAACTGGGTATTCAAGGAAGGGGATTTTCCAGACTGTCTGAAGATTACGATAATAGTTCCAGTTTATAAGAAAGGGGATAGAAATAGTCCAGACAGCTACCGATCGGTAGCACTTGTTCCAATCTTATAAAAAATAATAGAAATTATTTGAGAACAACAACTTAAATGCTTGCCAGTTTGCTTTCAGGGCAGTAAGATCAACCACTAAAGTTGTAGAATGTGTAATCTCTGAAATAATAAATAATTTTGAGCCCAACACAATTACTGGTGCAAAGCTTTTGATACAGTATCACATAAGATGCTAATTTCCATATTTAAAAACTATGGTGTTAAGGGTCTTGAACTGTCATTAATTAAACCTTTCCTCACAAATATAAGCCAAAAGCTAACTGTTGACAATCAACACTCAGAGTTACTTCAAGTAACAACAGGAGTACCCCAAGGGTAAGTAATGGGGCCGTTTCTTTTTCTTGTACTGTATATATTAACGACTTTCCTGGGAACTTATCATGCAAGTATGCACTCTATGCAGATGAAATTACTCTCATAACAGCAGATAAAGAACTAGAAAAAAAAGTAGTTGCTCAAAACAGGAAGAAGTTTCAAGAGTCATTGGGATGGTTAGAGGAGAATAAATTGGTCTTAAATTGCAACAAAACTAAATAAATTGTCTTTCATCTGAGCAATACAACTAGGAAGAACGGCAACAAGTCACTGAAAATGTTAGAACTCCATTTATACTCAAAACGGAGCTGGGATGTTCCTACACAACAACTGTTATATTTTTATCGAGAAAAGTGAAGAAACGTGTTAGCAAACCTCAATATCTGATTACTATGCTTTCTTTCATTTACTACTATTGTATGGAACACTTATGTGGGAGAATTCCACGCGGGTTCAGGATGTTTTATATGGCAATAAAAAATCAATCAGGTGAATACAGGGAATTTCAGACAAGCAGTCATGTAGGGCTGTTTCACAAGAACTGGAAATAATGACTTTCCCTCAATATATACTTACTAATGCATAATGGACATCAAAGCAAACCTGATTATTTACCCATTAAGGAAGGAGGTTCATCAGCATAATACAAGAAGGATAATTGATACAGACACACATGTTAGATTAAAGAAAACGCAAAAATATCATAACTACATAGGAATGATACTCTTTAACAAACTCTCATTGGAATTAAGAGATTTGTAGGTGATATTATTTCAAAATATTCTAAAAAATGGCTGAGGGGAAACAGCATTTACGGTATACAGGAATTTGAAGAAAAATTGTTACACCTCCATATAAATGAGTAAAGATGTGTAAATATGTGAGCAAATATGTGTTTATAAATATGTAGATATATCCCTTGTAGTATAGAATAAAACAGTATAAGTTAGTATATATTAGTATATTAAAGTTAGTCATTTTTAAAACCTATTTTTTATGGTCTTTTGTCTATTAAATGTGCATTGATTAATGACAAGAAAATATACTATACTAGCTGAAGTACCCGTGCTTCGCAAAGGGGCATAAATAAATTATGCACGGCCGGCAGGTTCGCGTGGAGGGGACAGGCGAGGTGCGGCGCGGAGTCCGTGTTTTATAGCACAAATTTAGGTTTTACTCGCTAAACGTTGGAGATACACGAACAGTGATAAGGACCTTTCGTATAGGAAATTACATTTTAAACCTCGTATATGCCATCAAAAAATTGCTATTTCTTAGCGTTCTCCTTTTATTTTAATTGGAATTATGAACATTTGAAATCAAAGGGCGTAGTGACGTCACTAAAATGGTCGCCATCTTTAAATAGTACAAATTATCGAAGTCAAAAGTAGCGTATATGTTAACCATATAAATAAGCTATATTCATGCAAAATGTAATGTAAATCGGACCAGTGATTCTTGCGTGATTGAGTAACACACAGACACACACCATTTCAATTTTATATATTAGAATGGATTATTATTCGCATAATGTGATAGAATTTTAATATTGAACGATTGTACTCAAGAAAGAAAATGAAGATATGTTTTAGACAACGACAAGAAGCAGAACTGAGATTTTAATGTGTTGTTTTAAAGCAGATATTTAATTTTATTTTAAGGTTTTATATGTTGTAAATTCAAGCACCTCCTTAGAGAATTTGACAAGTTTTTATTAACGCTGCAGAAGAGAATAGATCTATTTCTCGAAACATGTGCGACGGTGGTATGAATTAAATTAGTTACCTGAGAACATGATTGACATTCCTCCCCCACTAATCTGGAAAAAAGAAGATAACAGCATTAACGATTAAATTTCCACTTTTTGATATTTTTTAAACATTGAAATTGTAATTGTATTCCGGATCCGACTGGCCCCCCTCATTGGAGGACGGATGATTTATTTCTTTAATAAATCTCTCTCTCTCTCTCTCTCGCTCTCTGTAGCCTGCTAATTGTATAATCAATTGTATTGACAGGCGGACTTTCATTCGCCCTGTTTCTCACACGTACGTGAATTAATAAAAAAGAGTTAGTTACAATAATTTGAAAATAGGGAGTGACTTACCAAACACCCGGTGTATTACGGCAACAATATAGATAGTTATGTTACATATTATGATGTTCTTACAAGCACTTCAAAGACATTTTTCGTACTGCTGTATAAAGTTAAGATGAAATGTAAGGCAGATTGCATTAATACCACATTTCATGATCTGATTATGATAAGTGAAAGCAAACGTTGATTACTATCGCTAAGTACAGTAACAATTTAAGAGTGCATGTTTCTCCTAATAAATCATTTTACCGCCCAGCGAACAGCTGTCCATGGCCTCCTGAAACCTGCTTCATGTAGCTGCAAGAAGGGAGAAAAATGTTCCACATGACATTACGGGTTAGTATCTCAAGCCTTTGATGTAAACCGATTTCCTTACATTTATGTAATTATACCCACAGACTGGTTATAATAATTATTAAAACGAGTGTAAATTGCACGAGTAATCTACTGAAAGCAGCGGATATTCCACACCACAGCATTCAATAAGAGCTGTTTTATGGATCCTACTCGTTTCAGAAACAGTTAAGATACGGTGTGTATTTCTGCTAATTAAATTGCTCTCTCTCTCTCTCTCTCTCTCTTGGTCAAAAGTACCACTGAACTAGGATTTGTTACTTCGTTTAGGGGCTGCCTGGCCGAGGCGGTAAAGGCGTGCTCGGTTCGCCCGGAAGGACGTGGGTTCGAATCCCCGTTAGGAAGTCGTAACATTTACGAAACGAGATTTCCACTTCTGGAGGTGCATATGGCCCTGAGGTTCACTAAGCCTACACCAAAAATGAGTACCAGGTTAATTCCTGGGGGCAGAGGAGGCCGGGCGTAGAGCTAACCACTCGACCCCATAACGTGCCGAGGTTAACAATGGTGGAACACTTTACCTTCCACTCCTCCAAGGGCCTTCATGGCCTGTACGGAGATGACTTTGCTTTGCTTTGCTTTGTTACTCCATTTGTTTGCCAAGGCATTTTAAAGATCTATTTTGTCAAAATAAGAACGGTTTTAATACATTATTAATCTGCCTAAAAATTCCAGGAATCCAGAATAATACAGCAAAACGGGTAAATTAACAGTCTGCAGCAGATATAAACAAAAGAAATGGAATATCAAGAAGATTTGTTTTAGCCGCACACTGAGTATGCGAATTTAAATGGTGTCTCAATATCCTGATGAATCCGTCCAGTGCAACGGCATGAATTACATTTAGGTTACTTCTGAGTATATTATAGAATTCGACAGAGATGTAATCGGGCCCTTGGATCCGACTACAAGTCAGCCGACTTCCGTTCTGGTAGTGTTAGTGAGTAATATCTTAAGATCAAGTACCCTCCTTTAACACTAATCAGACGCCAAAAGAAAAAAAAAAGGAGAGTTGGGACATATCAAAGTTTATAATCTGCCATCTGTCTAGATAAAAATCCGTATTTTGGTCATTTTGGTAGGGGGAAAATCATTATATCTCAAATTGAAAGGATTAAGTTCCTTCTTTCTTGTCACGAAGTTATCACGTTCAATTAAAACTATCGATCACTTGATCACGTTTTGTTTGCCGGTATGAATACAGAAAAAACTGCATATTTACAAAACCAATTTTACATATTGAATCCCATTTTTCTCGCACTAAATTCTGTCAAATATAGCATATTTTGTACGCTATACGGATCGCAATTATATTGTGAAACCTGTGCATGAAAGTTTTGATTTCTTTATTTCTTCAGGAGGTAGAAATCTTCAAGTACCAAATTTGAGTACGTAAAAATTACATACATTTGAACATAATACGTCTCAGAATACAAATTATATACGGAAAAATTAATTCTTTTTTAGAAGTATTATCTAAATAATTTCAAATTGTCATTAACATTTCAATTAAACTTCACGAAAAAATTAGAAGTGAAATTTTCAAAAAATAATTCGAAAACTACTAATAATATATCGCCAGCCCCGTGGTGTAGGAGTAACGTGCCTGCCTCTTACCCGGAGGCCCCAGGTGCGATTCCCGGCCAGGTCAGGGATTTTTACCTGGACCTGAGGACTGGTTCGAGGTCCACTCAGCCTACCTGATTAGAATTGAGGAGCTATATGGCGGTGAGATAGCGACCGCGGTTTAGAAAGCCAAGAATAACGGCCGAGAGGATTCGTCATGCTGACCACACGACACTTCGTAATCTGCAGGCCTACGGGCTGAGCAACGGTCCCTTGATAGGCCAAGGCCCTAGAAGGGCTGTAGTGCCATGAAAAAAATAATATACCCTATATCAAATTACTTTCGTAATGTCTTTACTTGTATTTAGGGGAGATTACCACAAATTTGTATGAACATCCCAAATCATAGTACATAAACATGACATACAATATAGGAGTATAGAAAATAAGTTATATATGCAAAAATTAATACACAGTATTTTCCTCTCTTCTTATTTGATGTTTTTGTTTGTGACTTGTCGCCATTTATCAGGGTTTCGAACGCATAGAGTGCCTCTGGTTTGATGACAGTGTTGTAATGTTGTAATTTTAATTTTTTTTTTTTTACATATAGATTTTTGTTGTGTCTGTACCAAGTAAAAATGATCTGTTTATCTCCAAACTGTCCCCTTACTCCACGTGAATGCTGCGCCCTGCTTAAGTAACAGGATTTTTCTAGTCGACTATTCAATTCTACCCAAGCTAGCTTAATCATGACACATAATTAGACCCCGGATGTCCAGGCAGTAGTAGGTTAGAATGCAAACTAAGTAACAACAGGAGTAGCCCAAGGGTCAGTAATAGGGCCATTCCTTTTTCTTGTATATATTATTGACATTTATGTTATGTAGCGACAATGACATAAGTTTTAGGGGTTACGATGATCGTATCCGTAAGTTTATGCAAAACTCATAGCATAACTGTTATTCAGGATAGACTATACTGTACCTGTTACCCGTTTCAGTACTATCTGCGTCTGACGAGAAGCGGTACGGCACGAGTACGGACAGAACAGGTGTTTATTGTCAGGCCTTGAGACTTGAGATAGACGCATGCGTGGCGGCCATGTTCACCCTTCGCACCCATTACCCGCACCCATGTGATTTCTTGTCGGACGACCATAGTAAATTTGCATTCTAATCTATTACTGCCAACAATCCGGGCTCTTTTCCTTCTGATCTCCTGCGTCTCCTGGTCAAGTATAGGCCCTATAGATTTTAATTGTGGTCGCTATTAAAGAGCTCTTTCTTTACCTAAGACCTAGGGAGGGGCCAACTAGAAGGTGACGCGTTCTCTCTGGCCAGGAGATTCGGCGGGTTTAGTGGATTGTTGGAGTTTGATTCGGTGAAGGAGAGGGGAGGAGGTCTCGACCTCTTGGCTAAGTGCTTTATTGAATTTCAAGTTTTTACAGCTGAATTTCGGTTTACATGGTTATATGTTTTACATTTTCCTTTACAAGTTACAATATAGGTTTACTGTTAATATTTTACAATTTACAGTTGATAGTACGTCCATATCCCCCCTTTTTTTAAGTCAAATTGTTTTAAGTGCGATGTAAAATGATTGTTAGTTGATCTTTAAGTCTGAAGCTTAATAAGGTGAGACGGTTTGATATGTGAAGTGTGGTGCGGTAGGTGGAGAAGACTGAGTGAACTAATGGACTTCGAATGAAAAAAGTTTGTCTGTGTAAAAAAAAAAAGTGTTAATTGTTTTAGGTGCATTGATGAGGGATGTTAAATGGTTGTTAACTGATGTTTAAGTCTTAAGTTTTATAAGGTGAGATGTAGAGAGCGGGAGTAGTGCGTGAGAGGTGAGGGTGACGTATCAAGGGAAGAGGGAGGGGTGGGGACTTGACCCCACTCCAAAGAAGTTAGACTTGAGCATGTCTGCACGGAAAGGAAAAGGATTGGGAAGGTAGTGTGCTGACAATGGACAAGAGTATGTGTGACGTACATAGCGGAAGTGTGTTGCAGGCCACCTGTTGGGTCTGGTTTCAGCCAGGGTGGCTTGTAACACATGATAAGGAAAGGAACACAGTGTTTGTCAGCGAGGGTCGGTGAGATACGATACCAGTTCTCACGTGGCAAGGCTGGTGGCTGCTGTAGACGGGTTGGTGGGCGTGTGTTCCATGCCAGGGCTGTTGCAGCGACCAGTCTAATTATTTTTTTTAATTATTTTTTTAGGTGGTAGTCAGGGGTTGGGCTTTGGGTAGTTAGTAGTGCGGTATCGTCCTGCATGTGTGCTGGCTATCCGCGTACGTGTGGGATGATACTGAGTAGATGTAGGGGTAGTAAATGAAGTTAAGTAGTTTTAAGAGAGATGTAGTTGCTATTATTGCTTGTTTTCCTTTGTTTCGCTCTGTCTGTCTTTATTGCCTGTAAGCCGATGGTGTACACTAGGGTGGGCAATAAAGATATGTATGTATGTATGTATGTATGTCCATATCCCCCTTTTTTCATAACTTTATTGGGCGGTTATTAGGATTTACAATATTTACAGTTTTTATAGTATACATGTGTGCATGTGTGAGTTTGTTGCATTTTTCTTTGCACTCTCTATACTGTATCTGTAGGTGTTTAAAAGTGACGGCAGAAGTAGCTTCAGTACGAAACTTTTCGGCAGGAGTCATTACAGCATGCCTGTGATGAGACTGAACTGGCACATGTCTTCGGCCACTATCCGATCACCTTTTTACTTCCGTCATAATACAATAGAAGGACACATTGCTAACGCTTTCTTTTATGATGGTTTTTTTTTCTATTCGCTTTACATCGTACCGACACTGATGGGTGTCATTTATTTATTCATTTATGTATGTATGTATGTATGTATGTATGTATGTATGTATGTATGTATGTATTTATTTATTTATTTATTTATTTATTTATTTATTTATTTATTTATTTATTTATTTATTTATTTAGTTATTTATTCTTGGCGAAGTTAGGGTTTACGGCCCTCTCTTACACTTAACCACTTGCAATAATAATGCAAGATTGGAGAACAAATAAGAACGAAAAGAAAAATTTTAAAATAAATGTAAGAGAGTAATCATTCTAGAAAAACTAAATACTAGGGACAGATACGCAATGTTGTTGATACAAAATAAATAACAATTTAATCTGAATGCTGTCCGCCTCTGCGGTGTAGTGGTTAATGTGATTAGCTGCCACCCCAGGACGCCCGGGTCCGATTCCCGGCTCTGCCACAAAATTTGTATCTCCGACCCAGAGTCTGAAGCTCCAGGACACTGCCCTTGAGGCGGTAGAGGTGGGATCCCTCGCTGAGTCCGAGGGAAAAAACCGACCCTGGAGTGTAAATAGAGAAAGAAAGAAAGAAAGAAAGAAAGAAAGAATTTGAATGCTTAATACATATAATGTTATCTAAATAATTGCATCAAATGGTCATGTGAAATGAATTTATAATAACACTCTTATAATTGATAGCGGGAAATGTAAACCATTAAACTACAGCTGTGCGTTTTACATGTTAATTACCAAGCAAGATGGTATAAACAATTAGGGTCAGGTTACAAATTAGTAAGATAATGAGAGTGACAAAACTAATAAGAAAAATAGGAACAAGAATGACTGAAGTGCGTAATAGATAACAGCAAATCCCATTCACACAACATACACACAATGACTCACACAACTTAATTTTCTGTGCGTAGGAAAATGTTTCGTCAGGCACATTTGAATGTATGAGGGGAAGTAAAGTGCCGATTGTTCATTGGGAGTGTATCTCAGAGTCTCGACGCAGTAACTAGAAAAGAATGATTGTAGGAATTCGTTCGATTTAGTGGAATTTCATGACGAAATAAAACGGAAACTAGATGATAGGTAAGTATGAGTGTTCGTCGAAAGCAGTTGGTAAACAACTATCATTAGGTGAATATTTCTTCATGCGTAGCCACCCAGATGTATTGAAGAAAAATGGTGTAACATGAGCGTAATGTCGCAGTAGGAAGGCATATGTTTCATGGTGACGGCGAGATAGAATAGGGCTAAGGCTGGGAAGGCAGCGACTGTGGCTTTAATTGAGGTACAGCCCCTAGCATTTACCTTGTGTGAAAATGGGAAACTACAAAAAACCAACTTGAGGGCCGCCGACAGTGAGGTTTGAACCCACTGTTTCCCGAATGCAAGCTCACAGCTGAAAGACCCTAACCGCACGGCCAACTCGCTCGATCGAAGAAGACTGGAACATTACAAAAATGTACCGGGGAAAACAATACGCTGTCGTACAACCCTCTACGCTCCCCAAGTGGAATACCCGCCCCCACTATGTCACTTCTCTTATTCTCATAAGGTTCTACCACGGCATTCCATTGTTCTTTCATTCATTTTAACGGAAAATATATTTTTCGTTCGTTTCGGATACCAGCGGTTGTACAAACTAGCGGCCTACACTGGATTCGTACGGGAACAGTTTTCAATTTACTGTGATAGGCCTTACAAATATTTCTTTGAAGACGACATTAGTTACATTAAACTTTCTAAATACAGTAGCATCAAATCCATTAGAGGCCTAGCTCGATTTGTTTACCAGAACGTAACCCTCACCTCGAGTGTAGTTGTGACGCATGGTTGGCACCAGGAAGATGTGAAGTATTTGTACTGTATACACACACTGAGTAGCAATTTCCTTTCTTAATTAACAAACTGCTGGGTAATTATGTCTCTGGATAGGTTTCATTAACAGCCTGTGTAATTATAAGACCAGTTATGGAAATATAAGTGCAGCTTTTATTTTTCATCCTTCCTTCTTTCGCTCCACAAATAGATAAGCTACACTTGTAATGGCATTTTAAGAATATTTTTATTTTTCATAGAGTCCTTCACTTTCGGTAGTATTCCTTATCACTCATCGTTAAGGCGATCTGTGGAAGAGGTTTACACAATCTGTCTTCCCTTCTGTCAAGCGGACTGATGTCATTTTAATTGCACTCCCGCCAAAGGTTCTTAAGACCGTCTTCTTCGTTCTTCTACTGAGATGTTCCAGAGACTTGGAAAGTTATTTTTTGGGTGCTTCCCTCATTCCCGCGATTTTGAAATAAATATGCCTTGGAGCTGGGACCATACGAAAATTTGTGGAACGAAATAGCAATAAAATGTGTGACCGGAGTGTAACCTAGCAACCGTGCAAGCTATGACGTAAAGTATGGATGGCCAGGGAATGTTACCTAGCAACCGTGCAGGCAGTGACGTAAAGTATGGATGGCCAGACAATGTTACCCAGCAACCGTGCAGGCAGTGACGTAAAGTATGGATGGCCAGACAATGTTACCCAGCAACCGTGCAGGCAGTGACGTGAAGTATGGATGGCCAGACAATGTTACCTAGCAACCGTGCAGGCTGGCGGTCATCTGAAATATTAGGACACGTTCATGGATCCTTACGGAGTGCGCGGACCTGGCCTTTTAAAAGTTTAAGGAAGATATTACAAATACATAAATATAGATACAGGCATAATCAAAAATTAGAACATGGTTAACAAAATTAAAAGTAAAAACAAATAGAAACTTGACGTTTAAACATGACAAATCAGGCTACTATCCCTCATAAAATAGATCACGAGATCTACTGACTGCTCGTCATCTCGCAGAATGAGGGAGATGGAACTCGGAGGTTTTAGACTACGGCCAGGTCCGCGCACTGCGTAAGGACGTACTACAATCAGATGACCGCCTAAGTAGGTCTACACACCGGGGGAGGTGGGGAGTCTCGCTCGGGCTTGTGTTGGCACTAGTGGTTAGCTGGTGATTGTGATTTTTTCTATATATTTTTTTCCACCAGAGCCTCCGTGGCTCAGGCGGCAACGCGCCGGCCTCTCACCGCTGAGTTCCGTGGTTCAAATCCCGGTCACTACATGTGACATTTGTTTGTGGTGGACAAAGCGGGGGTGGGACAGATTTTTCTCCAGGTACTCCGGTTTTCCCTGACAACTTCCATTCCAGCAACACTCTTCAATATCATTTCATTTCATATGACATTCATTAATCATTGCCCCAGAGGAGTGCAACAGACTTCGGCAGCCGGCACAATTCCTATCCTCGCCGCTAGATGGGGGCCCCATTCATTCAATTCCTGACCCGGTCGACTGCCTGGAAACAGGCTGTGGATTTTAATTTTTCCACCACGTCGTAGTATGCCTGCTTCTTACCTTGGGTGGATTTGGTAGGCTAAGAAACACAGCGAAAGAATGAAGGGGTAATGGAAGGAAATGTAGACGAAACATGAAAGACTGACGAACTGAAATTGGTATTTTGTTCCTAGCTGGCCATAACGAGAAGATGATGATGAAGAAGAAGATGATGATGATGTTATTCATTTTACGTTCCGCTAACTACTTTTACGGTTTTCGGAGAGGTCGAGGTGCCGGAATTTTGCCCCGTATGAGTTCTTTTACGTGCCAGTAAATCTACTGACACGAAGCTGATGTATTTAAGCACCTTCTAACACCACCGGACTGAGCCAGGATACAACCTGCCAAGTTGGGGTCAGAAGCCCAGCACTTCAACCGTCTGAGCCACTCATCCCGGCAGAGAAGAAGAAGAAGAAGTTTTGTCATTTGCTAATGTCGGCTCGATTGACTGTCACAGATCACAGTGAACCGTTCACGGAATCAGAAAAGGAACCATTTGACCACGTAGGCAAACCTGGACCGTCAATGCTACAGAAGGCATTAAGCCCTGGAGAACTTAGTACTGGTTTCCGCATTCAAGATGTCGAGTTTTATGCATCTGCAACTGTGCTACCAGTTTTTACTCTACCCAAGACTCATCAACCAAATTGTAAGCTGCTCAAATATATGCACTTAGAACTAGTTATATTCACCCCAAGAGGCACTTGACTACTTCAGCTGGACCAATAGGGGGAAAAAAGGTAAGAAAACGCGTAATTTTAAAATTATTGCTTTCCGTTTGAGGTAGCTACAGAGACGGTCACAGCGCTTTAACCAAAGGGAATATTTGAAGAAGCGAAGTAAAGGAAAGAAATTACAATCGCCTGTTTTAAAAACAAGCTCCACTAAAGGGCATTGGGGGAAAAAAGAAACAAGCTGGTATGAAAGAGCGTTCCAGTTTCATTTATGCAGGAGCCTTCAAAGCTAGCCCATATGAATTATTACTCAGTGAAGAATTTCAACTCACCCCGATGGACAAGTCGTCCGCAAGTTAGTTGAATTTCAGAATAGCCCTTTTAAGTCACCATGCTGGGGAAAACAATTACCTCGACAAGCCAATGCTTTTACTTTCATCGGTAAAAGTCGTGGTGGTGGTTATAGTTTTAAGGGGAAATGCAATACTTGAATTCTTACCGAGCGAGTTTGCCGTGCGGTTAGGGTCGCGCAGCTGTGACCTTTCATTCGGGAGATAGTGAGTTCGAACTCCACTGTCAGCAGCCCTGAAGTGTCCGCCCCGCAAGGATTATTACATAATATGTTAGTTTCAATGCTGCTATTCTCACCTAGAAATGATTCTGGAGGAGAGATGTGTTCATTACGCGTGCCAGGGTCCAGCCCACCCGCCCCTAGAAGTAAATTTACTTTTATAACCTAAAATAGTGGTCCAGGTGCCATTATCCATTACTTCTGCCAAGGACCCCGTGCATTGTCCGACGTTACCAACCACTGCAAAAGAAAAAAAAAGACTAAAGAGGCGTCGGACCGTAACCTTACATTTTCTCAAGGCTTACGGCAAGAAATAAAGGTCATTTATTAGCTTTAACGTATTTTAGCACATCCAGGCCAACCTCCATCATGAGAACAGTGGCCCCTTCGGGGGCACACTCCCTTCGCTCTTTTCTATCTCTTTTCTACTGTCCGCGCGGCAAGAAAATAATAATATATATTACATATAGCCATATCAAACCAACAACCAACAGTTGGCAGCAATGCTATTCTACTCTCCTCCACTTACCACAGCCACTGCCTTCGTGATGTACAGGCCGTACTGTCGCTCTGATGACGTCACGCTTTGGGTGGGACTTGAAGGCGATACGCATCCACCCCGCTTGAATAACCCACCCGTTTAAATTAGTTGAGAAACTGCTAGAACTTTATAAAACCAAAAAGTATTCATAAATATTTATTAGTTCTGACATACGATGCATATCCTTCCCCGTAACGTTCTATTTCTCGCGTATATCCGTTGGTTTCCGTGAGTACAGGCTAACACTTTGAGACATATTCTTGCGATTTCTATTCATTTTCTAGTCAACTGGAACGTTTACATCATACACACTGATAGGAAACAAGCAACCAATTACCAACACAATATACTACAAATGTAAATAATTTCTGTACCACCAATTCAGTAGCTACAAGGAAGATTAGGAATAAGCTAACCTCCAACAATAACAAAACATTTACTGTCACTGTCATGAAATTCAGTTATTGTTATAAAATCCTTAATGGTAACCATTTGTAACAGGCTACCCTGTACATAGATCACAACATTTAAGAAACAAACTAGAAGTTCAAATATTACCTGCTGAATATTGGTGAAACGAGCAGGTGAGGTCTCCCTGAGAGAGACAGGTCGTGGTAGACAGATGACAAACGAGTTTGTGTATCTAGTGGTGCGATGAGATGGTGTCGATAAGAATGTATCAGTTTCTGACAGTGTTCCGAAATTGTGATTACAGTCGATCCTCGATATATCGAAACTCCATTACTCGAATTTCTCGATTTCTCGAAGCAAACATTTCCTTCCTTGAAGCAAAAAATTCTCTGTAACTCAAATTTTGTGCAACATGACTGAAATTTATGGTTTGTGATGTAAAAGTTAACTAGTGAAGAAAGCTTTACAGTGATGCTGGAAGCTAATATGACGGGAACCGAAAGATTAAAACTTTAATGATCGGAAAATCGGCGAGGGTGAATTAATTACCAGTCACGTACGAAAGCAACCGCCGCGGTCGCGGATAACAAGCTGCATTTACGAATCTCGGCTGCGTGGCATTGACGAGAAGTTTCAACGAGAAGGGAGGAAAGGTTAACAGTAACAAACAGAAGAGACTATCAGACGTGTTACCCCTCGAGCGCTCGCGTGGCGCACTGAGTGCTCCATTAAGTATGTTAATGTTTTCATCGAAGTTAAGTAAATTCAGAGCCTATATTCTATTTTTTATCGTTCATCAATTAATTCTTGAAATATTTTTCATAATATTAGTCTTTATTTTACCTCCCTAATTACATTACAATATAATATTGTTATCCCAACCTGGTAGCTATGTACAAATTCGTGAAGTTTACAATATTGTCAATCATATTTACGTCAATAATTTTGTGAAAAGGAGACAGTTCACTTGTTACACCCCGAGCTTCACCCTTTGGTCCTGGAAATATTTTGACAATATTTTTTTCTTTAGTCTTAGAGGATCCACTAGAACATTGTTTCTTCCATATACAAACTTTGTCTCTTCCTATGAGTCAATCACTTTTGGCTAACACAACTTCACCAGAACTTTCATCACTTGTCCCCGAGTCATAATCCTGTTCACTTTCTGAGTTATGCTCACTGAAAATTATTCCTCATTTTCAATTTCAGAATTGTCTTCCTCATTTTCACAGTCATCTGCTTTGTCGAAATCAGGATCCATCATTCAATAACCAGTTCAGCTGTGGACTTGACATCTTGCAACCCACAGAAAACTAATGCAAGACAATTCTAGTGAATACAGAAGTAATTTGTAAATAAAAATATACTTCCTTGATGACGCGCGTGGCGCACTGAGTGCGCCAGTTGTGACACGGTGAACTTAAAACGCAGTTTAGTTCGCTTCTGTTGGAGAAATATTTATTTGACTTTTCACACAGATAGCTAAAACTGTACTGTAGGAATACCTAACAACACAGGTCAGCAGATTGTTGCTGCGACAGTGGACATCCGTTTATTTAAACGTGGCGCATTCAGTGGCCTTCTGAATCCAACTTCGCAGGTTCGATCCTGGCTCAGTCTGGTGGTATTTGAAGGTGCTCAAATGCGTCAGCCTCGTGTCGGTAGATTTACAGGCACGTAAAAGAACTCATGTGGGACTAAATTTCGGCACCTCGACGTCTCCTAAAACCGTAATAGTAGTTAGTGGGACGAAAAGCAAAACATTAGACTATTTACAAAGATTTAAGCTCATTTTTAACATTACGCATTCGATGAAATTAAATTATGGTTTCTTTCTAGGAACCTTATTTTTTATTATTATTATTATTATACATACATACACACATTATCATTATAGACTGTTATGCCTTTCAGCGTTCAGTCTGCAAGCCTCTCAGAATTTACTAAACGTCGCCACAATCCTCGATTTGCAACTGGTGTTGTGGCCGCATTTAGTTCTATACCTCTTATCTTTAAATCGTTAGAATCCGAGTCCAACCATCATCGTCTTGGTCTACCTCTACTTCTCTTACCCTCCATAGCAGAGTCCATTATTCTCCTAGGTAACCTATCCTCCTCCATTCGCCTCCCATGACCCCACCACCGAAGCCGGTTTATGCGTACAGCTTCATCCATCGAGTTCATTCCAAAATTAGCCTTTATCTCCTCATTCCGAGTACCCTCCTGCCATTGTTCCCACCTGTTTGTAACAGCAATCATTCTGGCTACTTTCATGTCTGTTACTTCTAATTTATGAATAAGATATCCTGAGTCCACCCAGCTTTCGCTCCCGTAAAGCAAAGTTGGTCTGAAAACACACCGATGTAAAGATTGTTTCGTCTGGGAGCTGACTTCCTTCTTACAGAATACTGCTAATCGCAACTGCGAGCTCACTGCATTAGCTTTACGACACCTTGATTCAATCTCACTATGTTACCATCCTGGGAGAACACACAACCTAAATACTTGAAATTATCGACCTGTTCTAGCTTTGTATCACCAACCTGACATGAAATTCTGTTGAATTTCTTACCTATTATTATTATTACTATTATTATTATTATTATTATTATTATTATTATTATTATTATTATTATTATTATTATTATTATTCTACCGAGCTCGACAGCTGCAGTCGCTTAAGTGCGGCCAGTATCCAGTATTCGGGAGATAGTGGGTTCGAACCCCACTGTCGGCAGCCCTGAAGATGGTTTTCCGTGGTTTCCCATTTTCGCACCAGGCAAATGCTGGGGATGTACCTTAATTAGGGCCACGGTCGCTTCCTTCCCAGTCCTAGCCCTTTCCTGTCCCATCGTCGCCATAAGACATATCTGTGTCGATGCGACGTAAACCCAATAGCAAAAATTATTATTATCATTATTATTATTATCATTATTATTATTAAAAATAATGTATTCAGTACACATATGATTCAATTATGTGCTATACATGCTCAAAAACTGTATTCTCTATATCTCGAGATTTCGATAAATCGAAATAAAACTTAGCTCCCGAGATGATTCGAGATATCGTGGTCCCACTATAGATGAGATGTGGTGAAACTGACAGTACAAGTCGGGAGGTGAGCATGAAGAGAATGTTCGATGAAGAAGGCATAAAGCATGGAAATTACGAAATTACCAACCAAGTTTACTGCATGCAGATTTTATTATTATTATAATATTATTATTCTTTTCGTTTCAGCCATCTATGCGCTGCGATTACGCAACTTCCATTGCTTTCTCAAGTTCTTTCTCCTTCCTCTTTCGCCAGTATTCCTTCATCCGTTGGCTTGCTCGTACTCGTTCTTCTGCTGAGAATACTCTATTCTTCCTCGTTTTCTCATCAGCTAGGTCCTTCACTTCCGCAACTCTCTGCCTGAAGTTTTTTGTGTTTGTTATATCTTCTGCCGTGATCCCACATTTTTCTAAATCTCGGTGGACTTCTTTTACCCATGGAACTTGTGTTTTCTTGTTCCCCTGGAAGGTGAGGATCCTGTTGGCGAGTCTCTCTGATCCCATCCTTTTAATGAACGTCAATCTCCTCTTTTCCATTGTGGTGGTGATGTTTTCAAGTTGTTGGTATAGTTCTTGGTTTGGTCTCATGCGAAACATAAACTTGTCTGATGATTTTATGGGTCCAAGAATCATTCTAAGGAACCTCCTTTCTTTCTTTATTTCTTTCTTTTCCAAATCCGAGAGTCCCTTCGTGGCTATTGTCTCAGCTGAGTACAAACATTCAGGTTTGACTATCGTGCTGTAGTGCTTGGATTTGGCCTGGTAGGAGAGTAACTTAGATTTTGACATAATCTAAATGCAGTTTCCATCTTTCTTGCACGTTCTTGAATGTCTGCCTTTTCATTCATGTTTGGAGTCAAAATCTTTCCTAGGTACTTGAATTTTGTAGCTCTTTTGATGTCACCGTACTTGGTCCTCATTGTCCAGGTTGGGTCACTGGTATTTACGTTCATGTACTCCGTCTTCTCAAAAGATATATGCAATCCTGTTTTGTCTGCTGTTTCTTTGAGGACTTCAATCTCCTTAGTTGCAATTTGCAAATACTCTGCAAAAAAAGACTATATCATCTGCAAATGCGAGGCATTAAAATTTAAGCCCAGTTCTCTTGTGACCTAATCTAATTCCATTTGGAAAGTTGAACTTGTTCATTTCTTTTCGCCATTCCCTGATAACTTTCTCTAAACCACAGTTGAACAAATTTACCTGCGGTCGTGTGCTTTTTAGTGTTTGACGAATTAGGGTTGTTGTCTTATTGTCTAAACCAAATTCCTTAAGCACATCCATTAGTGTGTCCCGGTCTATGGAGTCGTATGCTTTTTTGAAGTCCAAGAATGTCATTATCACTTTCTTATCTGCTGCTAATGTCTTAGTTTTGATTAAGGTCTTAATGGTAAAAATCTGTTCTGCACATGACCGCCCCTTTCAAAAGCCAGCTTGATATTCTCCTAATTGTTTATCTATATGTTCTTCTATCTTACGCTTGAGTGCTATAGAAAGTATCTTGTAGGCTACTGGCAAAAGTGATATCCCTCTATAGTTATTGACATTCGTTTTGTCTCCTCGTTTTGTGCAGGGGGTGGATGATAGCCTCCCTCCATTCTTCTGGGATCTCTCCTGTGGACCAGATCTGTTAAAAGAGTGTTTCAAGTTGTTCCAGGAAGTTATCCCCTGCATATTTCAAAAGTTCAGCAACAATTGAGTCCTTGCCAGATGCTTTGTTATTTTTCAAGCTCTTGATGATTTCCTTTATTTCGTTCTTATCTGGCGTGGTCGATTCATGAAGTGTGCCTTCCGGTTTCTGGAACGTCAGTTTTTCTTGAGGGGGATCACAGTTGAGCAGTTCTTTGAAATATTTAGCCAAGTGTTCACAGTTCTGTTTGTTGCTCATAATCAGCTTACCTTGATTATTTTTGAAACAAATGTTGAGTGACGAGTAACCTCGAAATTTTGTCTTAAACGTCTGGTAGAAGTTCCTGGTGTTGTTTTTCTTGACATTCTCTTCTATCTCTCTCATCTGGTCTCTTTCGAGCTTTCTTTTGGCATTCTTGAACACCTTTGCTGTCCTTTTCCTTTGGATCTTAAATTCTTCGAAGTTCTGTTTGTTGGAGTTCCACTTGTTCCAAGCTTCTGATCGTCTTCGTAGAGCATCACCACACTCATCATTCCACCATGGATGTTTCTTCTTCTTAGCATGAAAAATTGTTTGTTTAGCTGCTTCCTGAATCTTTCGAGCTATTTTGTCCCACTCATAGGACTCCAACGTGTCAAGTTCTTTCTGATACTTCACTACTAATTCTTCGCTGATTTTGAGTTCTTCAATTCTGTACTTCTGTATTCTGAGGGGTTTTTTCTACGGTTAAAAGGTGTGGGATTCACTTTTATCCTTGTTAGTTTTCGGAATCAAAATTAGCACCTTTCTGCACTCTGGCATTCATTATTTCCTTCAGGCTGGTGGTCGCTACATGGTCAATTTGGAATTCTCCTAACATGGAGTTAGGTGATCGCCATGTCTTCATCCGCTTGGGAGCTCTCTTGAACGGAGTGGATATTATTTTCATGCCAAATGATTCACAAACATCTAGCAGTCTTTCATCATTTCTGTTTTCCTTCTGTGAGACACGTATGTTCCAACGATGTTTCGAAATTTTCTCTCTTTTCCAATCTGAACATTAAAATCTCCCACCAATATCCTGACACGTTTTTTCTGGGGTTCTGAACAGTTCTTCTTCAGGTTGTGACCAAAATTCTTCTACTTTCTCTGTATTCTTTCTGTTATCTTCATTAATTGGAGCATGAGCATTGAAGGTGGAGTACAATTTGTTTCCACTTTTGAGAGTTAGTACACACAGTCTGGGAGATGGAGATCTGAAGTCTACTATAGATTCTGTTATAGAGTTGTGAATAAAGAAGACTGCCCCGAGTATTAACACTGGATTCTTGGTTTTCTCTGACTTCTTAACTTTGATAGCTGGCCGACCTTTCAGTATTCTGTAGTTTCCAATAGCCGACACTTCATCTGAAATAAATCTTGTTTCTTGGACCTCTAATACTTTGATCTTATATTCATCGACTACCTTGATCAATTCCTTTTGTTTACCAACTTTCAAAAGGGTGTTCACATTGAGTGTGCCGAAGAAATGCTTCTCTTTCGTTCTGAGTTTGCGGGGTGATGAATCCTCCGACTGATCCAAACATGATAGTGTAGAGCCCCCAGAATCCTTTGCCGTACTTGAACCAAAACTTTGGCCCCGGATTTTACCGGCTGGGGTACTAGATTCCGTACGTTTTGCCATCATGGTAGTTGCGTGGTTTCAGGTTTGGGGATAGGGTAGAACCCCATCCAAAGGTACAACCAAGTTGGTGAGACCTGGAGTTATAGAACAGCCGTCCCTAACATGGAATCCTATGCTGACCAGGAACTCGCCCGATTCGGGAACGGTCGCACCTGGGTTTTAAGTTGCTTTTCTTTTCGGGGTGTGCTCCCTTAGGTTCTTCCGCTCTCTGTGTCGTTAGGAAATAGATAGATTTCTCTTCCGCCGCTGAGACCGTTGACCAGTTTCGCCTAGTAACCCTAGGTAGGGGCCCTATAACAGGGTACTACCATCCGGAGCCAGATGGACCCTGGGTTTTTACGAGGTTTATACTCCTCCCTCATCACTTGCAAAATGAGGCCCCGGGCTTGCGACCGGCAATGGCGGAGTTTTTGTTATTATTATTATTATTATTATTATTATTATTATTACACTGACTGACAGAGCAAATGCAACACCAAGAAGGAGTGGTCAGAACTTTATGCCAATTGCAGGGTAGACTGACGTTACTGAGGTATGCTCATGATGTGAAATGCGCCGCTGTGCTGCGCACGTAGCGAACGATAAATGGGACACGGCGTTGGCGAATGGCCCACTTCGTACCGTGATTTCTCAGCCGACAGTCATTGTAGAACGTGTTATCGTGTGCCACAGGACACGTGTATAGCTAAGAATGCCAGGCCGCCGTCAACGGAGGGATTTCCAGCAGACAGACGACTTTACGAGGGGTATGGTGATCGGGCTGAGAAGGGCAGGTTGGTCGCTTCGTCAAATCGCAGCCGATACCCATAGGGATGTGTCCACGGTGCAGCGCCTGTGGCGAAGATGGTTGGCGCAGGGACATGTGGCACGTGCGAGGGGTCCAGGCGCAGCCCGAGTGACGTCAGCACGCGAGGATCGGCGCATCCGCAGCCACAGCCAAGCGGTGGCAGCCCCGCACGCCACGTCAACCGCCATTCTTCAGCATGTGCAAGACACCCTGGCTATTCCAATATCGACCAGAACAATTTCCCGTCGATTGGTTGAAGGAGGCCTGCATTCCCGGCGTCCGCTCAGAAGACTACCATTGACTCCACAGCATAGACGTGCACGCCTGGCATGGTGCCGGGCTAGAGCGACTTGGATGAGGGAATGGCGGAACGTCGTGTTCTCCGATGAGTCACGCTTCTGTTCTGTCAGTGATAGTCACCGCAGACGAGTGTGGCGTCGGCGTGGAGAAAGGTCAAATCCGGCAGTAACTGTGGAGCGCCCTACCGCTAGACAACGCGGCATCATGGTTTGGGGCGCTATTGCGTATGATTCCACGTCACCTCTAGTGCGTATTCAAGGCACGTTAAATGCCCACCGCTACGTGCAGCATGTGCTGCGGCCGGTGGCACTCCCGTACCTTCAGGGGCTGCCCAATGCTCTGTTTCAGCAGGATAATGCCCGCCCACATACTGCTCGCATCTCCCAACAGGCTCTACGAGGTGTACAGATGCTTCCGTGGCCAGCGTACTCTCCGGATCTCTCACCAATCGAACACGTGTGGGATCTCATTGGACGCCGTTTGCAAACTCTGCCCCAGCCTTGTACGGACGACCAACTGTGGCAAATGGTTGACAGAGAATGGAGAACCATCCCTCATGACACCATCCGCACTCTTATTGACTCTGTACCTCGACGTGTTTCTGCGTGCATCGCCACTCGCGGTGGTCCTACATCCTACTGAGTCGATGCCGTGCGCATTGTGTAACCTGCATATCGGTTTGAAATAAACATCAATTATTCGTCGGTGCCGTCTCTGTTTTTTCCCCAACTTTCATCCCTTTCGAACCACTCCTTCTTGGTGTTGCATTTGCTCTGTCAGTCAGTGTATTATTATTATTATTATTATTATTATTATTATTATTATTATTATTATTATTATTATTATTATTATTATTTTGACAATACCTATCAGGGGGGCGTAGTTTACGCCAAACTTGCGTCAGTGACCCCAACACAATTTTTTTTAAACTGTCGGGCATTCCTGTTGGTAATATGTAAAACGAAACAATATATTATTGTGCAGGTACCTGCCATACGACACACACATCTGCGATGTACAAGCAGCTGTGTTAAGGTATCCTTGAGAGCACCAGGACGCAGCCAGGCAGCAGTGGCATAAAGCAGTAACCTTGACTTCCCGCAGATTGTGGAAATGGCAGTAGCAGACTAGTAATAATAATTATCATTTCCGACCCAGATGGAGACCATGTACAGTCGTGTCCTACTTAATAGAGGAACATTGCTTGAAGAACGAAGCTAGAGCTGTTTCATGGGTTATTTGGTTATTACAGAAGTGATCCTTAATATGCATATCAAATTTTATAACACTTCGTAAACTGATAGCTGCAAACTGGAGCACTCACGATCTGACACTATGTACAACCGCTTTAGCTCTTGTTTTATTCCGCTGATGATTACGCTGGTTGTGTCCCATTTGCGATCACTCAAATTACAGAAGCAAAAAGAATGCGAAGAACAGAATATTACACTTGTAGTATTTCTTGTAAGATTTTCATTCCATGGACTTGCTTTTTGTACTGTTGTTGTTGCTGTTGTTGTTGTTGTTGTTGTTGTTGTTGTTGTTGTTGTTGTTGTTGTTGTTGTTGTTGTTGTTGTTGTTGGGTACGAATCTTTTAACTTTGCTTTATTATAACTTGTAATGTTAAGCTAGTAGTAAGCTCAACCTATAGTATTGTAAGTCGTAGTGTTAAAGCACTGGAAATATTTAAGTTGTGAATGAAATTGTATGTGAAATGAAATGGCGTGTAGCTTTTAGTGCCGGGAAATCCCAGGACGGATTCGGCTCGCCAGGTGCAGGTCTTTTTATTTGACTCCCGTAGGGGAACTGCGTGTTGTGACGAGGATGAACTGATGATAAAGACAACACATACACCCAGCTCCCGTGCCAGGGAAATTAACCAATAATAGTTAAAATTCCCGACCCTGCCGAGAATCAAACCCGGGGCCCCTGTGACCAAAGGCCAGCACGCTAACCATTTAGTCATGGAGCAGGACGTTGTATATGATGATGCTGGATTTAGAATGTTAAACTAGTAGTATTTCTTGCAATATTTTCTTTCCATGGAATTGCTTGTTGGACTCATGTTGTTGTAGTAGTAGTAGTAGTAGTAGTAGTAGTAGTAGTTGTTGTTGTTGTTGGGTAATTATGTTTTAACTTTACTTCATTATTACACTACTGTAAGTGACCATTGCCACCGGGATATCTCCCAATTGCGATGTATTTGTTAATAATAATGATAATAATAGTAATCACCATTTGGGGTCACTATAAAATTACCACCGGCCTATCAGGATTGTCCAACGTCCATGCAGCAGGGGAACTGCTAATTAAGACGTACTGCGGATAACCGTGTGATAAGGCTAGACTCAGGGATTCTCCCATCCCGTCCCCCCCCCCTCTCTCTCTCTCTCTCTCTTGAACTGTTCCTGAGATAATATCAGTCTATAAGGTCGTAATACTGAAAGAAGCATCCTGACATTTCTTAGAGAAATGTCCGATTACTACCTGCCTGGGTGGGAATAAGGGAGTAGGAGGCATGGTTGCCATGGAAACGTGGGCTGGTCCACTGCGGTTGCCATGGAGATAAGTCTACTGGCCTGCTCATGTTGCTTGTAGGTGCCAAACCTCTCATTTCTGCGTTGTGTGCAACAGAACACAGCGGTCTGAACGAACTAACAAGTGAGCTGGTGAGAGGGGAAGGAGAGAGGAATGCAGAAATGTGGCAACACCGTGCAATACTCCTCCCTCCAGCCCTATCTGTCAGAATGTTTCTATCAATATTATGTGTATAGTTTTCAAGATGCTTAGTCCAGCTGTACGACATACATCGTTGATGTATACCCGTAATACTGAAAGAAGCATTCTGACAGATAGTGCTGGAGAGAGGAGCAATGCATGGTGTTGCCACATCACTGAATTCCATTCTCCTTCCCCTCATTTTCGGCTCAGTTGTTCGTTCGTTTAGTCCGCTCAGAGTGAGAGGTTTGGCAACTCCAAGCAACTCGACCCGGCCAGCAGGCTTATCTCCATAGCAACCGCAGTGGGCACGCCCACGTTTCCATGGCAACCCTACCCCTACTCCCTTCTCCTCACCCAGGCAGGCACTAAACGGACCTTCCTCTAAGAATTGTCAGAACGCATCTTTCAGTATTATGACGATAGCTCATGTTGTTTACTGTATCTGCACGCTTATTTAAGACATGGAGCTCATTGTGACGAAAAGAGGCAAGCCTTGTACTTTATACAGGGTGGTCAGAAACAACTTGAACTCGGTATATGAGCGTTAGAGGGTTGGTCATACTAATAAATAATTGGGGGAAAATAATTAGATATCTCGAACCGTTGTCATTTTTTCAGCTGCTGAACGTAGCCAATCAGGTAGCTTCGCGGGCGAATTCAAATGGACGGTACTGCTAAATTTGAACGAGGTTTAAGATTGGCTTGAGAACACCAATCGAAGAATGGAAAACCTTCCCGAGGGAAGGGATTGAAACACGGACAGGATCGCTCTACGGTAACACCGGTGTGTTTGTGTTTGACGCTGAATTCTCGTCATGACTCTCAAGCCAGGCCTTTTTTTTTCTTTTCAAATACTTAAAATTATCTACCTATTCCAGCTTTGTATCACCAATCTGACATTCGATTCTCTTGTGTTTCTTACCTACTGACATCAATTTAGTTTTGAAAAGGCTAATTTCATACCATACTCATTGCACCTATGTTCAAGTTCCAAGATATTAGACTGCAGGCTTTCGGCATAATCTGTCATTAAGTCGTCAGCGAAGGCCAGACTGCTTCCTACATTTCTACCTAACTGAATCCCTCCCTGCCACTTTATACCTTTCAGCAGATGATCCATGTGAACTACGAACAACAAAGGTGAAAGATTACAGCCTTGTCTAACCCCTGTAAGTACCCTGAACGAAACTCATTCTACCACTCATGCAGCCCAATTGTCAACATAAATGCCTTTGATATAAATGTTCAGTCCGTCAGCGATTCCGCAGGTGGGATCCTCAACAGCTCTGCCATCAGCTGTCATAGATGGCCTAGGCATCACTGAAGAGGCATACTAGGGAAATGAGGAGTGAGGTAGTTTCCCGTTGCTTTCCTCACCGAGCCAGATTTGCTATTACATATCAGTCTGCCAAGCCCACTGAAATGCATACACCAACCGATCCTATGAGCAACATTTTCACACCATTCATAGCAGGGACTAGCTGCATAAGGATTGGCATTACTAGCATCGCTCATACCTCAGTCACTTTCATATTGTCAAATCCAAGGATAAGACAGAGACAGGTCTATGAAAGTAACAAAATTGCTCTAGCCTATACCAGAAGACATAGTGCACTGTACCGAGCTCGATAGCTGCAGTCGCTTAATTGCGGTCAGTATCCAGTATTCGGGAGATAGTGGGTTCGAACCCCACTGTCGGCAGCCCTGAAGATGGTTTTTCGTGGTTTCCCATTTTCACACCAGGCAAATGCTGGGGCTATACCTAAATTAAGGCCACGGCCGCTTCCTTCCCACTCCTAGCCCTTCCCTGTCCCATCGTCGCCATAAGACCTATCTGTGTCGGTGCGACGTAAAGCAACTAGCAAAAAAAAAAAAAAAAAAAAGTGCACTGTAAACACTAGGTCCTGCCAGCATTTTTTTTTTTTTTGCTAGGGGCTTTACGTCGCACCGACACAGATAGGTCTTATGGCGACGATGGGATAGGAATGGCCTAGGAGTTGGAAGGAAGCGGCTGTTCCCTTAATTAAGGTACAGCCCCAGCATTTGCCTGGTGTGAAAATGGAAAACCACGGAAAACCATCTTCAGAGCTGCCGACAATGGGATTCGAACCCCCTATCTCCCGGATGAAAAAAATATATTTTTAAGAAACAAAATAATCGTGTTTACAAAGGAACCAAACTAAAGCAATATTGGCTCTGTTTTGAGAATACAGTACATGCGAATTGAGAAATTGCTGGACAAGTCCTTTATTTTAATAGTGTCGGTTTAACTGGCCATTTCTTTATCCGATTAAGGACCCGGTGCCGAGCAGGCAGGATGTTTATCCTCTGTATATTTCACGGGTGGTAGAGGAAACTCTGAGTTTTATTACAGCACACAGAGATCAATCTTGTGTTAGCTCTTGTATAGCGTAGATAATGCTGCGTACGGTGAAACTTTGACAACATAAATTAGTGTCAGTTTAAGATTGTAAAGAGGATGTGATGAAAGATATCATTATGAGTAGACTAAATGGCCATACATCACAAAGAGAGCTCTAATAAACCTTCGAAAGAAGGAGGCAAAGACCTTCGCCGTTTATTGACCTTTTGTTACTCATTGCGAACTGTTCTAGAGGGGTTTTTTTTCACTTTGTCTATCCTTCACCAGCCATTATCTTGTCTATCAAGTAGGAACCTACTTTGTCAGTGCGTTGGTAACTTCCGTGTTCTGGCACTGGACAATTTAATTCCCACTTCCTGTTTGAAGAAGCTACCTGGATGTCTGAGATAAACACTTTGTCACGCAGCTTAACGTAATTTGCTTGAAGTATGGGACGAGAATGTTAATAATTTGTCGAGCTAAAATTGAATTTTCGGTGTACTTTGAACTCAGCGCTACCATAAACAGTATAACAATGGCGTTATAACCAGGGCTTGGGTTCTGATGACCTTTTAACTGATTCGTCATTTTCTGCTGTTTAAATGTTGAAAGCATTTCTTAGCAAAGTAGGGCTCCCCATAATACTATAATAATATAATTTCGTGTGGCTATTTCTAGCCGAGTGCAGCCCTTGTAAGGCAGACCCTCCGATGAGGGTGGGCGGCATCTGCAATGTGTAGGTAACTGCGAGTTATTGTGGTGGAGGATAGTGTAATATGTGGTGTGTGAGTTGCAGGGATGTTGGGGACAGCACAAACACCCAGTCCCTGAGCCAAGGGAATTAACCATTTAAGATTAAAATCTCCGACCCGGCCGGAAATCGAACCCGCGACCCTCTGGACCAAAGGCCAGCCACTAACCATTTAGCCATGGAGCCGGACTTTCCTTATATTAACACTTAGTTACTTACAAAGATTCCCATTAAGGAACTTTCACCCCATCAACGCAGTAATTAAAACTGAGAGGACTTTTCGTATTTGTGAAACTCACAACCTGTCTTTTAACCCCGTTTATCACTGTCCTCCTCACAAAATTATCGAGGTAATTTTGCAGTTCTTACCAAGGTTAGCTGATGGAGGAATGGGCTGATGTGGGAATGAAGTGGAACATTTAGAATGAATCAAATGCGCCGGGTGAAGTTTAGAGCCAATTGAACAACTTATGATATTGTAGACTAAATCACCACAGCCAAATATTGGACCGTGCGTCTAGGGTCGCATAGCTGTGAGCTTGCAATCGGGAGATGGTGGGTTCTAATCCCACCGTCGGCAGCCCTAAGGTGGTTTTCCGTGGTTACTCATTTTCACACGAGGAAAATGCTACGGCCTCTAGTTTCCGACCTCTATCTTCCTTTGCCTAGCCCTTTCCCATTCTCGTGTCGTCGAAAAACTTCGATGTAACAGGGCGATGTTAAACCACTAGTAAAATAAAATATACCAATTAGAATATCAGAATGTTTTAAAAAATTGGTGTGGGAGGAATAGCCTACATTTTATAATTCAACTTCAGTGGTAAAATCCTCCATGGTTTAGTCAGTAGCGCGCCGGCCTCTCACCGCTGGGTTCTGTGGTTCAAATCCCAGTCGCTTCATGTGAGATTTTTGCTGGACAAAGCTGAGGTGGGACAGGTTTTTCCTACGAGTACTCCGATTTTTCCTGTCGAATTTCATTCCATCAGCACTCTTCAATATCATTTTATTTCATATGACATGCATTAATCATTGTCCCAGAGGAATGTGACAGGCTTCGGCAGCCGGCACAATTCCTATGTTCGCCGCTAGATGGGAACTTTATTCATTCCATTCCTGACCCGGTCTCAAATCCAGCAGTTATCTCTACTGAAAGTAAAAGTGCACAACTGAAATAACATTTCAAACCAGACCTACTGTACATAATGTAGGCAGTCGTAAGTCTGTTAAACGAAGAAGGGAGATAGAAGCAGTGTGTCAGAGCGATCTCTTAAAGAGAAATGTTTATGTTCTGGTAGCCAATTCGGAAACTCTGGACGAGCCATCTGGGCTACGTAATCGATCGTCCGACCGGGAGTAGGTTCACCTATTAGGTATTCATCTTTACCGCTACCAGTGCTGGCAATTAAATTATCCCTTTTTCCACGTCAGCTGCGAAGAACAACATGCTGACAGGAGACTCGGCCCTGGAAATCAGACCATCTGCCCTTCAAACTGCATCGTACAGAATGAACAGGGAAGGATTAAAAAAAAGGAAGATATTTTTCAATATTTCGTAGTAATTTAATATTTCCTTCTCTTCAAATTCGTGCAACAACAACTTTTAATATCCTCAATACTGTACTTAAAAAGTTGAAAATCCACAGCCTTTTTCCAGTCACTCGACCGGGTCGGGAATGGAATGAATGAAGTCCCCATCTAGCGGCGAACATAGGAATTGTGCCGGCTGCCGAAGCCCGTCGCACTCCTCTGGAGCAATGATTAATTACTGACAGATGATATCTGTAACGATCGTGAAAAACTGAGTAACTGACAATGCATTTCCTAACCATAATTTTCTTTAAGACTGGTCACGCCTCTCAGCCACGTACGGATATGCAGTCCATCAGAACAATTGCCGTTGTGTTCATTTTCATATGCTTATGTGTACAGGATTCCCTCCTACAGTATAATGCATGTAAGATTAATTTTCCTGTACACATAGGCATAGGAATATGAACACAAGGACAATTGCTCTGATGGACTGCATATCCGTACGTGGCTGAGAAGCGTGACCAGTCTTAAGCAAAATAATGTTTAGGAGGTACATTGAGAGTTACCCGATTTTTCACAATCGTTACAGAAATGAAATGATATTGGAGAGTATTGCTGGAATGAAATATGACAGGGAAAACCTCCGTAACCGCAGAAAATCCTCTCCCGCCTCCGTTTTGTCCAGCACAAATCTCACATAGAGTCACCGGGATTTGAAACACGGAACTCAGCGGTGAGAGGCCAGCGCGTTCCTGCCTGAGCTACGGAGGCTCGTACTTCTAAAGATATCAGGTTCTCCAAACCATTAGTAAGTTTGTCGCCTTGTTTTTTTTAAAAGTTTGTTTCCACGATAACTCTCCGATCTTATTTATTAAGAAGAATTTTTCACTTGCCCGCCTCTGTGGTGTAGTGGTTAGTGTGATTAGCTGCCACCCCCGAAGGCCCGGGTTCGATTCCCGGCTCGGCCACGAAATTTGAAAAGTGGTACGAGGGCTGGAACGGGGTCTACTTAGCCTCGGGAGGTCAAATGAGTAGAGGTGAGTCCGATTCCAACCTCAGCCATCCTGGAAGTGGTTTTCCGTAGTTTTCCACTTCTCCTCCAGGCAAGTGACGCGATGGTACCTAACGTAAGGCCACGGCCGCTTCCTTCCCTCTTCCTTGTCTATCCCTTCCAATCCTCCCATCCTCCCATCCTCCCACAAGGCCCCTGCTCAGCATAGCAGGTGAGGCCGCCTGGGCGAGGTACTGGCCATTCTCCCCAGTTGTATCCCCGAACCGATGTCTCACACTCCAGGACACTGCCCTTGAGGCGGTAGAGGTGGAATCCCTCGCTGAGTCCGAGGGAAAAACCAACCCTGGAGGGTAAACAGATTAAGAAGAAGAAGAAGATTTTTGCATTTACAAGTGTACATTACATAGTAAAATAATGAGCAAAATTGTTACCTAAGTTTATGCAGTTTAAAAATTGTTTGTGCATTTTTTTTTTTTTTTTTTTTTTTTGTTGCTTGAAACACGATTTAAAATATTTATACTTTATAAAGTGAAACATGTATCATTCAATTTTTTCAACATTCTACAGTAAAGTGCATTTTACCATAAAGTCCTAGAATCGATTACTGCCTCGCGTAAGGAACGGCGCTTATTCGGTACGTAAGGAAAACTGACGAGCTGTCTGATATAACAGGAATCAGAGCCGTTCATAAAAAGTCAAGCAATCGCCTCTTAGGACAGGTAGGGAATACCGTGGATATATTTTAAGCAACAATCCACAGGGTAAAACATCCCGTGAATGGCATAAAATTTATTCTAGCCAAAGTAAGGAAGGACTTTAAGAAAATAAATTTGCTCAATTTAATCATGGATATGCGTGTTCGTAAAATGTTTCTGAAGACTTCCGCGCGGAGCGTTACTCTGTATGGAAGTGAAACATGGACACACACACACACACACACACACAAACTACGCAGAAAGAAAGAGAATAGAATCTTTTGAAAAGAGAAGTGACGGAAGAACGGTGAAGGTGAGGTGGGTAGATCGAATCACAAATGAAGACATTCTGAATTAAAATAGGTTTGTTTTTGTTTCTTTGCTTTACGTCGCATCGACCCAGATAGGTCTTATGGCGACGATGGGACAGGAAAGGGCTACGAGTGGGAAGGAAGCGGCCGTGGTCTTAATTAAGGTATAGCCCCAGCATTTGCCTGGTGTGAAAATGGGAAACCACCGGGCGAGTTGGCCGTGCACGTAGAGGCGCGCGGCTGTGAGCTTGCATCCGGGAGATAGTAGGTTGGAATCCCACTATCGGCAGCCCTGAAGATGGTTTTCCGTGGTTTCCCGTTTTCACACCAGACAAATGCTGGGGCTGTACCTTAATTAAGGCCAAGGTCGCTTCCTTCAAACTCCTAGGCCTTTCCTATCCCATCGTCGCCATAAGACCTATCTGTGTCGGTGCGACGTAAAGCCCATAGCAAAAAATGGGAAACCACGGAAAACCATTTTCAGGGCTGCCGACAGTGGGGTTCGAACCTACTATGTCCCGAATACTGGATACTGGCCGCACTTAAGCGACTGCAGCTATCGAGCACGGTTTAAAATAGTTTGAGAGGCGAATCATTTGTGAAATTTGGTCCAGATGAGACATTGACTAGACACAAAGTGAGGGCACCCCGGGTGTTGTTCGGTTGATTTTGAAGGGAAGTGTAGGGCGTAAGAATAGTAGCATAGAGGCAAAGCGTGAATGTTACAAATAGAATTAAATGCAGCAATTATGTAGAAATATAGAGGATTGCGCAGGATAAGATGGCATGGAGATCTGCTTCCTACCAGTCTCTCCCCTGATGACCCGAACAACAACATTAAAGATTGGGAAAGATCTGACGATTACTGTGATCGGCTGGAAACTTTGATACGATTTCACTGTACATTTCTATTTTCCGTATGAGGCATTAATGGAATCCTAAGTTCACTTTTTTGTTTACGAACAACTCAACTGCTGTAGCAGTACAACGTATCGAATATAGAAAAGTAAGACAGATGACACTGAATGTAGCAGGCACACTGTATTACAAAGCAATAGAGAACAAAATTCTAGGTAGGCCTATAGGCCTACAGGTAACCAGCGTATGAAGCCAAGGCCACCTGTAACCACACAGGAATTTGCAGTGTTCCGTAAAAATGTAGCCGGCTATGACAGGTGGCCAAGTTACAAAGATGACCAACGTCAAACGCGTATCAAAACCGGTTTCTTTCTTACATATGCAGGCTATTCCTATACAAGCAAATCTCATTTTTCCTCGCAATAAAGATGTCGAATAAATATTTCATTCAGATTTAAATTCCCGTTTGTTTATCATGAACATCTTAATTTTCTTGAATAGGCTACATTGTAAAGCTTAATATTAATCCTTTGCTTTGCGTTGCTGAAAGAGCATTTTAATCCCAGAAGGAATAAAAAATAGTAGGGGAGAGTGTTGCACCTTGGAGCAGTTGCATTATCTTTGATATTAGTAAACATTATTTGGATCAGTTAAGTTGAGTTCATTACTTTGCCACCCTGGGCAGCACAGTTTGTCTGGTGGTATCCATTGTGGTTTCAAGTGTAAAGCATTTTGGTGGGTAGGCCTACTTGAAAGTATTTTTAAAGTGATTTCAAATTGGCATATTAGTAGTTCCCACATGTAAAAGAGATTCCTTCGATATTTACACTAAGTTAGTATGTAAATGGGCTAACTTATACACATGTTACATTTTTGTTCTACCTAGCCTATAAAAAGAAATTCATGTTTTTTTTTTTTTTTTCTGAACTGTCTACATCGTGTACCTTGGAACATATTCCAAGGTACAATAGGTGTTCCAAGGTACACTATGTTCTTTCAGATGCTATTTTGAAACATTATCTTGTTCTTATTCTGTATTCATCTGAATCCAACTCAGTATTAATAGATCTAGACCCAATAATCTGAAGTTGTCTACATATCTTGATCTTCTCTAATAGACGTCCTCTCGTAACACCTGAAATTATCAGGCCCTTCCCCACAGCTGAAAAAAGGAAACCAGGGAGTAGCCTACCATGGGAAGAAGGAAATGGAAGTCAACAATCCTAACAGCTACTCCTGACAAATGTGATCCCCAACCTAACTTGTCCACTATGAAAGAAAATAATGGATCTAAAACTTCGACTGCAAAGAAACGGATTGCAAGGAATATTTTCCATTCAGAAGAAGAACCTGATTTTGTGTCTAGTGGTAGTGAAGCAGTTTATGCAGCTGATGTGCTGGAAGAGCAGCAAGAGGATGACTTCGCATTAGGCCTACACTTTGATCGCCTATGTCTTCCAGGAGTGTCTGTTCTGATTCAATTTCAAACAAAAAAGGCTCTCGTACATGCATCCACAGAAATGGTGTCCCGTCATAAACAATCAACACCGCCCCACTCCAGTACTGAAATGGAGGGGAGCGAGTTAACGGGTAGTGTTGAAGGCCAGTCCAGTATCGAAAAGAAGGGGAGAGAGTGAACGGGTAGTGCTGAAGGCACAGTGTATGCATTGCTATACATCCACCAATGTGCCCATTTCAAACACAAAAGTCTTGTTGCGGGCTGTCTACCTGCAGCAATACTTTAAGCGAGGAGGTGGGGGTAGGGCATACTTTGTTTATGTCGGGACACCATTTCAGTGCATGCGTGTACATTATGTTGGTAAAATACATGAATATGAGAAATGTTGCTCCAAGTATAAAATTCATCTTTGATAACGATAATGATGTTCCCGAGGAAGACGTCATAATGAAATTGCGTCAGCCAAATGTCTCTGGTGGTATCCAGCGACAAAAGACACAGATGCACTTTGAAATAGATTTCATAACTTCCAGGTACAACGTTCACTGAAAAAAATCTGTGTTCGATTGTTATGTTTCTATAATATGAAGGGAAACTGATAACAAATCTAGTTCAATCTGATTCCTTTTATTTTCTTATTAATAGTTATTTTCACCAAATTGTTTAAGTCATTCTTTTAGAGACTTGTAATGAGAGAATAATACTGTGTCCAGTGATACAACCTGTTTGATATTATGTATACATGTACAGATGAATAACAATGGCATTTCTTGTGAAAAAATAACATTTTTGTAATATTCAGTAATTCTGTCATAACTTTTAAAGTTGTTCCATGGTACATGACTATGTTGCACCCTGGAACATGTTGCAAAGTTCAACAAAATGTACACACAAAAAAAAACTTAACTCTGACACTGAGCACAGTGCAAAATAGGTGGAAAGACCTGTATTAATGAGGAATAATAAGTAGGATTCACGAAATACAAAACAAAACAAAAAAGAAATTTAAAAAATTAAATTTAAAAACTGTTCCAAGGTGCAACACTCTCCCGTAATGCAATCCCTTAAGGAGATTATTTTCTAGTAGTTCAACGTCGCATTAATACATCGCAGGCTTTCCGCGACGCAAGGATGGCAAAGTCCTAGCAATGAGAAGGTCGTGACCTTACCTAAAGTAGAGAAGAAGAGTAGACTGATTGAACGTAGAATGAAAAACAAAAACGTGGATGATAAATGAATTTCATAGGCTATATAAGTTATATGAGATCGTTTTATTATTATTATTATTATTATTATTATTATTATTATTATTATTGGTGGACTCAGGATATCTTATTCATAAGTTAGAAGTAACAGACGTGAAAGTAGCAAGAATGATTGCTGGTACACACAGGTGGGACAATGGCAGGATACTCGGAGTGAGGAGATTAAGACTAAATTAGGAATGAACTCGATGGACGAAGCTGTACACATAAACCGGCCTCGTTTGTGGGGTCATGTGAGGCGAATGGAGGAGGAAATGTTACCTAGGAGAATAATGAACTCCGTTATGGAGAGTAAGAGAAGTAGAAGGAGATCAAGACGACGATTGATTAGACTCAGTTTGTAACGATTTAAAGATAAGAAGTGTAGAACTAAATGAGACCACAGCACTATATAGTTGCAAATAGAAGATTGTGGCGACGTTTAGTAAATTCACAGAGGCTTGCACACTGAACGCTGAAAGGCTAACGGTCTATAATGATGATGTATATTATTATTATTATTATTATTATTATTATTATTATTATTATTATTATTATTATTATTATTATTATTATTATTATTATTATTATCGGAGAAGGATAGCTGCCGTATAACGGAGAGCGGCTTTACGTATTGCATGTGCATACCGCACTGTTTCCGAACCGGCAATCCTCACGGTGGCAGCAATAGCCCCAATAGACCGACTTGCATTGGAGCGGCATGAAATCTGGCGTACCAAAGGAGAGCTGGGAAAGAAATGTGCAAAGAAGCGCGCCTTCAGTCAACTGATGAGGCGATGGCAACTCAGATGGGAAAGTGACCCTCGAGGCAAATGGACCAAGCGACTGATACCACGCTTGGATATCTGGGTTGAAACGGTCCATGGTGAAGTAAATTACTACCTCACGCAGCTTCTAACAGGACATGGATATTTCCGGAAATTCCTGCATAAAGTGGGCAGAGCGAGTGACGCAGCATGCATATACTGCGATGATACTGACGACGTATATCACACTTTTTTTTGTATGCGGCCATTGGACAATTCAGAGAAGATGTGTGGAAACTGAACTAGGAGAATTGACAACAGATAATGTTATTTCGGTGATGCTGCGAAACCAGGAATCCTGGGATCGCATGGCAGTACATGTGGAGGACATCCTTCGTCAGAAGAAGAAGGATTTGGAAGCATACGAACGTTCGTAAAGAAGAAATGAAGAAATAAGACGTCTGAAAGACAAAGCACGATATCACCCTGAAGTAATGCGAGAGCGGTTCCGGGGTGATGACTCACATCGTGGGAAAAGGGTGTGTGGTTTTTAGTGGGTAAGAATCCCACACACTTGTGGAGTGCGGACCCTTCACAAGTGTCTTTTTGAAGATTTTCCACAATCCCTCGTAAAAAAAAATATTATTATTATTATTATTATTATTATTATTATTATTATTATTATTATTATTATTATTATTATTATTATTATTATATTTAGCTAAGATAAACTATCTAGCCACGTGTTTTTAGTAAATTAGCTCTGTATTTTCGCCACTGTCGGACTAGTAATCCAATGTAACTCCACTTTACAACAGCGTTAGCAGTGTACACTAGCAACTGGCGAATGGCACTAGTCATTGGTTCTCTCTTTCTCTCTCTCATTTATCGTCGACAGGGCGAAGAAGGTGTTAGTTAAGTCCTACACAAGATTTCGAAGAAAGCTGGCCGTGCACTATTTCCCACAAAAATCAAACGAACTATAGCCTATATCTTGATATTCCCGTAATCCCCACGATCCCCTCAATTCAGTTATTTTGAAACACTATATGTAAGAAAATCCATATCTGAATTGACAGCTCCATTCAAATAGGCTACGCCCAGACATCATAATTATTTCACCTGAAACGAAACTTCGATTTTGATACATTTGATTTTTGAAAAAATTGACAAATCGAACTTCAAAACGTAGACTATATTTTAATTCAAATCTGATCATGAGTCTAAAAACAATCCCCTTAAAACGAATGGCGTTGGAAACAAGAATTCTTCGGGTCTTTCTGTAAACTCCCGACCCGCTTCGTGTTTTTAAAATTGTATGAACCCTACAACCCTTCCTTAAACTGATACATTTTTAACTTTTAACTATATTAAAACATGTGCGGAAATGTAGGCTACTTGTTAATAGAAGCCAAATACTGTAGGCCTTATACGTGGACAATAAATGTGCTCCCTTAACGATCTGATTTATATTCTATAATAACCAGCCTACAACCGCACCGTAGCAAACAATTTGGAAATACATATTAGGATAAATTTTCTGCTTTTTCTGCTCCACGTCATAGACCTACTAACGTAGACAGGTTTCCGGCGAGACACTGAATTGAGCAATACATGGGACAACACATCGGAATGACCAAGAAGCCCAAATCCGAAGTATGTATCGGACAAAATGTAGCCTATATATTTCTTGATAAACTCTACTACTTTCCAGACATTCTGTATTGCCACAAGGACAACGTTTAAGTACATCAAAAAGAGGTAACAAAACTAATCTTGAACATCTACCAGGCCTGTTAGATAAATAACTCCAAAAAGTCGAGGATTATTAAGACAATATAGGCATCATTAAAATATTTAGAAATACAAAAAAGTAGCCTACATTCAGTATTTGGATATTAACGGGAATATAAAGGTAGGCCTAAAACAGTCTATAGTTTATTACGAAAGTGGGCATTTCCAAGAATGTGATTTAGCCGTCTTGGCCATTAAATGCTCCGTCCAAATTGTTAGAAATCATCTTTACAGTATTGCATACTCCAGAAAACTCTTCATGATTAAACATACATTTTACATTTAAGTGTTATGGTATACTTTGTCAGATTTAGTCAACCTATCATTGTAAGAAGTACAAATAAATATAAACAACACAGAATAAAGTATGCAAGACTTGGCGCTGATTCTTCTGTACAACACTCCAATCGGTCTGTGTCAGAAAGAGTAGGAATGATGGAATAAACAGAATACCCTTTTCTTCCAATCACGGATAACCACCACCTGGGTAGGATCTGGGTATTCATTTAGGCCATTGTAACCCGAACTAATACGCGCATTTAGTAATACAAAATAGGGCCTACTAATGATATTCCAACTTTTAAAAAAGGTTACAGCAATAACAATATAATATAGTCTGTCATACTCAGATACTTATTTATAAATCCTTCTTGGATATATCTTTGTACTTGTGCGATATTTCTTAGACTTTAACTAAGTCACAGCCTAGGATGCCTCCTCAAGTATACGCTATATCCTTAGGCCTTACTACTAAATAAATGCATCGACAGAATCATCGCAAAAGTCGTATTCTTTGGAGCCAGAGGAATAATTGCCAAAGGATAGAAACATATAAACTGAAGGAAAAAAACTTCAAGATCACATTGTAACAATATTTATAAAATGTTCTGTAGCAAACGCCAGAAACCATCTGTACGGACGCCACAACACATGAAATTTCACTGAGAACCTAAAGTTTAAAATTCATTACGAATGCATGTAAACCACATGTGTATTATTCTATCTCTCATGGCAAGCATATGTTAGTTTCGGATTAAATTATATATTCGCTTTCTTCAGATTTATTTATTTCATACTTTCTCTGTAAACTGAGTGTAAAGTTCAGGTTAATTTTCAGTTTTCCCTCTCTCTTTCCCATCTATGAGTAAACCAAATGTTACCGAGCTCGATAGCTGCAGTCGCTTAAGTGCGGCCAGTATCCAGTAATCGGGAGATAGTGGGTTCGAGCCCCACTGTCGGCAGCCCTGAAGATGGTTTTCCGTGGTTTCCCATTTTCACACCAGGCAAATGCCGGGGCTGTACCTTAATTAAGGCCACGGCCGCTTCCTTCCACTTCCTAGGCCTTTCCTATCCCATCGTCGCCAAAAGACATATCTGTGTCGGTGCGACGTAAAGCAAATAGCAAAAAAAAAAAAAAATGTTAAAAACACCTGAAAAAACATACAGGCCTAAGACTTTATTCTTAAAGGCTATACTTCCATCAACAACCAAATTGCCTCTCTCATTTCCCTTTTAGTTAATATTTCTGTTCTTATTGTCATGTTTTTGCTCAGACCTTTAGCAAAAAGCCCCGAAACCAACTCATATTCCTCTTCCGCAAAATCAAAAGGAGTTCGATTAGTTTCAGCCGAACAATATGAAAACCATGCTAATAGAAGCGGAAAAGTAAACATAAACCACACATAGCCCTGAAAAAATAAATCTTATAAGACAATATCTACAATATCTATCAACTAAAAAAGAAACAACAAAATCAACGCCAGTCTCATACAATTTGAATTAGAAGATCAACCCGCAATCATTACAGTGTATACTCCGAGACTTGTGTACACTAAAAAAAAAGAATCTAAATTAAAAGAAAACAACGTTGTCATAAATGGATAAATCATTCATGTCAATAGGGCCAAAGTAACTTAATCTAAAAATAGGAAAAAAACAAAGGATTAAATAATTTGACACAGTGAGACTCCTTATTGCTTTCATCTTTCTAAATCTTGCACTCTTTCGACCATTCTCTTACACACTGTCTCCTGCCATCCATTGATAAATTTCCTCCCAGTTATCCTATAGGCCCTATCATCTAGTACGGTAGCTTCTTCACTCCATCCACCAGCAGCCCTCAATTTGATGTTTCATTTGGTGCTTAAAATTTCACTTCCTACCCCCTTTTTTAACCCATGGCACTACAACCCCCAAGGGTCGTGGTCTACCAAGCGACCGCTGCTCAGCCCGAAGGCCTGCAGATTACGAGGTGTCGTGTGGTCAGCAGACGAATCCTCTCAGCCGTTATTCTTGGCTTTCTAGACCGGGACCGTCATCTCACCGTCAGATAGCTCCTCAATTGCAATCACGTAGGCTGAGTGGATCTCGAACCAGCCCTCAGGTCCAGGTAAAAATCCCTGACCTTGCAGGCATGTTACCCCTACACCGCGGGGCCTGCTCCCCAGTTTTAGTCTCAACTAACTGTTTAACAATATCTGCCCGTATCCGAGGGAATAAGTCAGAAAATTGAAGTTCTCAGGGGAAGCATTTTTGCTTTTAAACGATACGAAATCAACGATTCACCAAATGTTGTCAAACCATTCTGCGTTATATCAAACAAGTTTTTAAATAATGGTTTTGTTTTGATTTTGTTTAATTCAAAAAATGAATGAAGTTCTGCTTCGGATCGCGAATGAAACTGACTTGTCTTATACTGACCAAGTATTATGATGTGGACCAGTCAAAAACCAAATTAGTGTACGTCACATTATTTTGTGTATTGTTAGCTAATAAGTAAAGCCCGGATTTTCATGCGGTAATAAGTTAGAATGCAAACTAATTTTGTTAGTAGGAAATGTCGGCCACCCGCTGTTCCATAATGTAGAAAGAGTAACATAAACTATAGGGGTTCTGATGGGCCGTACCCCTAATGTTTATGCAAACCCATAGCATAATCGTTGTGAAGGTAGACTATACTTGCTTCTCGCTTCAGTAAGTTTGCATTCTAACCTATTAATGCATAAAACTCCGGGCTCTACTAATAAGAATTAAAAGTTCTCTTTAACAAAATCAACTGTGTAAATTCACTACCAATAATTCATTTACAAGACAATAATGTCTACGTCCTCAATAACAACAGAAAATACAGTATACACAAAACTAACTGACTTATCTGGTTGAAGCACAGCCTTCGTAATATACAGGCCGTACTGTAGAAAGCGCGCCAAGCCCATCAGCTGATCAATTGAGGCGAGCTAAGCGAATGTTACAAATCGTACTTGTGAACGTAATTCATAAGGATTGGGAGAATTCTTTGGATGATTGCGACTGTTGAAAGACAGAACTTTATATTTAAGTATATTGCATGTTTGCTCTTTGAATTTATCACATCAGGACTTACGCAAATAGCTGTTATTAAGATAATGTGACCTCATAGTGTTGTGAATTTAAATACAGTCTGTAAAAGTTCGCAGTTGCCACAATGCTAAGAAGTAAATATACACTAATATCTTCATTCTCTTCGTATGAGAGCAGGTTGTCTTTATGAAAAACGAGAATCCCAACCGAAAATGTAGGCCTACTTGCTACGAAGAATAAAGGAGTATGTTTCGCTCATTTTCCCGAGCTGATGATGAGTTCTGCTTTTGACTTTCTTGTTACACAGATTTACAGCAGGGCGTTTTATTGTTGATATAACTTAGAACAAGCATAAAAGTGGACAGTAACCACTCGAACCTACATATGGTTATTTCTTGCCCTAGTAATGTTGAGTACGCGCTGCCTTTTCTCCCCAAAATAAATGCGAGTAAAAATAAAAGCTAGTTTTAAATTGTAGAACTAAATGCAGTTTATAAAACCTAACGTTCTGGTAAATGAAAATTATAAAATTAAACTAAGTTATTACTGGTGGATAACATTTAGATGTTGGAAGAAATGTACCTTAATAATTAAGTGATTAATAGACCTACTTAAGTAATAGTCAAGGAATTATTCCTCGGCAATTTCCGTGAATGTGGGAAGTAAGTTACAGATCTTGCTGGCCAGTGCATTAATATTTTGGAAAACGCGGGCTATTCATAAACAAAAACTGATATAATATTTGTGTGGAAGAAAGGGTCTCAAGAAAGTCTTCGAAGGATAGTGCCAGAAGCGTCAATAAACAAAGAACGCTACCGTTTCTGGCCATCTAGAGTCAAGGAGGTAAATAGGCCTCCTATTATTATTATTACTATTATTATTAATAATAATCTTATTATCATCATGATTGTACGTTTGTTGTCTCCATATTTGTATTAATGCTAATAATTATTTGTTGGGTACACTGAACGAGTAAAACACTCAAACTTTGACCGCATGAATCGCTCTTTAAACCTACTTCTCCTAAAATTAAATTAAATAGACCTGACTTACGAATTACGATGCGATTACAGGTGTTGGTGATCTCACCTGTTATATTAATACAACATTTGTGAATATTTTCATAATTACAAGGTACAGACGTATCAAGTCTTTACATTGCACGGGTCAGACGGAGGAAACAGTACGCCTCTTTGCGTGACGTCATCGGAGCTATAGTACGGCCTGTACATCAAGAAGGCAGTGGTTGAAGCCACTTTTACTAACGGTATTCAGAATATGAACAAGATAACTCAACTTATCTGATTTTTATCGGGGACTGTTTTGTATTCTTGAATAACAGGAAGTAAAAAGTGGCTATTTCTTCAATATTATAATGAAATTACCGATCTTGTTAGTGTCAAACCTTAGTAGGTTACTGCAAAAATTAAAAATAGCGAAAAAAATGACTTATCTGATTTTTTCTCGGGATGAGTGATATTAGGATGTGTACAATGATTCACTAAAATTCCTCCAGGAGAGACACTCAGTACAATTTCCAGAGGCAAGTATCATAAAGATAGAGGACAATAATTTGTGTAAAAACAGACAAATTTTTAAGACTCCCAACCGTAGTTGTATATTAAAAGATATTAACCACATCTACAACTTGTATTCACGTAAATGCGAACAATCAGTCGTTCAGCACCCAAGCAGTATTTTCCTTCTCTCCACCAAGACACCAGATGTCAGCAGCGATCGAAAGGAAAGCTTTTGTGTTGCGTGCAGACCTCACGGCCTTATGGATCTTTATCGTACCGGAACATCGGTAGAGTGGGCAGTAGGGAGTAGGGGGGGGCGGAACTTAAGCTCCTCCTATAGGCGTGTTTCTCTTGACACTTGTCAATCATTAGGCTCCTCCCCTCTTCATCCAGGCCCCGCCTTTAGAGTTGCGCACGCATATCGGACATCATTAGCATACACGGCCACCATGGTGAATATGTACAGAGGCGGGACAAAAATCATTCAGAATGGAGGCAAAATGCCTTCAATACATTTAACTCCACATTTGTTCAGCATTAAAATATGAGGAAAATTACAGTAGTTTACATTACTTACTCTACAATATATAAACATACATCTCACTATTCACTTATTATTTCATACGATCTAAATTTAGATGGAGAATTTAGAAGACCCAAGACAAGAAAAGATGCTGTAATGCTCATTAAAAAATAGTAAATTCACTTTTTGAGAACCGCGGATATAAGAGAGGGAATTTGTGCTCACCGCATTGTTGCCAGTGTTTTGTTTGTTCTCCCACTCTCCTCCCGGAAGAGAGATTCAGTGTGGTTCTATGTACGTGAAGAATATGGACGATTTGGTTATTTCTTATTATGTACTTTGCGCTGACAATGTATATTTTTGTATGTGTGCAGAAAAATGTTCTTTGTACATGACGGATGACCAGATGTTACAACGAAAACCAAACCCCATGGCACTACAGCCCTCGAAGGGCTTTGGCCTACTAAGCGACCGCTACTCAGCCCGAAGGGCTGCAGATTACGAGGTGTCGTGCGGTCAGCTCGACGAATCCTCTCGGCCGTTATTCTCGGCTTTCTAGACCGGGGCCGCTATCTCACCGTAGTCTGAGTGGACCTCCATCCAGCCCTCAGGTCCAGGTATCCCTGACCTGGTCGGGAATCGAACCCGGTGCCTCCGGGTAAGCGGCAGGCACGCGACCCCTACACCACGGGGCCGGCTGTTACAACAAAGGTCAATTAAATTAAATAAGAATGTGTTGAAAATTCAGCCCGAAGGTTGGTTTGATCCTCCACAGCTCCACCAACAGCTGTCATAAATAGCCTAGGCGTCACTGAAGAGGCGTACTAGGGAAATGAGAAGTGAGGTAGTTTCCCGTTGCTTTCCTCACAGAGCAAGAAGTTGCTATTACATATCAGTCTGCCAAGCCCACTGAAATGCATGCACCAACCGACCCTATGAACGATGTTTTCACACCATTTATAGCAGGGACTGGCTGCATAAGGACTGGCATTACTAGCATCACTCATACCTCTGTCACTTTCATATTGTCAAAGCCAAGGATGAGACGGAGACACGTCAGTGGAAGTAACACATTTATTCTAGCCCATACCAGAATACACAGTGCACTGTAAACACTACATCTCGCAAATATCTGCATTTAGGGCAGTCGCCCAGGTGGCAGATTATCTGTTGTTTTCCTAGCCTTTTCTTAAAAGATTTAAAAGAAATTGGCAATTCATTGAACATCTCCCTTGGTAAGTTAATCCAATCCCTAACTCCCTTCCTATGAATGAATATTTGCTCCAATTTGTCCCCTTGATTTCCAACTTTATTTTCATATTGTGTTCTTCCCGACTTTTAAAGACGCCACTCAAACTTACTCGTCTACTAATGTCATTCCACGCCATCTCTCCGCTGACAGCTCGTCTTCTTTCTCTCAATTCTTCCCAGCCCAAACTTTGCAACATTTTTATAACACTATTCTTTTGTCGGAAATCACCCAGAACAAATCGAGCTGCTTTTCTTTGCATTTTTTCCAGTTCTTGAATCAAGTAGGCTAATCCTGGTGAGGGTCTCATACACTGGAACCATACTCTAGTTGGGGTCTTACCAGAGACTTATATGCCTTCTCCTTTAAATCCTTACTACAACCCCTAAACACCCGCCTAATCATGTGCAGAGATCTGTATCCTTTATTTACAATCCCATTTATGTGATTACCCCAATGAAGATCTTTCCTTATATTAATACCTAGATACTTACAATGATCCCCAAAAGGAACTTTCACCCCATCAACGCAGTATTTAAAGCTGAGAGGACTTTCCTATTTGTGAAACTCACAACCTGACGTTTAACCCCGTTTATCAACATACCATTGCCTGCTGTCCGTCTCTCAACATTATCGAGGTCACGTTGCAGTTGCTCCCTATCTTGTAACTTACTTATTATTCTATACAGAGTAACATCATCCGCAAAAAGCCTTACCTCTGATTCCCCTTCTTTACTCATATCATTTATATATAGTGTAGAGTTCTCCATTACTGAAGGTGGTCCACAATCACAGCAAAGTCTGTACGATGTTCAGCTGTCCTTATCAGTCTACTTGTCCAATCACGTAAGTTCCTCAGCCAAGAACTGTATGACCATTCATTTTACACTGCATGATCAATTTTAGAAGGTAGGCTGAACATATTATCATTCCTCATAACATGCCCAAGATAGGATGACTTTCTTTTCTTCATTGCGCACACCAACATTCATTCTCTCCTCGTGCGTTTGAGTGCGGCAGCATTGGAAACGTGGTCAGTCGACGAGATCTGTGGAACACCCACATGTCGCAGGCATGTATTCTCTTAATGGTGTTCCATTTCAGAGTCCATGTTTCAGCGCCGTACAGAAGCACTGAATATACATAGCATCTGACAAATTTGTAACGTGTCTCCAAGCTGAGGCTTCTGTCACACAGTAGATTCCTGATTTTCAGAAACCTAATAATAGGCTAAATAATCGGTCTAGACTAGACTTAACTAAAGTTGGCGTCTGACAGGTAAGGTTGGAGGGAGGAGCATTGCACGTGCCATTTCACGATGTTGCCACATTCCAGCATTCCTTTCTACATGCTCTTTCCCCTCGCTTCCGGCTCACTTGTTCCCTCCCTCATCCTGACCGCTGTGATCTGCTGTAGACTACCTGGCCAGGCGGTGTCGTCCCATTTGCGATCACTCTTATACAAACAATCAGGTTCTTATCAGTGACAGTGACAGGTTTGGCAACTCCCAGCAAGACGAGCTGCCCTGAAGTTTTATCTCCATGGCAACCGCAGTCGCCCCACCCTCGTTTCCATGGCAACCACACAGCCACTTCCTTTATGCCGCCTCGGCAGGCAGTAAACGGACCTCCCTCTAAGAAATGTCAGACACCAACTCTTACTATTAGCAGTATAGAAAGCCAAGAATAACGGCGGAGAGGATCCAGCTCGTAATCTGCAGGCCTTCGGGCTGAGCAGCGGTCGCTTGGTAGGTTATGGTCCTTCGGCGCTGTTGCGCCATAGGGTAAATAATAATAAATAATGTTATTGTTTGTACGTCTCATTAAATACTTTCCGGTTTTGGAGACGCCGAGGTGCCAGAATGTTGTCACGCAGGAGTTATTTTATGTGCCAGTAAATCTACAGACATGAGGCTGACGTAGGCCTCTTTGAGCACCCTCAAATAGCAGCGGACAGAGCCAGAATCGAACCTGCCAAGTTGGGACCAGAAGGCCACCATCTCAACAGTCTGAGCCAATCAGTCCGCCATTCAGACAATTAGTAACTTACGAGCCATTTCTATTCGTACACGGATCTCTAAATCCGAGTCGAAGTCCTCAGTAATTCAGCTGCCAAGGTACTTAAACGTCCGCACTTGCTAAAGATTTACTTTAATATTTGTAAATTTATTTATTTATTTATTTATTTATTTATTTATTTATTTATTTACGTATTTATTTATTTATTTATTTATTTATTTATTTATTTATTTATTTATTTATTTATTTATTTATTTATTTATTTATTTATTTATTTATTTATTTATTTATTTTGGAATATTCACCCACCAAAATTCACTACTTTACAGAATATGGAGTATTTAAACAGAGCAACCCAGCAAAATTATTCTCTTGATTTCAGTAGTCTACAAATATGAGAATATCTTCAAAGGAATTAACGGCTACCATTGATGGATAAGATATTAAAACACAACACTGTGAGTAGATTAATCAGAATCATTGAAAACAATAGGCCTACTGTAAGTTGGGGCTCAAAATAAGGTGTCAAATTAGGTTAAATTACACTGGATTGAATTCCTTTAGGCTAGGTAATATTAATATTGATAATTTGTAACTTAACAAATGTATGAAAGGGCCTGAACCCCAGAGGCTCTTATCTTGGGGGCGTGGTTTGGTGACCACAGGGCCCTTAGATGAGTCGTGGTATTGTCCCACTTATGCCAGGCTCCTCACTTTCATCTATTCTATCCGACCTTCCTTGGTCAAGTCTTGTTTTTCTCCGACCCCGAGAGCATTCGAGGCCTAGGGAGTCTTTCATTTTCACGCCCTTCGTAGCCCTTTTCTTTCTTTCTTTCTTTCTTTCTTTCTTTCTTTCTTTCTTTCTTTCTTTCTTTTGCCGATATTTAATTCTTCGAAGTGTGAGACCTTTTTCCGTTTCTCCTCTGATTAGTGTTAGGCCTAATAGAGAATGATTGTATTTCCTCTTAAAACAACCACCACCACCACCACTATCACCACCAGCACTCCGACTCGTTGGCTGAACGGTCAGCGTACTGGCGTTCGGTTCAGAGGGTCCCGGGTTCAATTCCCAGCCGGGTCGGGGATTTTAACTTAATTGGTTAATTCCAATGGCACTGAGGCTGGGTGTATGTGTTGTCTTCATCATCATTTCATCCTCATCACGACGCGCAGGTCGCCTACGGGAGTCAAATAGAAAGACCTGCACCTGGCGAGCCGAACCCGTCCTGGGATATTCCGGCACTAAAAGCCATACGACAATTCATTTCATTACCACCAGCACTCGCTGAAAAAGATTGCTACTGTAACTTAATTGGGATAAGAATCCTGCAGCATGAAATAAACAAGATTTAAATTAAATTAAAAAGTAAATTAGACATATATTAACGCTCAGTCTGTAAATTTAGGACGCCTTGAGTTCAGGGGGGGGCCGGTTTCGATTCCCGGCCGGTTTGGACATTTTAACTTTAAATGGGTAGGCCCTATTTCCCCCGGCTGGCGAACTGGGTGTTTGTATTGCCCCAAACATTCCTGCAACAAACACGCAACGCTGTCCTCTACAAAAACACTCAGTTCCATACACGGCAGATGCCGCCCACCCTCGTTGGAGGGTCTGCCTTACAAGGGCTGTAGCAGGCTAGCCAAACATGGCCTCGGACACTCACGACACTAAAAGCAATAAATGAATGAATAAATAAATAAATAAATAAATAAATAAATAAATAAATAAATAAATAAATAAATAAATAAATAAATAAATAAATAAATAAATAAATAAATAATACGTAATAATCGATGTCCAATAATTCGGATAGCAATTTATAGCCTACACGGAGCCTAAATGGAAGTTTAAGATTTCCAGAAAAAATTCTCGAAGTGCCTGAGGGGACTGTGTTAAGGCGTTTGGAGATTGGGGCTAGGAAGCAAATAATTATCGGGAGAGGAGGCGGGGGGGGGGGTGGCATGATTAACATGAACACAAGCGTGTGAAATGAGGAACAACTATTAATGCAAACATCCCTATATAACAAAAATCTTCGCAAACAAACAAACAAACATTTTTTTGCTAGGGGCTTTACGTCGCACCGACACAGATAGGTCTTATGGCGACGATGGGATAGGAAAGGCCTAGGAGTTGAAAGGAAGCGGCCGTGGCCTTAATTAAGGTACAGCCCCAGCATTTGCCTGGTGTGAAAATGGGAAACCACGGAAAACCATTTTTAGGGCTGCCGATAGTGGGATTCGAACCTACTATCTCCCGGATGCAAGCTCACAGCCGCGCGCCCCTACGCGCACGGCCAACTCGCCCGGTAAAAACAAACAAACAAACAAACAAACAAACAAACAAACAAACAAACAACAAACAGAACAATAATAGAGCTTGTTTCTCAAATACATTTTTGAATGAATCTTATGTAACTTGCTGATTTTTGGATAATATTCGCAAGTAAACGGAAAAATATAACTTGATTAATGAATACAGTAAATATTTTGAAGGAATGCTTTTATGTACGAAGCTATCCAAAATAATCACAAGTAAGAAAAAAAAATAGAACTTGCTTCATAAATACATTTTCTTAATAAACATCCCATTACCATACTGTCCGACTCGTTGGCTGAATGGTAAGCGCACAGGCCTTCGGTTCAGAGGGTCCCGGGTTCGATTCCCGGTCGGGTCGGGGATTTTGACCTTCATTGGTTAATTAATTCCAATGGCCCCGGGGGCTGGGTGTTTGTGCTGTCCCCAACATCCCTGCAACTCACACACCACACGTAATACTATCCCCCACCACAATAACATGCAGTTACCTACACATGGCAGATGCCGCCCACCCTCATCGGAGGGTCTGCCTTACAAGGGTTGCATTCGACTAGAAATAGCCACACGAAATAATAATAATAATAATAATAATAATAATAATAATAATAATAATAATAATAATAATAATAATAATAATAATATGATTCGAAATGTGAAAAACTCTACCACCAGAAGTACCGCCAGAACAGTCTCCATTGGGAAATATAGTTCTCTGAAGGAATGCCCGCTTTCTAATCTCATTTCTTGATATAAAACGATCTACCACCTTCTCCAGAATTAACGCCTTAGCAGCCTCCGAAGGCAATCAAACTCTGTGTTTTTAAGGGAACTTAACATCTAGGAGGAGAATTTTTGAGGGGGCAAAATGGCGAAGTGCTTAGTGAAATTAGACCACAAACAGAAATTCGTGAAATAATCGCATACCGGAGAATCAGGTTTGCCCGGGAATGTTAAATCATTGCTGAGAACAGTAGCTACCTCTGTGCATCAGTGGTAGTGGGTCGGCCTCCGGATCCCAAGACAACGGGTTCAAACCCGTCAGAGGAAGTCGGATTTTTGAATTGCGGAAAGAAAGTCCATTCGACACTCTATGTCGTACGATGTCGGCATGTAAAAGATCTCTGGTGACACATTTGGTGTTCACCTGGCAAAGTTCATTTAAAAAACTCAACCATAGACGCCCAAGAGAGATTTGGCCTAGAGTAAAACGAGCAAGCAGCCAGATGGCGTCGAATTAAAATGACTGCGTACTGTAGCTGAGGCCGTACGATTATTATTATTTATTACTGAGAAATGCATTGGAAAATTCCAATATTCACCGCCCTTACCCTCCACCCCTACCGCCCAGTCATTTCTGTCGAGTAAGTAGTACTGTACTGTACTGTACTGTAAGTAGTAAGTGTACTGTAGTTGCGTCGATATAGAAATTCTGACAACTAGTGAGAGTAAGCCTACGTTACTTACAACGGTTATGTTTACCGAGAATTTAGAAAAAAAAGGAGATGGAGTAATCGTTTGGCAATGCCAGAAGAAAAGATAGAAACAAAGTCGTGGAATGTTGAAAACAAAGTGTGGTGAAATTTTAGATGCGACCGACCATTTATGTCAAACTTGGACGCAGCTTGCTTAGAAGTAGTGAAGAGTATCATTCAGTGTGTCGCGAAGAAGACACGTCCGTTTCAAGAACACACAACACAGAAAAAATGGGAGATCATGAAGTCCTTCAGATGAAAGATGGTACCAGTTTTGTCTTGAAAGATCATAACTCAGGGGAAAGAATTAACATTCTCAGTGGGCAAAAGAAAAGAGAGAGTTTGAAGTGTCATCAAGATTCTTTCATGGACTGAACTTTCAAAAGTTGTAGCAAACAATTTTCCGAAATTTATACTATCCACGCTGATTAAGGGAGTTCTAAAGAAGAGACGAACGCCTACCCAGTAGTGCTTGCTCTGTTACCACATACGAAAATAAAGACTTGCATCCGACTTTTCCGTCATATCGCAAATAATATCCTTGAATGGAAACCAAGACAAAATTGTCGTTCATTTTGAAGCAGGGGCCATTTCTACCCTCAAGGAAGTATTTCCTTCCGTGGAATAAACGGGTGCTAGGTTCCACATGAAAGATTGTTTGTGGAGAAGAGTGCAAGACATTGGACTGACTAACGAATACAACGAAAACAAGGACATTCGACTGCCGACGTCGTAGATGGCTGATTTGAAGTCGTCCCGTTGGCTCTCGAAAATCCGAAATTGTCTCAGTTTATTACTATTTCGTAGAAAAATGACTGGAGAATGAAGAAATTCCTATTGAACCGTGAACTTGCAGCACCGAACTACCCACGCTGTTGAAGGCTGAAACAACAAAATCAAACAGTAACTCAGAAGACCAAACCCCAGGATCAAAGAAGTAGGCCCTATTACTTTGTATGAAGAGAGAATCATAAAACACAGCCTAGGTCTATATGTACATACATATGTACTACATCTTCGTGGGAAAAGGAAGCAAATGAAATACTTCAAACTTGATGAAAGTATAGAAGGAAAAACAGTGAAAAATATATTATAGAGGAGACATCAGATCATCTTTGGAGAGGATAGCGTACGTACAAAAGCTAGGTTAGTTTAACTGTTGATATATTCTAAATAAAAAAATTGTTGACAAGGCTACAAACAAGCTAAAGATTGGAACTACAAAACAAAACGTGCCGTACAATACAATGGTGAAACTGGAATATCTTTACGCAAGTGAATGTCTGATTTTGAACTACAATTCAGATAAACTTGAAGAACTAGAAAGAACAATCATGAAAATATCTTAAGTCCAATGAAAACAACAAAACAATGGAAATTCAGGAGTAATAAGAAAATATACCAGAACATAGAAAATATAACAGAAACAATAAGGAAAAGGAGATTGATAATTCTTGGACGTATCTATAGAATGGATAACAGACTGACAAAACAGATATTCAAATACCTATGGGAGTAAAAGTCAACAACAAGCTGGATACAAGAGATCAAGTAAGATTTAGAAACTTTTTTTTTTGCTAGTTGTTTTACGTCGCACCGACACAGATAGGTCTTACGGCGACGATGGGACAGGAAAGGGCTAGGAGTGGGAAGGAAGCGGCCGTGGCCTTAATTAAGGTACAGCCCCAGCATTTTCTTGGTGTGAAAATGGGGAAACCACGGAAAACCATTTTCAGAGCTGCCGACAGTGGGGTTCGAACCTACTATCTCCCGAATACTGGATACTGGCCGCACTTAAGCGACTGCAGCTATCGAGCTCGATGATTTAGAAACAAATAAAATAAGATAAGAGGGAACTAATGAAAGAGATATTTTTTAAAAAAATAAGGTTTTAAGAATGGAAGGATTCAAAGAAAGAATTAAAAAACCGGTCCAAAGAGACGAATAAAGCATAGTGCAATGATGAAGAAATACTGGAAATAATTAACTGAAGAAGAAACAACAAGGAGAAGAAGAAGATATAGGCTATCTGAAGTCTGACAGACACCATGATACCCGTTACGTTACCAAAATACCAGTTGAGGATGAAGTATCCCAAAACGCTTAGTTTCCTCTCGGGATTATTACGCAGGTAATATGGAGTATTGTGGAACTAAGTATTGCAACATTGCCACCGGTACTTCCTAAAACAGCTGCTTCGCCCTGAGTATTTTCGTTTCCTGACATAATTGTCGTTTCTCGGAAATGGTCGCTTGACTACTCCAGCATTATCCAGCTGTTGAGTGACAGCTTCTCCAGCGAGCGCCCAGAACAAGAAAGGAAGGCGACTTGCCTTGGGAGAGATCAGACAAGCTACGTTGGCCGAGTGGAGCTGGCGACGGCAATGCTTGTATTGAGACCACACGTAACTGAACACGGAAGAGATTCGACTCTTAAAAAATCCTCCTATGGCAGGGGTGTGGATTATATCCATTGCCGCAAGAAGCCAATGTAAAGGGATGAATTTCCAAAAGCTCCCAACTTGGGAGTGTGAAATGGCGAACACAGGACCTCACTTTCATCCTTCCTAATCAACTTCCTTGGACGACTCCTGTTGTCTTTCGATCTCGACGTGTTCAAATTGAATTAAACTGCCAAAAGGCCCTTGACTAGTACAGCATTTAATTAATTAATTAATTTATTTATTTATTTATTTATTTATTTATTTATTTATTTATTTATTTATTTATTTATTTATTTATTTATTTATTTATTTATTTTACATGGATCATCTGCTGAAAGGTATAAACTGGCAGGGAGGGATCCAGATAGGTGGAAATGTAGTAGGCCTAAGCAGTCTGGTCTATGCTGACGACTTGGTCTTAATGGCAGATTGTGCCAAAAGCCTGCAGCCTAATATCTTGGAACTTGAAAATAGCTGCAATGAGTATGGTATGAACATTAGCCTTTCGAAGACTAAACTGATGTCAGTAGGTAAGAAATTCAACACCGGGCGAGTTGGCCGTGCGCGCAGAGGCGAGCGGCTGTGAGCTTGCATCCGGGAGATAGTGGGTTCGAGTCCCACTATAGGCAGCCCTGAAGATGGGTTTTCCGTGGTTTCCCATTTTCACACCAGGCAAATGCTGGGGCTGTACCTTAATTAAGGCCACGGCCGCTACCTTCCAATTCCTAGGCCTTTCCTATCCCATCGTCGCCATAAGACCTATCTGTGTCGGTGCGACGTAAAGCCCCTGGCAAAAAAAAAAGAAAAGAAAAAAAGAAATTCAACAAAATTGAATGTCAGATTGGTGATACAAAGCTAGAACAGGTCGATAATTTCAAGTATTTAGGTTCTGTGTTCTCCCAGGATGGTAATATAGTGAGATTGAATCAAGGTGTAGTAAAGCTAATGTAGTGAGCTCGCAGTTGAAGTCAACAGTATTCTGTAAGAAGGAAGTCAGTTCCCGGACGAAACTGTCTTTACGTCGGTCGGTTTTCAGACCAACTTTGATTTATGAGAGTGAAAGCTGGGTGGATTCAGGATATCTTATTCATATCTAAGTTAGAAGCAACATACATTAAAGTAGCGAGAATGATTGCTGGTACAAACAGGTGGGAACAATGGCAGGAGGGTACTCGGAATGAGGAGATAGAGGCTAAGTTAGGAATGAACTCGATGGATGAAGCTGTACACATAAACCGCCTTCGGTGGTGGGATCATGTGAGTCGAATGGAGGAGGACAGGTTACCTAGGATAATTATGGACTCAGTTATGGAGGGTAAGAGAAGTAGAGGGAGGCCAAGACGACGATGGTTAGACTCAGTTTCTAACGATTTAAAGATAAGAAGTATAGAACTAAATGAGGCCACAGCACTAGTTGCAAATAGAGGATTGTGGCGACGTTTAGTAAATTCACAGGGGCTTGCAGACTGAACGTTGAAAGACATAACGGTCTATAATGATAATGTATGTATGCTATTTATTTATTTATTTATTTATTTATTTATTTATTTATTTATTTATTTATTTATTTATTTATTTATTTATTTATTTGACTTAAGCAGTGGCGAAGTTGGGGCCGTGGCCCTCTCTTACACTTAACCACGAAAATTACAAGATAATTCTTCTTCTTACGACGCCGTCTCCCTCCGAAGGTTGGCTATCCAATTGATTATGATTACACGCGAAACGGCAGCACGGAAGATTTCTGTTGACGTATGTCCAACCACCGCCGCAAGTCTTTCAGCCAGGAATTTCTCCGTCTTCCCTTCCCATCAATCTTCCCTTGAATGATCAGTCGGAGAAGTTCATATTGTTCACCTCTCATGATGTGCCCGAAGTAGCTGAGCTTACGCTCCTTGATGGTTATGAGAAGATCTTTCTTCTTGTTCAAGATGTTGAGGACTTCATTTGTCTTCTTTTCTACCAAGATATTCCGAGTATTCTTCTGTATAAGTACATTTCAAAAGATTCAATCCGCTTCTCCAATAAAGGACTGAGCGTCCACCATTGGAAACCATACAGAAGGACAGGAAAGACATAACAACGTAGCATTCGAACTCTGAGCTGGAGGATGAGTTCTCGGCTGGTGAATAAGGTCCTCATGGTATTGAACATATTTTTTGCTTGTCCACTCCTGGATAAGATTTCACATTTTGAATCACAATGCTGGTTCACTAGAGTTCCAAGATATTTGATGGAAGATACTTGTTGAATGATGTTGTTGATGTAAAGGGAGGCTTGTTTTGGTGTTTTCGAGAATACAATCTGCTTGGTCTTGTTAATATTCAAGGATAAACCGTAGGTTTCACTGGTCTTCACGATGTTGTTTATAATGATTATGAGATCACTGTCCGCCTCCGTAGCGTAACGGTTAGTATTATTAATTGCCGGCCTCGGGAGCCCGGGTTCGGTTCCCGGTACTGCCAGAAATTTAAAAATGGCAGGAGGGCTGGTATGTGGTTCAAATGGTACACGCAACTCACCTCCAATGGGGGTGTGCCTGAAAAGAGCTGCACCACCTCGCGATGAGGACACGAGTTTACTTACTTTTAGAAGATCACTAGATCTCTGAACACAGGTTCAGAGTTGATGTTGAAAAGGAGTGGGAACAAGACACATCCCTGGCGGACACCTCTTCGTATAGCTATGTCCTCAGTAGTAGTTCCTTCTATTTTGATTCCAGTACAAATGGGTAATGGTACGAAGAACACCAACATCTACAGCAGTAGATTTTAAAATCTCAACAAGATTTTTTGCTTGGGATACGCAATCGAAAGCTTTTCGGTAGTCGATGGAGCAAGCGTGTACATCTACATTCATATCTAGGCATCTCTGGGTCAAAACATTCAAGGAAAAAAGAGCCTCGCGAGTATCCAGCCCATTCCTAAAGCCAAACTGAGTATGTCCAACTTGGCGTTCGCATTTGAGGTAGATAATACAGTACTATATAAATGTACTATACTATTAAAAATCAATAATAACTAAGCTAAATAACTTATGTGGAGAACGCATAATGAAGAATGAAAGCAAAGCTCAACAAATTAAAAAAGAAAAGAAATCCGGAGCATAAAAGAAAAAGAAAGAGAAAAGTCATAATGAAAAAGTTGCATACAAACCAAAAAATATAGGCTACTGGAGGCAAAGCACAAAGCAAAGCAAAGAAGCAAAGTCTTCTCCGTGCAGGCCATGAAGGCCCTTGGAGGGGTGGAAGGTAAAGGCTTCCACTATCCGTAACCTCGGCACTTGATGGGGTAGAGTGGTTAGCTCTACGCCCGGCCGCCTTTGCCCCCAGGAATTAACCTGGTACTCATTTTTGGTGTAGGCTGAGTGAACCTCAGGGCCATATGCACCTCCGGAAGTGGAAATCTTATTTCTTAAATTTTTACGACTTCCTGACGGGGATTCGAACCCACGTCCTTCCGGGCGAACCGAGCACGCCTTTACCGCCTCGGCCAGGCAGCCCCTGGAGGCAAAGCACAATACATAATAAAGTAACGGAAATACAGGTAAGGCCGTAAGCAGTGATCCATGTACAAGAGTTAAAAGCTAATTGTTATGTACATTTACACTGTAACAATACAAATATAGTAACTTCAAATTAATTATAAGAAACAGCGGTACCGAGCTCGATAACTCCAGTCGTTAAAGTGCGGCCAGTATCCAGTATTCGGGAGATAGTAGGTTCGAACCCCACTGTCGGCAGCCCTGAAAATGGTTTTCCGTGGTTTCTCATTTTCACACCAGGAAAATGCTGGGGTTGTACCTTAATTAAGGCCACGGCCGCTTCCTTCCCACTCCTAGCCCTTTCCTGTCCCATCGTCGCCATAAGATCTATCTGTGTCGGTGCGACGTAAAACAACTAGCAAAAAAAGAAAAAAAGAAACTACGGTGTCAGCTGTACAGTAAAATGACAAAGTCACTAGCCTACGTGCCACAATCATACATCATCAATATTACACGAGACAAACTGAACAATGAAATGCTACTCTACCCCTCTCTGGGGCATCGTCCGTTTCAACTGTGCAATATTATTTCTCTGTCCCTGAAATATTAACTGCTGCTTGGATTCGACTGAAACGATAAGTTTATAAAATAAGTTAGGTAGAAAATAACACAGACTATGTCTACCAAGCCTCTGTGGGTTGGAGGCGGTAGAATACATCCACGATACCCCATGCCTATCGTAAGAGGTGACTTAAAGGGAGACAGGGTGTCCGAATTTCGGATTGTGTGTTGGCAACCATGGTTTACCCAGCTGAGTATTGGATTACCTCCACTTACTTGTGCAAGACTCCTCAATTTCATCTTACCTCTCCGACCTCCCTTGGTCATCTCTTGTTCTTTTTCGAGGCCGACGGTATTAAGTTTGTGAGGCCTTGGGAGTAGAGCTCTGCATTTTGAAGAAAACAACCGCTCGAGCATTGCCCACTTCGTGCCGCTGCTCGACGGCTGGGAAAAGCCCACGCTGCGATAAGGCTGTGGCCGTCTAACGGACCATGTGGCCGGCCTTCCTTCACCTCTCGGTGATCAGTGGAACTGTCGAGCACTGCCGGGCGCTCGAGCGTAATCGTAATCCCGGTCGGTGACAGTAAAACCGCCGCGCGCTCTACAGTGCGGAATGCATTAGAAATCGTGTGTAAAATCAGTTGGTGACTGGGCTTTGAGCAGTGCAGACAGCGTTATGGATCAACCAAGTATAGGTTGTAAACGCTGCATTTAAGAAACGAAGAGAAGTATTCTGGAGAGAATTAGGAGCGGCTCGTTAGTCCTGAAGAAGAAAGATATGTCGGAAGAGGAGGCGAAGAGTGAAGCTTGGAAATCGCTTGCACTTGTAGTGGATCCTGTCACGCAGGCTTCTTTTGGGTTCGTGCAGTGATACTGTACTTTCTTACCAGCCAAGCACAGCAGGTATGATTTGGCGCTGCAAAAGTAACTGAGTATCAGAATTCCACCGAACACGTGCAGTACCAAGCAGCATAAAGAAAGTTGGTGTTGATAAGTTGGTCGATATGAGTGGAATAGGTTTGCTACCGTTAAACACTTGTAGTAAGATTGGCTTCAAGATTTATTCGCAGGAGGTCATCAATGTTGGCGCCACTTATGGCAAAGTCAATATAGAAGATGTTCTTCCGCACCCTACCACTGTATCACGGCATGTTAAAGTCCGACTCGTTGGCTGAATGGTCAGCGTACTGGCCTTCGGTTCAGAGGGTCCCGGGTTCGATTCCCGGCCGGGTCGGTGATTTTAACCTTAATTGGTTAATTCCATTGGCTCGGGGGCTGGGTGTTTGTGCTGTCCCCAACATCCCTGCGACTCACACACAACACATAACACTGTCCTCCACCACAATAACACGCAGTTATAATTACACATGGCAGATGCCGCCCACCCTCATCAGAGGGTCTGCCTTACAAGGGCTGCACTCGGCTAGAAATAGCCACACGAAATTAAAAAAAAACAGCATGTTAAAGAAAAGGCCGACAAAATACGGGCGATAATGATGCCCAAGCTAATATGTGCCATAAAGAACAATATGTGTGCTTTAGACGCTGATCTGTGGTCTGATAACTACAAGAAGAGAAATTTTTTGACTGTGACATCGCATTATGTTAACGATGAGTGGCAGCTAGAAACGCTTGTTTTGCTAACAACTGAGTTTCCGGACATACCTAAGACAGGAGAGAACATTCGGCACGAAATCGAAGAGCGGTTGCTTGAGTTAGCAATTAACAAGAATGATCTTACAAAATTTACTTTGTCACCGACCAAGGAGCTAATATGAAGAAGGCACTTGCATCTTACGACCGTTTGCCTTGCTTTGATCACTGCCTGATGACTGCGCTTCGTCACACATTTCAAGAGACGTTTTTAGAAAACGAAGCTCCTGAAATCCTGTCGTGTTTGCTATCAGCAAGAGCTATAGTAGGCTATTTGAAGAGATCGGGTCACTCGGGGCGTCTGCAGCACTCTGGGACGCAAGAAGCTGTAACGCGGTGAAACAGTATACTGTTAATGCTCAATTCCATCATAAGTCAAATTGACGATATTCGAGATCTACTAGAATCCCGCGGGCAATCGAAACTCTTAGAAACTTTCCATGAAGAGTGCGTACGAGCAGTTATCGCTTTTCTAACCCCTTTTAAAGAAGCGAGTTTGGATTTGGATAGTGTAACAAGGCTGGAACGTGTGCTGCCTTGGTACACGCGTCTGTTACATTATTGTGAATCAGAAGAGAGTGACAACGAAGTAAGAAATACTTTTATAAGTTACGATCGTTTATAAACCTGCTGAATTATCGGAATTAAATTATGTATGTATTGTTTATACTTTTCAGTGCATGACGATAATAAAAACGAGAGCAGCATACTTCATCAGAGAGAAGTGCAAATTGGAGGCTATCCATTACGTTGCCACGGTTCTGTAGCCATCACGACGTCATTTGAAGAAAGTCACGGCAGAAGAAAAGCGGGTCGCTTATGCTGAAGTTCGACGATTGTTCTCGGAACTGCCTGTAAATGGTACGGTCGAATCACTTTGGCCTTATGCCGTGTCAAGAGAATAAGGCATAAGTCCAAAAGCCTATACAGTATCATGTCTTTAAGTACGGGCTGGGAAAGCATTAATGACAACAAAACGAATGTTTGTTTGTCTAATTTTCCACCTTTCGTTAGATCAGCAATTATGCCGTCTAAAATATACAATATTTGGAAAGGGTTTCGCAGCCTAAAAATTCCACAATGCGTTTTAATGTAATTTTTGCGATATATATATGAATTCACTGGAAATATAGCTTTATAGTAACCAGTAATCGTAAGTTTTATACATATTTAAAGTTGACAGGAATGCATTACGGATGTTTTGTTCATTTTTAGAGTCCATTCAAGCAAACAGTGACGAAGTTCTTCCCATGAAAAAGTCCAAGGTGGACTGGAGTTCAGATGAGGACGACGAAGATGGACACACAAATACTACTAATGATCTCGACAGGTACCTTTCGCTCTCCAAATCCGACTGTTGCTGTGCCGAAGGACACATTTTGAAGTGGTGGACAACGCATGCGGAGTTATTTCCAATTCTGTCGGTAGTAGCCAGAAGAGTACTCTGCATTCCTGCCACTAGTGCTGCCAGCGAGAGAAATTTTAGCCAGGCCGGTCACCTGCTGTCCAGCAAAAGATCGTGCTTGGAATCAGACAAGGTGTATATCTTATTGATCCATCACAATTTTGTAAGTATTCTGAACATACCACGTAATCACAAGAAAGGAAACATGCCTCAAACGCTATAAATGTATGATTCTACTTTCATTTACTTCACAGGGAGAAGTGCAAACCGCCAGCTGTAGTAGTAGCTCCAGAAACACAAATGAATCCTGTGCATCAGGCAGCACCAATGACGAAAAACGAATTGTATAGTTATGGTTCACATATAACTTTATTTACAGGTCATAATTTGTTTATAAATTAACGCTTGTAAAAAGAAAATCGATGAGTATTTGTTTAAAAACAATCCTGCATTCCTTCTTGATCCTGCATTTGATATTAGTACAGTGCATATGTGGCCGAGTCTGGAGATAGGCTACACATAGCCCACTATTACTGTGTCCCCGTTTATCTAGCGAACGTAACAAAATACTATATGAAGACTTTACAGTTCATAACGTTACAATTATTGGAATACATGAACACCTCAAAGACGAAAATCCAATAGTCTGCAACATATTAACACACTTCAAATGTAACATATACAATTGTATTATTTAGGTTATAGAACTGATAGTAGAAAATGAAAGACATTTGTAAAAGAAATAGGTGAGGATTAATGCAAAGTAGTGGCCTATGATCTCGAGCCCGGCGAAGCGCAGCTCGCTGGCTGGCTAGCACTGTCCGCCGGTTACTGGCGACCGACCGAGCGTTTGGCGCGCTCGGCCAGTCGCTGATGATCGGTAGCCCGCAACCGGCTGCACAGGACGCTCGGCCGCAAACTCCCGAGAGCCAGAGAGGCGAGCGGTACTCGCCGGTAAAAATCAGAGATAATGCAGACCTCTACTTGGGAGTCTTTCATTTTCGCGCTCTTCGAGGCACTTTCCTTTCTTTAGCCGATGCCTTCGAAGCGCCGGACATCTTCCGTTTTTCACTATGATTAGCGCAAATGGAGGATGGTTGCCCAGTTGTACTTTCTCTCAAAATAATAATCACCATCATTCATCCATTGTCTTTCTAATTAGTGCTAATAGAGGATGGTTGCCCAGTTGTATTCATAATCACCATCATTCTTCCATTTTCCTTCTAATTAGTGTTAATAGTGGATGGTTGCCCAGTTGTATTCCTTTCAAAACAATAATCACCATCATTCATCCATTTTCCTTCTAATTAGTGTTAATAGTGGATGGTTGCCCAGTCGTATTCCTCTCAAAACAATAATCACCATCATTCTTCCATTTTCCTTCTAATTAGTGTTAATAGTGGATGGTTGCCCAGTTATATTCCTCTCAAAACAATAATCACCATCATTCATCCATTTTCCTTCTAATTAGTGTTAATAGTGGATGGTTGCCCAGTCGTATTCCTCTCAAAACAATAATCACCATCATTCTTCCATTTTCCTTCTAATTAGTGTTAATAGTGGATGATTGCCCAGTTGTATTCCTCTCAAAACAATAATCACCATCATTCATCAATTTTCCTTCTAATTATTGTTAATAGTGGATGATTGCCCAGTAGTATTTCTCTTGAGACCATAAGTGTTGTATGTCCGGCGCTCCCTTTCTCGCTCCGCCAGCCCAGCTGCACGCGCGCCTGTGTATCATTCTGCTAGCTTCGACGCGCAGCCCTCAGTGCGCGTGCCTGACCATCGAGTGTACTATAAATAGGAGCTCCCTGCCTGCTTACTTGCCCACTTGCCCGGTGTCCAGCTCCAGAATACACCCTACGTCGAGCACGGAGGCTACTCCTCTTGAAAATGTGCTTCGACCAGGTGGACTGAATTTCTGGCAGTACGAGGTTTCACCTCTGGTCACCGTTCCCTTACCTGTTTCCACTGCCTATGTTCCGTAATTCTTTTACAAGCCATTTTCATTCCCTAATTTATGCAAGCTCCCTTAGTTTCGCTAGGTGGAATTTCTTCAATCAATTGAACTTGCTTTTTAGGAATTCAGGCACTTCAACAAACAAGGACTCTCAAAGACATTCATGTTAGTGTGCCAGATAGTTCTCGACTATCAACGTGTCAATTCACAAAGACTATCTTTTCAAGATAGAAGTGTATATAAAGACTTTAAACCTGTACATATTGTATAAAGACAGACTTTTCTCAAGATTCAATATTCCTTTTTTGCTTCAAAATAAATTTCAGTTATTTGTGTAAATATCATAAAGTGAAGCAATAAAAGTTGTGTTTTGTAAACTTCAACCTTGGTTACAACAATAAGTACCATCACTCTTTCATTTTCTTTGTGATTAGTATTCATATAGAATGGTTGCCCATTTGTATTCCTCATAAAACAAAAATCACCACCAATCTTCTCATTTTCCTTCTAATTTTTAATTTTTTTACAAGTTGCTTTACGTCGCACCGACACAGGTAGGTCTTATGACGACGATGGGACAGGAAAGGGCTAGGAGTGGGAAGGAAGCGGCCGTGGCCTTAATTAAGGTACAGCCCCAGCATTTACCTGGTGTGAAAATGGGAAACCACGGAAAACCATCTTCACGGCTGCCGACAGTGGGGTTCGAACCCACTATCTCCCGAATACTGGATACTGGCGGCACTTAAGCGACTGCAGCTATCGAGCTCGGTTCCTTCTTTCTAATTGGTGTTAATAGGGAATGGTCGCCCGGTTATACTTCCTCCTGAAACAATAACCACGACCACCACCACGATAATGAACAACCCAGAAATGCCGATAGATTATGATATCAGTGGTGCAAATACTAATCGCCTGCGTTCAAGAAAACCACCAACAAGAGACGCCATGAACTAGAGGAACAGCAGCTACCTAACTTCTGTTGAATGGCAGAAGAGACTCAACGACATGTAGCCTACTTCCCAACAATGCCTCCTATGAAGAAGCCGCCACCACCTGGTTTCAACCTCCTTCGCAGACTATGGTCCACACTGAACAGGATTCGAACCAACCACGAGAACTGTGCAGCCTTCCACTGCAAGTGGAACAGAATTTCAACGCCTGAATGTGACTGCGGTGCTACAGAACAGACGATCCAGCACATCATCACCGATTGTAAGACAAGAAAGTATAATGGCAGTGCGAGTGACATTGCTCTCGCGACTCCAGAAATTATAGACTATATCCAAAATTTAGATATACGTAGGCCTATATAGAAGTGGTCCGCCTCTGTGGTGTAGTGGTTAGCTTGATTAGCTGCCACCCCCGGAGGCCCGGGTTCGATTCCCGGCTCTGTCACGAAATTTGAAAAGTGGTACGAGGGCTGGAACGGGATCCACTCAGCCTCGGGAGATCAACTGAGTAGAGGTGGGTTCGATTCTCACCTCAGCCATCCTGGAACTGGTTTTCCCTGACTTCCCACTTCTCCTCCAGGCAAATGCCGGGATGGTACCTAACTTAAGGCCACTGCCGCTTCCTTCCCTCTTCCTTGTCTATCCCTTGTAATTTTCCTATCCCCCGCAAGGACTCTGTTCAGCATAGCAGGTGAGGCCGCCTGGGCGAGGTACTGGTCATCCTCCCCAATTGTATCCCCCGACCTAGAGTCTGAAGCTCCAGGACACTGCCCTTGAGGCGGTAGAGGTGAGATTCCTCGCTTAGTCCGAGGGAAAAACCGACCCTGGAGGGTAAACAGATAAACAAGAAAAGAAGAACTATATAGAAGCGTAGATCTTACGTAAGACAGACACTGTATCTCTAGCCACACGCTAAATAAAGAAATAAACCACCTCCACCACCTGCTGCCTCTGCCGGGTTTTAGTCCATAGTCTTCGGATCTACATGCTGACACACTACAATTAGTCCATCGAGGCAGCTTAATAAAGAGTTTATGTTATTAGCTTAACGTCAGTACGGTTATTTGCTTCTGTCCTGTGGATTATGCTCTTCTCTCTTTTAAACCATAAACCTGATCTATAAGATCGCATCGAGTAATTTTACAATATGCATTAAACGTTAAGTATCAATATGCGATGCAGTAGACTAAGTTCAGAAACCTTGTTATCCGGTCCTCTAATGTCGTGACTATAATGGAAAGTGACCCTATCTAGCTGCAGTGTTACGTAAGGTCTGCGGCGCTCTAGGGGCTGTTGACCTAGGTCTGACAGTCATGTGAGCGAGACATGAGACAAATAGCCACGCAGACTTTACTGGCTTGTCTGAATACCCACACCTTCAACAGGTCATCAGACCGGATAAATGTTTCCAGGAAATGTTTAGCTACTGTCTAGACAAGGGTTTCCCAACGTTTTTACTTTTCTGTCTCTTTTATTTATTTATTTATTTATTTATTTATTTATTTATTTATTTATTTATTTATTTATTTATTTATTTATTTATTTATTTATTTATTTATTTATTTATTTATTTATTTATTTTATTTATTTTATACCTTTCCAAGTGGCGATGTTAGGGCTCTCGGTCTTGTCCTACACGCAGGCCCGTATTCAGCAAGTCAGATTAGTTTTACTTTTATCTTAGATTTCTAAAACTTTGATAACGTCGTTATCTCGGATAACCCTCACTTCTGTATTCACCACAGAATAGCCTAGTTATTATCTCGGTTTACCAGAGCTAAGTTTTTCTTTTCAATTTTTCATACCGCACCCCTGGAAGAAGACTGCCACAAGTCAAAATCAATAATTTTTCAGGAGAAGCTCTCAAAGGTTTGAATCAATGGGAAAAATAGTAAATAATATCTTAGGATAATGATACTTGTATGCGAAGGTCCTCTGACATTCAACATTACAACAACTCAATGCGTTATGAACATATTTTAACCCTAGAATGGTTACCTGTTTCTGCCACTCACGAACGCTTACCTGGGGTGATGCGTCACCCCATTAGTTTCTTTCTTGTTTGTCAGGTATATGGACATATTTTGTTCTATGCACGTGCATATCGTTTACACAGACCCCATAGAACAGTAGGATATAATGCGTGAAGTTAAATGGAAGTCAGGAACACAATCAATACACTAGAAAGTATACTTCCTTTTAATCTACTAAAATTCACACCTGCAAAATTCTTAATACTTCAAATAGTATCAGGCACTCTAAAAAGGTACCATGCCCATAAACTCTAATTATGATAACTATAATAGTATATACCAAAGCATACTGAAACACAATCTTGGGAAATAGCAGTCTGAAATTCAAGGAACAAAGGACACGAATGGCTCTATTCGTTTCACAGTTTCCTTGCACGTAAGTCCGGCATTCTAAATGTACCTCTGGTAAACTGAACAAAAGTCACATTTTCACCATTAATCGAATTATTTATTACCTTTCACTGCACATTTTGTACAAATGTCACCCCTGTGCTGGGAGCACACAAGTCTGTCACATGAAACGCAGCTGGTTTTCGTTTTCCTGTCTTGGACTCTTGGGCAGATAGCGCAACACCCTTGTTTTACTTCCTTTGCTTTCAGTCCTCGTTCTGCGTCAACCATTTCTGCACCTAACACAGTTCTGATATTAGTAGCAAGCTCTTTAGAGATTGCTTGAGTCAATCGTTGTTGCATATGGGACCTAGCAAGTTCAGTTCCAAGAGTTTTCAAGTAGGAACGGCTGTTCAGCTTCTCAATTTGTTTTGCCGTCTTGTACGAGCGTAGAGTACAACAATATTGCGCGCAGCAGTTCGGGCCCGAGGAGGTGGAGTAGATGACCAAACGTGACCATTTCTCCCCTTCAGAACAGTCCCAGGAATGTCAGTATCACCGTCAGAATCCTCTGACGCGCAAATTTCAGGAGGGTTATCGGAATCTACCTCAACATTATCTTCTGTCTCACTTTCCTGAAATTCACTGTCATTTTCACCTTCACTTTCTCCATGAAGTATGGCGAGAATCTTATCAGTAAAGTTAGTGTCAGTCACACTAATTTCCATTATAAAAACGGCTATTGCTTCTAATGCAGTGAACAATATATCGCATACGTAAACGCTTACCGGGGTGGCTCGTAACCCCACAACGCGTCTCGATTCAGTTACACGCAGCGCATGCCTACGCAACGCTGATTGTGTCACTCGGCTTGCCCTTATTAGAGACTACTGAGAAAGGGAGAGACCAAAACGCAAGTGCAGCCACATAAAACAGAATAAAAGAACACGGTGGGGTGGTGCGTCACCCCGGTAAGCGTTCTAGGGTTAATAGAAGTTCATTAATTTTAAGTCGTACATGGAAAATGCTACTTACGGCAGTTTTCTATTAAGTAATCGTGGCAATGCCAACATTTACGGCCAAAGTGTTAATCAATAATTTTACTGAATTTGTATTTGAACGAACTTTTACGCAGCTATATAAGATATTCTTGTACACGGAATAATGACTACAAATACAGCCGAACCTCGACATATCGAACCTCCATTACTCGAATTTTCAGTATCTCGAACAAATACAGTAGAGATAATACGAGACACTGAGCGAGATATCGAGGGACAGCTATTGGAGCTCACTCTAACGGATAGACCTGAACAGTAGGCTACTGATTCTCTCATAAGAGCACGTGTATTTTTGTGTGAAATTTTTGGTGTTATTTATCCGTTTTCAGTGAGTTGACATAATTAAATAGTAGCGTGTGTCATTCCTTGATATCTCCTCTCAACATGAGGGGAAATGTATGTGCTGTGTTTGGCTGCAATAATTACGAAGTAGACAAAAATGCGCGGTCGTTCTTCAGGTTCCCTCGTGACAAGAAAATGTAAGTAATATTGTGTTTGCATATATATTCTTCCAGTGACAAAGACATTTTTGTAATACTTCATAATCTTCTGACCTGCTCGACCCATATTTTAACTGGCATAAAATGTAATACGCATATGTTATTGTATAGTGCAGCAGTTAACCTTCAATACCGATGTGTTGTTGTAGGTGTGATCTGTGGGTTTTGAAATGTCACAGAAGCGCTTTGGATAAGGTTTACAAGAAAGAAGGGACGTTACGCTTATATAAGAATTATAAGATCTGTTCAGATCATTTCCAGGCCAGCGACTTTAGAAATCCTCGACAATACAGCCAAGGGTGTGTTACATTTTTTGCTCTAATTGTGCGTAAATATTCCTTAAAGCATCACTATCAACAACATTTTCATACTTTTCTTTCTTTATCCCTCTTCTCAGATTAAAGCCGGGATTTTATAGATTATCTTTCTGTTAGTAGGCTTCATGTTAGGAGGAAAATTGTCTAGCTATTAAATGGTAATTCGCCGGGCTGAGTGGCTCAGACGGTTAAGGCGCTGGCCTTCTGACCCCAACTTGGCAGGTTCGATCCTGGCTCAGTCCGGTGGTATTTGAAGGTGCTCAAATACGTCAGCCTCGTGTCGGTAGATTTATTGGCACGTAAAAGAACTCCTGCGGGACTACATTTCGGCACCTCGGCGTCTCCGAAAACCGTAAAAGAGTAGTTAGTGGGACGTAAAACAAAAATATTATTATTATTATTATTATTATTATTATTATTAAATGTTAATTCATTGCATCATATGTGTAAGGAACATCTTTCTGTTAGTAGGCTTCATGTTAAGAGGAAAATTGTCCAGCTATTAAATGTTAATTCATTGCATCATATGTGTAAGGAATGTGCCGATATTTTTATTGACAAGTGTCTTAATGTGATGATACAATGTTTTTAAATGAGAAAAAAGACAAATCCAACCGTAAGTGTTCAGGCAGGAATGCTAAAGCTAAAAAAGTAATGCATAAATGAAAGATCAAGCCGTTTCACACCAGTCCATTTCACTTCTTGTTTATATGTCTAATTTCAGTCTTTGTATAATAACCTTTTAAATAATTCTTCATTCATTTATCCAGAATTGCTTTAGCAACTTCGAAGTTAATATCTCAATAACACTTTCTTTCTAGACGTAATTTATTTATCCATTTCCGTATATACATTTCTATTGATATTTGAATTTAGCGCGATTTGTTCAGGTCAAGTCACTAGGAGCGCCACCGTCGAATTGTCTCCCATTTTAGCAAGGCGAAATCCGTAAGTGTCGCGTATTATCTCTACTGTATTTGTCTCGAAGTAACTTCAATTTCCCCGCCGTTTATCCTATTCTTCACGTGTGTTTATTTCTCTATTGCTCGAAATTCTGTTACACGAATTCCTCGATTTCTCGAAGCAAACGTTTCCTCCCTGTAACTCGAATTTCGTGGAACATTATCTGTGCTCTACAGCATTTGTGGTTTGTAAGGAAAGAAAGTAAATAAAGTAAAGAAAGGTTTACAGTGATGCTAGGAGCTAATATGGCGGGAATCGAAAAACTAAAACTTCTAATGATCAGAAAATCGGTTAAGCCTCGCTGGTTTTTTGGGTGTGAATTAATTACCGGTCACGTACGAAAGCAACACCTCAAGTCGCAGATGACAAGCTCCATTTATACGAATCTCGGCTGCGTGCTATTGACGAGAAGCTTCAACGTGAAGGGAGGAAAGGTTAACAGTGACAAACAAGAGACTAACGGATTTTTTTTTCCAAAGGTGTTAACCGAGGTATGTTTCTTGTTTCACTACTGTATGTACAGTACCGGGCAAATGTTTAGGACCACATAAAGAAATCACGAAATGTCATCTAGAACCTAAAATTGTGCCACTAGACCTCTGTAATTTTCTTTCTGATATCTCACATCTAATAGGATATATGTCGCCTAATTTAATTGAGTTAGTTCAAGTACTGTAGAAGTTATGAATTTTTAACTCTTGGAAGGCCACAACAAAATATAAAAAATTTTGGTAATATAATGTACTGAATACTCTAATTGGTTCCAAGTATCACCAACAAGATTTTTCTGTAGACTTAGGAATAGATGGGGGCATTTTAGTATAAATATAAAAATTCCGAAAATATGCGGCACCGGTTTTTTCTCGTGTTTTATTTTTTTGAACCAGGGCCAAAATTGTTGGTTTTTCTTTGCCTTTTTCATGTATGGCCCAAGGTCTCAGTGTGAGCTATCGGCGATAAACTTATCTGCCCTGATAGTTTCATTTGCACTCTGTGGATGCCATCCAAGAATACGTTTCTGATGTCGATAGTTCACACTGAGACCTATGACAAGAACAAGGAAAAACTGACTATTTTAGCACTGGTTTGGCAAAAAAAAAATAAACCCACAAAAATGGGTGCTGCATTTTTTCGGGATTTTCATATTTATACTAAAATGACCCCTAACTATTGCTAAGTCTCTACAAGAATCTTGGTGGTGATACTTGAAACCAACTAGAGAATACATTACATAATATTTCCAAAAATGTGACCTTATAACATTTAAAATTGTATAATACAATACTTGGCGTAATTCACTGAAATCAGTTGATGTATATCATATTAGATGCAAGAGCTTAGTAAAAAAAATACAGAGGTCTAGTAGCAAAATTGTAGGTTCTAGATGGAACTTCATGATTTTTCAATGTGGTCCTAAACTTTTGACCGGTGCTGTACTGTACCTGTCTTATGAACAGTTAATGTAATAAAGGTTATAATTAAAGTGATGCCGTGAAACAGAGTTTTGTTTGTATATTTTTAATATTGTTAAAAATAATGTATTCATTATAGGCCCTACATACATATGATTCAAATAACTTATATGCTATACATGATCAGAAACGGTATTCTCCATATCTCTAAATTTCGATAACTCGAAATAAAATTTAGCTCCCGAGGTGCTTCGAGATATCGAGATTCCACTGTACCGTTTACTGGTTTAATCACATCTGCAATGCTAATATTATTTTAATAACATCAATTCTACTTAGTGTATTTGAAAATAAAAACCGACTAATAGATGTAGTAGGCCTTACAACAAAGATATCTTTGAATTATTCTTCCTTGGTTAAGCCCCAATTTATTACGGTCAGCACTTAATGTAGATCTGGCCCAGTTTCATAGCCGGATGCCAAGTACTGAAACATTTGTTCAGGTTATGAAGATCCTTTGTGAGTGTAATTTCTGCTGTTTTGAATTCACTCGATTGGGCAGCCAGAGCTATGTCATCTGCATATATGAATTTCCTGGAAGTAGTTTCTGGAAGATCTGCAGTATAGATGCTGAATAGTAGAGGAGCAAGAACTGATCCCTGGGGTAAACCATCATTTAGTATATAGGGCTTACTCTTATTGCCGTTTAAATGTATTTCGAACGCTCTATTGCATAGCATGTTGTTCAGCAGTGTTGCAAGGTTCTTACAGGGAATGTACTTCAAGAATTTCAAAATCATCCCTTGTCGCCATACGGTGTCATAAGCTGATGTCAAGTCCACAAAAACAGCGATTGTCTTCTTCTTGTCTTAAAATCCGTTCTCACTGTGGCTGATGAGTGCCAAGACCTGGTCACAGAAGCTTCGGTTAGGTCGGAATCCTGCTTGTTCAGTTGGTATGCGTTGGAAGGCTGTGGTTGAGATTCTGTTGTAAATCATTCTCTCCATTAACTTGTAGCAAATACTTAAGAGTGCTATTGGTCTATAATCTTCAGGACTATCTCCACTTTTTCCGGGCTTTAGAATGGCAACTATTTTAGTTCTCTTAAGCAAAGATGGAAGCCTACCATTTCTTAAGATGTCATTAAAGAATATAAGTAACCAGTGTAGAGTTCTAGGTCCACAATGTTTCAGGAATTCTGGATATATCTATCCCATCCACTCCTGCTGCTTTGCCTGAAAAGTCTGGACATTAAATTTTGAATGCTGACTTGTAAATCACATACTTATTTAAGAAATATGTATTTATATGTACTTATAATGTATCCTTGTTTTGCCATACGAAATGATAATAATAATAATAATAATAATAATAATAATAATAATAATAATAATAGCCGGATGCCCTTCCTGAAGCAACCTTTATATGTAGCCTATTCCCTATCTATTCCGCATTGCATTTCTGTGATGATTGATAGTGTGGTGTAATATATGTATTAGGACGACCACAAGCACTCAATTCCAGAACTAGAGGAATTAACCATATTTAGTTAAAATTACCGGACCGGTCAGGGTTCGAACCTGGGGTCTTATGAACCGAAGACCAGTATACTTACCATTCGGACAAGCAGCTGCACAATAAAGAGACTTTCGAATGTTGAATATAATAAGAGATAGTAACGACACAAAAGGCCTACACCACTACGACTAGTTATTATGTTCCCAACTATGGTGCATGGATAAAGAGTGGTTAATGGTTAGTAGCACAATGAAAACATTGATTTAGATATTACGACTAATATACGTACACTGTTGTTATTACAGCATAAAATTAACCTATGTATTACAGAATAAGGCTTAGTTCATTATTGAAACAGTGATGATTCATTGTCATCTATGACTAGTCCGTCTCCATAGCTACATGGTTAGCGTGCTGGCCTTTGGTGTATGTGTCGTCTTCATCATCATTTCATCCTCATCACGACGCGCAGGTCGCCTACGGATGTCAATTCAAAAGACCTGCATCTGGCGAGCCGAACTTGTCTTGAACACTCCCGGCACTAAAAGCCATACGCCATTTCAACATGACTAAATTTTACGTTAAGCAACTTAACCCAGTAAAGAAGTAACAACATCATTACATACGTTACTTTATACCGAAGTAATAGTAGGCCTACCTCCAGCAAAACACTTGGCACTTTCTTCCAACTAGAAAGTGATGAAATGAAGTGGCGTATGGCTTTTAGTGTCGGGAGTGTCCGATGACATGTTCGGGTCGCCAGGTGCAGGTCATTTCATTTGACTCCTGTAGGCGACCTGCGCGTCGTGATGAGGATGAAATGAAGATGAAGACGACACATACACGCAGCCCCTGTGCCAGCGCAAAATAACCAATGATGGTTAAAATTCCCGAACCTGCCGGGAATCAAACCCGGAACCCTTGCGACCAAAGGCCAGCACGCCAACCATTTAGCCACGGAGCTGGACACTAGAAAGTGATAACACTGAATGATACACAAAGAAATGTCACAACACCCTACATACGCGAAATGTAGAGATTTACAAGAACCTTACACCTCAGGTTTGACTCATGCTTAATATTCCTTCAGATATCTTTTGTTAAAAGATCTCTGTAATACTGTTGGTGCACAGATGGAATGAGACTTGCATCGTATAAAGATACCAGGTCTTTTTTCTTGGCTTCAGATATGTCAAGCGGTTTGCTGTAGACTATACCTTCTTCAACCGGAACAATCCTATCTGAGGGCGTCATTGTCGTTACCTTGCATCTACCTGCTTGAAATCTTCCCCAAAGTCTGTCTTGTACTCGTGTATCCTTTCTCGCTCGTAGCACTTTAATATCATTCCAGATAACTTTTTCATCACTCAAATTTGTGGTAAAATTATTATTTGACATGTTGCAGCCTTCTGGTATTTGAGTTGTAACTTTCCTGTGAGTAGAAAACTGAAACATTGGCTGTAGCAACGATAAAAGTACGCTTTGACTTGTGTCACTTCTTCATGACATAGACTAAACATAAACCATTCATTTGTACCCAATAACTCAAAATCAAACTTTTCTGACGTGTGGCCGTCTTCCTCCGGGCATGCGATACAAGTTTGTAATTACGTTCGGCGTTTGCAAATAATTTATGATAAATTATGTCCGCTATTGACCAGAAACGAGGAAAGAAGCCTAGTATGAAGTTCCAAGAGAAGGAATTTGGTGGCAGAAAGCATTAACATAATATTCCTTAGTTCTTCATTTAAAAAATAATCCAGTCATGTAGCCTTTATACAAGATATTAGCTATAATCGAGAATTCATCTTAAGGGTTTTGGGAATTCCAAGTTATGTTCATTTATGTGTAACACAGACCAGTGGTAGCGATAAGGAGCCCGCAGACCCCGCTTGGCGGGCGGTGCCCACGGCTTGTGAGGAGTCCATGACTGTTTCTTAATTCAGAAGCTGTAGAGTGATTTTACGTATTGGTAAAGCTACAGCACACAACACAGTATCATTTGTATTACAGAAAGTTATTCCAAACATAGGCCGTCGTAGTACAGAGCTTCTTTCATCAATAGGAGTACGGTAGTTATTTCTGAAAGAATGTGGGTTTACCAGCCTGTTCCAACAATAACCATCACTTGCTGCCACTCACAACAATCAACAAGGCTTATGAAGTAATCAGTCAGTTTTGAGAACCCAGCAGTCAGCGAAGATGTGATAACAAAGACATCCTCCTTATCTAAACACTAAATACTGAAGTTTCGAGCCTGTTTATAACTCTCGGCAGTCAGTGTAGCTAAGTAGGCTTACGATGGACAGTTGAAATGTAGCCTAAATAGTGGTAAATTATTTAGTCATCGGAACGAGATTATTTTTTAATGTTGTGACGATCAGCGTGTTTTGGTTACTATGATTGGAATATGCATTTCATGTGTGTGTGTGTGTGTGTGTGTGTGTGTGTGTGTGTGTGTGTGTGTGTGTGTGTGTGTGTGTGTGTTCGTACAATATACGTGTATTACTTTAATTCCTTCGAATTTGAAAACTAAATTTGTAGCATTATTATTATTATTATTATTATTATTATTATTATTATTATTATTATTATTATTATTATTATTATTATTGCCTTTGCTGTTCGTTGTAATAATATACAACCCTGTATTACGAAATAAACTTGTAACTTTCCTTATCAGGAAACGAGGGGCCCATTTTCAATTATTGCGGGGGAGCCCTGAGCTTCTTAGCGCCGCTACCGACACTGACAATGTCGAAGCTTTAGACAAATACAGTAGAGACAATACGCGACACTTACGGATTTAGCCTTGTTAAAATGGGAGACAATTGGACGGTGGCGCTCCTAGTGACTTGACCTGAAATGTCGCGCTAAATTCAAATATCAATGGAAATGCATATACGAAAATGGATAAATAAATTATGTCTAGAAAGAAAGTGTTATTGAGATATTAACTTCGAAGTTCTAAAGCAATTCTGGATAAATGAATGAAGAATTATTTAAAAGGTTATTATTCAAAGACTGAAATTAGACATATCAACAAGATGTGAAATGGACTGCTGTGAAATGCCTTGATCTTTCATTTATGCATTACTTTTTTTGCTTTGTCATTCCTGTCTGAACTTTTACGGTTAGATTTGTCTTTTTCCTCATTTAAAAAACATTTTATCATCACATTCAGACACGTATCAATAAAAGTATCGGCACATTCCTTACACATATGATGCAATGAATTAACATTTAAAAGCTGGACAATTTTCCTCTTAACATGAAGCCTACTAACAGAAAGAAAATATTTAAAAATTAGCTTCAGAAACATTCGAAACTTCCCTATAAGCAATACTTGCTATTACATTAGGGTAAAGCAAATTTGCATCATCATATTGCTTCAACAAAATGTGTACATTTCTTAAGTCACCCATATTTTGTTCAGGATTTTTAAAGTCGCTGGCCTGGAAATGATCTGAACAATCTTATAATATTCTTATATATGCGTAACGTCTCGTCTTTCTTCTACACCTTATCCACATCACTTCTGTGACATTTCAAAACCCACAGATCACACCTACAACAACACATCGGTATTGAAAGTTAACTACTGCACTATACAATAAAATATGCGTATTATATTTTAAGCCAGTTAAAATATGGGTCGAGCAGGTCAGAAGATTATGAAGTATTACAAAAATGTCTTTGTCACTGGAAGAATATATATGCAAACACAATATTACTTACATTTTCTTGTCACGACGGAAACGGAAGAAAGACCGCGCATTCTTCTCTACTTCATAGTTACTGCAGCCAAACACAGCACATACCTTTCCCCTCATATTGAGAGGAGATATCAAGGAATGACACACGCTACTATTTAATTATGTCTACTCACCGAAAACGCATAAATAACACCAAAAACTTCACACACAAATACACGTGCTCTTATGACAGAATCAGTAGTTCTCAGGTCCATCCACTAGAGAGAGTTCTAATAGCTGTCCCTCGATATCTCGCCGAGTGTCGCGTATTGTCTCTACTATATTTGCTTTAGATAACCTACAATGTGTTTCAAAATTGTCATCGTAATCCTTAAAGTATGTAGCGCGCTAATCTTGGTCATTTTCCTAATCGCTGTGATTTGCTGTTTCAGTTAAATATTCCACCCGTCTACGAGCTGCCATTTTGTAAAACTATAATCTTACATTTCCTACTTTTTTTTTTTTGCTAGTGGCTTTACGGAAAACCATCTTCAGGGCTGCCGACAGTGGGATTCAAACCCACTATCTCCCGAATGCAAGCTCACAGCCGCGTGCTCCTAACCGTACGGCCAACTCGCCCGGTATTTCCTATTTTACTGACCAACCTTTCTCAGGTAAAATTTTAAACCGAGATAATACTCATTATCCGATATAATGTTGGCAAATACAAATTTAACTGTTATCTCAGTTTTCTTACCTCCAAACGCAGATAAACGCTTTTACTAGCGTTGGAGAATACGAGCCCAAGTGATATGTATCGAGCTGTCAGTGGAAAGTTGGCGTGGAATGACATTAGAAGACGAATAAGCTTCAGCGGAGCTTTTCAAAGTAAGAAACACCACAATATGAAGATAAAGTTGGAATTCAAGAGGACAAATTGGGACAAATATTCAATTAGGCCTATAGGGTGAGGAGTAAGGGTTGGGAATAATTTACCAATGTTCAAAGTTCTTTGAAAATGTTTAAAAATGGCTAGGTAGATTATTTATTTATTTATTTATTTATTTATTTATTTATTTATTTATTTATTTATTTATTATTTATTTATTGTGCTTCAGACAGGTATAAGCTTAATGATGTGCAACACATATAGCCTACTATTACATTTAAAAAGCAAATGTCATATTATAATTATGTTACCTCTTATGAGAGTCCTTGTAACATAAAGTTATAAATGAAATAAAAATACTCTTTTCTTCAGTAACATAATATTACAAATGTTCAGTTACATGTGCACACAGAGTATAACAAGGTACTTAAAATATTACAATTAAAATAATTTACTAACGGCTTTAAAGCTGCATTAGTACTGTAATTATAGGCCTACATGATGGTCGTGATGTTATAGAAAAGAATATTAATGATTAGGTAGATGGCATTACTAGAAACTAGAAAGAGAACTAAAGTTGTGAGCTCAACAATAACAGTCAGCAAATTGGGATTTTAACTTACAACAGATTACAATTAAGTAATTTGTTTACATTGTTTTACTATGGAAGTGTATATAGTTGCAAATATATCCAGTCTATACTCATTGCTATATTTATTAAATATTTTCATTGAGTTTAACACTGGTGAATTACTATGTTGTTGGGTTCTTGATCTAGACCAGTAGAAAGTAACATGTTTTGAGCGTGTAGACGGATTAGGGACAGACAAGTTGAACAGAGAGAGCAAGTTAGGACTACCAATAAGATTGTTAAATTATTTGTAGAGAAATAGAAGAACTGCTATTACTCATATTTTTGCTAAGGGCTTATAGCCAAGTTGTTTCATTAAGTAATCATACGAATCAAGTTTAGGGTAATTATTAGTTATTTTGCACGTAAGGTATCTAATAAATTTGTTTTGCACCATTTCAACTTCGTTTTCATATCGTTTAAAGCTGGGATTCCAAATGATCGATGCATATTCTAACCACTTCTCATAAAGGAGTTGTATAATAGCTTTATTGCCTCGGGATTTGTGAAGTCACGGGTGCATCTCTTAATAAATCCTAATATTCTGTAAGTATCTGTAACAACTTCGCTTATGTGTAGAGAGAACGTCAATTTAGCTTCAAAATGCACACCAAGATCCTTGATAGAATTCACTGATGACATATTAGTATTCAAAATATTATACGAGAGACTAATTTTATTTTTATTCCTGGAAAATACCATTACATGACACTTGTTATTTTAAAATCTAACTTGTTAATAACGCTCCAATGTGATATGCTATTGAAGTCTTTCTGAAGGAAGCTACAGTCTTCCTGACTAGTGACAGGGAATCTGCTACCTGGCCAACAGCCCTAAATGCAGATCGTTGATGAATGATTGATTGATTTTCATACATGTACAGTAATTAAAGGCAGGGAACAAAATATATATATATTTTTGCTAGGGGCTTTACGTCGCACCGACACAGATAGGTCTTATGGCGACGATGGGATAGGAAAGGCCTAGGAGATGGAAGGAAGCGGCCGTGACCTTAATTAAGGTACAGCCCCAGCATTTGCCTGGTGTGAAAATGGGAAACCACGGAAAACCATTTTCAGGACTGCCGATAGTGGGATACGAACGGGGAACAAAATATGACACCGAAGCTGTAGCCATTAGTAACTAGAGTAGATGAGGGAATTAATAACATACAATAGAAGGGGCACATTCTGAAGTGTTCTTGGAAGCTAGTGCGGTTGTTGTTTATTGACCTATTCGCTAGGGCTAGCTAAAGGCTACATTAATACAGCGAGCGCTCGGCCTACAGTTGGACTTTTTTGCGGCTGTGCTGCATATGAAAGGCGCCGCCCGCCGCGGAGAAAGAACGAAACAGACCCTTGACTCACTCCGGACGGACAATGTAATTGCTAGAAACCTTGGAGCTTATCACAGCCAAGAGGAGACCAATTACGATCTCTGTTTCCCACAGTTCACTATCTCTGCGTCTGCCTGTGTGGTTTCTTAATTATAAGAGAAACTCTCAAGTCCGCTTTGGTGGCGACTATAACGGTCATAGTTCTTGGGTAGAATTCCTGTGTTACGAAAGAAGTCTGACGTAACATCCTTAATATCTCACCAATGCAATCGTTGGAAAGACGTGGAAGTAAGATTAATATAGGAATCATTTACGACCGGACTGAATGGCTCAGACGGTTGAGGCGTTGGCCTTCTGACCCCAGCGTGGCAGGTTCGATCCTGGCTCAGTCCGGTGGTATTTGAAGATGCTCAAATACGTCAGCCCCGTGTCGGTAGATTTCCTGGTACGTGGAAGAACTCTTGTGCGACTAAATTCCGGCTCCTCGGCGACTCTAAAAACCGCCAAAGTAGTTCGCGGGACGTAAAATTATTATTATTATTATTATTATTATTATTATTATTGTTTTTGTTGTTGTTGTTGTTGTTGTTACGGGGTTACCCGTGGAACAGCAGAGGTGAAAGAAGGTGCGAGCTGGAATGGGTCTAACTACAAAACCGAAAAATGAATTAAAATTTCATTAAAGGTTATATTTTTCAAAACAGCCAAACTTAACAGATTTGATATAGAATTTTCCAATTTTAACCAATAACAACAAGTAAAAAGGTACCAATAACAAAATTTAAGTCTAGGAACGACAAAATTTGGTGGTATAACAGAACTTAGGTTTCAAGCCTTCACTTTACATTTCCTGGGCTATCAGCTTCCAAACACATATTTACCAAAGGGCAGAAAACCCCTAATAACATGGAGCACTTTTACCACAAATAAAAGAGCTAACCCGCTCTCAATTTTCTGAGCCTAACAAAGGCAACAACCAACATTACTATCAACTGCCCTCAAGGCACATCTACAAAGAAACAGGGGTATCTTGTACCCAACCTACTGGGTCCTCGTTGAAAAAGAATAGGATAAGTAAATGGCCCAAAACGCAAAGCAGAATGGAGGCGTGTACTTGCACTCCTACATGAACACTTGTTAAAACCTAAGGGGCACTAGGCCGATTAAACAGGGGCTATTCCCACACCAGGGAGGTGACTCGTATAAGAAAATTTTAATACATTAGGAGTAGAAAATCGGTTATGAAAACGTACTCCCCTCAAATCAAAAATGAAGGGGAGCTCGAGAGGGTAAAGCACTCTCTATCCCCGATTTACAGTTAAAGTAATAAGAAAATTTTACATAAGCCGGCACTAAGTTACATTTTTAGACAGGTAGGTTACATTGAAAAGGTTTCGGACCTTCCCCGCGGGATAAACTGCTGAGCTAGCAAGAAATAAAGATGTTAAACGGCCATGACCTTTGTTGAAGAGCTGCTGTCCGAAGGAAGAGGCGCTACCTGCCCCCTGCTATACTTCCATACACTAAGCTAGATGTTGTAGAAGTGGCCACGAGCCATGAAAATCAGCAGTTTTTAAACTCTCGTGGAAGATTCGAGACCTTCCATGAATAATTAAGACACCCCCACAGGCGTTTATCGGCTGACTAAAATTTACACATCAAAATTGGAGAAGAAAGACACGATTGGCTGAAAATTAATGACAGAAATTACTGATTGGCTAAGTTTAAAACTGGCGGAAAGGAAATCTTAATATTGCCAACCCACAAATGAAATAACGAAATTTAGTAATAGGAAAACTTATGAGCATAAAATATCTTCAAGAAAAGTTCCTTCACTTCGCACCAGGGTGCATGATCATAGTTTTTGGTAGAGACATCTATCAGAGAATGTCCACACTTCTTGATAATTAGTAAACAAAAGCAGTTCGAAATTAACACAGTGACATCTTCTGAGAAACTGTTGAGATAATTCAGTTTTTAAAGTTCAGAGTTTCTGCGGAAAATTCAAAAGTGCGGCGTATAGGTGTACCAACCGGTACAATGATTATTATTATTATTATTATTATTATTATTATTCGAGCCCGGATGATTATGACTTAAAATGTTATGAATATGTAAGCATTTATGACCTAAGATGTATTAAAATATGACAGTAAATATGACTTCAAACTTTTTGGTAACATTTTCAAAATCTTCTAAATCTTGTCGCTGTTTATTACTATACAGAAAACTTATTCTTTTAAAAATCTAGCACATTCAATAATAATAATAATAATAATAATAATAATAATAATAATAATAATAACAAATGGTCCGTGATCAAAGAAAATTTTCTGCCGTAAAGATAGTTGTAAAATTTCTCAACGCCCGAGCGAATTGCCAGCGCTTCCTTTACAGATTTCATAAAAAAAATTCCGATGAGTTTAACGTTCTGGAAGCGAAGGCATTAGGCCTTTCTGCACCGTGCACTCTGTGGGAGGCGACCGCTCCAAGTCCAATACATGAAGCATAGACAATGGCAGCGATGGGACATAATGTACGAGGATCCATTCAGAAGCTATTTAACATTTCACTGCATCGAGACTCTTTTGGTATTGCTTGGTCCAATTAAATTTTACACCTATCCGAGTGAGTTCGTAAAGCGGTTCAGCCAGAGTGGATGAATTTTTGCAAAATCGGGGATAGAATTTTACCATTCCCATGAATGATATGATTTCCCGAACATTTTGTGATGGCTTCTATTTTCTCAGTTGTCTTTTTAACACCTGACTACATACAGTATGTCCTAGGAATCTGTAATATTAATATAATAATAATAATTAATAGCCATTGCCCCACTGTTGGATGTCAACTGAAATATTTTTATAAATGCATTAACTGAAATAAATTAATAAATTATTTGAAATAATATAAATTTATAAAAATAATTAATCGAAAAGTCCGGCGCCAGAGTTCACTATAATGGATCCCTCAAATTTTAATAGAACATGATATTTTTCTCTCCCAGGGCCTGTACATATGGCTGCGTACTGATACATCTGCTTCAGGCCTTATCTAACCTTCTGAAAACGACTAAATAGGTAGGAATTGCACCTAGGTTTATCAATAACTCCACTGATTCTAAAACAACTAACTATATTCAGAATAATATCCCTGCATGTGCACTTCTTCAACACACCAAAATATACATAAAATAAACTCACAAAATAATGCTGGAAGACTCCATATTTACACAATTATTATCCAATAACAAAAACAGTGGGAAACCACAAGTGAGAACCACGCTACCATTTGTAGTCAGCCCTATGAACATTAATTGCAAATCATATATATGTCTGTATGCACCAACACTACTTGCAGATTCTCACCATTGGCACTTGTTATATCACATTGATATTGTTCCTTTATAATTCTGTGTTCACTGATTCTAGCACTTGGTTTAAAGATACTTTCTCTTGAGCAACACATGCTTGTTGTTCCAGAACATAAATTATGGAATGTCTGAGATACAGTACCCCATACCTTTCATCGACATATAAGACACCAAGCCGCCACAAGTGATATGATACTAAGTGCCTAAGCACTCCACAGTTTGTGGGTGAGTACCACACATCACGTTCCACCAAAACTTTCAAGTCAACCTCGTTCCACAAAAAGTACATCATCTCTTCCTCTGCTGTTTTCTCACATGCATATATAGACCTCAGCTTCCCCCTACTCTCTCAAGGTACGTCTAGATTGGTCCTGACCATCCAATGACGAGTGGAAGATCCTCTTGCCATACCAAGACCACGCTCCGAACCTCTTCCGGGTCCCAAGACAGTAACAACATGATCACGTCATCGGACTCTGAGCTGCTCTACATGACTCACGGAATCTTTCCGACTTGTAAATAGCAGTGTTTTCCCATCCTCTTGTACAAAACAAATTACTCATATCACATATGGGGAGCTTCCAGTTTATAATATTAAGAATAAATATGCAAATGAAATAATAATAATAATAATAATAATAATAATAATAATAATAATAATAATAATAATCATAATAATAATAATAATAATAATAATAATAATAATAATAATAATAATAATAATAATAATAATAATAATAATAATAATTTGAATAATGGCAATAATAATATCTCTTACTTGTGACTGCAGTGCGAGGGTGTGATATCCTCTTCCGACCCAATGTCCACATATGTGGACAAATATGTTTTATTCTCTGACTAACAATGAAATTCGAATTTCCCTCCAATTTTACTTTGAGTGTGTTATCAAAAGATCTTTCTTTAAACTTCACAGTTTTTCAACATTCTATAACCTCCTTAGTAGCACTCAGCAAGTTGGCGGGAAGTGAAGACATGGATACATCACAGGACAGCCGACTTGCCGGTAAATACTTGTTAATACTTCATTTACGGGCTTGTCTGAAAAACTCTTTCAGTTAGTTTCTGGTAATCAAAGACACGAACTGACGAATAATGCAGAAATGTATTATTGTTTTTATTTGGTGTCGACTGTATGTGCATGCAAATTATTTTGTCCACACATGTGGACATTAGGTCTCTATAACAATAGCTGGATAAGACTATTTGTCCACGCATGTGGACATTTGGTCTTACCAACAATAAGTTGCTCAAGGTAATGTAGAGACCATGTTGCCATGGTATCTAATTTAACTAAATCTACATTAATCTAGAACACATAGGGGGGGAAACTCTCAGATATAATCATATTTATTTAGTTACACAATCAATTTGTTTCTAGGTTTGCCGGTCATCTTCCTCTAGCCATGGATGTTAAAGACGTGCAAAGATGCCAAAATCCTGGCTGCAATGAAAAAAGCCGCATTCTCTGCATAACATGCAAAGTCCACTTGTGCCGTCTTAACGACAGGAATTGTTTTGTGCATTTCCATACGCAAAAGGGAAGAAAACTTACAGTCTGTTACTGAAATAACACGTAAATACGTGTTTTTTTTATGTGTTCATGTCAGCTGATTCAAAAGAATCCAATACATTTACAATTTATTTAAGCTGACCCCACTCTTTATTGAAGTTAACCCTTTATCATACTTGAAATATTATTGGATTTCACCATTTATTCACAAAAGTGAACATTAGGCATAGACATAATGCAGACCTAATGTCCACATTTGTGGACAAATTATATTAGAAACGTCTGACAGTAAAAAATATGAATATTGGTACATATTGTTCATTTAGGAATATAAGAGCTCAGAAATGTGGATTTCATCATAGTTGTTCACTTGCGTGGGCGTTGGGTATATATAGTCTACTATGTACTATCACAAATCTGACCTCGTTTTGTAGAAATTTGCATTTGTTCGGGTTTAATTGTATGCCGCTTTCCTTGAGTTGTTGGAACATCAAGGATGAATCAGCAGATTGCCATTTATTAAGGTAGTGTCTATTAATAATAATAATAATAATAATAATAATAATAATAATAATAATAATAATAATAATAATAATAATAATAATAATACGTTTATTGCAGCCACTTGCCATAGATAAACTCACATACTTTACTACATTAAAACACGTAACATATGCAATTAGACAGTTGTCAGTTGGGAAGCTGTATTCTCGTTCAAGCAGAATTTCTTGAGCGACATACGGCGATTGTCACAGAAGAGTACGTGGTACCGATTGCATGACCTTCCACACAAGGAGCATACAGTTCATGGAATCGGTTAGTACGACAAACTTTGAAATGTAAGCCGTGAATCGCGAACCTTGTGACGAGGTTTCTCAGCTCATAGTTCACTTCCTTCCAGTCGTTTGTCAGCATTGCATCTGTACTGTAGAATTCAATCCATATGTCTTTATTTTTCCTCTGGTGTTCGGAAACTATTTCTTCTTAGGCTGGGTTAATGGCAGTCCGAACTGTAGATGATCTTCCATAAGCATTGTCTTATACATATCTCAGAATTAAATATAGGGCCTACCAGGTAGAAATATCAAAAACCTGTATAGGCTATATTTTAAATTGCATCAACAAACATCATTGTTAACTATAACATAGGGGGCCCATATTTCGTCCCCTTAGCAGATTTGGACTTTTATAAATTCAGGAATATTATGGACAACGCTAGAAATTGGTATATATATATTACTGAATATATTCCCCATTTACGGGCAATTTACAATGAAACTGTTATAACCTAAGGTAATCAATATTTGACATAAACACTATAACACTAAACTGCCAAATATATGTTCGTAATTTCGTCCCCCAACCAAATTTATGAAAAGAACAATTAATTTTAATATATTTTTTCTTTCTAACCTTACTAAACACTTTCCCTATACTGGTTTACTACTTGAAGGGTATTTATGAAAAATGTTTTCTTGGTATTCTTTTTAACATAGTCTTTTAGCGTTGCTCCTGGGATGTTAAACGCTTTACTTGCACGTGTGCAACCCATTTTCTTGTCCCTCACTGCCTTAATAGCGTTTTTATAGCCTCCCTATCCCACAGCTTGCGTTTTCCCATCTAAAAATAATAATATTCATAAATAACAAATAAAATGAACGGGGGGCGAAATTACGAACATTCCCTGATTTATTATAATGGCCGCTACAGTAAATCAAGCCAACCACCTCATTTTAGCGATTAGACACCAGAAACTACACCACATGACAGGAATGCAGTCCAGTATTTCATACACATATCAGTCTGGCTCACCCTAGGAATAACAGGTTCTTAATTTGAATCCTGCACTAACTCAGCTCAGTATGAAAAATGAATCTTCCTAGTAGACGGAAATAATACGTGTGCACACAACCAATTTTCCACAACAAGACAACGGGATAAGGCTACACGTATGCGCGCGGCTAAAAATTAGAAAATTAGGTACCAACCGTGCAACTTGGATATCCCTAAGCTGACGAATTTAGATGCGGGGACGAAATTTGGCCCCCCTACCTTACCTGTAACTAACATTAGGCTGATACATAACTTTATAACGGATTCCATTTAAACTAAACATATAGGCCTAATATAGCATAGTATGACGACCATCATATGATAGAGACAGATTTGTTCAACTTCTGTCAACATAGAAACACAATCTAACACAGACTTACAACTTGTGAAAAATTCGACCGTCATGGAATAAATTTAAACAGACTGCAGTGCTTCATTGGACGTCCGAACACATATATCGCACCTGAATGGATGATCCGCTGTCGTGTTACAGTTAGGTTGCTATGTCGACTGTGTGCTGAAATATTCTGAGCCTTACAGTGAACTCGAAAGAATGTCCGAGGTAAGTGACTATGTTTTAATGTGCATTCAGTGTCCGAAAAGGAAGAGATGGTTGGGAGAATATGTAGAGCAGCTAAGTGGTGTTCTGTAGCCTAAGTGTGAAGTGTTGGAAGTGCAAAGGGTAAATTATTGTAATTTACGTTAAGGTGAACATTATAAACTTAATTCTTCTATAACATGACAACTGTAATCAAGTGATCATTAAATTCTTAAAGGATAAATGGGTAGAAATCATATTATTCATACCTCATACAGATTTATGTCATTGACACAATCACTCACATCAAAACCATGTGCTCATCTATCGTCACATAATCATCTGTGTATCTAAAGCAATGGGAAAAAAAATCTGGAAAAAAGTATCGGAAGAACTGTGATGAATTAATAATACTAATATCATTATTTGAATATATACTGCTTAGCGAATAGAATTAATTTATTATTAAAATTATTATTAGTTATTGTTTGTGTAAATATATCTTAAAGTGCCAAGAAGAGGTACGAGAAGATATCGGTTTTGTAAACGTACATTTATAATCCTATCATTGTTCTATGTAACGTGATTATTGTAAAAATTGCTGGGAAAGACATCTATCATGTATAGGTAATAATGATTAAATAATATCTACATTCATTTGCTGCTTTTTGATTACACTGAATGTTTCAAGTTTGAAATAATAATACAGCTAGGAAATTAATTTACATCATAAGTTACAGATAGTCCTAATTCTGGAAAATAGGAGCGACAATTTTGTTTGGGACGATATTCCACTAAGTTAATGCCCTTTCCTCCAACTCAATCATGTCCCCATATATATCTGGACGGAATCCGAATTGCTCCATCTCTATACGAAGACAGCGCCTCCTGGAGTGTATTCTAATAACTATCACGAGAAGAACTCTCGAGTTCTCCATCTTTCAGTATTTCTGTGGTGATGTTTACCACGACGTAATGACAATGGCCTGAAAATCTTCGAGGTTAAAAGTGCGGGCATTTCTTTTAAATTCCGTTGGCCTATCTTAAATTATGATCAGCTTCAAGAAACTTATGATCCAGCATGCCAGGGACGCAAGAAGAGGATATTTTTTACCATTTTTTCCAGATTATATCAGACGTTTGGGTCCAAAACACAAGGAAATGGCCATACGTTGGTTTCCTACAGCGGCCCTTTATAGCACTGCAGGATTTTTTACACTTCTTTATTTCACTGACTGGAAAGTAGTCGTGTCTTATATTCCATTCTACGGGGGAAAATTTAAACGTGAAGCTAAAGATAAGAAATGATATTAATATTTTTATATGTCTTTACCTCATTGATTGGAATAAAGAATTTTAATACTGATACATTCAAAAAGCGCAGCATGTAAGGTTCAACAAGTATACATTTTTTTTAAACATATGAAGTACATTGCAATACAAGCTGACTTTTCAAAAAGTGCTGAAATACACACAAATTTGAGAAACTGTCAAAGTGAGGTTAAATCGTCAGAAGGTACTGTATCATAGAAAGTGAAACTGAGTAATTATCATAATCGTTGTTGCTTCATGCAGGAGATTTGAGAGCGCTTGGTCATTAACCTCACGTAGATAACATTTTGTGCGTGAAGTTCTTGATAACATGCATGATGTGATGCCTGTACTGGTGAAAGGATTTTATAAATAAGGTATAATAAGTGAATTTCTAGAGGATGTTTACTATTGTCCCTTAATTTTGCCAGATTCCGATTTTTCACTTTGCCTATCCGAACTCCCTTCACCAACTCTTGTTCTTTTACGACCACGACGGTGTTAGGTTTTCCACGCCAAGCGTGTCTTTCATTTCCTTGCCCTTCGCGGCCCCTCCTCTTCTTTTGCCAATAGGACTACACGAATTCTTCGACGGGTTGGAACTCTTTGGTATTTTCCCTTTGATTAATGTCAAGAGCGGATGATTGGAAGCCCAATCGTAAAATAATAATCATCATAATAGGCGATTAAAAGGGCGCCCAGGGGCTCTTAACTTGGGAGCTTCAGTTGGCAACCACAGGGCCCAGGGCTGAGTCCACCCACTGTGGGGTGGGGATGATAGAATAACACCCACGGTATATCCTACCTGCCGTTAGAGGCGACTACAAGGGGACTCAGGGGTTCTGAACTTTGGAGTGTGCTTTGGCGACCATGGGGCCCTTACCTGAGTCCTGGCATTGCCTCCACTTACTTGTACCAGGCTCCTCACTTTCATCTATCCTATCCGACCTCCCTTGGTCAACTCTTGTTCATTTACCGACCCCGACGATATTAAAGCACTCGAGGCCTAGGGAATCTTTCATTTTCATGCCCTTCGTGGCACTTGTCTTTCTCTGCCCGATACCTTCATTTTAGAAGTGTCGGATCGCTTCCATTCACACCCCCCCCCCTCCCTCCGATTACTGTTATACAGAGGATGGTTGCCTAGTTGTACTTCCTCGTAAAACAATAATCACCACCATTTGGTTGTTTCCACTTACTTGTACCAAGCTTCTCACTTTCATCTATCCTATCCGACCTCCCTTGGTTAACTCTTGCTCTTTTCCGACTCCTATGGTCCAATGGATGGAATGTTTCTTCTTCAACTGCTGGTGTTCCGTAGCTGTAGAATGAGAACATTCATTCATTCAATAATGAGTGCGCTCTCCGCAGTTACTGGTTATCCGTGACTGGGAGTGAAGAGTTCCTTTTTCTTTCCATGTTTCCATAAATTCATTTTGAATGGAATATTCTCTCCCTAGCTGCTGGGGTTTCATGGCTATATGCCGAGAACCTTCAATTAATAAATTAATTAATTAATTAATGCATTAATTCATCTACTTTCAATTATGAAAGCTCTCTCCCTAGTTAGGAACAGGAACTGGCTACGAAGAGAGTGTTTGCTGGTGGAAGCTCTAGAAGAATCGGTAAATAGAAAGAGAAGAAAGGGACGAAGAAGGTACCAGATGGTAGACCAGGGCCGGATTAAGGTGGGGGCTAAAAGGGCTACAGCCCCGGGCCCCGCGTGCCAAGGGGCCCCGGCCCTTGGCCGAACCTAAAATTGTATTAGGAAAACGCCTGCTGCTCCACCTTCATGCATGTATATGAGTATTTACGCTCGCAAAATGTTGTACATGCACTCTTCCTTCCGTGTTAATATTTCATCACTGGTGGAATCAATTACCCACCGGAGACACGAATCCTCGCTACTTATGCACTGTAATTATTGTAAAGGTTATTGTTGACGAAAATTAAAATCTGGCAGCTTGCGAGTACGGGCAGAGGGGGAAGGGGGGGAAGAGGTCTAGGAAGTGAGCGGGAGGGAACAGGGGAAGCTATACTATATCTTTGCCTCAGGAAGAGAACTTCCAGTTCACCTCTGATTATTATTATTCAACCATTCGTAACTTACAACTGTAAATGTTCTTGTAAAATGGATAGAAAATATCCTAGTGGTGCCGAAAAACGTAAGTTATGTTCTGTATGCCGATTTGATAGTGATGATGAGACAAATGTAAAATATGTTTTGGCATTATGAAATATAAACATGAAAAATAGAGAAAAATGGTACTCTATTTCAACACTTCCCTATTCATTAATTTTAGTGGAAGTAGTTCTATAACGACTTCAGAATGCTAGTCTTACGTGATGATACGAAGAAGGGGCCCCACATTTTTAAATAGCCCGGGGCCCCCAAACACCTTAATCCAGCACTGTGGTAGACAGTGTCAAAATAGCAGGAAATTGCGAAGAAACTAACAGGACTGCGTGGAGAGTGGCTGTGTGAAGACCTACCTAAGGGCAGAACACGTTATATATCTTCCCAGTTGGTGGTTATACGTGACTGGGAGAGAAGTGTTTAACTCATTCATTCATGCGGCCATTAATTTATTCAATTCATGCATCATGTCTGCTGAATGTGGAGGAGAACTCTGTACAGACTTATTACATTAGTGAACAAAAATGTTTTCGGACCCTGACGGTATTAGGTGTCGAACCCTAGGGAGTCTTTCATTGCCATGCCCTTCATGACCCTTGCCTTTTTTCACTGATACCTTCATTTTCGAAGTTTTCTGCATGAACACTTCTGGATGTCCATCTTTAAACTGCAATCATTTGAAAATTTGATCACCAGCAGTCAAATTTTATGAGGTGAGCCATAATCACAATACTTACTGATATATTTTTCTAGTTGTATTAGAGAAAGTAATTGTGTACCTATTCATAATCCACTCTTCGCGCGTAACTTGGAGGCCGTGCGAGGCAGGTGATACGAGTGCTGTCTAGTGGATAGTAATAGAATTTGCACGGTTCACGTTTGGACTTCTCTTCGTCTCAAGAGGAAAAACTGGGGAAAATATTCATTAATAGGAAGGGGAGTTAGGGATTGGAATAACTTACCAAGGGAGACGTTCAATAATTTTCCAATTTCTTTCAAATCATTTAGGAAAATGCTAGGAAAACAACAGATAGGGAATCTGCCACCTGGGCGAATGCCCTAAATGCAGATCAGTATTGATTGATTGATGATTGATTGATTAAATCATAGAGTTAGAGCTCACAGCTACGCGGCCCAAATCCCACAACCACTCGCTCGGCATCATGCACATCAGTGGCATTATAAGAAAGGGAAATAAATACATCAGGTTAACCTCTAAACATTGAGTAATCATGACCACGATGAGCCAATTTTATACCCGTCAGTGTAATCAGCGCTGTAAGAAATATGTTGAGATATCAACATTACTTTCTGATTATAATGAACAGTAACAGTGTATCAACCTATTGGTTACGAAACAAAATTGTCTTTGTTAACCTACTTATTTTAAAAAAAATTGCTTTACATCGCACCGACACAGATAGGTCCTATGGCGACTATGGAATAGGAAAGGCCGAGGAATGGGAATGAAGCGGCCTTGGCCTTAAACAAGGTAAAGCCCTAGTATTTGCCTGGCAAACCACAGAAAACTATCTTCAGCGCTGCCGACAGTGGGGCTCGAACCCACTATCTCCTGGATGCAAAATCACAGCTGCGCGTGCCAAACAGCACGGCCAACTCGCCCGGTGAATCTACTTCTAACATTGGGATTAATCATGTATGATCTGTCAACACGATGTAGACTACACATAGGCCTATATTCGTATACTCTTCCACTGGATTTTCTGGATAATCATCGCTTTCAAAGACTTGGCCATTCAGTGAAAGAAAAATGTTTCACCTTATATTTCCTAAAACATTAATTTTAGTCTTCATAGTAAAGCCCAAAGAATCTCATTCACGCTAACAGGGAAAGAAACCGCGAAGTCAGCGCAAGTGTCACACAAATTATTATTTTATTCGCACGAAAATGAATTTCAAATAAACATATCTGTGAATTGATACGCCATTGCCCTTTATGAACCTCCCTGTTCAGCCATAAGCTGCCCAGGAGTCTGACATTTTCCTTAAAAGAGAAGTATAATACTTCAATTTATCGGTAAGCTCCAGTAGTGACAGTGCCAAACAACCCAGCTTTTGCCAAACAGCGCGCTCGTTCAACTTCGCACGCGACTGCAGCACCAGTGGTACCTCTAGTATATTATTTACTAAATCTATGGCTGGAATGACGTAGCCAACGCTATGATATGCTACTAATCGAACAATACACTCTGAGTAAGTGATGAAGAATACATAGCACATTCTTGCATAAGGAGACAACTTAAATTCAGGTTCTTATTTACAGATGGTGGTGTAGTGATATTGTTTTAAGAGGAAACACAACTGGGCAACTATCCTCTATATCCGTGACAGTCAAAGTGTGGTTCGCATATCACTAGGGGTATGCGGGGTCGTCTGAAGGGGTACGCACATTTATCGTAGCTCTTGTATTCAGTGACCAGTTCCGAAAAGAGTCGAGCCTGTTGATTTTCAATAAAATCTTGTTTCGATTTAATGTTTTTGTCTACCATTGCACATAGTCCCCTTTCCGAACTATTCACTCTAAAATATGTGTCAGTTTGTACTTCCCATTCACTTGGTATGTAAAAATGCTTACTTATGCAGCATTATATTTATTGTCGCATTATACACTCTTATAGGCCTATATATCGCTGTTAGGCAATGAAAACTTCGTACCCCCCCTTGTGGGTTGTGGCGGTAGAATAACACCCATGGTATCCCCTGCCAGTTGTAAGAGGCGACTAAAAGGGGCCTCAGGGGATCTAAACTTTGGAGCGTGGGTTGGCGACCACGGGCCCCTCAGCTGAGTCCTTGCATTGCTTCCACTTACTTGTGCCAGGCTCCTCACTTTTATTTGTCCTATCCGACCTCTCTTGGTCAACTCTTGTTCTTTTCCGACCCCGACGGTATTACGTATGGAGGCCTAGGGAGTCTTTCATTTTCATTTCCTTCGTGGCCCTTGTCTTCCTTTAGTAGATACATTCATTTTTCGAAGTGTCGGACCCCGTCCATTTTTTCTCTCTGATTAGTGTTATATAGAGGATGGTTGCCTAGTTGTATTTCCTCTTAAAACAAAGATCACCACCACCACCTCCTGAAAACTTCGTAATTCCAATCACGAGAAAACCGCGTTTCTCCATCTGTCTTGTGAAGGCTTGCCGCGTTGCCTGAGAAGGGAACAAAAGACTCCAATGGTCGAATAACTCGGCTATCATCAAGCAATAAAAATGCCTGAAACTGTTCTCCGGCCATTGCTGACCGCTCAGTTTTGGACTTCTGTGAACTTTACTCCACAGGAGTTAGGGGTTTCCTTCGCCCAGCGTCGATATATACAGAGTGGTCCAGAAAAATTTTGACACTCTTTGATAGTCAGTATTAATGGAACAACATGACATACCGTTACAATTTTTACACTGGGGCGGGAGGGAGAGGTTATTTTATGTGTCTAAAGCGACCCCCATTAGCAGCCAAACAACGTCGAAGCCACTGAACTGCTGACCGAACTCAGGCGGTCAGTGTTGCCGGTGTGATAGCCGCACAGGACGTCTCGATCGTTTCTCGTAGCTCGTTCAGTGTAGCTGGCTTCTGTCGATAAACTTCATTTTTCAAGGTCCCCCATAGGTAGAAGTCAAGAGGTGTAAGGTCTGGAGACCGTGGTAGGTACTCAGCAGCTCCTCTTTCACCTATCTATCGTCTAGGTAGATTTTTATCCAAGAAGGCTCTGATATCTCTGTGATAGTGAGGCAGAGCACCATCTTGTTGCAGGTAAAATCTTTTCATTTCCAAACACCTCTCGAATGGCAGGTAAAATCGATGTTTGCAGCATATGAAGATGCGACTCACCAGTTATGATACCTTCAAAGAAGAATGTGCCAATCAAACCACGCGATGACAGACCACACCACACAATAACACTGGGTAGATAAACATTTTTGTTTACGTGAACGTGAGAATTTTCAGGAGCCCAGTACACGCAGTTGTGGCGGTTCATAGTACAGTTCAGTTTGAAATGCGCCTTGGCACACCAGTTAACCATCCAACTACAAACCGTTCATCCTCGCGAAGCATGCTTTCGAACCACTCGCAGTACTCTAACCTTCGATCCGGGCCGTCCTCGTTCATAGCGTGCAGCAATCTTATAATGTACACTTTCCACTTTGCAGCCTTCAGAATTCATCGTACGGTTGATCAGCTTACCCCGCTTTCACGTCCACCCTGATTCACAGATATTTGAGGTGACCTAGTAAAATGTTGCAACACAGCTGGAAGCTGGACTTGTTGATGTTTTTGGTCGCCCAGACCTTTTCTTATGCACATCCTGAACATTACCGCCGGCTTCAAATTTATCCCGAATACGATAAATTGTTGTATGTGTTGGTGGCTGAGTTCCGTACACATTACGTCATTGCCGTTGTACCTCCATTATGTTTTCGTACTTCCAGTACCACTTCAATACGGCCTTGCGTTGCTCAAACAACAATCTTACTCAATTCATTGCTGCACTATCATCTGCTGGAAAAACGTGCGCCAAGGTTGTCGCGCCATTCACGTTACCTTCATCCCAACGAGCTAGAATAACGCCTTTTGAAATATGATCAGAATGAGGTTGTAAAGTATTTTCATTCTAAGGATTTCTGTCATAAATATTTATGTCCACGGTTTTTATTGTAATTTACACTTAACCACAACAACCAAGCAGGGTAACGCTCTTGTTCCGATTTCGAGGCCTATTCGTATGTCAAATTGCAACGATTTCGAACTACCCTACAATCAGCTGATCGTCATGTTGGCCTCGTGCCGCAATGTGATAAAGTGGTGGTATTCGCAGTCTATGATTTTTAATGCTTTAAAGCTTTCGGCTAACGGTCTTTAATTCAGCCCAAGTTATTCTAAAGTGCGTATTTTCTACACTTTTCTCCATTCAAGAGCCATGCTCCCTTGCTTGTTTGACCACAGGAAACATGGCGGACATTCGTTCTATTAGCTTCACCCAGGCAGCGCTTCCGCCTCTCTATGTTATTCTAGCTCGTTGCTTCATCATCTGTTGAGAAAACAATGGACTACGCTACCGTGCAAGAATTGCAACGATATGTCATTCTGTAACAAATATGTTAACTATCAAAGAGTGTCTATATCTTTCCGGACCCCTCTGTATACAATACATTGTTATTACTGGGGAGTCCGACTCGTTGGATGAATGGTCAGCGCACTGGCCTTCGGTTCAGGGTCCCGGGTTCGATTCCCGGCCGGGAATTCTTTTGCCTTGGGGACTGGGTGTATGTGTCCGTTCCAAAACTCTCCTCATAATATTCAGACAACATACCACACTACCAACGACCACTGAAACACGCAATAGTGATCGCATCCCTATATTTAGGGTTGCGTCAGGAAGGGCAACCGGTCGTTAAACAGGGTCAAATCCACATGTGCAATGCAATTCGCACCCGCGACTCCACAGGGTGGAAAAAAGCGGTAGCAAAAGAAGAACAAGATTGTTATTATTGGGGAACAAGGTGGTGCGACTCCACAGGGTGGGAAAAAGCGGTAGCAAAAGAAGAACAAGATTGTTATTATTGGGGAACAAAGTGGTGTAGCAGCTTAGCTTCTTGCCTGTCATTCCGGCGACCTTGGGTTGATTCCTGGTGTTTGCGAAGTGGGATTTTCAGTTGCCTCAGTGCGTGTAGAGACCCTAATCAAGCGGGATAAGCTGCAGAAGATAATGATGGGTAATAAGTATGGAGGGCCCTTGCCGGGGTTATGGTGAAGACCTCAACGGTTGACTTGGCAGAGAAGAAGTTCTTCGGTATGGCAAGTGAGGCGGAAGGGGCAATGAACCACAAATCCAGCTATGGTGTCTGTTGCCGCATCGGGCGACTTGCTGGTCAGCGTCTGTTATCCCATGTTAGGGGCGGCTGTTAATGGAAGCTCTGGGACTTATAATCTCAGTTCTATATCTGCGAAGCAATTCTTGCTTCGCCACGTCTAATGATTAGACAGTTAACGCGTTATGGACTACCAGTGCATTGATGAAACTACTCCAGGTGGCAGCCCAAAAGGGAAATCCACCGCCACGATAAGTGGCGCAAGCAGGCCAAAGGGTTCTGGAGAGCCTGCACCACAACGCGAGGGGAAGTCGGAGTCCCCTGGGAACCACAGACTCAAGATGAAACGCAAGTTCTGGCTAGGAACTCTGAATGTAAACTCACTACTTAAGGTCGGAAAATTGAAAGAACAAAGACAATGGAAGAAAGGGAAATAAGAGTTTTGGTAGTTCAAGAAACAAGATACAGAGACGAGGACTTACTCGATACTGGAAAGTTTAGGATATTTAAAGGAAAACCAGCCATCATAGTGGACCACACTAAATCTCTCCCACTATTCGGAACAGCATTCATTGTAGACAAGTGTTTAATAGATTCCGTTGTAGGTTTCGAGAGTTTCTCCGAACGCCTATCATTTCTGCATTTAGGATATGGAAACAAAACGTACACATTAATCAATGCCCACGCCCCGACCAATGAAGACAACCGCAAAAAAGCAGACAAAGTTGATAGTTTTTGGGAGGAATTGGAAGATCAGATCTCCCGGATTCCCGAAAGAAATGTGAAGGTATTAATGGGGGACTTCAATGCTCAGATAGGAAGAGAAAAAAAGTTCAGAAAAATAGTAGGGGAATATCCGGCACACAGGCGGACAAACAGGAATGGAGAGAGGCTTATTGAGTTGTGCCGAGCCTTTAATCTACAACTCATGTCAACTAAATTCAGACACTTGCCAAGAAAACAAAAAACGTGGAGATCTCCCAATCCGATTCTGGGTGAATTCCAAATTGACCATGTGGCGATCTCTAAACAAGCACAAAAAGAAATCATGAACGTGAAAGTATTACGAGGTGCCCAAGTTGATTCTGATCATTATTTAACCAAAATAAAGATGAGACTTCTCCCAGTCAGGAAAAGACGAAAGGGGAAAAGAGTACCAAGATACGATGTGGGAAGATTAAAACAGTGAGGAAATAAAGCATCAGTACCAAAAAGAGCTGGAAAACATTAATTCAGTAAACTGGGATGACATTCGAGACAATATTAAACATGCTGCAAGTAAAACCATTCTCTTAGCGAAACGAAAGAAACGTGAATGGTGGAATGAAACATGTGAAGATGCACTCTTGCGCAGAATGGAGGCATGAAAGAAATGGAGTTCCACCAGAAGGAACTGTGACTTGATTGCCTTCAGAGATCAAAGAAAATTGACAGCACAAACTTTCAGGCAAGCGAAAAGACAATATGAAACAGATCAGCTGAAGAAGACCTCAGAAGATTTCCCGAAAAATAACACCAGAGATTTCTATCAGACCTTTAAGTCACGGTTAAAAGGATATCAATCACCTGGTCTATGTTTCGAGGATGAAGAGGGTAAACTAGGAATGAACAATAAGGAAAACTGTGAAATTCTCGCCAGATATTTCAAAAGATTACTGAATTGCGACGGTCCACAAGAAAGACTGGCAATTAAACGACCGCAGGTAACAATGCCAGATTCAAAGCCACCTGACGAACGTGAGGTATCCAAAATCATCCAGGAGCTAAAAAATAACAAGGCAGCAGGTGAAGACGGTATTGTGGCAGAACTGTTCAAAATGGGAAATGCAGAATTAATTTCATCATTGACCCATTTATTTAAAATTATTTGGGAAACGGAAAGAATTCCAGAAGACTGGCTAACTGCTTTAATACATCCATTACACAAAAAAGGGAACAAGAAGGATGTAAATAATTATAGAGGAATTTCGCTGCTTTCGGTCCCATATAAAATGCTGTCTAAAGCCCTTCAAACCAGGGTTGAAGAAAGACTCGATGAAGAACTGGGCGAGTACCAAGCTGGATTCCGGAAAGGCAGAGCATGCGCTGAGCAGATTTTTAATCTCAAGAACATCATAAAGTACAAGATGCTGGGACGAAGCAAATATGTTGTAGTCTTCGTGGATTTTAAGAAGGCCTACGATTCGGTAGATAGAGAGACGTTATTCGGAATACTGGAAGAATTTGGTGTGGACAGTAAAACAAGGAATATCATCAAACAGACACTTACCAGCACCAAGTCAAAGGTTAAGTTCATGGGTGAAATATCGGAGTCCTTTGAAGTCAAGACTGTTGTGAGACGAGGGGATGGACTCTCACCAATTCTCTTTAACTGTGTCTTGGAAAAGGTGATAAGGAAGTGGAAAGAAGGAATCCTAGACAAAGAAACATTCCGTATTGGAAGAGGGGCAGGTGCTATACGGATAGACTGCCTGGCATATGCTGATGATATCGCAGTCTTTGCCAGTGACATAGAAATAGCAAAGAAAAGAGTGGAACAACTCCATAGCATAGCAGAAATGACTGGACTGGAAATATCATACAGTAAGACTGAATTTATGACCAACATCAAAGAGGCTCCCCAAATGTTAAAGTTGAAAGAGGGGAAAGTTAAAAGAGTAAAGAGCATCAAGTATCTTGGAGAAATAGTTCAAGAGAATGGATCAGAGAAGCTAGCTCTGATAGAACGAGCGAGAAAAATGGAAACAGCGTATCAGCTCACTAGTGACACCTACAACAAGAAAGCTTTGTCATATGGAGCCAAATTAAGACATCTGGACACAGTCATCAGACCTGAATGTTTATACGCAGCAGAAACATTGGACATGATTGGAAAGGGAGATCTAGAGAACATCAGAAAGAAAGAGAGGAAAATGCTCCGGAAGATCTTGGGCCCGAAAATGAAAGGTGGGGAGAGGAGACTTAGACCCAACAAAGAACTATACCAGAAGACAGAGGAAGTCGTCGTATTGATGAAAAAGCGAAGGCTTCAATTTTATGGACATCTACAGAGAATAGACACCAACCGACTGACAAAAAGGATTTTCAGCTTCTTCAGCCTAAGGAAGACGGAACCAAAATGGTTTCGGGAAGTAAGGACCGACCTGGCCAGGATAGGAGTAGAAAAAGAGGACGTACTGGACAGAAACAAATTTAGACAGATAGTGAAGGAGTTCAAGGGTTTCCAGGAGACTGGGGAAGAACTTGTGAAGAAGCAGAAGAAGAAGAGAACCTACACAGAAGAACAGAAGAAAGAAGTCAGTGCAAGGATGAAGAAGTACTGGCAGAATGTGAAGTCAGGACTGGTGAAAAATAACGTAAAGACTGTAAAACGTGGTCCATAGATGGCCGGAACGATAATAAATAAATAAATAAATAAATAAATAAATAAATAAATAAATAATAATAATAATAATAATAATTATTATTATTATTATTATTATTATTATTATTATTATTATTATTATTATTTGGCATCCGGCAACCATCGTTTGTTATTTTTGGTATAATCGCAATACACTCGTACTTCGGGGGTACGAAGATAAAACAATTGGAGTTTGGGGGTACGCCATCCAGAAAGTTTGAATACAACTGCTCCTATATAATAGCAATCAGAAAGCAAAAAAGACACTTGAAAATTGAAGATATCGGCAAAGAAAGGTAAGGGTCACGAACGGCGTGAAAATGAAACACTCCCTAGCCTTCGGAACCTAATAGCATCGGAATCGGAAAAGAACAAGAGTTGATCCAGGAAGGTCGGATAGGATAGAAGAAAAGTAGGAACATGGCACAAGGAAGTGGAAGCAATACCAGAACTCAGACAGAGGGCCCCGCGGTCGCCCACCTATGATCCCAAGTTGAGAGCCCCTGGGACCCCTTTTAGTCGCCTCTTACGACAGGCAGGGGATACCGTGGATGTTATTCTACCGCCCCATCTACAGTGGAAATCTTATTACAGGAATTAGTTTTATCAGGGGATAATCTAGTACGAGTAAGTGCAGCGTTCCGCAAAACTTGTCGAGTTACAGGAAAGTATTTTACATCTAGGCTTGAAATAGGCTACTATTCTTCGAGATATCGAAGAATTCAAGTAATATAACTTCAAGTTATAGAAATATATACATAGTACGTAAAATCTATAAGATTCCATCGAGAATTCCTTCGAGATATCAAACATTCCAGTTATAGAAGTTCAATTGTCTCCAGTGAATCGCGCTATATATTTTGTACGGCCAACTGTTTTCTATAGGCTACACTTCAGGAGAAGGGCAAGTAAAGAAATTTTATTTGCAGTTGGTAGTAAGGAGTAAAAAGCCCCGTGGGAACTACTTCTGACAAGCACTTCCTCTAGCCGGTCTGTCTAGAAACAGCCAGTTCCCACCGTTTCTAAATATTGACACAGGTAATGAACACGCCCATCCGCCTGACAAAATACACGCCTCTGGGCAACTCTTTGCTTGTACTGATAATATAGCACGCCACATCAACATGAGCATTGCTGTTGCAACAGTAAATCAAAGGTAAAGCGTCTCTATAACCTGGGTTTCATTAATGATACTGAACTACACACCGCAGAAATAATATCATCGAGTAAGCTAACAGGACCCGGGCATGTGAAGTTGGATAGGACAGATATAGGAAACTGGCATTACACAATTGAACGAAGTAACTCAGCTGGGTCATACCGTATCAATACACACTTTCCACCACATTATCTCTAATTTCAACATATATTTTACAATATAAACATCAGTAAAGTAACAGTAATGACAAAATAAATCATCAGATATGATGGAAATAAGATTATTTATCATTTTGATCTGAAAATGTGCGAGTTACCGTGATGATAAAGAGTATATGAAGACAAGCCATTACTTGGTTGCAAAATTACATACTGGTGTTTAGGAATCATACTTTTCTTTAATATCGGTTAAAATAACTTTTAGAGGATTTTTGGGGGCCCAAAAATAAGGTGGCAAAGATCTTGGAGATGGACTACATATATATATATTACAATTGGATTTATGTCGCACCGACACAGATAGGCATTATGGTGACGATGGGAGAGGAAAGGACTAGTATCCAGTATTCGGGACATAGTAGGTTCGAACCCCACTGTCGGCAGCCCTGAAGATAGTTTTCCGTGGTTTCCCATTTTCACACCAGGCAAATGCTGGGGCTGTACCTTAATTAAGGCCACGGCCGCTTCCTTCCCACTCCTAGCCCTTTCCTGTCCCATCGTCGCCATAAGACCTATCTGTGTCGGTGCGACGTAAAGCAACTAGCAAAAAAATAGGAAACCACGGAAAACCATCTTCAGGGCTGCCGACAATGGAGTTCGAACCCACTATTTCCCGAATGCAAGCTCACAGCCGCGCGGTTAAATATGCTCGGTTAAATATTTCCTATCCGACCTCCCTTCATCAACGCTCATTCTTTTCTGACCCCGACGGTATCAGGTATCGAGGCCTAGGGAGTCTTTCATGCTTACGTCTTTCGTGGCCCTTGTCTTTCATTGGCCGATACCTTCATTTATCGAAGAGTAGGCCCTTCCATTTCTTAACTCTGATTAATGTCAATGCTTTGCTGGTGGGACCTAGTGTTTACAGTGCACTAAGTCTTTTGGTATGGGCTAAAGCAATTATGTTACTTTCATTGATCTGTCTCTGTCTTATCCTTGGCTTTGACAAAATGAAAGTGACTGAGGTATGAGCGATGCTAGTAATGCCATTCCTAACGCAGCCAGTCCCTGCTATGAATGGTGTGAAAATATTGCTCATAAGGTCGGTTGGTGCATGTATTTCAGTGGGCTTGGCAGACTGATTTGTAATAGCAACTTCTGGCTCGGTGAGGAAAGCAACGGGAAACTACCTCACTCCTCATTTCCCTAGTACGCCTCTTCAGTGATGCCTCGGCCATCTATGACAGCTCATGGCGGAACTGTTGAGGTTCCAACCAGCCTTCGGGCTGATGACTAAACATGCATACAGAGGAAGGTTGGCCAATTTGTTCTTTCTCTTAAAACAATCACCACCCCACCACCACCACCTAGTTAACAAGAGATTCCCATTCAAATGCTGATGCATTCAGCTAAAACCATTCCTTCAGACGATCTGCCAGAAAAAATCAATGTATCATATTAAAATTATATAGCCCAATGTTAATGTTTTTACATCCCATTATCTACTTTATCGGAGAAGACGATGTGCCGGAATTTTGTTCTTTGGGAATTCTTTAATATGCCGGTAAATCTACCCACACAAGGCTGATCGAACCTGACTACTTGGGCTCAGAAAGCCAGAGCCTTAACAATCTGAGTCACTCCCCCCGGCAAACATTCTTATTAATATCCAGATAAGTAGCTGAGGAAATGCACGATGTCCGAAAAACGAAGACGCTGTGGAAACCACAGGAACAGGTAAGTAAGGTATGTTTTCTGCGACATAAATGATGCACGGAGTGTTTACTATGCCTCAGCGAGTGAAGTATTGCATGTCCCTCTCTGCCTTTCACAACTCGTTTACCATGCTCTAACACCCACGCTCGAGAATTTACTTCTGGATTAGACACACAATGCATGCCATTTTGTATTAAATATATATCAGGGGCCGATGACCTTCGATGTTAGGCCCCTTTCAACAAGCATCATCATCATCATCATCATCATCATTAAATATATATGTTGTTCTTATGACGAGACTGACCGACATGATTTTTAAAAAACGAGTACGTATTTCCCTTTGGCCTTCCCACAGGGTTTCCGATCGCTCCTCTTCTCTACGTACATCTTAAAACAAAACAAAAAAAGTCCATTCTAATTCATCCTCGACACAGAATCCCTCTATGGATGAAGGCGGTAGACTATCATGTTATCCCTTAACTGTCGTAAGGGAAGACTAAAAGGGGAAACCTCGGATCTCTCAACTAGGGACTATTACTTCCACTTACTTGCGCCAACCTCCTCACGTTCATCTTTCCTCCCATGGTCAACTCTTGTTCATTTCAGACTCTGACCTTATTAGGTCACGAGGCCTAGAGAGTCTCATTTTCATGCCCTTCGTGGCCCTTGTCTTCCTTTGGCCGATACCTATATTTTTCGAAGTGTCGGACCTCTTCCATTTTTTTAATCCCATTAATGTTAATAGAGAATAGTTGGCCAGTTGTACTTCCTCTTGAAACAATAACCAAGACCACGATCAAAACCAACAGCCATTCTTTAATCTCATTTTATCGCAATCCTCCATGAGTCAGCAATTTTAAATTCAGCACACTTATGCATTTTAACGTGTAACCAATTGAAAAATTCCGAAGAGCGAATTTTAAAAAAATTTCACACAAAAAAAAATTCAAAACGGTGGACGCAACCAAATCAAGGGCAGACATTTCTCCGTGAGTTTAGTCTGGCTAAACGGTAAGTCGTATCAGAAAACGGATTGCACCAACGCCGTCGGATTTTGAGAGATCAACAGGTTTGGCCCTATGATTTTTGTCATAGGTAATAGCCTTATACCTTGGACAGCCTCAGGGCCTCTTAAATTGAAGCATGGGTTGGCGACCACGGAGCCCTTACCCGAGTACTGGCGTTGCTTCCATTTACTTGTGCCAGACTCCTCATTTTCATCTATCCTATCCGACCTTCCTTGGTCAACTCTTGTTCTTTCTTTTCCGACCCCGATGGTATCAGGTTACGAGTGCTAAGGAGTCTGTCATTTTTACGCCCTTCGTGACCCTTGTCTTTCTTTGGCAGATACCTTCATTTTTCGAAGTGTCGGATCCCTTAATTTTTCTCCGTGATTAGTGTTATATAGAGGATGGTTCCCTAGTTGTACTTCCTCTTAAAACAATAATCACCGCCATCACAACTAATACCTTAAATAGAGCTATATTGTCAGTCCTCTGAGCATTTTTTAAATTCTTCACATATTTTTTCAATTTTTCTCCCCACCTAATGGACAGCTAGTCTTCAAACTTGGTAGGCTTCTCATCAGCGATACAAATATTGGCCTATACAATTTTAGTCCTATAACGTTTTGTCGTATCACCATCGGTTATATCATAGATTGAGCTACATTTTTTGCACATTGGTTTAGCTTTTCCTTACTTGCAAGGCAGCTAAAGATCATCCAGACTGGCACGCTTATGGCAGTTCAATGTTCCAATATACTAACTAAATTTGATGATTCTATCTGACCTACAAGCGAGTTAGAAAATTTAATAACTTGAGTAAAATGTACAAAATTTATTTGAAATCAAACAGTGTAGCTCTCTTTATGGTATAACCGATGGAGATAAGACAAAAATGTCATAGGACCAAACGTGGTGCAATCAGTTTATTATATGACTTACCGTTCAGCCACAATACACCGACAGAAAATGATCGAAATTTAAGTTGCATCCGACATTTTTATTTTTACGAGGGTAAAAATTTAAACATTTGAACTCTATGGAATTTTTCCGTCGGTTACACGGTAAAATCTCATAGAATGCCAAATTTCAAGAGTCTGGCTTGTTTGGAAGCGGCTAAACATTAATCAGTCAACTGGAACCTTTCACGAGAAAACAGATTTGTATTTTGAAGTGGTTAATCTGTTTGTTATAGTAAGCTGCTTTATTGTATCGTTAACAATAACGTTAAGAATAGTGGGCGGGACCTGTTTTTGTGTTCATGTTCTGAAACGAAATGAGCCGCCTCCCAAAAATTCATTAGGTTCGTTTAAAGGAAAAGAGCCCAACACAAACATCACTAACTGCCGTATCCGTCGTAGACCACTTCGGTTCTCGACACTCCACAGAACACTAGAGGGCTCGTTGAGATTCGAAGATTATAACAATTCGATCAACACTGCCAAAGCTCCTATTTATTGGGTTTATAATTTTCACTTCATTTTGCGTCATTATCTAGAGAAACAGTGCTTCAGTCCCGAGCTGGGGCGTATTCTCCTTGAATGCAAGGCATTCATTGCATGCGAAACACAAAGAACTGTCTGATTTACGATTTTAGGTTGTTTCAGGTCAAATATTAACGATTTCATCTCTCAGAAGTTCAAAAGGTCCGCGCAACTGTACTAGTTCCGTTGCTTGATTACATGTGGTGCTGGTGTAGTCTCGCCGTCTACTCCACTCTCGGAAGAAAGAGACAGCAAATGTAGGAGTTACGGACGTAAGGCATTCAATCTTAAAATTGCATTCAGTGGCAGACGTAGTTCTGAAACCCTCCGAACGATTTCGCTGCAATTGAAACTTGGTCAGAATTTGTCACCCCATACCCGTGCTACCCTCTGCCATCTGTTAGCAACTTGAAGAAGTCGACATGTTTACAGCGAACGGGACACACAGATTACCCCCCAGCGAGAGCCCAACTAGTGAGTTAATTCATTGTGTGTTTTGCTGATTAGTGAGTTCATTCTGTGTGTGCTGTTCCTGTGCTATTCGTCGTTTTCGGTGTGTTATTATATTTTGCGCACATGTGGTATTAACGATGGATGAGTCTAAAACGGATATAATTGTAAATCAGTTTGAAAAGCCATTTACTGGCCGTTCGTTTGATGAAAAGATGCAAATACACTGACTGACAGAGCAAATGCAACACCAAGAAGGAGTGGTCAGAACTTTATGCCAATTGCAGGATAGACTGACGTCACTGAGGTATGCTCATGATGTGAAATGCGCCGCTGTGCTGCGCACGTAGCGAACGATAAATGGGACATGGCGTTGGCGAATGGCCCACTTCGTACCGTGATTTCTCAGCCGACATTCATTGTAGAACGTGCTGTCGTGTGCCACAGGACACGTGTATAGCTAAGAATGCCAGGCCGCCGTCAACGGAGGCATTTCCAGCAGACAGACGACTTTACGAGGGGTATGGTGATCGGGCTGAGAAGGGCAGGTTGGTCGCTTCGTCAAATCGCAGCCGATACCCATAGGGATGTGTCCACGATGCAGCGCCTGTGGCGAACATGGTTGGCGCAGGGACATGTGGCACGTGCGAGGGGTCCAGGCGCAGCCCGAGTGACGTCAGCACGCGAGGATCGGCGCATCCGCCGCCAAGCGGTGGCAGCCCCGCACGCCACGTCAACCGCCATTCTTCAGCATGTGCAAGACACCCTGGCTGTTCCAATATCGACCAGAACAATTTCCCGTCGATTGGTTGAAGGAGGCCTGCACTCCCGGCGTCCGCTCAGAAGACTAGCATTGACTCCACAGCATAGACGTGCACGCCTGGCATGGTGCCGGGCTAGAGCGACTTGGATGAGGGAATGGCGGAACGTCGTGTTCTCCGATGAGTCACGCTTCTGTTCTGTCAGTGATAGTCACCGCAGACGAGTGTGGCGTCGGCGTGGAGAAAGGTCAAATCCGGCAGTAACTGTGGAGCGCCCTACCGCTAGACAACGCGGCATCATGGTTTGGGGCGCTATTGTGTATGATTCCACGTCATCTCTAGTGCGTATTCAAGGCACGTTAAATGCCCACCGCTACGTGCAGCATGTGCTGCGGCCGGTGGCACTCCCGTACCTTCAAGGGCTGCCCAATGCTCTGTTTCAGCAGGATAATGCCCGCCCACACACTGCTCGCATCTCCCAACAGGCTCTACGAGATGTACAGATGCTTCCGTGGCCAGCGTACTCTCCGGATCTCTCACCAATCGAACACGTGTGGGATCTCATTGGACGCCGTTTGAAAACTCTGCCCCAGCCTCGTACGGACGACCAACTGTGGCAAATGGTTGACAGAGAATGGAGAACCATCCCTCAGGACACCATCCGCACTCTTATTGACTCTGTACCTCGACGTGTTTCTGCGTGCATCGCCGCTCGCGGTGGTCCTACATCCTACTGAGTCGATGCCGTGCGCATTGTGTAACCTGCATATCGGTTTGAAATAAACATCAATTATTCGTCCGTGCCGTCTCTGTTTTTTCCCCAACTTTCATCCCTTTCGAACCACTCCTTTATGGTGTTGCATTTGCTCTGTCAGTCAGTGTAGTTAAAGCCGCGAGACCTCTACCTTCCCTCGTAAATTTCTACTTCTTCTTCCTCTTAATCTGCTTACCCTCCAGGGTTGGCTTTTCCCTCGGACTCAGCGAGGGTAGGGCAGTGTCCTGGAGCTTCAGACTCTGCGTCGGGGGATACAAGTGGGGAGGATAACCAGTACCTCGCCCAGGCTGCCTCACCTGCTATGCTGAACAGGGGCCTTGCGGGGGATGGGAAGATTGGAAGGGATAGACAAGGAAGAGGGAAGGAAGCGGCCGTGGCCTGAAGTTAGGTACCATCGCGGCATTTGCCTAGAGGAGAAGTGGGAAACCACGAAAAACCACTTCGAGGATGGCTGAGGTGGGAATCGAACCCACCTCTACTCAGTTGACCTCCCGAGGCTGAGTGGACCCCGTTCCAGCCCTCGTACCACTTTTCAAATTTCGTGGCAGAGCCGGGAAGCGAAACCGGGCCTCCGGGGGTGGCAGCTGATTACACTAACTACTACACCACAGAGGCGGACCCTCGTAAATTTAAAAACAGAAAACAAGAATTGTGTACGCACGTTCAATCCAGAAACTTACAGTAAAACTCTTTGGCTCGAGTTCACCTTCATGTAATTAGTGTGAGTAGAATTGACATTTACTTAATACATTGTGTTAACTGCATGGTTACTAGTTGCATGCCTCAGTGGAGATTCCAGGATACGCCACTGGTCCCGAGAGTTGAGGGGGCATAATCTATATATGTATATACCCCATGAGAAGGTCGTAAACATTATCTGCAAGAGCCTGTTGTAAGTCACACATATACATGCGGGCCACCTTAATTTAAACACTTCAGCAACCACCAACCATCACAGATTAGTGACGGGAATATCGAATGTTTTAAACTATCGGTAGACTACCGATTGTGTAGCGTGACTATCGAATGAAAACATTCGACAGTTTTCATTCGGTTTGAAATCGGTTATACAGTAGTAATATAAGTTTTGTACTGCTGTAGAACTTGTTGTATGTCCGGCGCTCCCTTTCTCGCTCCACCAGCCAGCTGCACGCGCGCCTGTGTATCATTCTGCTAGCTTCGACGCGCAGCCCTCAGTGCGCGTGCCTGACCATCGAGTGTACTATAAATAGGAGCTCCCTGCCTGCTCACTGGCCCACTTGCCCCGGTGTCCAGCTCCAGAATACACCCTACGTCGAGCACGGAGGCTACTCCTCTTGAAAATGTGCTTCGACCAGGTGGACTGAATTTCTGGCAGTACGAGGTTTCACCTCTGGTCACCGCTCCCTTACCTGTTTCCACTGCCTATGTTCCGTAATTCTTTTACAAGCCATTTTCATTCCCTAATTTATGCACGCTCCCTTAGTTTCGCTAGGTGGAATTTCTTCAATCAATTGAACTTGCTTTTTAGGAATTCAGGCACTTCAACAAACAAGGACTCTCAAAGACATTTATGTTAGTGTGCCAGATAGTCCTCGACTATCAACGTGTCAATTCACAAAGACTATCTTTTCAAGATAGAAGTGTATATAAAGACTGTAAACCTGTACATATTGTATAAAGACAGACTTTTCTCAAGATTCAATATTCCTTTTTGCTTCAAAATAAATTTCAGTTATTTGTGTAAATATCATAAAGTGAAGCAATAAAAGTTGTGTTTGTAAATTTCAACCGTGGTTACAACAGAACTAGAAACTAGTAATAAGTCATTTGCTAGTAACTACCGAAATGTGAATTGTTGTAATATACTACCGATTTTTATGGCGTGTTTCTTTTGTTGAAATATTGAGACTAGTAACAAAAGTTACATAACGTTCGAGTGAAGTGATTGGAAACTGAAATGCGTTGGTCTATAAAATAATATCAAATGTCCCGATTAAAGTAATTGTGGTCATTATGTTTGATTTTAAATAAAATGCATTTTTGTGTCCCTAACCACAAGTTAATGAACGTAAGATCGTCTTATCATAAAATAAACAAATGTTAGGTAATTTCAGACGAAGGTTAGGTTTATGCCTCATTGTAATGACACCACATATTAAAGTAATGTCATTACAACAAACTAAACTAAATGAAAAGACATCATATTTTCCTAGGACCAAGTAATAGTAACCGAGCTCGATAGCTGCAGTCGCTAAAGTGCGGCCAGTATCCAGTATTCGGGAGATTGTAAGTTCGAACCCCACTGTAGGCAGCCCTGAAAATGGTTTTCCGTGATTTCCCATTTTCACACCAGGCAAATGTTGGGGCTGTACCTTAATTAAGGCCACGGCCGCTTCCTTCCCACTCCTAGCCCTTTCCTGTCCCATCGTCGCCGTAAGACCTATCTGTGTCGGTGCGACATAAAGCAACTAGCAAAAAAAAAAAAAGTAATAGTGCATATATTAATTTTAAAATAATTCCATTCATTTAAGGTTAGTGTTCAGTCATTAGAGGTTCATGGTTAGTATAAGGAAAGTATTTATAAAATCGGTAACATGATTATCTGTTGATAAAGTGTACAATAATCAAATTGCACTAATCATTATACAGCTTTGAGTCAGATATCTATTCATTTATAATAAATGACTCTGACTTCATTCCATAACGAGAGAGGAGGCCGATTTGAGCGCTGACTAGGGGAAACAATTGGAATTTGCGATCCGAATGAAAAACCGAATGCAAACGGAAACAATCGGTTGTAAGGGTAGTTGAAGACTATCGAATAATTCGGTAGTTTTCATTCGATAGTACCATCACACTCACAGATCTGCATTTAGGGCAGTCGCCCAGGTGACAGATGCCCTATCTGTTGTTTACCTAGTCTTTCCTTAAGTAACTGCAAAGAATTTGGAAATTTATTGATTATCTTCCTTGGTAAATTATTCCAATCCCTAACTCCCCTTCCTATAAATGAATATTTGCCCTAATTTATCCTCTTGACTTCCATTTTTATCTTCATATTGTAATCTTTCCTATTTTGAAAACACCACTCAGACTTATCCGTCTACTAATGTCATACCACGCCATTTCTCCAGTGACAGCTCGGAACATACCGCTTAGTCGAGCAGCTCGTCTCTTTTCTCCCAAGTCTTCCCAGCCCAAACTTTGCAACAGTTTTGTAACACTACTCTTTTGTCGTAAATCAGCCACAACAAATCGAGCTGCTCTTCTTTGGATTTTTTCCAGTTCTCGAATCAAGTAATCCTGATGAGGGTCCCGTACACTGGAATCATACTCTAGTTGGTGTCTTAACAGAGACTTATAGACTCCCCATCAACGCAGTAATTAAAACTGAGGGAACCTGACTTTAAACCCCGTTTATCATTATACCATTGCCTGCTGTCCATCTTAGAACATTACTGAGCTTCTTTTGCAGTTGCTCACAACCTTGTAACCTATTTATTACTCTGCACAGTATAATATCATCCGGAAAAATCCTTATCTCTGATTCCAATTCTTTGCTTACATCATGTAGGCCCTATATACAATAAGAAAACATAAAGGTCCAATAATACTACCTTGAGGAATACCCCTCCTAACGATTACAGGATCAGATAATGCTTCACCTACTGTAATTCTCTGAGTCCTATTTTCTAGAACAGGGGTTTCCAAATGGCGGCTACATCTTGCGGCCTGCGAGGGCTTTAAAACATGTATTTTAAGAAATGTGAAGAAAATTTACGAAAAATATTTGATAGCTTGTTCAAAAATGTATTCATTTTTTTAATCCCCCTGTGGGTGGGGGCGGTAGAATAACACCCACGGTATCCCCTGCCTGTCGTAAGAGGAGACTAAAAGGGGCCCCAGGGGCTCTGAACTTTGGAACCTGGGTTGGCGACCACGTTGCCCTCAGCTGAGTCCTGGCATTGCTTCCATTTACTTGTGCCAGGATCCTCACTTTCATCTATCCTATCCGACCTCCCTTGGTCAACTCTTGTTCTTTTCAGACCCCGACGGTATTACGCATGGAGGCCTAGGGAGTTTTCATTTTCACGCCCTTCGTGGCCCTTGTCTTTCTTTGGCTGATACCTTCATTTTTCGAAATGTCGGATGCCTTCCATTTCTTCCCTCTGATTAGTGTTACATAGAGGATGGTTGCCTAGTTCCTCTTAAAACAATAATCACCACCACCACCACCACCACCACCACCACCACCACCATTCATTTTTAAATCCTTTATAGACCAAAGTCAGAACTAATTCGATCTTTAATATTATTTCCTGTTTTTAGTATTCATTTAGGCTGGATAGATTCTTTGATTTAATAAAATTAAAATCCAAACTTCGCCGGAAAATGAGCCCTCACAAATACCAGTTCTAGGTCTTAACCATTTTTAAAATGGCAATGGGATCAAAACCAATTCTTGAACTCCATACCAACCTCACTGTGGCCTTTTTATTCAACGTAGCATGCAATGAATACCAAGAAATACTTTAAAAGCCATTGGTGTAAGGAGCGGTTTCATTTCTTCATTCTTCTCTCGTTGGCAGTAGGCCTACTGGCTGGTACACAGTGAACATTTTCAGGGAAGTACTCCTGGAAGTACATTGTTGGGATTTTTTTAAATATTTGCTTTACGTCGCACCGACACAGATAGGTCTTATGGCGACGATGGGATAGGAAAGGCCTAGGAGTTGGAAGGAAGCGGCCGTGGCCTTAGTTAAGGTACAGCCCCAGCATTTGCCTGGTGTGAAAATGGGAAACCACGGAAAACCATTTTCAGGGCTGCCGATAGTGGGATTCGAACCTACTATCTCCCGGATGCAAGCTCACAGTCGCGCGCCTCTACGCGCACGGCCAACTCGCCCGGTGTTGGGATTTTTAGGCTCTTACAAATGTATAGTATTGTGCCCTTCGCACTACTCCCACTAAACTGTCCTTTTTGTTTTGACTACATTATTAATTTTAGTTTGTCTTTCGTTTTAATTTTTTTAATTTCTCAAATATTAATTCAAATTAACATATTGTTGGGTGTTCTTCTTCAAAATTCAATCGTCCTGGGTATAATAGCGATTATTCTTAATTTCACTCTTTTATGCAATTATAAGATAAGTGTTTTAAGCCAATTAAAATGATTAAACCTCCATTTCAATTGAACTATGCATATTATTTTATATACTGGTACCCTTGCCCTAGTTGCGGAATTTTACGAAAATTGGCCTATTACTAAAGTGCGGCCCGCGATCATGCTTAAGGTTTCCAATGTGGCCCTTGAGTTAATTCTAATTGGAAACCCCTGTTCTAGAAGTATAGCCACCCATTCAGTCACTCTTTGTCTAGTTCAGTTGCACTCATTTTTGCTTCCACTTTAATCCTTGCTTATAATTCCGTACGGAGAAGGGGTACTTCAACTAGTAACTAATAACTGTAGATATCTATGACAGTTACTTGTTGGTAAGCAGTGAATATAAAGGAAAGACAAGTCTTCACCACCAAGTATACGAGATCTTGTATCACCCTAACCTTGTTAGAGTATTGATTAACAAGTACTACTCTGAGCATCTGCTGTATAATTCAGACAAGACTACTATAGGCTTGTAGGGAACATGTCATTGGAAATCGAAGTGACTGGTAAACAAGAAGGGGAAAGGAGTTTCAGAGGAAATTCTACCCCGTACGGTAGTTGGAGTCACGATATTGACATTACTGTAGCAGTTGTATTTAAACTTACCAAAGCTCAACAGAATCATGTCTATTGATTATCCACTACATACACTCTCCGTTTAGAACAACCTCGATCTCAAACTACGAAAGAGATGTACAGCCGATCCTGAGTAAGTGTGAATCCTCCATAACTGGAACTAATTGTGAAGTTCCGACACTTCGGCACCAGAAGACATCTGCTAGTGAGAATGTCAAACCCCTTTAACTAAGACGATTGGTACATCAAACAAATTTTAATTATTAAAACCCGTACTGTCAACCTAATGCAAGTATTTCGGTTCTTCGAGGAAATTCCAACTCATTCATTCATATCCTAAAGGCAAGGCCTTGTCGCTGCAACTACATTTGTCTCTCCTCTGCTGAGCGTTTCAGGTCAACATACTTTTTTCAAATTCAGCCTGTCCATCACGGAATCCAGATACTTCTTTCTCGGCCTTCCTCTTCCCTTCTTACCCAGAACTTTTCCTTCCAGCCGAGTCGTGAGGAATGTGTTATGTCGAAGTGTGTGGCAAAGGAATTTGTTTTTTCTCTTTTCTATAGTGTTTATCAATTCCCTTGTTTCGTCTATTTCCTTAAGGACCGTATTGTTTGATATTTTCTCTGTCCAACAATTTTCAGCATCCTCCTCCATATCCACATGTTCATTGCTTCCAGGCGTTTTATATCCTGTTTTGCTAAGACCCATGTTTCGCAACCATGCAACAAAACACTCCACACAAACATTTTGGCAAATTCTTTCCTAACTTTAATGTTAATGCTCCTGCTTGTCAGAAGCTGTTTCTTGTTACTGAAGGCTTGTTTAGCTAGAGCAATCCTCCTCTTTATTTCTGTGGTGCACCTCTTGTCCTGAGTGATAATGCTTCCCAAGTAGCAAAATTGACCTACTTGTTGTATATTTTCATCACCTACCTTAATGTTTATTGGTATTTCCTCAGTTGATTTCTTGACAACTAATACTTTTGTTTTCCAGGTGTTCAGTTTCAATTGTGATTCTTGTAGTGTTGATGTTAAAACTCGTAGCATTTTACTTATTTCCCTCTCTGGATCTGCAGTTAATGCAATGTCATCGGCAAACCTTATACAGTGGATTTGTTGTCCGTTAATTTTAATTGCTTTGGTTTTTTGCTTAAGTTTTGTTATGGCCTCCTCAATGAAATGAAATGGCGTATGGCTTTTAGTGTCCGAAGACAAGTTGAACATGTTGAACAAAAATGGAGATAGCGCACAACCTTTTGTACAGGAGTAAAATGAGTCTTCTGTCCCTCCAGTCCAGTCCTATATTCTTCATGTTCCTAAAGAGTTGTTTCCAGTTTACTTTGTCAAAGGCTTTCTCTATATCCACAAATGCAATGTATGTTTTCCTGTTCACATTCAGTCCTCTTTCTAGAATAGTTTTTAATGCTAGAAGAGCTTCTCTTGTTCCCTTCCCTGTTGTAAAACCAAACTGATCTGCTATGTATAGTGTTCAATTTTCTTTTTAATCCTTTTCTTAATTACATTAAGCAGTATTTTGGATGTGTGAAATTCAACCTATACAATACTATAATTATTTATTCCATTCAGAATAACAAAAGTTAATGGGACATGCTTCGTCTCTTTAAGAGACATAATCAACCACTAAATTATTATAAACATTATTTCGAGTACGATCACTTTTTTTCTTGCTAGGGGCTTTACGTCGCACCGACACAGATAGGTTTTATGGCGACGATGGGATAGGAAAGGCCTAGGAGTTGGAAGGAAGCGGCCTTGGCCTTAATTAAGGTACAGCCCCAGCATTTGCCTGGTGTGAAAATGGGGAAACCACGGTAAACCATTTTCAGGGCTGCCGATAGTGGGATTCGAACCTACTATCTCCCGGATGCAAGCTCACAGCCGCGCGCCTCTACGCGCACGGCCAACTCGCCCGGTACAATCACTTTTTTTTTTTTTACGCATGTGATAACTTTCAATTTCGAAACTGAAGAGCAAAAGCCCAAAAAAGGTCGAATGTAGTCAACTGGTACGAAGCAAACAAGGCAATTGAAGGAGGCTAGGAGCGGCAGTAAGGAAACATATTGAAACCGGGCCCCAATTTCCCCGGCAGACCGTTATGCAGGCGCCGTAATTGCCCTAGCTGTCACGGGTTACTCGTCACTGTTTGACAGCTCGGCCCTAGTGTACACTCAGTGCCACGCATTGTAGACCAGCGAGCATGAAGGAGAAAATGATAGAAGATGAAGTAACCTGAAACAAAGTCTTCAGAGAATTTTCATTTCACTTTCATTTCCACGTACTCTATTTGGGTTGTGCTGTCTTAATGTTCAAGAAAGGAGAATGACACTCTACATTAAGTGTCACGAGTAATAGTAAAATCACCAAATGGAGTAGTAAGTTCAACAGAACTACGTAGTCTAGTGCGTGAAATCTACCCTCAATGTACGTATGTTCAGTCCGTCAGCGATAACGCTGGTGGGATCCTCAACAGCTCTGCCATCAGCTGTCATAGATGGCCTAGGCATCACTGAAGAGGCGTACTAGGGAAATGAGGAGTGAGGTAGTTTCCCGTTGCTTTCCTCACGGAGCCAGAGTTGCTATTACAGTACATATCAGTCTGCCAAGCCCACTGAAATGCATGCACCAGCCGACCCTATGAGCAACATTTTCACACCATTCATAGCAGGGACTGGCTGCATAAGGATTGGCATTGCTAGCATCGCTCATACCTCAGTCACTTTCATATTGTCAAAGCGAAGGATAAGACAGAGACATCTATGAAAGTAACAAAATTGCTCTAGCCTATACCAGAAGACATAGTGCACTGTAAACACTAGGTCCTGCCAGCAAAAGCATTCTTCCTTCAATAGCAGATCAAAATCAAGTTTGGAATTAGTCAAGACATACAGAAGCTATTTAAAAGAGTGTCTGAAGATGGTATTTTACGGTACCAATCGAGTGAGTTAGATACGCCATTTAGTCAAATAGTTGTAAGTTTCGGGAAATGGTGGGTTCGAACACCACAGTCGGCATCACTGAAGTGGAATTCAGTGGTGTCCCATTTTCACAACCCCTTGTGGGTGGGGCGGTATCCCATGCCTGTCGTAACAGGCGACTAAAAGAGGACCCACTGTCTACGGGAGCGTGGGTTGACAACCACGGGACCCTTAAGATGAGTCCTGGCATTCCTCCCTCTTACTTTCAACTATCCTAACCGATCTCCCTTGGTCAACTTTTGTTCTTTTCCGATCCCGGCGGTATTACGTATGGGGATCTAAGGAGTCTTTCATCTTTACGCCCTTCATGGCCCTAGTCTTTCTTTGGCCGATACATTCACTTTTTCGAAGTTTTGGTCCTCTTCCACTTTTTCCCTCTGTTTAGTGTTAATAGAAGATGGTAGCCCAGCTGTAATTCCTCTTAAAACAATAATCACTACCATAGCCACCACCACTAAGCCCCTCAAATGCTTGTATCATTTTTCTGAATGTGGTTCTGTCGCGGATGACTTTTCCCATGATGTACGTTTTTCGTAGGTCCTTCGTGTTAATAGAAGACACTTCATAAGAGTTGCCTTTTCTATTGGACTTGTTAAAATGGTTGAATTTATTTTTAGCGAGCCTGTTGTCCTTCGTTTTCGTACGATATCTAATACTAATATCAACTCTGTAAAATAAATTGTAATCAACTAAAGGAAATAAAGCAATGAGAGGTCAAAGAAAACCTCCTCACCCTCCTCTACCAAGTAAAACCACACCACGAATCAGCCTTCTAATGCAACCCTCCAAACTCGCCGAATCTCCTGGCCAGAGGGAAGGCATCACCTAAGTGGCCCGCCCCTTCCCCTCGAGGAGGGGAATAAAAACCATTGAATTGAATTGAATTGAATTGAATTGAACTGAAGTCGGTACTACCAACAATATTTTGTTCCAATATGAGAAATTCATGTCGCATCTTTAGTACAATTCTTTGTAACTAAGTAATCGGTAAGTGTTAGCGCATTTTCTGGATCCGAGAATTTTTTTTCTTGATTTCTTCGATGGCTTTTCTGGTTGTTAATCCTAGGCGTTCTGAAACGTATAGATACTTCGGTTGAATCACTGTCTTACAGCACCTTAGCTTAATCTTAACTGACATCGCTTTGTAACTCGTGTTTATACAATTAGATTCGTCTACTATTTTAATTCACCCTCCATGGGTTGTTTTGATAATGACTGCCAAGTTATGAACTTGTGATTGAATATCTATTCACTACTTTATTCCCATTTTTACACTTATTTAATCAATGTTATAATATTTTGTGTAATGTATATGTTTGTATGTATGTACCTATGCTTATTTCTCACATTTTGGCTGAAGATGACGCTAAATAGCGTTGAAATTACAGTAGTTCCAGGTAAACATGTTGTAACTTAACCATTATAACATAACATTCATTTGTATTGAAAAGGTGGACCCCTTAAGTTACCTCTATTATGAGATCGTTTCGTTGTTGTAGCCTATGTGTTTTTTGTAAGGTGGAATGCAAGCTCCATTTCCTTGGTTCTCTCGTTTTTTTTGCATCTTTATTGTATGATCTCACCAAGGTACTTGAATTTAACAACTTATATTATTATTATTATTATTATTATTATTATTATTATTATTATTATTATTATTATTATTATTATTATTATTATTATTAATAATAATTCATTCTCTGGAGCCATCGAGGACCCCGTTAAATCTCGTTACACTTTGCACATTCGAAGGTCTTCTTTGGTGTTTCTAAACCAAGCCATCGTGGTTTTAGGTTTTGAATAAAAAAGTGAAAGATCGTTTTTGTCAACCTGTTTACGTTCATTATTATTATTATTATTATTATTATTATTATTATTATTATTATTATTATTCAGAGTGCTTTATATTAACCTCAGAAAAGCGTAGCAAAGCGATATCCGACATGAATATTATGGATTACTTTTGCCTGAATATCAAGTAGGTCTAGACCCTATAGAAACTATTGGGGTAAAGAGTAGGCTATTGCTGGAATGAGATAGATATTCAGCCACTTAAATGATAGGGACTGTCAGCAAGAACATCTTCCGGTTCCATGGCTAAATGATTAGGGTCCAGAGGGTCCCGGATTCGATCCCCGGCCGGGTTGGGTATTTTAACCTTCATTGATTGAATCCAAGGGCTCCGGGGCTCTGTGTGTGTGTGTGTGTGTGTGTGTGTGTGTGTGTGTGTGCCGTCTTCAGCATTAGAATTACACATACTCCTAGACGCGCAGGTCAACCCGGAAGGTCTCTTCGGAAACCGCACGTTGTTATTATTATTATTATTATTATTATTATTATTATTATTATTATTATTATTATTATTATTATTATTATTACGCTTGAATAGTCCTTTTCGGAATCATTTAATATTTCGTTTGCGGAGGATCCAGGATGCTTTCATCTATTCACTAAAGATCCTCTTCCTTTCTTCCGTCCACTTGGTACCTGCTCTTTTTGGTACTTAATTCTCTGGAGTAACTGCCCACTTGTCAATTTTCTTTCTATACATATTTCGATTTAAAATGTCTTCGGGTTGAATTTGTGCGTTCTTTATGTCCTCTTTTGTTTGTTGTGTCCAAGGAAAATTCTTCAGTTTATCAACTCCTTCAAGAATTTGGTGGGTTAGTCACGTTTCTGGAAGCCTCTTAAACATGTCCATAAAATTTTAGCCTTCTTTTCCTGAGGTCTGCCGCAATATTAGATAACTTTTTTGTTGATTTCCGGGATTGGAGGCGGTACCCTTCTTCGTGTGTCTTGGTCCTAAAATTTTCCTCATGATTTTTCGCTCTTCATTTAGGATATTTTAAAGCTCGCACTTTTTATGAAGCGTTAGAGTTTCCCCTACATATAAAACCTCAGGTTTGATTACAGTATTGTAATGTTTAATCTTAACGCGGAGAGACATACATTTTTTGTTGTAGTGTCTCTTGTTCTCCCATATGCTTTCCTGAGTTTTTGGACACGGTTGTTTTGGGCTATTTTTTCTTGTCCGGTTGGTTTGAGGATTTCGCCCAGGTATTTGAAGTGAGGGACTCTGTTGATTTGTCCGTATTTTGTATTGAGACTATGGGTGTCTACTTTTGAACAGAAAAATTCAAATTTCTGGAAGGAGATATTAAGTTCGACCTTTATGGCACATTCTTGGAGAATTTTAACTTTCTTTATCGCTGTGACTTTATCGCTGGACAAAAGGGCCAGGTCATCCGCGAAGGCTAAGCATGGAATTTCAAGCTTGTTTTTCGGTGTCCCGGTGTTTACGGGCTTCCACCTATTTTGCGCTTTTAGTTACTTTTCCCATTCCCTCATCACCTTGTCTAGGACGAGGTTGAAGAGGAAGGGTGACAATCCATCTCCTCCATTATTATTATCATCATCATCATCATCATCATTATTATTATTATTATTATTATTATTATTATTCACGAAGCTTTGTTTTTACGACAGAGAAACAATTTATCCACTCCGGCAGCTGTGAGATCGACAAAGTGTACTTTACTTCTTTCCCCTCTCCTAAGTCGTCATCCTTGTCTAACAGACAATGGAATGCGTGGGCGGTATTTACGTCAGTCACAACAGATATCAGAGGTGGAGCCTCTTTTCTTTGTAATGAGAGAGAAGGGATAAGTGGAGGTGGTTGTGGGGGAGGGGGTTTGACCAGCTGCGAGGAGAAATTATTTAACGAAGCCTGCCCGCACCACTGTCCAATAAAATTCATTATCACGTGCCTGTACTAAGTAGCCAAGGTTGAAATGTCACTCTCTTGTCTATTCTGACAAGGTCAGTGTGAAAATGTCCGACCTTCAATGGGTACCTCGGATCTCACAAAAAGTTCTTCTAACATGCATGGTTAATATGGCCAGCAATCCCAATTTTTGACCCAATATCACGCCGCCTCTACAGTAAAACGTCTAGCGGGACAGTGAAATGCACTGGTCAACCTGAAAATCTGCGTCAGGCCTCTCTGAAACCAAACGCCATTATTATTATTATTATTATTATTATTATTATTATTATTATTATTATTATTATTATTATTATTCCAGCGGTACACTTAAACTGCGCGCCTTCTCTACGGCGATCTATGCCAGTGGACATGAACTTTTAACAACTTTCAGAAACTTTCTTCTTCGAAGGTTAGATGGCTCTACCACCTATTTGCTAGCGACATCTAATGGCTAGACACAAAGTAATTGCTGAAGAAATTTTGTTTTTGTTATTGGCACTGCCTTCGTGATGTACAGCTCGTACTGTAGCTCCGATGACGTCATGCAAAGAGGCAAACTGTTTCCTCCGTCCGACCCGTGCAATGCAAGGACATGATGCGTCTGTACCTTGTAATTACGAAATATTCACAAATGTTATATTAATATAACAGGAGAGATCGTTAATACCTGTAATCGCATCATAACCCGTAAGTTAGGTCAACGTAATTTTAGGACAAGTAGGTTTGAAGAGTGATCCACGTGGTCATAGCTTGAGGGTTTTACTCGGGCGTCTGCCCTAAATGCAGATCAGTAGTGACTGAACATAAGTTCTTAGCATTATGGCAACTGCGAAATTCACACACTGTATTTAAACTCGCAACAAATTATATTTCCATAAAAACGTGCTCTATGATAACAATTCAATGAATAAATTCTAAGAGAAGTAGGCCTATCATGTCTTCTGAATTTTCATTACTCATCGCGTGAAGATAACATACCTAACCTAAACTATGAGGTATCATTATCTTAATAACATCTGTTTACGTAATTTCTGATGTGATAATTTTAGAGAAGACAACATGGCCCAAAAGCTCCCAGCTTTTATAGCAGAGGGGAAGTTCCAGAACTCTCTAGGTCGAGGGCGTAAACAAAACCCCAATTTTGATTGGTAAAAAATATATATGTCCGCCTCTGTGGTGTAGTGGTTAGCGTGATTAGCTGCCACCCCCGGAGGTCCGGGTTCGATTCCCGGCTCTGCCACGAAATTTGAAAAGTGGTACGAGGGCTGGAACGGGGTCCACTCAGCCTCGGGAGGTCAACTGAGTAGAGGTGGATTCGATTCCCACCTCAGCCATCCTGGAAGTGGTTTTCCGTGGTTTCCCACTTCCCCTCCAGGCAAATGCCGGGATGGTACCTAACTGAAGGCCACGGCCGCTACCTTCTCTCTTCCTTGCCTTTCCCATCCAATCTTCCCATCCCTCCACAAGGCCCCTGTTCAGTTTAGCAGGTGAGGCCGCCTGGGCGAGGTACTGGTCATTCTCCCCAGTTGTATCCTCGACCCAAAGTCTGAAACTCCAGGACACTGCCCTTGAGGCGGTAGAGGTGGGATCCCTCGCTGAGTCTGAAGGAAAAGCCGACCCTGAAGGGTAAACAGATTAAGAAGAAGAAAAAATATATATACAGAAATTTCTGATTGGCTAATAATTTAAGAAGGAAGTGATAGAAGTGTTAGTAACTTTAGCACACCAAAAAAAAAAAAAAACAATCTACAAACACTTCAGAAAATATAAAATTCCTTTGAAAATTAATTGTCCGTCCCCTCACCAGAGGGGACACGGAAGTCGACAGTAGATACATCAGAAGATTAAAATTCCCAACTTCTTCCAATACACAGTTCAGGTTTTACATCATAGATGACCTTCCAAAAGGCGCTCAGTTGAAATGCACAGAGAAGGTGTACCTCCGGTACTATTATTATTATTATTATTATTATTATTATTATTATTATTATTATTATTATGATTATTATTATTATTACTGACTTAACGTCGCACTGACACATCGAAGGTTTACGGCGACACAAAGATGGGAAAGGGCTAAGATTGGGAAGGTAGTGCCGTGGCTTTAATTAAAGTACAGCTACAGCATTTGCCTGGTGTGAAAATAGGAATCCACGGATGAACATCTTTACAGCTGCCGACAGCGGGATTCGAAACCACTGTGAATGCAAGCTCACAGCTAAATGACACTAACTGTTGTATGTCCTCCGCTCTCTTCGCTCAGCGCCAGCCAGCCGCACGCACGCAAGCGTGGATCATTCGAGACTCGACGCGCAGTCTTCTGTGCGCGTGTCTGTTACGTCGTGTGCAGTATATAAGGAGCTCCCTGTCTGTCACTCATGAGGAACGAACTAAACACGGAAATACAAAAGCAACTACTCGAATACAGGTCGGAAAAGTGGAACAACCACCTCAAACTTTTCGACACCAACACCAGGCCAGTGTGGAACTTAGCGAGACACTTCACGCGAGAACCACACAACATCCCTACCATCAAGGGACCTAACGGCCCGGTATACGAGAACCGTGACAAAGCCGAAATCATAGCGGACTCCATAGAGGCGGCTTTCACCCCAAACGAAATACCATCTGACCCAGCCTTCATCAGGCAAACTGAGGCAAAGGTAGCAGAATTCCTTGAAAACGCACCTAAGCCGGAGGTTAAGAGGACAAATATACACGAAATTAAGTGGATTATAGGTCATCTTAACTCCAAGAAGGCGCCAGGCCCAGACGAGATCCAGAACATAATAATTAAGAAATTAACTCACAAAGCCCTAACACTACTTACCAGCATCTTCAACGCAATGTTCAGACTACAATACTACCCTGAACAATGGAAAAGGGCTAGGATCCTCGTATTTGGAAAACCAGGCAAAGACAAGTCAGACCCCAACAACTACAGACCCATCAGCCTTCTGGACGCCCTCAGTAAAGTATTCGAGAAAATACTACTGAAAAGGTTAATAGGGCATATCAAGGAAAAAGGTATAATTCGCAACGAGCAGTTTGGCTTTAGGAACGCACATTCTGCCCCACAACTGCTCACTCGATTCATAGAACAAGCCACCATAGGTCTCAACAAACGAAGAGACACAGGAACGATTTTCCTTGATATCCAGAAAGCATTTGACAAAGTCTGGCACGAAGGCCTACTAGCGAAACTAATAGACCACGAATTCCACCCAGGCTATATAAGACTTATTAAATCTTATCTGGAGGGCCGAGAGTTCAAAGTAGACGTACATAACACGCTGTCAAGTACTCGCAGGATTAGAGCGGGCGTAGCCCAAGGGTCCCTTATCGGCCCAATCCTCTTCGTCCTGTATACAAACGACATGCCTACGACAGAACTCACTACCACACACCTCTACGCTGATGACACCGCTATCTCAGTTCAACATCCACAGCTAGCGTGCGCTCGAAAGAGGCTCCAAGTAGCACTAAGAACTCTCGAGCCTTGGCTAACGAAATGGCGCATCAAGGTCAATGTTGACAAGTGCCAAGCAGTGCTGTTCACTAAGAAGAACAGACTCACACGCAAACCAGTCAACATAAAAGCGCTAAAGCTTTTCAACGAAGATATAGTGTGGCATGACAAAGTCAAATACCTAGGAGTAGTCCTAGACAGAAAGCTCACCATGCTACACCACATCAATGATATTCAAAGAAAAGCACACATACGACTTAACCAGCTATATCCTATACTGAACAAAAAGTCCAGTATTAAAACGGAAGTAGCCATAAACATGTATAAGGCCTTAATCAGACCAATAATCATGTACGCAGCCCCAGCGTGGGGGTACACTGCAATGACGAACCTGGATAAGCTGGAATTAATACAAAATAAATGCCTAAGAGCAGCGACCAGACTCCCTTTCGACACGCCAATACGCCAACTACGCAGTATTGCGAAAGTCAGCTCAATAAGGCACCAAATACGTAAACAGACACTAAACATGTACAGAAAGTCATGGAGTAATAAGATCAACCCGTTAATAAGCGGGATCGGACGCTACGACGTTGATCTGTACAAAAAGTATCCAACACCGAAGCACATTCTGTTCAGCCACAGGGTTGGGTGGGCGAGGGGCCGATAGCCAACCCACTCCCGCCAAGCTGACACCTATATACCACATACACCCACACACTGCAGACACCTATGTAAATATGTAAATATGTTTCAGCTGTCCTAGACCCAGGGACCAGGCGAGGAAGATTGACAAAAAGTACAACTTAAGAAGACGACGGCAACGCAGCCAGACGGCCAAGGACGTGTCAATCCACCCCCGCCCCCCTACAGAGACATGGGAGCGGAACACCAGCCCGCGCCCTATAAACAGCACTAATATCTATCTGTTATCTCTTTCCTATCTAGGTTGTAAGCTGGACATGAGAGCAGGCAAACAGCCGGCACTCCAATGAGAACTTGTATATACATATGTTATTAATAATCTTAGTTTTAGATCTGCAGTGACAAGTGTGTTCAAACAACACCGCATAGAGGGACATCGACAGGAGGAAGAAGATAGCCCCTTGCATGCAAGGCTTGGCTCTAATTCCCCCCTCTCCAAAAGGAGACTTGGCACCAGGGACTGCTGGCTGCTGGACAATGGGACGAACCTGTGGCCCAAAGCCCAGACGCTAGCAGACCCGAGCCGACCCGGCAGTGACAAGAAGGACAGATCCCCATAATAACAAAAAATTGCAAGGAATTGGTTTATGTTTGTGCATGTTACCTGTTCCTAACTAACATAACCTCTGGTCTTTTTCCAGCCCACATCCTTGCATGTGCTATCAAAAGATGTCAGGTTTTACATGTAGGCTCTTTCTTCTTTCTGCCTATGTGGTTTTTCCCTGACCCTTCAATACCATACCTTAACACTATCCAACCAATACAAACTTTGCCGTGGTAGCGAGTCTGACTCGGAAACCGGCAGATACTCCTTGTATCACCTCCCACTCCTCCCTGCTATCTCTTTCTTCTTCTTAGAAATAATAGCATGTCGGAGGCCATGTAGATTGAGTCGATGGTCACGCGGGGGGAGCGGGCTTCGGGGGCCCCCCCGATAAAAAAAAAAAAAAAAAAAAAAAGTCACTCATGAGGATTCTCCCCAGTGTCCTGCTCCAGAATACACTGAACGTCGATCACGAAGGCTACTCCTCTTAAAAATGTGTCTCGACCAGGTGGACGGAATTCTGGTAGTATGAGGTTTCACCTCAGGTCACTACTCCACTTTCCCGTTCCTTCATCCATGTCGAGCCCCGATGTTGTATGCCACACATCCCCAAGCTCACTCAAGCTCCGACACACACATTAGATTCTCTAATTGTGAACATAGCTTTCATTTAGTACAAGCTTATGAACTCAGACAATTCAAGTTAGAAGGAACTCTCTTAGCTAATCTATGCTAGTGCAAATGATAGTTTTCAACTATCACGAACTATATCTTTCGCAAGAACTATCTTATCAAGATAGCAGTGAGTGTAAATACATTCAGAGTGTACATAGTGTATAGAAACATAAACTCTCTCAAGATTAATCATCTACTTTGCTTCAAGACAATTTTATGTTTTATTCTTCTACATACTGTAGAATTCTGTGTGAAGCAAATAAATAACTTGTGTTCTCGTAAACCTTATCTTTTTTACAACACTAACCACACGACCAATTCGCTCGGTATTATTTATTTATTTATTTATTTATTTACATTTTATTACCTTCATTGGACCATTTCAGTCAAGTTTATAAAAAGGGTTTTGTTGTTTCCTGTCGGTCCAGTACTTCTTCATTCTCTCGGATCTTAAGTTTCTTTCAGCGAGCGAGTTGGCCGTGCGGTTAGGGGCGCGCAGCTCTGAGCTTGCATTCGGGAGATAGTGGGTTCGAACTCCACTGTCGGCAGCCCTGAATATGGTTTTCCGTGGCTTCCCATCTTCACACCAGGCAAATGATGGGGCTGTACCTTAATGAAAGCCACGGCCGCTTCCTTCCCACTACTGGCCTTTTCCTCTCCCATAGTCGCCATAAGACCTATCTGTGTCGGTGCGACGTAAAGCCAATTGTAATTAACTTTCATTTTTTTAATCTGAAATCACTCGGCCCATTGTCCGTCTGTTGATCTTTGTTGTAGTCTGGTTTGTTTCTTAAATCTTCTATTATAATTTGTAGTTCTCTCATTTCTTCCTTCATTTGTATACTCCATCTAATGTTGATCTTTCTTTCTTTCTTTCTTTCTTTCTTTCTTTCTTTCTTTCTTTCTTAATCCGTTTACCCTCCAGGGTTGGTTTTTCCCTCGGACTCAGCCATGGATCCTAGCTGTACTGCCTCAAGGGCAGAGCTGGAGCATAAAGAATTCAGTCGGGTATGAAACTGGGAAGGAGGACCAGTACCTCGCCAAGGCGGCCTAATTTGCTATGCTGAACAGTGACCTTGTGGGGGGGGGACGGGAAGATCGGAAGGGATAGACAAGGAAGAGGGAAGGAAACGGCCGTGGCCTTAAGTTAGGTACCATCCCGGCATTTGCCTGAAGGAGAAGTGGGAAACCACGAAAAACCACTTCGAGGTGGGAGGCGAACCCCCCTCTACTCAGTTGACCTCCCGAGGCTGAGTGGACCCCGTTCCAGCCCTCGTACCACATTTCAAATTTCGTGGCAGAGACGGGAATCGAACCCGGGCCTCCGAGGGTGGCAGCTAAACACACTAACCACTAGACCACTGAGGTGGACTAATGTTGCTCTTACTGCTCCACAATGTTTCAATAATTTTCATGATGAATCTGTTTTCTGTTGTCCTGAGCAGATATGCAAAGAATGAGATTCATTTCTACCCGATTTTAGCGTACTAATTACCGGTTCCATTTCCTTATAGACTGTATCATCAGAAGCTCGGTATTATTATTATTATTATTATTATTATTATTATTATTATTATTATTATTATTATTATTATTATTAGTATTATTTCCTTTCATCGTTATGCCCGACTAAGGAGCGCGATTGAACTTATTTAGCAGATGTCGTTGGCTTTTTCTTCTCCCAAAGTCTTCTAGCTGTGGCTTTTCTTGCTATCTTCTGACCAGGTTTTGTTGGTGGTAGTATATGGATGGTGTGTAAAGTGGTGATTGTCAAGTAATTTTCTGAATTTAGTTTTGTCTTATACAATGCCATCTGTGATGCCTATTTCCTGAAGATCTTCAACAGCTTGAGCAGCCAGTTGCTTTTACTTCCATTGATAGGGTAAGGCTAATAATAATAATAATAATAATAATAATAATAATAATAATAATAATAATAATAATAATAATGTTATTGATTTTAGGTCCAACTAACTACATTTTACGGTTATCGGATACTCCGAGGTGTCGGAATTTAGTCCCACAGGAGTTGTTTCACGTGCCAAAAAATCTATCGACACGAGGCTGACGTATTTCATTCAATCAATACTGATCTGCATTTAAATGATTTCAATGAGACTGGAAATTTATTGAACATCTCCCTTGGTAAGTTATTCCACTCCTTAACTCCCCTTCCACTAAACGAATATTAGCCCCACTTTGCCCTCTTGAATTCCAACTTTACCTTCATATTGTGATCTTTCCTACTTTTAAAGACACCACTCAAACGTATTCGTCTACTAATGTCATTCTACACCATCTCTCCGCCGATAGCTCGGAACATACCACTTAGTCAAGCAGCTCGTCTTCTTTCTCCCAGTTCTTCCCAGCCCGAACTTTGCAACATTTTTGTAACGCTACTCTTTTGTCGGAAATCACCTAGAACAAATCGAGCTGCTTATCTTTGGATTTTTTCCAGTTCTTGAATCAAGTAATCCTGGTGAGGGTCCCATACACTGGAACCATACTCTAGTTGCTATTGCTATTTGCTTAACGTCGCACCAACACAGATAGGTCTATGGCGACAATAGGATAGGGAAGGCCTAGGAATGGGAAGGAAGCGGCCGTGGCCTTAATTAAGGTACAGCCCCAGCATTTGCCTGGTGTGGAAATGGGAAACCACGGAAAACCATACTCCAGTTGGGGTCTTACCAGAGACTTATATGCCTTCTCCTTTACATCGTTACTACAACCCCTAAACACCCTCATAACCATGCGCAGAAATCTGTATCCTTTATTTACAATTCCATTTATGTGATACCCAAATGAAGATCTTTCCTTATATTAACACCTAGATACTTACAATGATCCCCAAAAGGAACTTTCACCCCATCAACGCAGTATTTAAAGCTGAGAGGACTTTCCTATTTTTGAAACTCACAACCTGACTTTTAACCCCGTTTATCAACATACCATTGCCTGCTGTCCATCCCACAACATTATTGAGGTCATGTGGCAGTTGCTCACAATCTTGTAACTTATTTATTACTCTATACAGAATAATATCATCCGCAAAAATTCTTACCTCTAATTCCACTCCTTTACTCATATCATTTATATATATAAGAAAATATAAAGGTCCAATAATACTGCCCTGAGAAATTCCCCTCTTCATTATTACAGGGTCAGATAAAGCTTCGCCTACTCTAATTCTCTGAGATCTATTTTCTATAAATATAGCAACCCATTCAGTCACTCTTTCGTCTAGTCCAATTGCACTATTTCTGCCAGTAGTCTCCCATGATCCACCCTATCAAATGTTTAGACAGATCAATCGCGACACAGTCCATTTGACCTTCTGAATCCCTCCAATGACAGCTCGGAACATACCACTTAATCTCGATAAATAATCTTCATTTCCATGTTGATGCTACTTACTTCAAATCTGAGCACCTTCAAATACCACCGGACTGAGCCAGGATCGAACCTGCCAAGTTGGGTTCAGAAGGCCAGCGTCTCAACCGTCTGAGTCACTCAGCCCGGCATTATTGTTATTAGTAATATTATTATTATTATTATTAGTAGTAGTAGTAGTAGTAGTAATAGTAGTATCATTTGCTCCAAGTCTTCCATTCTCATTATGAGCCACTGTAGCCTACTTGTCGAATTTTGATTATAATGATACCTCTGAATTTGCATTGTCCACAACTCAAATGCTACGTGTACACAATACTGTAACTCTATTAAAAGGTAAAAGTTAATGCCACTATGTCACTAGATAAGTTACCGACTCTGGAAAATCACTGCAAGTATGGTTGTGAAATCTTTGTGAAAACAAACTTCCGCTATCTTTAACACTTCACAAGTTACTTTAGGAGAACATTTTAGTTTACCCATCCTGTGTTTTTTTTTATTCGTCTGGGCTTCCTATTTTTAGTTCAGTAAAGCGGTAGAAACATCACTCCATCGACTCCACAGAGCACGTGCACACAAAGCTTCCGAACGGCAGATCGTCCCCACCTGACCGGAAAGGAACAGCTGTGCTACCTGGTAGAACTGTTGCCGAAGTAGGCTGCTCAGGAAAGGGACATACAGTAATATTTCTTTGAAATAAACAACATTGTTATAGATGTATATAATGGAGTTATCTGTTTAACGTTTGTTTGCATCGGTCTTGAAGCATCTGGGAAGCTGACAAGGGAGGATATGAAATGTGGAAAAGAAATCAGAGTCAGGATAGCAATGGCTAGAAAAGCATTTAGTAGGAAAGAGAGACTGCTTTGTGGTAGATTGAATAAGAACTGAGGAAACGTCTGGCGAAGTGGCTGATGTGGAGGGTTGAATTTCTTTTTGCGGGCAGAAACGTGGACGATGAAGAGAGAGGACGAGAGAAGAGTTGAAGTACCTGTAGTTGAGATTTGGATATGGCGAAAAATGCAAAAAATCAGCTGAACCGGTAGAGTGAGGAATGAATAGGTGTTAATTAAGGTTGAAGAGGACGTTTATATTATTATTATTATTATTATTATTATTATTATTATTATTATTATTATTATTATTATTTCCGATGAGGCCTGCTAAGGACCACGTGCCAATTTCAGTTCAGTTCTTCATAACTTTGTTGTTTTCTCTTCCGCTCCTTCCAATACTCTTTCATCCTTTCACTATGCTGTTTCTTTCTGTCCTCGGACCATTTCGCACCAAATTTCTTGTTCAATCTTCCTTGGAATCCTTCCATACTTACTACCCTCTTTCTAAAAATCTCTCTGTCCATATTTTCTTCTTCTCTTATATTATTTCTTTCTAAATCTTTCTTTATTTCTTGAATCCAGCCTTTTTGTTCCAAAGGTACTTGAAAATCCTTTTTGTTAATCTGGAGTCATCCATTCTGTAAATATGTCCAAAACATTGCTATCTCCCTTTTCTTATGGTTTCTGTTATGATTTCTATGTTCCTGTATATTTCATCATTAGATCTTAATTTCCATACTACTGTTGTTTTCACAGGGCCTAAGATTTTTCTCATGATTCTTCCTTCTAGTACCTCAGGTTTATCTAATTTATAGTTCAGTACCAGCATTCACCTGCACACGGGCATTCCGGTTTCACCACTGTAGCGTCCGACTCATTGGCTGTTCAGAGAGTCCCGGGTTCGATTCCCGGCCGGGTCGGAGATTTTAATCTTCATTGGTTAATTCCAATGGCCTGGGGACTGGGTGTTTGTGCTGTCCCCAATATCCCTGCAACTCGTACACCACGCATACTACTATCCTCCACCACAATAACACGCAATTACCTACACATGACAGATGCTGCCCACCCTCATCGGAGGGTCTGCCTTACAAGGGCTGCACTCGGCTAGAAACAGCCACACGAAAAAAAGATATTTTTTTTTAGATAGACACTTCTTGCCTGCGTGGCTCAGGCGTCAGCGCGCCGGCCTCTCACCGCTGGATACCATGGTTCAAATCCCGGTCACTCCATGTGAGATTTGTGCTGGACAAAGCGGAGGTAGGACAGGTTTTTCTCCGGGTACTCCGGTTTTCCCTGTCATCTTTCATTCCAGCAAAACTCTCCAGTATCATTTCATTTCATTTATCATTCATTAATCATTGCCCCAGAGGAGTGCGACAGGCTTCGGCAGCCGGCACACTTCCTTTCCTCGCCGCTTGATGGGGGTTTCATTCATTCCATTCCTGACCCGGTCGAAAGACTGGAAACAGGCTGTGGATTTTCACTTCAGATAGACACTTCTTGTTATAAAAATATTATTATTATTTTACAGGTTGCTTTACGTCGCACTGACACAGATAGGTGTTATGGGAAGGGACAGGAATGGGCTACGGGCGGGAAGGAAGCGGCCGTGGCTTTAATTATGGTACAGCCTGAAATAAAATTGGGAAACCACGGAAAACCATATGCAGGACTGGCGACAGTGGAGTTCGAACCCACTGTCTCCCGAATACTAGACACTGGCCGCACTTAAGCGACTGCAGCTATCGATCTCGGTGGAGAGGAAAGAAGCCAAATCGTGAAGTATAGAAAAAGGAACTGGTTGCAGTAGCATAGCCAGGATCGGTCGATTCGTAGAACACAATGAAGGTGTTTGTACATGTGTGGTACGTGTATGCAAAACTTGTCATTAGGGTACTAATTCAAGTAAATTATGTTGATATTCATATTGCTGCCCTCCAAAATCTTACATTAAAATACAGAACCAGAAAAATATGATTAAGATCAAAAGTTTTACAGGGAACGGTATGTTGAATTTACATTCTCAAATCCAACTTTCGAGACTTCTCAGAAAATAGATTCAGCAGATCTGTTGGTTCTGCAGTTATGCCTCTGAATGTTTATTTAGCTTATTGTCAGTTTCTGCTTATTTTCTTTTTGTAAAAATTCCATGTGTGGGGAACGACTAACACCCAGTACAGTCCCTCTCCCCTGCTTCACTCGCGAATTCCCTGACTGAATAGAATACAATTTAAGAAGGGGATGCTTGCCAGTAGAGGTACTTGAAGGTTTGGTACCTGGAAAGAGTGTCAGAGGAAGAAGAAGAAGATACCGGATGTTAGACGATATAAGCAGAACAGAAGCAGGTTATGAGAGAAAGAAGAGGGAGGCTGAAGATAGAGAAGAATGGTAACCTGCCGTTAGGTCTTGGCAGAACACTAAATTATGATTGTTACTTGTCTTAGGCGATTTCAAACCTACCCCTTTCCTAGGAGTAAATTCCTTCTCTGGGTTGGGGTGGTAAAATGCATCCACATTATCCACAGCTGACTAAAAGGGGTAAGTAAGTAAACTCGTGTCCTCACTTCAAGGTGGTGCAGCTCTTTTCAGGTACACCGTTAATGGAAGTGAGTTGCATGTACCTTTTCAATTATTTACCAGCCCTCCTAAAACCTGGGGACGCTGGAGCAACCCAGGCTCAAATTGGTTTTGGCCGGAGGTTTAAGACCGTGATTCAGGAGATGAAAATTCTCGACCCAGGATTGACCGAGATTCGAACCTCAGCCTTCCGGGTGGGAAGCCGGCAGCTAAGCCACTGAGCCAATCACGCCCTCCACTTATAAGCCCTCCTGACATTATTAAGTGTCTAATAATAATAATAATAATAATAATAATAATAATAATAATAATAATAATAATAATAATAATAATAATAATAATAGGTTGACGTCCCACTAACTACTTCTACGGTTTTCGGAGACGCCGAGGTGCCGGAATTTAGTCCCGAAGAAGTTCTTTTACATTCCAGTAAATCTACCGACACGAGGCTGACGTATTTAAGCATCTTCAAATGCTAACGGACTGAGTCAGGATCGAACCTGCTAAGTTGGGATGAGAAGACCAGCGCCTCAACCATATGAGCCACTCAGCCCTGCTCTTAAATTTCTGGCAGTACAGGGAATAAAACCCGAGCCCCCAAGGATGGTAGCTAATAACAATAAATAATGGCGTGTGGCCTGCGAAGAGGTCTGGTGCAGGTCTTTCTAGCTGACTCCGTATGGGCGACCTGCGTGTCTGTGAGGATGAGACTCTACCTATGATGAATAATAATGATGAAGAAGGCGCAAACACCCAGACCCCGAGCCAGAAGAATGAGCTAATGACTGTTAAAATCTCCGACCCTGTCGGGATTCGAATCCGGGATCCCATGGACCAAAGACCATTTAGCCATGGAACCGGATGGTAGCTAATAATTAGAGCCCAGAATTTAGGCAAAATGCCTTTTTAATCCGGATGTATATATCGAGTCTGCCTCTGTGATGTAGTGGTTAGTGTGCTTAGCTGCCATCCCCGGAGGTCCGGGTTAGATTCTCGGCTCTGCCACGAAATTTGAAAAGTGGTACGAGGGCTGGAACGGGGTCCACTCAGCCTCAGGTCAACTGAGTACAGTGGGGTTCGATTCCCTCCTCAGCCATCCTGCAAGTGGTTTTCCGTGGTTTCTCACTTTTCCTCCAGGTAAATGCCGGGATGGTACCTAACTTAAGGCCACGGCCGATTCCTTCCCCCTTCTTTGTCTATCCCTTCCAATCATCCCCCCTCCCCACAAGGTCCCTGTTCAGCATAGCAGGTGAGGCCACCAGGGCGAGGTACTGGTCATTCCCCCCAGTTGTACTCCCGAACCAATGTCTCATGCTCCAAGACACTGCCTTTGAGGCGGTAGAGGTGGGATCCCTCGCTGAGTCCGAGGGAAAAACCAATCCTGGAGGAAAAACAGATTACGAAGAAGAAGTGTATACATCGAAGGACGAGTTATTATTTTGCCTTTTTAATGCCTATTTTAGCTTCCGTAGCCTATTTGATAGTTCAATGACTTGTCTAAGTTCTTGTGGATGTTTTCTGCTGTTATTTATGTGCAAAACTGAATCAATGGAAAGAAAATATATGATTCCGATAAACTGTAGCCCTATTAATAATTTTAAAAAATAATTTTAACTTAATAAATAACACCTACATAAACGAGATTTTCATATTACACAAAGCTCTACTGAAAACTCCACAAGCCAAATGGTGGACAGGGTTTCCAGGTCCCGTCCTTGTTACGTAAAATTAAGTGCTGGTGGTGATTATAACTTTTTTAACAAGTTGTTTTACGTCCAACCGACACCGATAGGTCTTATGGCGGCGATGGGATAGGTAAGGGCTAGAAGTTGGAAGGAAGCGGCCGTGGCCTTATTTAAGGTACAGCCCCAGCATTTGCCTCGTGTGAAAATGGAAAACCATGGAAAACCATCTTCAGGGCTGCCGACAGTGGGGTTCGAACCCACTATCTCCCGAATACTGGATACTGGGCGAACTTAAGCGACTGCAGCTATCGAGCTCGGTGATTACTGTTTTAAGAGGAAGAGCAAATTTGTAACCATCCTCCGATAACAACAATCAGAAGGAAAATGGAAGAAGTCCGATACCGTACTTCGAAAAATGAAGGTATCGTCAAAAGAAAGGTAAAGGCCACGAATAGCGCGAAAATGAAAGAATCCCTAGGCCTCGCAAATCTAATACCAGGGGCCGATGACTTTACATGTTAGGCCCCTTTAAACAACAAGCATCATCATCATTATCAAATACCGTCGGCGTCGGAAAAGAACAAGAGTTGACCAAGGTAGGTCAGACACGAAAGGTAAGAGCGAGGAACCTGACACAAGTAAGTGGAAGCAACGCCAGACTCAGACTGTGGTCGCCAATGCACACTCCCAAGTCAAGAGGCCCTGGTTCTCCTTTTAGTCGCCTCCTCTTACGACAGACAGGGGATGCCTTTGATGTTATTCTATCATCTCCACCCACAGAGGGATGTACGATTAAGTACTAAAATGTTATGCAGATGTGTGTTACGTAGTTTACATTAAAGCATCTTTATTATTTTAGTGCCCATTTTTGTCATTATCAATGCCTATTTTAATTATTTTACTGGCTATTTCCTAAATGTTAAGTGCTTAGTTGCCCGCCTATTTTAGCAACAATAAATGTCTGAAATTCCAGGCTCTAGTGATAATACTAACAGTTACGCTACGGAGGCGGACACTAAAAGGGGCAACCCCCCGCCAAGGACTCTCGCCTAAGTGATCACTTGCATAAAGGTAGAAAGACTGGATCCTGGTGGCACATGTATTTATAAACAATGTGATTCTCAAGGAAAATTGGTAATATGTTCCTAGGATAAAATGAAACAGGTCCGTCCAACGCTTTACCAAATGCGCCACTCAACTCGGTGTTAATACAGTAGGTAGGAGCAATGATAGCTGGAAATACCTTGATGGTCAAACACGTCTCAAGCTCAGTAGCGCTGGGGAGAGATAAACCGAGAAATAACCTCTGAATGTCACCAAGGTCCATAATAGAACCATTCCCAGTCCTGCCATGCACCAGTCCCTCACAGAACTGGGTTCAAAAAAAAAAAAAAAAAAAAAAAAATCAGTTTTAGGCCTACCTGGTATCTTGAATAGACCTCCAGTTTTAGGTGACGTTGAACCAGAGCGATTTTGTCTCACGGTTCAGAATAATCTATTCCTCACAAATCACTGAAGAAAATAATAATAATAATAATAATAATAATAATAATAATAATAATAATAATAATAATAATAATAATAATAATATCTACCTAGGAGTGACTGTTGATATCGTGTTCATAACTCCAGTTTTATGTGGAAGCAGAACCACTGAGCGTGTGTGTTAATTTAAAAAAAAATTCTACGTGCTGTAGCCGGGATTTGATCCGCAGCCGAGTTGATGACATGCTAGTGATAAATCTACTTGGATCAGGTGTCCTGTGGTCAGCACGACGAATCCTCTCGGCTGTTATTTTTGGCTTTCTAGCCCGGAGCAGCCATCTCACCGTCAGATTGGCTCCTCAATTGTAATGACGTAGGATGAGTGGGCCGCGAAACAGCCCTCAGATCCAGGTAAAAATCCCTGACCTGGCCTGGAATCGAACCCGAGCAGGCACGCTAGCCCCTACACTGCGAAGCCAGCACATTTACAAACAGGTGGGGATAACAAACCGGATGCATAAAAAAAGAATCTCAGTTCATAAAATAAACGGGGTAGCTCTTTCACCACAGTAATATGCTACTACAGAATATTATCGGCGATGAATGCATTGAAAGCATAATAAACCTTGTATGACATGCGTAGGGACGATTATGGACGTCAAATTGCACTTACGGTACATAAACAGGACGTCACTCGTACCTCTAACACCCCCACCCCCACCACTCCCCTCAACAGAAACAAATCACTGCTTGCTAAGCAACCTCAAGGTCATACAAACATAACTTTGAAGACAGCAAGATTTTCAGCGACTAGCCTCCCTTTTAAGTTAAATTCTTCGTTGCCATAACAACACGTAAGCTTTTTTCTTTTTACACTGCGAATTTTCCTACATTTCTTTTTCAGTAGGAACCCTTACTGAAGTAGGCTATACTGTACATGATCTTCACACTGACATTTTGTAAGTACATGTAACTTATGTATTATCCGCCATCGCGCCGTCAGATAGTTCCTCAATTGTAATCACGTAGGCTGAGTGGACCTCGAACCAGCTCTTAGATCTTCGTAAAAATCCCTGACCTGGCCTGGAATCGAACTCGAGGCCTCAGGGTAAGAGGCAGGCACGCTGTCCCTACACCGCAATATAATACATCTGTATGCAAATTTCGTAACACTAAACAAATATCGATCACCGCTGGAGATTCAGTCAAATGATATAATCATATAGATTAAAGCTGTCGAGGGTCAGCAAATACTGACTGGCACGGTACAATGTTAACAGATAAAATAATAACTGCTGATGCTTGGAGTTCAGTGAAATTAAAAGCAACAGGTTGATCAAATACTTACATTACCTGACGAATTGTAGGAGAGAATGCAGGGTTTTTAGTTCCTGTAGCGTTGAATACTTGAAAATAGAACACAACGATTGTAACAACACACTAGAACAAGTTATAAAGATCACTAAAAAATCAATCACATGTCTTTCGCGGCCATGACGAACGGAACACACTGTTCAAAGACAAACGACTGTCGCTCGCTCTCCCAAACCTTGCGTGTTATCCACGGCCGCCTTGATTGACAATCCCTGGTCTGACAACTGTCCAGTGAATCGTGCTTGCCCGGAGACAAGTGACTATCGACAATAACCTATAAGAGAAGTCCATGCTTCTGTAGAATGGCTGCAGGGAATTTTATTATAATGCCAATGACACCGTCATCTGCCAGCGTGCTGGAAAGGCGTTTTGCTTCTACTGAGCTCTTGTTTTGATAGAAGCGATACAAAACGCGGTATTACAACTAAATTCAAGAGCGGAAAGATGATATCTTTGTAAACATAATAACAATGCTGATCAAAATATAATTGCCAGCCAGCAAACAGGTTGCTGGCGCCACTGATATGCAAGATGAGAGTAATTTCGCTCTCCCTACTCTTCTGGATGCAGAAGCCGGCCTCAGACGGTACAGCATAAGTTGACAGGCTTGTCTGGCTCAATCTGGTGTTATTTACCAACACGCCAGCCTTGGCTCAAGGGGCTGACTGGCCGAGGCGGTAAAGGCGTGCTCGGGCTCGCCCGCAAGGACGTGGGTTCGAAACCCCGTCAGGAAGTCGTCAAATTTAAGAAACGAGATTTCCACTTCCGGAGGTGGTTCACTCAGCCTACACCAAAAATGAGTACCAGGCTAATTCCTGGGGGCAAAGGCGGTCGGGTGTAGAGCTAACCAATCTACCCAATCAAGTGCCGAGGTTACGGATAGTGGAAGCCTTTAACTCCACCCCTCCAAGGGCCTTCAAGGCCTGTTCGGAGATGACGTTTGCTTAGCCTTGCCTCAGTATAGGCCTATTCACCCGAACGTAAAACAAGTCCTATGCAACTAAAATTTCAACACCTCGGAGGATCCGAAAACCGTAAAAGTAGTCATAAAATTATTATTGTCCGCCTCTGTGGTGTGGTGACAAGCTGCCACCCCCGGGTTCGATTCCCGGCTCTGCCACGAAATTTGAAAAGTGCATTTTGGACTATCCATTGTAACATTAGACAACTGGCACGTGGTCCGCTGAGCCTTGGGAGGTCAACTGAGTAGAGGGGCTTCTATTCCCTCCTCAGTTATCCTAGAAATGGTTTTCCGTGGCTTCCCACTTCTCCTCTAGGCAAATGTTGGGATGGTACATAACTTCCTCTTTCTTGTCTATCCCTTCCAATCTTCCCATTCCCCTACAAGGCCTCTGTTCACATAGCAGGTGCAGCCACCTAGGCGAGGTACTGGTCCTCCTTCCCAGTTGTATCCCCCGACCCAAAGTCTCACGCTCCAGGACACTGCCCTTGAGATGGTAGAGGTGGGATCCCTCGCTGAGTACGAGGGGAAAACCAACCCTGGACGGTGAACAGATAAAGAAAGAAAATTATTGTAGTTCGCCTCTGTGGTGTAGTGGTTAGCGTGATTAGCTGCCATCGCCGGAGGTCCGGGTTCAATTCCAGGCTCTGCCACGAAATTTGAAAAGTGGTACGAGGGCTGGAACGGGGTCCACTCAGGCTCGGGAGGTCAACTGAGTAGAGGTGGGTTCGATTCCCACTTCAGCCATCCTGGAAGTGGTTTTCCGTGGTTTCCCACTTCTCCTCCAGGCAAATGCCGGGATGGTACCACCTAAAGGCCACGGCCGTTCCTTCCCTCTTCCTTGCCTGTCCCATCCAATCTTCCCACCCCTCCACAAGGCCCCTGTTCAGCATAGCAGGTGAGGCCGCCTGGGCGAGGTACTGGTCATTCTCCCCAGTTGTATCCCCGACCCAAAGTCTGAATCTCCAGGACACTGCCCTTGAGGCGGTAGAGGTGGGATCCCTCGCTGAGTCCGAGGGAAAAACCGACCCTGGAGGCTAAACAGATTATTATTATTATTATTATTATTATTATTATTATTATTATTATTATTATTATTATTATTATTATTCTCTTACAACAACTGAATATGGCCGGGCTGAGGGGCTCAGGCGGTTGAGGCACTGACCTTCTGACCACAACTTGGCAGGTTCTATCCTGGCCCAGTCCGGTGATATTTGAAGGTGCTCAAATACGTCAGTCTCTAGATTTACTGGCACGTAAATTAATTTCTGTGGGACTAAATTCCGGCACTTCGGCGTCTCCGTAAACCGTATAATTAGTTAGTGGTACGTAAAGCAAATAATATTATTTATTATTATAGTTAGTAGCTCTCTCCATGGACCAGTGGTAGAGTGTCGGGCTCCGGATCCCAAGATAGCGGGTTCAAACCCGGCAGCAGTAATCGGATTTTTGAAGGTCGGAACAAAAAAGTCGATTCGACAATCCATGTCGTACAATTTCGGCATGTAAAAAGATCTCTGGTAACAGATTTGGTTTTTACCCCACACAATTAATTAAAATCTCAGCCATAGATCCCTGGAGGGAGGATTCGGTTCACTCTGCTATTTAGTCGGCCTAGATGGCGACGATGGGATAGGAAAGGAGTAGGAGTGGGTGATGAAGAAGCGATCGTGGTCTTTTTTTAATGTGCAGCCCCAAGCCTGGTATGAAAATGGGAAACTACAGAAAACCAGCGACTGCAGCCATCGAGATTATTATTATTATTATTATTATTATTATTATTATTATTATTATTATTATTATTAAATTCCTAACATGTTTTCATGTAATACGGTGAATTTCCGTTGCACTGCTATAATTTTCATTCCATTCAACAACATTTGCAAATAATGTTCTGGCAGTAAATAGATTAATAATTTGCCCATGTAAACTATGCGTTATTGCGCGTTTCTCTTCCTCTTAAGAATCAAGAGTCTCTCTTATAAACTCAGAGCGTCCAGCGGGGTGTTTACTCTCGGATACCGAAGCAGTTGTGCGGCAGGCGCGCGCGTAGTTCTTCACCTTGCAAGCAGCGTGCACGTGTTCGATCTAGCATCAGTAGCCAGTCTGAATCTCAGCTGTTAACATGGTGAGACAGTTATTGCAACACCGTATTTTCGTATGTTATTGTTGTTGTTTGAGTCATCAGTCCATAGACTGGTTTGATGCAGCCATCCATGCCACCCTATCCTGTACTAACCTTTTCATTTCTACGTAACTACTGCATCCTACATCTGCTCTAATATGCTTGTCATATTCTTCTTGCTACTTGCTAGGGGCTTTACGTCGCACCGACAGAGATAGGTCTTATGGCGACGATGGGATAGGAAAGGCCTGGGAGTTGGAAGGAAGCGGCCGTGGCCTTAATTAAGGTACAGCCCCAGCATTTGCCTGGTGTGAAAATGGGAAACCACGGAAAACCATTTTCAGGGCTGCCGATAGTGGGATTCGAACCTACTATCTCCCGGATGCAAGCTCACAGCCGCGCGCCTCTACGCGCACGGCCAACTCGCCCGGTGCTTGTCATATTCAAACCTTGGTCTACCCCTACTGTTCTTACCACCTACACTTCCTTCAAAAACCAACTGCACGAGTCCTGGGTGTCTTAAGATGTGTCCTATCATTCTATCTCTTCTCCTTGTCAAATTTAGCCAAATCGATCTCCTCTCACCAATTCGATTCAGTATCTCTTCTCTTTTTCCTCCTCTGCGAACCATGTGACCTTGACGTGGTGGGGAGGCTTGCGTGTCCCAATGATGCAGATAGCCGAGCGCAGGTGCAACCATATCGGATGGGTATCTGTTGAGAAACCAGACTAACGAATGGTTCATCGAAAGGGGGGTAGCAGCCTTTCGGTAGTTGCAAGGGCGGCAGTCTAGATGATTGACTGATACGGCCTTGTAATAATACTCAACATGGCTTAGCTGTGTTGATACTGCTACACGGCTGAAAGCAACGGGAAACTACAGCCGTAACTACCTCCCGAGGACATGCAGCTCTCTCTGTATGAATGATGTACTGATGATGGCTTCCTTCCGGGTAAAATATTCCGGAGGTAAACTAGTCCCCCATTCGGATCTCCGGGTGGGGACTACACGAGAGGGGGCGATCATCAGGAAGATGGATACTGACATTCTACGAGTCGGAGCGTGGAATGTTAGAAGTTTGAATCGTTGTGGTAAGTTAGAGAATCTGAAAAGGGAGATGGATAGGCTAAAGTTAGACGTAGTGAAGTACGTTGGCAGGAAGAACAGGATTTTTGGTCAGGCGACTACCGAATTATCAACACGAAATCAAACAGGGGAAATGCAGGAGTTGGTTTAATAATGAATAAGAAAATAGGGCAGCGGATAAGCTACTACGACCAGCATAGTGAAAGAAATATTTGTTGTCAAGATAGACATCAAACCAATGCCCACCACAATAGTGCAGGTCTATATGCCTACTAGTTCAGCGGATGATGAAGAAATTGAAAGAATATATGAGGAGATAGAAGATTTAATACAATATGTAAAAGGTGACGAGAATCTAATTGTGATGGGAGACTGGAATGCAGTGGTAGGCAAAGGAAGAGAAGGTAGTACAGTAGGAGAATTTGGATTGGGACAAAGGGACGAAAGAGGAAGTCGGCTGGTTGAATTCTGCACTGATCATAATTTAGTCCTTGCCAATACTTGGTTCAAACACCACAAACGACGGCTGTATACGTGGACGAGACCTGGCGACACTGGAAGGTATCAAATAGACTTCATTATGATTAGGCAGAGATTCAGAAACCAGGTGTTGGATTGCAAAACTTTCCCAGGAGCAGACGTGGACTCTGACCACAACGTGTTGGTCATGAAATGTCACCTGAAGTTGAAGAAATTCAAGAAAGGAAAGAATGCAAAAAGATGGGATCTAGACAAGTTGAAAGAAAATAGTGTGAGGGATCGTTTCAAGGAACATGTTGCACAAGGACTAAATGAAAAAGCTGAAGGAAACGCAATAGAAGAAGAGTGGAGAGTCATGAAAAATGAAGTCAGTAGGGCTGCTGAAGAAATGTTAGGAAGGAAGAAAAGATCAACTAAGAACAAGTGGATTACTCAGCAGATACTAGACCTGATTGATGAACGACGAAAATACAAGAATGCTAGAAATGAAGAGGGCAGAAAAGAATACAGGCGATTAAAGAATCAAGTGGATAGAAAGTGCAAGGTAGCTAAGGAAGAATGGCTGAAGGCGAAGTGCAAGGATGTCGAAGACTGTATGGTCCTGGGAAAGGTAGATGCTGCATACAGGAAAATCAAGGAAACCTTTGGAGAAAGGAAATCTAGGTGCATGAATATTAAGAGCTCAGATGGAAAGCCACTTCTAGGGAAAGAAGACAAAGCAGAAAGATGGCAGGAGCATATCCAACAGTTGTATCAAGGTAACGATGTAGATAATTTGGTTCTGGAACATGAGAGGCTGTTGATGCTGATGAAATGGGAGACCCAATTTTGAGGTCAGAGCTGTGAGTGACCTAAATAGGAACAAGGCACCTGGAATTGATGATATTCCTTCTGAATTACTGACTGCCTTAGGAGAAACCAGCATGGTAAGGTTATTTCATTTAGTGTGTAGGATGTATGAGACAGGAGAAGTCCCATCCGATTTTCGGCAGAATGTTGTTATACCTATCCCCAAGAAAGCCGGTGCTGACAGGTGTGAAAACTACCGCACCATTAGTTTAGTATCTCATGCCTGCAAAATTTTAACACGTATTATTTACAGAAGAATGGAAAAACAAGTTGAAGCTGAGTTGGGAGAAGATCAATTTGGCTTCAGAAGAAATATAGGAACACGTGAAGCAATCCTGAGTTTACATCTGATCTTAGAGGATCGAATCAAGAAGGACAAGCCCACGTTCATGGCATTCGTAGATCTGGAAAAGACATTCGATAATGTTGATTGGAACAAGCTATTTATGATTCTGAAGATGATAGGGATCAAATACCGAGAACGAAGAATTATCTACAACCTGTATAAAAATCAGTCTGCAGTGATAACAATCGAGGGCTTTGAAAAAGAAGCAGCAATCCAGAAAGGAGTGAGGAAAGGCTTCAATTTGTCCCCTCTCCTTTTCAATGTTTACATAGAACAGGCAGTAAAGGAAATCAAAGAGAAATTTGGAAAGGGAATCACAGTCCAAGGAGAGGAAATCAAAACCTTGAGATTTGCCGATGATATTGTTATTTTATCTGAGACTGCAGAAGATCTCGAGAAGTTGCTGAATGGTATGGTTGAAGTCTTGGGTAAGTAGTACAAGATGAAAATAAATAAGTCCAAAACAAAAGTAATGGAGTGCAGTCGAACGAAGGCAGGTGATGTAGGAAATATTAGATTAGGAAACGAAGTCTTAAAGGAAGTAGATGAATATTGTTACTTGGGTAGTAAAATAACTAACGATGGCAGAGGTAAGGAGGACATAAAATGCAGACTAGCACAAGCAAGGAAGAGCTTTCTTAAGAAAAGAAATTTGCTCACTTCAAACATTGATATCGGAATTAGAAAGATGTTTTTGAAGACTTTCGTGTGGAGCGTGGCATTGTATGGAAGTGAAACATGGACGATAACTAGCTCAGAAAGAAAGAGAATAGAAGCTTTTGAAATGTGGTGTTACAGAAGAATGCTGAAGGTGAGATGGATAGATCGAATCACGAATGAAGGGATACTGAATCGAATTGGTGAGAGGGGATCGATTTGGCTAAATTTGACGCGAAGAAGAGATAGAATGATAGGACACATCTTAAGACACGCCGGACTTGTTCAGTTGGTTTTTGAAGGAAGTGTAGGTGGTAAGAACGGTAGGGGTAGACCAAGGTATGAATATGACAAACAGATTAGAGCAGATTTAGGATGCAATAGTTACGTAGAAATGAAAAGGTTAGCACAGGATAGGGTGACATGGAGGGCTGCATCAAACCAGTCTATGGACTGATGACTCAAACACATCTCTTCATTCGTGATTCGATCTATCCATCTCACCTTCAGCATTCTTCTGTAAGACCACATTTCAAAAGCTTCTATTCTCTTTCTTTCTGAGCTAGTTATCGTCCATGTTTCACTTCCATACAATGCCACGCTCCACACGAAAGTCTTCAAAAACATCTTTCTAATTCCTATATCAATGTTTGAAGTGAGCAAATTTCTTTTCTTAAGAAAGCTCTTCCTTGCTTGTGCTAGTCTGCATTTTATGTCCTCCTTACTTCTGCCATCGTTAGTGATTTTACTACCCAAGTAACAATATTCATCTACTTCCTTTAAGACTTCATTTCCTAATCTAATATTTCTGCATCACCTGCCTTCGTTCGACTGCACTCCATTACTTTTGTTTTGGATTTATTTATTTTCATCTTGTACTCCTTACCTAAGACTTCGTCCATACCATTCAGCAACTTCTCGAGATCTTCTGCAGTCTCAGATAAAATAACAATATCATCGGTAAATCTCACGGTTTAAAAGTTGTTTTAAGCACGAGTCGGCTCGACGGGGACGCGATGCATTTGTTCAGCAATTTTCTGGTGAAGTGCCACCTTCAAAAGTAGAGATTCAAGTAACTAGAAATAAATTTGAAACTACTGGCTCAGTGCTGAATAAAAATCATGCGTGTAACAACAGTTTTAAGAGAGGAAAAGCTAGATGTCATTGGTTCGAATCTTGAACGGTCACCGAATAAATCACTCACAAAATTAGCACAAGTAGGAGTTCCGGTTTCTTCTGCACACAGAGCTACAAAACTGTTATACATTAAACCGTACAGGTTCACACGAGCCCATTGTTTAAAACCTGCTGATCCAGCCACAAGAGTTAGATATTTTGAGTGGTATCTTGCATCACTGAATGATCGTTTATTCGACCCCACAGCTTCTATTGTTTTTGGATGAGGCCTGGTTTCACCTTAATTGTCGTGTGAACTCTCGCTATTGGTGTGCGGAAAATCCTAATGGTGTTTATGAAATCCCTCTTAAAATGAAATGGCGTATGGCTTTTAGTGCCGGGAGTGTCCGAGGACAAGTTCGGCTCGCCAGGTGCAGGTCTTTTGATCTGACTCCCGTAGGCGACCTGCGCGTCGTGATGAGGATGAAATGATGATGAAGACAACACATACACCCAGCCCCCGTGCCAGCGAAATTAACCAATGATAGTTAAAATTCCCGAACCTGCCGGAAATCGAACTCGGGAACCTTGTGAGCAAAGGCCAGAACGCTAACCATTTAGTCATGGAGCCGAAGTCCCTCATTATGAAGGATGACACTTCCAGATTCTTTTATAAGGTAATATCACAGTCTAATATATACAGTCGCGAAGCTCTGATGATATTTTTCATCCGAGGCGACTACAGCGCTCCAAGCGGCGAGGTAGAGGCAACTTGCTAGCAGACAACAGGGAACGAATTACCACTACAGTCTAAAATGGTTATAACTTCTGAACCATTCATGCAAATAATGTCCTGACAAGGTTATTATAATCCTTATGAAATAGTGGAGGAGGTCAAACAATTTATTTCCATGAGGAGTTCGAGGATAATATCGAAATATCTATTTAATCTTAAGGAGTCGATTTTCTTTACCGTGGACTGTAACACAAAATCGCTTCTAGAGGGCAACCAGTTCGAAATAGGTATATACCATCGCGGACTTTTTGTAGAGTTTTTTGCCAAGTTGGTCCAAGAAGGCCAGAGCTCTACCATGGTCGGTCACTTGCTTTCTTGGCTTACGCTGCCTGAACCGTCAACGATAGACCCCAAGTGTAAGCGTACGAATTGTAGAGCATAAAAACCTCTACAAAAAAGTCCGTGATCGTATATACCTATTTCGAACCGGTCGCCCTCTAGAAGCGATTTTATGTTATAGTCCGCGACAGAAAAACGTAACTCCTTAAGATTAAATAAATATTTCGATATTATCCTCGAACTCCTCATCGAGATCAATTGTTTGACCTCTTCCGCTATTTCATAAGCATTATAATAACCTTGTCAGGACATTATTTGCATGAATGGTTCAGAAGTTATGACCATTTTAGACTGTAGTGGTAATTCGGTCCCTGTTGTCTGCTAGCAAGTTGCCTCTACCTCGCCGCTAGAGGTGCTAGTGTCGCTCCAGCTGCCAAGTGGATGAACCTTCCTCGTATTAGAGCTTCGCGACTGTATGTACACTGACTGACAGAGCAAATGCAACACCAAGAAGGAGTGGTCAGAACTTTATGCCAATTGCAGGGTAGACTGACGTCACTGAGGTATGCTCCGGATGTGAAATGCGCCGCTGTGCTGCGCACGTAGCGAACGATAAATGGGACACGGCGTTGGCGAATGACCCACTTCGTACCGTGATTTCTCAGCCGACAGTCATTGTAAAACGTGTTGTCGTGTGCCACAGGACACGTGTATAGCTAAGAATGCCAGGCCGCCGTCAACGGAGGCATTTCCAGCAGACAGACGACTTTACGAGGGGTATGGTGATCTTGGTCGCTTCGTCAAATCGCAGCCGATACCCATAGGGATGTGTCCACGGTGCAGCGCCTGTGGCGAAGATGGTTGGCGCAGGGACATGTGGCACGTGCGAGGGGTCCAGGCGCAGCCCGAGTGACGTCAGCACGCGAGGATCGGCGCATCCGCCGCCAAGCGGTGGCAGCCCCGCACGCCACGTCAACCGCCATTCTTCAGCATGTGCAAGACACCCTGGCTGTTCCAATATCGACCAGAACAATTTCCCGTCGATTGGTTGAAGGAGGCCTGCACTCCCGGCGTCCGCTCAGAAGACTACCATTGACTCCACAGCATAGACGTGCACGCCTGGCATGGTGCCGGGCTACAGCGACTTGGATGAGGGAATGGCGGAACGTCGTGTTCTCCGATGAGTCACGCTTCTGTTCTGTCAGTGATAGTCACCGCAGACGAGTGTGGCGTCGGCGTGGAGAAAGGTCAAATCCGGCAGTAACTGTGGAGCGCCCTAACGCTAGACAACGCGGCATCATGGTTTGGGGCGCTATTGCGTATGATTCCACGTCACCTCTAGTGCGTATTCAAGGCACGTTAAATGCCCACCGCTACGTGCAGCATGTGCTGCGGCGGGTGGCACTCCCGTACCTTCAGGGGCTGCCCAATGCTCTGTTTCAGCAGGATAATGCCCGCCCACACACTGCTCGCATCTCCCAACAGGCTCTACGAGGTGTACAGATGCTTCCGTGGCCAGCGTACTCTCCGGATCTCTCACCAATCGAACACGTGCGGGATCTCATTGGACGCCGTTTGCAAACTCTGCCCCAGCCTCGTACGGACGACCAACTGTGGCAAATGGTTGACAGAGAATGGAGAACCATCCCTCAGTACACCATTCGCACTCTTATTGACTCTGTACCTCGACGTGTTTCTGCGTGCATCGCCGCTCGCGGTGGTCCTACATCCTACTGAGTCGATGCCGTGCGCATTGTGTAACCTGCATATCGGTTTGAAATAAACATCAATTATTCGTCCGTGCCGTCTCTGTTTTTTCTCCAACTTTCATCCCTTTCGAACCACTCCTCCTTGGTGTTGCATTTGCTCTGTCAGTCAGTGTATTAGACTGTGGTAATATTTCATATAATATTGTATACACGCTTATAGTAGGGCAGCCGCCCACAACGTAAGTTAGGCTGAGGCAGCTGTTGTAGCGCAGAGTACAAATACCGCGCGATCGGTCTGGGTTTATATTCCACTGCTTGTCCAGGAACTTTTCCTTGCCTTTCCTCCATTTTAAAACAAAATACTATCAAACCTTGCCAAATATTTTCAGCTCTTGTCAATCCGTAAGCAATGTTGAACAATCCTAAACAAATTGACAATTGTTTTTTGTGAAGTATTGAACTGAAAGAAGAATTTGATGGTGTACAGACGTGCACATTAATGGTGTCCCGACATAAACAATCAACACTGCCCCACTCCAGTACTGAAAAGAAGGAGAGAGAGTGAAGGGGTAGTGTTTGAAGGCCAATAGACTCATCTTCTCGCTTAACGCATTGCTGCATGGACTACATGAAGACAGCCCGCTACAAGACTTCGTTGTGATCGAAATGGGCACAGTGGCGGATGTATTAAAGTATAGCATTAGGTTACCTACTCGTCCGGCCCCGCGGTGTACGGGGCAACGCGTCCGGCCGCCCCGGGTTCGATTCCCGGCCGGGTCAGGGGGTTTTAATTGTAAATGATTATATCCCTGGCCTGGGGACTGCGTGTCTGTGTCGTCCTTAACGTTTCTCACAATCGACACTCAACACTTCCGCAATTCCAATTACATGCAGGTTCATATATTGTGCAAGCAGGGGCAAAAGAACTCTATAGGTCGACGCCCCGAACAAATAGCATTTTAACATAAACAAATTAAAAAGTAACCTACTCTGATAATTACAGTATTAAGAGGTAAAGGAGGTTTTTAACCGAAAAGTATTTTATACTAGTTAGGAATATTTTGTAGCTGCGTTATATCGGGTCTACCAATCCTTCTTCACCTCGTTCTTGCCATATTTCTATCCTCTCCAAACTGTCCTAAGACTGCATGGTATTGCTTGTGCTATTGCTTGGGGGACCATGTGAGCCTCCCACACGCCAATAATACGTCCTCGATTCACCTGTGATAGGATAGGAGCCATCTTATTACAATGGTACAGTATAACGCCGGGAATACACACACTGTGTATTCAGCACTACCTGTTCACTCCCTTCCCCTCCTTTTCAGTACTGGAGTGGGGCAGTGTTGATTGTTTATGTCGGGACACAATTAATGTGCGTGCGTGTACAAAAGGCATAAGACCCTGGAAGAAAAGCGATATGAGCGCTAGTTCCGTGAGCTCGTGTGAAGAGAGAAGGGCGAGTATTCACATTTTTTGTCAATTTCATCACATATTTTTATAAAGTATGAAAATGTAAGTAGGTTTGCGGTGTAATAAACTTGATATTTAAAAAAAAGTATGAGAGAGTTGACTGTGAATGCGTTGTTATTATATCCTCTGTCTTCGCTATGGACATCTCAGATTTTAGCACCTGCCATTACTTAACGTACGGAGATGATATAGGCTACAGTGTTTCTCATATAAACTCAAAACCGAACGCACAACGTTCGTACTCTGCGCTACCTGCAGCTGCCTCAGTCGAATTTATGTCGCGCGCGACCGCCCTGCTTTAAGCGTGTATACAATCTTACATGAAATCTTAGCTTATAAAAGATGCTGGAAGTGTCGTCCTTCCTGTGTTATACAGACACTGTATGTGGTTTTATATGAATGACCCTGTACTTCCGATAGGATAAAGCATCATCATCATCATCATCATTTCCCTTTATCCAGCTGTAGCCGGGTAGGGGCAAATATGGTTCCTCTCCACTTTCTTCGGTCTTTCCACCACTCCTCTTCCAACACTGTGTCCCAGTCCAGGTTTCTTTCTATAATGCTGCGTTGGATGGTATCCTTCCATCTCAATCGTGGTCGTCCACGGCCTCTCCTTCCTTGAATTTGCATTTCCATCACCTTTTTTTGGCATTCTTTCGTCGCTCATTCGCTTTATGTGCCCAAACCATCTTAGTCGGCTCTTCTCTATTTTTTCCACTCCAATTTCTTCCCGGATTTTCTCGTTCCTTATTTTGTCTCGTCTACTCTTCTGTATCATACTCCTCAAGAATTTCATTTCGGCTGCCTGTATTCGACTCTCATCCTTCTTTGTCATTGTCCAAGTTTCTGCTCCGTAAGTTGTTATGGGTACGTAATACATCTTGTACATAGTATCCTTTGCTTCCATTGGCACATCTTTGTCCCATAACATATTTCTTACACTATGATAGAAACAACTTCCAGCTTGAATCCTTTTACTAATCTCAGCATCCAGTCGAGCATTCTCCATTAATTCACTCCCCAGGTATTTAAACGTTTCCACTACTTTCAGGGACTTGTCTGCAAGTCTAATCTGACCTTTCCCTTCTGTCTCCCCTCTAGTCATAACAACAGTTTTACTCTTTTCTACACTTATTTTCAATCCACATTCTTCAATCTTCCCATTCACCACATTCAACTGTTCTTGAACCTTCCTGTCGTCTTCTCACCAAATCACAATATCATCTGCAAATAACATCATGTTCATTTCTCTTCCTCCATATGCTGCTTTTGCCATTCTCATGATGTCATCCATTACTATTGTAAACAGGATTGGTGATAGAACACTTCCCTGTCTCAGCCCACTAGTTATTTTGAACCAACTTGTCCTGCCAACTTGTGTTTGCACGCAACTACAACATTCCTTATACAATGCCATGATCATTTTTATTAATCCCTGTCCAATTCCTTTTTGCACCAGACTGTCCCAAACTTTCGTCCTAGGGACACTGTCATATGCCTTTTCAATATCAATGAATGTCATCACCATATCATTCCCGTACTCCCAATGCTTTTCCATTAGTTGTCTCATAATGAAAATGGGCTCTATTGTTGACCTTCCACTTCTGAAACCAAACTGATTTTCCTGTATCTGCTTCTCAACCCTCAACCTTATTCTACTTTCCAGTATCCTTTCCATTATCTTAGCAACATAGGATATTAGAGTAATTCCCCTGTAGTTCGTCAAAACTTTCTTATCACCCTTCTTGAAAATTGGGATGATTATTCCTTTTTGCCAATCCTCAGGGACCTCCTTATTCTCCCAGACATTCCTGAGAATCCGATATGTCCACTGCAGGCCTACAGCTCCAGCTGCCTTTATCATCTCCACTGAAATTTCATCTATTCCAGCAGTTTTTCCATTAACACACAGCGTGCGAGAGCCGGCAGCACAGGCCTGGTTCCTGGAAGCACGTACCTCGGTGTTGCCAAGCTGTGTGCAGTGACTTACAAAGCACGGAAAAGATTCTGGCTGACGCGAGTAAATCCTAAATGTTTCTGATTTCATTCGTAATGTTTTCTTTCAGTTTCCTAAAATCTGTGAGGATTTGTTCGATACACCTTTTTTTTCAGTAAAAATCTGGATCTGGATCTAGATCTGGAGAACTAGGGGGAAACAGAACAGCACTGAGCACTCTGTCTTTAAACACTTGCGAGATTGTAAGAAGGGAATCTTCTGCTGTATGAACACGGGCAGAATCTTGTTGAAACCACCCACGCGATTTTTCTTCTTCCGTTAACTGATGGAACAAAGGCATCAAAATGTCATCTTGGCACCTATTTGTATTTACTGTCGTCTCGAAAAACTTAGGCCCAATTATTCGTCTTGCACTAACAGCACACCAATCACCAATATTCCTATCATAGGAGGTACTTCATGAACACCATTTGGATTTTCTGCTCACCAATTGCGATAAGTTATGACTAGGGCCCGGATTTTTAGGTTCTTAAAAACCACGTTTTAGTTTTTTAATAGCTCAAAATACTTTTTTAAAGTTTTTTATCCTCCTGAAATAGTTTTAATGATCATTTCAATCATTACTAAAGTTATACTATTCATTCAAACGTTTTTCTTTTGCAGTCGCTTAAGTGCGGCCAGTATCCAGTAATCGGGAGATAGTGGGTTCGAACCCCACTGTCGGCACCCCTGAAGATGGTTTTCCGTGGTTTCCCATTTTCACACCAGGCCAATGCTGGGGCTGTAGGCCCACCTTAATTAAGGCCACGGCCGCTTCCTTCCCATTCCTAGGCCTTTCCTATCCCATCGTCGCCATAAGACACATCTGCGTCGGTGCGACGTAAAGCAAATGATGACTTGCCTTTAGACATCGCTACTTCTGAGATGCCTAAGCTTCTTAAACTGCCTTCAATAATAACTTGATTTATAGGGAAAATTAATTTTAGTCTGTCGCATAATAGTGTGTATAGAGCTAAACAGCCGTAGCTGGCGGTAGTCGACCGTACACAATGAGAGATGCACTGAAGCTGGCAAGTTAGGCGGGCTAGTACCTGCTAGATACAGGTCAGTGGTTTGTGCTGTACCCTAGTGGAATAGTATCGTATCACGTTGTTTCGCTCTCACTAGTTATACTTACAAACCACTTCCAGTTCCAAACCATGAAGCCATTTCAAAAAGCCGCGCATAATGTTTATTTTTAAAAAATCATTCAATTTCATTAATATTTGGTACATTTCAAAATAACGTAATACTGCCTTGAATAGCCCATTTAGTTATTTTTAGGTTTTATAAGATTCGAGTAATTTACTCCAATAGTAATGAAATGGATAAGTAAGTTAAAATACTGCAGTTAGCCAGCAAGGAATCAAATAGTTTAAAACCTAAAAATCCGGGCCCTAGTTATGACTGTTCGCACGACCATTAGGATGGAACTAGACTTCATCCGAAAAGAACATCGAATAAACTATCATTCAATGATGCAAGAAACCTCTCACAATATCTAACTCTTGTGGCTGGATCAGCAAGTTTTAAACAAGCGCCCGTATAAACCTGTACGGTTTCATGTTTGACGGCTTTGTAGCTCTGTGTGAAGAATAAACCGGAATCCCTACTTGTGCTAATTTTGTGAGTGATTTGTTCGGTGACCGTTCAAGATTCGCACCAATGTCATCTAGCTTTTCCTCTGTTAAAACTGTTCGTGTGCGCGCATGTTTTTTATTGAGTACTGAGCCAGTAGTTTCAAATTTATTTCCATTTACTTGAATCTCTGCTCGTGAAGGCGGCACTTCATCAGGAAATTGCTGAACAAATGCATCGTGTACCCGTCGAGCCGACTCGTACTTAAAATAAAAATAGGGTGTTGCAATGATAGCATTATCACCATGTTAACAGCTGAGATTTAGACTGGCGACTCATGCTTGCCAGGTCAAACAGGTGCAAGTTGCTTACAAGGTCAAGAACTATGCACACGCCTCCCATAATAATTGCAGCTGCCATAGCGCAGAATACAAACACCGCGCGTTCGGTCTGGTTTTATATGAATGACCCTGTACTTCCGATAGGATAAAGCATCATATTCCAAATAAAAAACCAGAGAAAATCTCATATTCAATAAAGTGTAACACACAGCGTGCGAGAGCCGGCAGCACAGGCCTGGTTCCCGGAAGCACGCACCTCGGTGTTGCCAAGCTGTGTGCAGTGACGAACAAAGCACGGAGAAGAGTAATTCAAAGCTAGCTTTACAAAAACGTCTCCCGTGAGAGCTAAGCGAGCACTGACCTGCGGTCACTACTCGGCAACTTCGGACAATCTTCACTTCGTTTGGCTCGTGACGGGACACCTCTCCCTACAAATTAGAAAGCTGCAGAAGAGAAATCCACCCCTCGGGCACTTAAATCCGGTGACCCACAGGGTGAACTTATATTCCGAAACCTATATGGATTCTATGTGAATGATCTTCCAATCCGTCAAGGAGTGAAGGTCTAGCAGCAAGCAGATCACATTGCCATTTACACCTCTAAGAGGAGTAATGGATATAGTGTCTTCACGCTCCAACAATGGATTACCGGTACGTCATTTTAGCAGAGGTGTGTCAAAAACAAGGTGGAAATAAACCCTATAAAAAAACAGGCAATTATTTTCACCAAGCGTGGCCCTAAATTGGTCGTCTTACTTTTAACAATGCCCCATTGTCTTGGACCAACAAAATAAACTACCTTGGATTAATAACGGACCGTGATTTGTCCAGGAGACACAATATGAACAGGCCCTACAACAAGCCACGGCACGTGGGGCAGTCCTGATGTCCCTGCTAGGAAATTAATATACTATATCTCTACAAATATGAAGAGAAATAGTTACGTAACATGTTTCAGACCAATCTTGCTGTATGGTTGTGAGGCCTGGTGCTATATTCCCAAAAATCCACTTTCAAAATAACAAATTTCCAAAATAAAGCACTTACAATGATGACAAGAGCCCCTAGACTGAAATCTAATAAAAAGGTACATGAACTTCGTATTCCGTTTATTAGATCTCAGGTTCAGAAAATAGTAAATTTCACCAAATTCAGAATCCTCCTTAGTCACTCAAACGACTCCGGCATCTTACTCTCAAAACGGGTCGTAAGGACCAAAAAGCCAAACACACGATTCAAACTTCGAGGCTCTTGTCTCATTTATTACTGTTTTAAATGCGAAAACAATAATTATCTTTCGGCCTTTTCCAAGTGACAAAAATGCGTCACTAACAATTAGAAATTTGTTTCTAAACAAGTGAAGTTCTCCCACCCCTTCTCTCTATTACTCTGGCACTAAATGTTATCCCAAAATTTCAGCTAAGAGTAAAATACCGCCTCTCATGCCGATTGATTTTCCACGCCACAGCAGTAAAGAGAGATTTTTCCGACTAATCGGGTATTTCTGGGAAGCAGATGAGTAAATGGGCATAGTTTTTGCCCTGGAACTCTAATTTACTTTCCCTCAACAACCCTCGGGTACTTAAAGCTGGTGTCCCACATTGTGGACTTCTGTCCCCAACCCTATACGGTTTATATAAAATTATCTTCCAACCCGTCAAGGAATGGAGATCCAGCAGTACGCAGATGACATTGCCATTTACACCTCTAAGATGAGAAATGGACAAGCTGTCTTCCCGCAGAAAAAATGGATTACGTCATTTTGGCAGTAACTAACCAAAAACTAACCCCATGGCACTACATCCCTGACGGGCCTTGGCCTACCAAGCAACCACTGCTCATCCCGAAGGCCTGCAGATTACGAGGTGTCGTGTGGTCAGCACGACGAATCCTCTCGGCCGTTATTCTTGGCTTTTTATACAGGGGCCGCTATCTCACCGTCAGATAGCTCCTCAATTCTAATCACGTAGGCTGAGTGGACCTCGAACCGGCCCTCAGATCCAGGTAAAAATCCCTGACCTGACCGAGAATCGAGCCCGGGGTCTCCGGGTAAGAGGCAGGCACGCTACACCTAAACTATGGGGCCGGCTCATTTTGGCAGTGGTGTGTCCAAAATAAGATGAAAATTAATGTCACAAGAACTCAAGCAATTATTATCACCAAAAGATGGCCTAAATTTGGTCATCTTACTATCACCAATGTCCACTATTCTGGACCATCAAAAAGAACTATCTTGACCTAATAATGGACAGAAGTCTTCCCTGTGGACATAATATGCAGCTGACCTTGCAACGAGCATAGGCATGGGTGGCCAGTCTGAGACCTCTGATGGGTAATAAGATCTTTCTATGAAGAGAAACGTTTACTTAACATGTATCAGGCCCATGCTGCTGTATGGTTGTGAGGCCTGGGGCTATATTTCTAAATCTCCACTTTCAAAATTACACTCAGAATGATTAATAGAGTCTCCACACTGATATCTAATAAAAATATACGACGAGAAACACTTAGTAAATTTAATACCAAATCAACAACGGATGGATTGCAGAAAGTTGACAGAAGGGTTATCAGAACAATTATTAATAAGAAACACCAGGTAAACGGACAATGGAAATCGTTGCCTAATGCAGTGGTATACCGAAAATGTGTATCAATAATAGAATGAGAAAAAAGAGAATTTCCTTTCTCTGCCATATATGAAGATTAGATGAACCCAGGCTATTGAAACAAGTATATAACTACTTTTGGAAAAGTAAACAAAGAATTATTGGTTCAAGAAAGTCCAAGATGATTTAGGAGAGTTGAATATTACAATGCAACAAATTGCAAGTAGAGAAGAGGAAAATATTCTGAAGAACAGACATATAAGACTTAGATTAAAACCTGTAACGAAAACAATATGTCATATCTGATGAAGAAAGGGCAGCCAGGTCTGAATGGATGAAGAGATTTTGGAAGAGGAGGAAGATGATGAAAGGTAAATTCCCAGTTCATTCTTTGGACAGCAGGCAATGGTAAAGTGATAAACGGGGTTGAAAGTCAGGTTGTGAGGTTCACAAATAGAAAAAGTCCTCTCAGTTTAATTACTGCGTTGATGGGAGTGAAAGTTCCTCATGGGGATCACTATAAGTACCTAGGTGTTACTATAAGGAAAGATCTTCATTGGGGTAATCACATAAATGGGATTGTAAATAAAGGGTACAGATCTCTGCACATGGTTATGAGGGTGTTTAGGGATTGTAGTAAGGATATAAAGGAGAGGGCATAAAGTCTCTGGTAGGACCCCAAATAGAGTATGGGTCCAGTGTATGGGACTTTCACCAGAATTACTTGATTCAAGAAGTGGGGAAATAAATCCAAAGAAAGGCAGCTCGATTTGTTCTGGGTGATTTCCGACAAAAGAGCAGCGTTACAAAAATGTTGCAAAGTTTGGGCTGGGAAGACTTGGGAGAAAGGAGACAAGCTGCTCGACTAAGTGGTATGTTCCGAGCTGTCATTGGAGAGATGGCGTGGAATGACATCAGTAGACGAATATGTTTGAGAGGTGTCTTCAAACGTAGGAAAGATCACAATATGAAGATAAAGTTGGAATTCAAGAAGACAAATTTGGGCAAATATTCGTTTATAGGAAGGGGAGTTAGGGATTGGAATAACTTACCAAGGGAGATGTTCAATAAACTTCCAAATTGTTTTCAATCATTTAAGAAAAGGCTAGGAAAACAACAGATAGGGAATCTGTCACCTGGGCAACTACCCTAAATGCAGATCAGGGACGATTTATTTATTTATTTATTTATTTATTTATTTTTTTATTTATTTATTTATTTATTTATTTATTTATTTATTTATTTATTTATTGAAGATTTAGGTGTATGGCGGGCGTAAAATATGTAAATGAATAATATATGGGGTGAACTTCTTATTCCGCTTATTACATCTCAGATAAATACAATATTAAAGATTACTAAATCTAGAATCCTCCTTGGCCACTCAGCTGACCCCGGCATCCTACTTATAAGGACCAAGAAGCCGAATGCAACGTTTAAACACCGATGCCCTTGGCTCACTTAAGACCGCTTTTCAATAGAAAACTCCTGTGACGATGTGTGTTCATCATCCGCTAGATGGCACCACTGTCTACGTCTTTGGTATGTTTCAGCGTTATCAGATCCGTACAGCTTGCGCTATTGCGACGTGAATTTGGACGCACCACTCTCCGTTTGCACCAAAGAAGAACAGTGTACCGTAATCCGTTTTGTGTGGTCTGAGGGAGTACCAGGAGCGGAAATTCATAGAAGACTTTCAGTACAGTACGGGGACGTTTTGCCACAGCAAAGTGTTTACCGATGGATTGAACAGTTCAAAAGCGGTCGCACTATCGTGAAGGATGAGGAAAGATCCGGGTGTTCATTTTCAGCTGTAACTGATGCCAATATTGAACAAGTGCGTGATATGATCCTGAATAACAGACGAGTGACTGTTGATGACATGGAAAACCATATGCACATTAGCCATGGTTCTGTATATGAAATAATGCGTTGCATACGTGGCTTTTTTTTTTTTTTTTTTTTTTTTTTTGCAGAGGGTATCAGAAATCTTGTAAAACGGTTGATCATGTGCATTGAAGAGCAGGGTGACTATGTTGAAAAATTATATCAATAAAGAATGTGTAGCTTACTGCTTTTGTAATAAATTATTAAAAAATGGTTGCAGATACTTCTTGACTTGCCCTCGTACCTTGCATGACTAGGGACAGAAGGGCAGGCGTTCGCATTTCTTCCGTGGTGTTACTTGGAATTTCCGAGCTTTGTGAGCATTTTTTCTGGCAGAAGGCCGCGAAGTATGGTATCGGATACAAAGTAGGCCCTAATATTCTCAGAGATCACGGTTCCCAGGTTGAGGGAACGAACCGTGGAGAGAGAGTGACTGAAATACGCAGCCTTTCACATAAAATGTTGAAATGAATATTTTATTGCCAGAAAACATAATTATATATTTAAAACAAAATTTCAGTTCAATACAAAGTTAAATAAGAGTCAATAGATAACAAAACATTAAAAATATCACAAATTATGGAAATTATGATAGAGCTTGCTAAAAAATTCCAAATTTAATTATGATATCTGATATTCCCTTTCCCCTTTTTCGAAAGGTTATAATTACCTAATTAATTTCATTAATAGGAAGACTATTGTTTAATTGCTTCATTTATATCAAAATTGCTGTTGAAATCGGTAGGCATGCTCCCTAATAGAATACAATCTGAAATGTCACGTCCTTGAACAACTATTCATTCTCACCAATATATTTTAAATCTTTAAAATTTTTAATCATTGGCATCTTGAAGGACGCAAATCTTACATCATCATTGAATTCTATAAGAAAAATTAATTTGAAGTTTTTACTCTGAAAATAAGTATTAATACGCTAATACAGTAAAAATTTTAAACCAAAATATGGTTTCATTTCTTATAATAAATTATATACTTACTCTGGAGTGGAATAAAATGACATTTTTATTCGGAAAATAAGTAATATATTTATGAGTTTTTCGGCTTTTTCCGTCTTAAGACACTGTTAACTAATAGGTAACTAGAAAGTTCGAACAAGAATTTGGTTTCATTTGTACCAAGAAAACGGCTTTCTTAAAAAAAAAAAAACTTCTTGAGACGAATAAAATTTCGCCTAAGTGACATCGAGAATTGCCAACTTTTTACTCTGTCCACAACTGAAACTATCTAAATTTCATGTCTCTGAACAACTGTGCAGTCTCGCCAATATATTTGAAACCTTTAACGTTTTTCAATCATATGCATTTTGAAGGACGCAATTCATACATTTAAGGAATGAGAAGTGAATTCTATAAGAAAAATAATTTCAAGTTTTTTCTCAGAAAATAATTATAGTGTTCTTTATTATTATTCAGCCTTTTCCTTCCTGAACTAGTGGTGATTAATACGCTAATACAGTAAAAATTTCAACCACAACGGGGTTTCATTTTTGTAATAAAATTTTACTTATTCTGGAGTGGAATTAAAGGACGCATTTTTACTCAGAAAATAATAAATATTTTTGGATTTTTTCGTCGTGTCTAATGTTAATCAATAGGTCACCAGAAAGGTCAAACGAAAATTTTTGTTTCATTTTTACCAGCAAAAGAACTTTACATTTAAAAAAATACTTCTTGAGACGAATAAAATTTCGCCTAAAAGACATCGAGAACGATGAGCGCTTTACTCTATCCACACGTCAATTATCTATGCTCATCTTTCGTGTATTTCTTGCCCCCTTTCCGTAATGAGAGACGGTGCATTGTTTAAGAAATACAAGCCATACAGCAATAAAAATGTTTAAGATCTTTTGGCGTGACATTTAGTATCGTAGTCTGATTCGGACCCTCCTGAGCTGCGGCCAGAGCCGCGAGAGCCACGGGAGCATCCAGACCCTTGAGAGTCCCTAGATCTACGAGAGCCTCGCGAGTCCTTAGATCTACGAGAGCCACGAGATCCCCTTGAGCCACGGGAGCAACGAGATCCTCGAGATCCTCGAGATCCTTCGCTGCCTGTGTCGGACAAGTAGTCGTTCTCGGAACACAAACAGATGGTCTCCGTTGAACCGTACCGAGAACTGGAGGCGCCGCAGCTGGCGCTGTATCTGGAAAAACAAAACAAAAACAATACAATTATAGCATTGGAACAATAAAATGTACTCAACCCCCTACATCTTCACAAACTGACTTATCCCCGCCACTCTTCCCTCCAACCCAAATCTCACCCCTCAGTACACCCAATACTACTCCTATAGTCACTTTCAATATATATCAACAACCATATGCCACAACCCTATCAACTAATCATGCAACAACTTCAGAATCAGTTCAAGTCTATTGTTGCTCATTTCATTCCACTCTTACAAAGTATCGATCAACTACTTACAAACCTCATGACCTCGTTCAACAAATTATGGGTACAAAGCAGTTAGGCATATCAACCTGGACCAGCCAAAAAGACAGGATTACTACAATACGAGTACATCACAAACAATCACACTGACATCATGCTCATACAAGAAACTAAACTACGTCCACATAAACGCTTCACCCTCCCCAACTATCTGATTTTTAGGACTGATCGACCAGGCGCACAACCTCATGATGCAGGAGAAGGAACATTGATAGCAATTAAATGAAACATCACACACATCTATCTTCCTGACATGCACACATAATAACCACTGCCATTGAAATAGATAACAACAATAACACTAAAACTACACTAATATCTGCTTATCTATCTCCTAACAAGCGACTACGAACTCAAGATATTGACACAATCCTCGACTACGATCAGGTAAATATTGCTGAAGACCTCAACTCAAAACACCCATATTGAAACAGCACCACAACTAATCCACATGGCAACATACTTAACAATCATAGCATACAAAACAATTATTTTGTTATTGGACCACTTGAAACAACCTTATATTACACTAGAAATAATATACTTCACGAAGAAACCATAGTACTACTTAACACATTCAGCACAATTTAACAACCATAGACCAGTACTCATCAAACTATGGGCAGACATACAGCACAAAAACACAATCAAACTCATCAAAACCTCACGTATTGACTGGGCAGAATACACTAAACAACTAGACATCCTATATAACTCCATCACTATACCATAATTAAACAGCACAATTAACATAGGCAGCGGGAAAAACTGCGTGGAGATACGGGTGCATATTTTTGACTAACAGGTTCCTGTAGTCTTCAGCAATCAACGTGTGTGGTACGATGACAAAAGCCAGGAAAATACTCCCAAGACCGTGACACCACCGCCACTGGCCTGTTGGACGCCCATGGTATAGGCGGGAGAGGCAGCCTCATGCTGTTTACGCAGGATGCGGATTCGGCCGTCACCATGGTGCAACATGAAACAGAACTCGTCACTCCTGACAACCTTCTTCCATGCGTCCAAACTCCACTGACGAGGCGTTGTTTGCGATGAAGTGGAATCAACCGAAGCACACTTATCGATCTACGGCTCCCGACGTAATGTACGTCGGATGGTCATTGTGGAAACCAGACGTACCTGCCTGCTGTTGTGATGGTGGGCCAGATGTTCCACTGTGGAGCATCGTTGCAATGTTGGATTTCGGAAGAAAATACGGATAATCCGAACAGACCCCCAGTTATCTTCCCGTATTGTGTGATAATCAGGACCTGGACATTGACGACTTAATAAATGCCGAAAAATTACCTAAAAATATGAAGCAAAATATATTATTATTATTATTCCTATTATTAATAGGGGCTGCCTGGCCGAGGCGGTAAAGGCGTGCTCGGTTCGCCCGGAAGGACGTGGGTTCGAATCCCCGAGATTTCCACTTCCGGAGGTGCATATGGCCCTGAGGTTCACTCAGCCTACACCAAAAATGAGTACCAGGTTAATTCCTGAGGGCAAAGGCGGCCGGGCCTAGAGCTAACCACTCTACCCCATCACGTGCCGAGGTTCACAATGGTGGAAGCCTTTACCTTCCACTCTCCTCCAAGGGCCTTCATGGCCTGTACGGAGGTGACTTTGCTTTTTGCTTTGCCTATTATTATTATTATTATTATTATTATTATTATTATTATTATTATTGTACCGGGCGGTACACCTCTACACCGTTTATTTAAAAGTTGCGCCAGTTGAAACTCCTCTTCTGGAGGAAGGTTGAACTTTATCTATTCTATTAATTCTCTACTTTCTCAGAAGATGTCACCATGTGGAAAATTTTGAGTTTTTGAACTGTGTCACTTTTGATGTGTTTTTGTTTCGCTTGAAGTAAGAAGTGTGAACTTTCTCTTCTAGAGGACACTACTGAAGAATTACAATAGTGCAACCTAGTGCGAAATCAAAGAACTATTTTGTTGGAGAAATTTTTATTTCAAGAGTTTGTTCTTTGTTAAATTTCCTTCTGTCATTGTTTAAGTTGGCTGTATACCCCTCTTTTTCCCCTTAGTTTGGATCTAGCCAATCCCGAATTTCTTTAATTAATGTTCCACCAATAATGTGTTTCTTTTTCCTCTATGTAGGGGTTTCTTTTCCCGAACCAATAAAAACTTTGAGGGAGGGTGTTTTATTTCCCCTAACGCCTAGAATCTTCCGCGAGAGGATATAAACTGCTGATTTTGGGGTCTCCGGGCCACTTCTGTTCCATCTTTCAGTGTATTAAGTACATAGCAGGAGGCGGGAAGCGCCTCTTTCTTCTTCAGCCGTTCAACACCAGGTAATGGCCTTTTAATAACTTCTTTTCTTGCTAGGTCGGCAGTTTAACACTCGCGGCGGGTTCGAAGCATTTCCATCATGTAACCTTTTCCTAAAATGTAATTACTCTTTTCATCTTTTTCTTGTAAGGCTACATATTGGGATAGAGAGTGCTAACCCTCTCGAGCTCCCACTCACATTTGTTTTGAGGTGAACTTATTTTCTCAAACTATTCTTCGTTTATGTAATGTAAAGTGTTCTTCTCTAAGTCACCTCTGTAGTATGGGATTAGCCCTTGCGTTAGCGGCCCAGAGCCAGATTAGGTTTTAAAAAAAAAAAAAAAGTGTATTAGGAGTGCAAGATCGCCTCCTCTCAAATTGTTATTTTAGAGGTCATGTAATCAACCTTCTTTTCATGTAATAGACCTCTGTAGGTTGGGTATTTTACCCCTGTGAACACGTCCTTAGAGGACAGCTTGAAGGTAGAGTTTGGTTTGGCCTTTGAGAGGCTTAAATTTCAAGAGCGGATCGCTCTTTTGAAAATGGAGTGTCATATGCCTCGTGGAGGCTTTTCTGTGTAATTCGGAGCCAGGGGCTCCTAGGGATGAATGGGGTTTTCTGCCCCTCTGTTAAAACTTGTGTTTGTGGTAAAACTGAGCTGATCGCTGAAGTCAGGGCGTGAAGCCCAAAACCTGTAAATATTGTATCTCCCCTTGTTTTGCTACATTGTACCTGCCATGTCTGTTATTGCTTTGTTTTTGAAAAGAAAATATAACCTAGTTAAATTTTAAATTACTTTTACATTAACTTTGATTCCGTAGTTTGAAACCCATTCACGCCCGCACCTTCTTACGCCTCTACCTACCGCTAAAACACGGTAACAAGTGGTAGCAGAGCGTGGTTGAATGGGTCTCAATTTAGCCCCTTTTGACGGCTAAACATTGCTTTAATTCGAACTCTAACAATTTTCTCAGTTGCTGGAATTTTTTGAGTTTTTCAAAATTGTTCTGTCATCATGCCCGGCCCTCGCGATGTTCTCCTCCTTAACTACTTGCGCAAAGAGGAGTTGATATATGAGTTAACTATCAGAAATGTGCAATCTGGAGGCACGGTTGCAATCGACACCAACAAGCTTAGAGAGTCCCTTGATTTGCCCATTTCCATCCCCAATTTGGGAGAGAAAGAAATTGATGATTCTCTTTCCACGATCGTCGAGAATATTACTGGGCTAGCATCTGTAGTCAGCTTTTTTGATGAAAACGATCCGTCTCCTAATCAAATTAAGCGTGTGCAAGGCAGGCTGTATCACTTTGCAAATAGAGTTAATGATCTGTTGTCTCTAAAGGTGAATGACGTTCAGAGGAAGGACGCTAATACGCTCCTTGAAACTATTTCTGAATTGTCTAATAAGGTCACTCAATTGCTAACCGGCGAAGTTCCTCCCAAAACTGATCAACCCGCCACAGCGAACGTAGGTAGTGATGAAGAGCCTCCTCAGGGAGAAGTCAATAGGATAACTGTTGCTGCTCAAACTATCTCTGCCCCATCGAACAACGAATCTGAACGCCGTGCGTCATTGGGTAACATCCGCTCTGAATTAACTTCTTTGCCATTGAAACCTTTAACGACTATGTCACCTGGGTTCAGTAGCTTGCCTCATCCATTGGCAATGTTGCTTAGAGGTATCTCTAAGTTTTCCGTCAACACCACCAGTGATGTAATTTCATTTTTAAGATTTCTAGTGGAATTTCAGGATCATGCTCTTGTTTTTTCTCTTTCGCCATGTCAAATTTTGCAGATTATCTATCCGTATGCTATTGGTATTCTCTCTGATAAAATCGTAAGAGCCATTGCCGAGCAATCATCTATTGAGGATTTCCATGCCCATTTGCTAGCTAACTTCATCCCGGCTAGGGCCAGGTCCTCCCTGATTCAGAAGTACTATTATCGTGTACAGCGCTTGGATGAAAACTTGGCTGATTTCATACAAGATATCAAATTCTACACTAGGGTGTTTGCTCTGCACTTTCCTGAAGATCAGATTGTGCAGGCTATTGTAGAAGGTATTTCGCCATCCTACAGGTCATATTTGTGTTTCGCGGCGTGTCCGCAAACCTTCTCTGAACTTGAAGCATTGGCAGTCTCAGCGGAAGGAGTTAGATACGCCGATTCTTTGCGTGTCGCGAAAGAACCCCCGCCTTCCTTTAGTAACACTCGGCCTCCACCTCGCCGACCAGTCAATCCCCGTAAATGTTATGCTTGCGGGTCGCCTGACCATCTGCGGAATAAGTGTCCTCTGATCAAGTCAAGTGGGACAAGGAATGGAGCAGGGTCATCACAAGGCTGTTTTAAGTGTGGGGCCTTCTCACATATCGCCAAGAATTGCCCAAACTCAAATAGCACCCCCTCCTGCTCAACTTCTGGTGCAAATTCCAGCTATGCCAATAATAAAAAGTGACTAGTGGCGTCGGCTGAGCCGACTAATCCATCTTCCCGAGACTCAGCCCCTAGTAAACAGGTTGTAAATGCAGAGATCGACCAGCCTTCAAATTCATCTTTTGAATGCCCTAAAGAGTGTCTTAGGATTGCGGCGGATACCCCCGCACCTGTTCCTTTTCTTAAGATTGAGTTAAATAACGAGCCTATAACAGCTCTCTTAGATTCAGGCAGTGTTTGTTCCATTATTTCGGCTGATTGGTATTCTAAATTGAAATCTGTTTGTAAACTCCCTGACTATGACTCATCTCCTGTTAAATATGTTTCGGCTAATTCATCTCCATTAGAAATTCTAGGTTCCTTACATGTCAAAATTCGGGTTTTTAAATTTACATGGAAGATCAAATTGTTTGTGGCCAAGCGTTTGTCTTGCCCCATCATATTGGGAGCGGACGTCATTTCTCACACTGGTCTTGTGCTCGATCTCCAGAGTAGGTCGTGCACATTCAAATTTGCGTCCAATTGTAGAATTCCCTTGTTAAAGTGTAATTCTGTATCATGTTCATCTATTTCGCCTACCCAGGATGAGATGTTGTTAGACCTTAAACATCTACCTGAGGAGCAGGCTGATAGTATTCGGAAATTGTGTCAGTCGTTTCCCGAGGTGTTCTCTGATACTCTTGGTGTTACTGACCTTATTGAATACAAAATTGAGGTCACGGATTCAATTCCTGTCCGTTTTCCACCGTATAGGCTATCTCCACCTAAAATGAAGGCTCTGAAAGAAATCATCGATCAGATGTTGAAGGATGGTATTATTAGGCCCTCTAAGTCAGCGTATTCTTCGCCTATTTTTCTAGTCCCGAAACCCCAAGGAGGCTTCAGGCCTGTCATTGATTACAGGGCTCTCAATCGGAAGGTGGTGTTGCAATCTGTGCCCCTTCCCGACCTTCATTCTTGCTTTTCATGGTTTCGTAAGGCCAAGTTCTTCACCATCTTGGACTTGAATCAGGCCTATAATCAAATTCCCCTTGCCGAAGAGTCTAAACATCTTACAGCGTTTGCCACGGACTGGAATTTATATGAATACAACCGCGTGCCTTTCGGGCTCCCCACGGGGGCAGCTGTGCTCACTAGGCTACTAGATAGGGTCTTTTCCGACATCAAATTTGAGTACTTATATCACTACTTGGATGATGTCGTCGTATTTTCCGAAACCTTTGAAGAACATCTAGATCATTTGCGAGAAGTTCTCAATCGCCTTCGTAAGGCTGGGTTAACTGTTAAGTTGTCCAAGGTTGCCTTTGCTAAGCCCTCTATGTCATTCCTAGGGCATATTGTGTCACCTGATGGTGTAGCAGTCGATCATTCTAGAACACTGGCCATCCGTGATTTTAAACCTCCCAAGGACATTAAAGGTATCGCCAGGTTCATTGGCATGGTGAATTTCTTCAGGAAGTTCATTCCTAATTTTGCTAATAGAGCGGCGCCCTTAAACCTTCTTCGTAGGAAAGGCATCAAATTCGAGTGGGGACCTTCTCAACAAGCCGCTTTTGAAGATCTGAAATTAGCTCTCTGTAATGCCCCTGTACTTGCTATGCCTGATTTCTCGAAGAAATTCATCGTCCAAACCGACGCATCGTCGTCAGCAGTGGCTGCAGTTCTTCTTCAAGAGACTGAACTAGGGAGGCGACCCATCGCCTATGCGTCTAGGACATTGTCAGCTCAAGAAGCAAAGTACTCCATATATGAGCTTGAAGGTTTGGCAGTCTTATTCGCCTTAGAAAAGTTCCGTCTCTATCTGGAACACGTCAAATTCGATCTGGAGACAGATAATCAAGCCTTAAGCTGGGTCTTAGGTAGGCCGCGTCGTACAGGTCGTATAGCCCGTTGGGCCATCCGTATTTCTGCCTTCCAATTCGATGTACGGCATATCAGAGGTACTGAAAATGTTGTCGCCGATGGACTCAGCCGTATGTTTCATAACGACGTAGAGACCCACGAACCGGTCGACAGTTCATCACCTTCCGAGTCCATACTATCTGGTGTTAATACCATCTTAACAGATGCTCCCATGCTTTTTAGGGATATTGAGAAATACCAACGTGAAGATCCGACGCTGGCTCCGATAATGGAAACCCTTTCTTCTGGGGAACATGCTGTCCCTTATGTTCTAAGGAATGGTGTTCTATGTTGCCCTTCGAGGCATGATAAGTTGATGAAAGTTGTTGTTCCAGCGGTTCTTGTACCTATGATCTTCAAATACTATCATGAGACCCCATTGGGGGGGCATCTTGGAATCTTTAAAACTCGTGAAAAGATTCGTGAAATGTTCATATGGAAAGGTATGGACGGTGAAATTCGGGAACTTGTAAAAGCTTGTAAATCTTGTTTGATCAGTAAACCCACCATGTCCACTAAAGTAGGCCTTTTGTCTTCTCATCAAGCGTCGCGCCCCATGGAACGCCTGTATATCGATTATGTGGGACCCTTCCCCCAGTCAAAGGGTAATGCCAACAAGTTCATCTTTGTGTGTGTAGATGGTTTTACAAGATTTTCTTGGTTATTTCCGACTAAGCTGGCTACCGCTCAGTCCACCATTACTTGCCTAAATTCTATTTTTGCTTCTTTTGGTCCGTGCCAATATATTGTATCTGATAATGCTAAGGCTTTTACATCTAATCTGTTTCGTAAATTCTGTTTTGACTTGTCCATCTCTCATGTAACTACATCTGCTTATTACCCTCAACCATCTCTGGCTGAACGGGTTAACCGTAATCTCAGGTCCGCACTTATTGCCTATCATCATGAAGATCATTCTAGGTGGGACACGTCCCTGCATTGGTTAGCTTTTGCTTTGAATTCGGCGGTTCATGAATCTCACAAATTTACTCCAGCTTCTTTGATGTTTAAGTTCGTTCCCAACACGCCGCTCTCTAACCTCTGGTCTCTGAATGACATTCTGCCCGAGACAATAGATCCGGACAACATTAAAGATCTTTGGAAGAAGGCTAAAGCAAATCTTAAAGTGTCTCATGAAAAGGTTAGGGAAAGGTATGATCGTGGACGGAGACCCACCCCTTTGAAGGTAGGCGACCAGGTTATGGTCAAAAATTTTGTTCCCGCGGGCAAGCTTGCCCCCAGATTTCATGGGCCTTGTATCATTCTCGATTTTCTTACGCCGGTTACCTTATTGCTAAGTAATCCAGCCACCGAGAGGATATTTAGAGTTCACCTGTCCCAGGTGAAACCGGTGTAATTTCTGTGTTAACTTGCTTCATATTATTTTGAAAGGATATGAAGGTTATATTTTTTTTTTTGAGTTTCACTTTAAGGCATTCTGCCCCTTCTGTAATATTTTGGTTTTAGATGTAAGCCTTGTGTAAAACCTGCCCCGACCCATTAAACTGCCATCCTGTTCTTGCCACGGCCATTACCACGCTCCCGTCTCCTGCTCCACCCTACACAGTGGCTTAACGAATACCATGAATATCTGCACGCCGCTGGCCCCTCACTCTCTCTACAAGCCTGTACCCTCAAAGAAAATGATTGTCCAACACAATTCTGCCGCCTAGCTTTAATGTTTCAGTGCCCCCGCAGCCGCGCGGCGCCGTGCAGTAACTGGGGAGGGGGATGGGCCCCCTCCTCTCCAGCGAGGACGACATGTGCACGGCGAGCCGGAGCTCTCCTCCCGGCCAAGGCTGATGTGCGGCGCACGACCTGCTACATGCCCGCAGCCTGTATCTGTTCACCGCGGGCGCGGCGTACTTCAACACCTCTGCTCCCCTCATAGTGCGGGCGAGCGGTATCTTAGGGTACTTGAGGGGTCCGAGCGGCCTCCGTTGGACGCAAGCTGCAACGGCCGGTCCGGCCATTCGACTCAATCTACATCAACTATATGGACAGTCACCATAAGCAATAACTACACTTGGGGATTCAACTACAATATTTGGTGGATATTGCAAAATTTTTCTTCACCTTTAAGTATTAAAAGTTTATCTTCAGAAATTCAAATTCTACAAACATAAAGACTTTCATTCACCTGCAACAACAATATTTTGAAACTGAATTAAGAAATCTTGTAAATGCTTCTGCTATCTATCTTCGTATCAACATCATTACTTGGACTTTGTTTCAAACTGATTTCATGTGTCACCCCTGGAGGAACTTTTGGGGGGGGGAGGTCTGTACCGGGCGGTACACCTCTACACCGTTTATTTAAAAGTTGCGCCAGTTGAAACTCCTCTTCTGGAGGAAGGTTGAACTTTATCTATTCTATTAATTCTCTACTTTCTCAGAAGATGTCACCATGTGGAACATTTTGAGTTTTTGAACTGTGTCACTTTTGATGTGTTTTTGTTTCGCTTGAAGTAAGAAGTGTGAACTTTCTCTTCTAGAGGACACTACTGAAGAATTACAATAGTGCAACCTAGTGCGAAATCAAAGAACTATTTTGTTGGAGAAATTTTTATTTCAAGAGTTTGTTCTTTGTTAAATTTCCTTCTGTCATTGTTTAAGTTGGCTGTATACCCCTCTTTTTCCCCTTAGTTTGGATCTAGCCAATCCCGAATTTCTTTAATTAATGTTCCACCAATAATGTGTTTCTTTTTCCTCTATGTAGGGGTTTCTTTTCCCGAACCAATAAAAACTTTGAGGGAGGGTGTTTTATTTCCCCTAACGCCTAGAATCTTCCGCGAGAGGATATAAACTGCTGATTTTGGGGTCTCCGGGCCACTTCTGTTCCATCTTTCAGTGTATTAAGTACATAGCAGGAGGCGGGAAGCGCCTCTTTCTTCTTCAGCCGTTCAACACCAGGTAATGGCCTTTTAATAACTTCTTTTCTTGCTAGGTCGGCAGTTTAACACTCGCGGCGGGTTCGAAGCATTTCCATCATGTAACCTTTTCCTAAAATGTAATTACTCTTTTCATCTTTTTCTTGTAAGGCTACATATTGGGATAGAGAGTGCTAACCCTCTCGAGCTCCCACTCACATTTGTTTTGAGGTGAACTTATTTTCTCAAACTATTCTTCGTTTATGTAATGTAAAGTGTTCTTCTCTAAGTCACCTCTGTAGTATGGGATTAGCCCTTGCGTTAGCGGCCCAGAGCCAGATTAGGTTTAAAAAAAAAAAAACAAAGTGTATTAGGAGTGCAAGATCGCCTCCTCTCAAATTGTTATTTTAGAGGTCATGTAATCAACCTTCTTTTCATGTAATAGACCTCTGTAGGTTGGGTATTTTACCCCTGTGAACACGTCCTTAGAGGACAGCTTGAAGGTAGAGTTTGGTTTGGCCTTTGAGAGGCTTAAATTTCAAGAGCGGATCGCTCTTTTGAAAATGGAGTGTCATATGCCTCGTGGAGGCTTTTCTGTGTAATTCGGAGCCAGGGGCTCCTAGGGATGAATGGGGTTTTCTGCCCCTCTGTTAAAACTTGTGTTTGTGGTAAAACTGAGCTGATCGCTGAAGTCAGGGCGTGAAGCCCAAAACCTGTAAATATTGTATCTCCCCTTGTTTTGCTACATTGTACCTGCCATGTCTGTTATTGCTTTGTTTTTGAAAAGAAAATATAACCTAGTTAAATTTTAAATTACTTTTACATTAACTTTGATTCCGTAGTTTGAAACCCATTCACGCCCGCACCTTCTTACGCCTCTACCTACCGCTAAAACACGGTAACAATTATTATTATTATTATTATTATTATTATTATTATTATTCATTTCCAGTTTCCAGTCTTCTGGGTCGGTTTGTGAATCAAGGACCTCCAGAGGTTTCTATCTCTCCACAACTCCTTTCCCTCCTCCAACATTTCTTCTACCTTTGCTCTTCTCTTCTCTATAGTCTCCTTCACCGCATCCATCCACCTCTTTCTGGGACTTCCCCGTTGTCTTCCTAATATTATTTTCTCCGTAAATACTCGCTTTGGAATACTCTCATCTTTCACTCTCATCATGCGTCCATAACATTTCAGCTTATTGATTTCGACCTCGTCTTGCAGTCTAAGGAATCCAATTTTCTCTCTGTTTTCTATGTTCCTGATTTCATCCCATCGTGGCTTCCTAATTATTCCTCTAAGGAATTTTATCTTGGCTGCTTGGATTCTGATTTCATCATGTTTTATTGTTGTCCATGTGCCCGACGCGAATGACAAAATGTATGTTCAACCAAAACAGTAAATATCGGTATATTTACTGCCCACGTTACCTTTAACTCGTAATTAAGTGAATACAATTAATAAGTATAATAAAATAATGTTAAGAAGAACAAGTAGTAGAAGAAGAATAGATACAGAAACATCTGAGGGAATAATATTTCAGTCCTTTATACAAATGCAGTTGTTACAAGCAAAATAACTTAGCATCACCGAGAACGAAGAGTGATCTACAATCTGTATAAAAATCAGTCTGCATTGATAACAATCGAGGGCTTTGAAAAAGAGGCAGCAATCCAGAAAGGAATGAGGCAAAGTTGCAATTTGTTCCTCTTCTTTTCAATGTTTATACAGAAGAAGCAGTAAAGGAAATAAAGAGGAATTTGGAAAGGGAATCACAATCCAAGGAGAGGAATCAAAACCCTGAGAGGTCCTGATGATGTTATTTTGCCATTGATGCTTTCACGGCCCGTACTTATAGACATGATACACCTGGTTTGGTCAGCTTCCGCTTCGAACGCTAGCGCTGTGCCACGTCCGGAGCCATCTGGTGGCGAATGAACGTACCATTACCACTTCTATTATAACGTCTAAATTTAAAGAGTCATTGTTTAAGAAGCCTTTCTTGTGGACAGTCGAGATTTTCTTCTGATGACGCAGAGCACAGTTCTCTGCGAAACGTAAAGAATTTCACCTTATTGACACGGCATAAGCCCAAAAGCCTATACAGTATCATGTGTATGTTGTTATTTTATCTGAGACTGCAGAATATCTGGAGAAATTTCTGAATGGTAGGGACAGAGTCTTGGGTAAGGAGTACAAGATGAAAATAAATAAGTCCAAAACAAAAGTAATGGAGTGCAGTCGAACGAAGTCTGGTGATGCAGGGAATATTAGATTAGGAAATGACGTCTTAAAGGAAGTAGATGAATATTGTTACTTGGGTAGTACAATAACTAACGATGACAAAAGGAAGGAGGACGTAAACTGTAGACTATTGCTAACATCGAACATTGATATAGCAATTAGAAAGATGTTATTGAAGACTTTCGTCTGGAGCGTGGCAGTGGTGTTACAGAAGAATGCTGAAGGTGAGGCGGATAGATCGAATTACAAATGAAGAAATGCTGAATCGAATTGGTGAGAGGAGGTCGATTTGGTTAAATTTGAGCAGAAGAAGAAATAGATTGATAGGACCCATCTTAAGACACCCAGAACTTGTGCAGATGGGTTTTGAGGAAAGTGTAGGCGGTAAGAACGGTAAGGGTAGACCAAGGTATGAATATGACAAACAGATTAGAGCAGATGTAAGGTGCAGCAGTTACGAAGAAATAAAATGAGAAATGAGAGCAGCATCAAACCAATCTATGGAATGATGACTCAAACAACAGCAGTGTCATTATTAATAGAATATTATGTAATCCCTGCAATCCACTTATGTTGTGAGTGCCATGTGATTGACGCGACCCTCATATTTCGGAGTGATAAATCTTTTATATGCTGCCCTTTTCACTTCAAATATTTCTCAGAAAGGTATCTGGTGGTGGCTGAACTTGGACTTAAGCGACAACCGGAATGTGTCTATTAATCTCAGCAACCCCGATAACTATGGATTCACACTGATATCGATTTTTTTTATTATTTTTCATGACACCCCCTCCACACCGCCGCCCCGAGGGAAGTGAGGCTGTCTTCCTTCAGATAGTAAGTCACATGTGTACCAAGTTTGGTTGAAATTGTTCCACGCGTTCCAGAGATATGTTGGAACATACATACATACAGTGCCTTGTTTTTTTTTTTTTTTTGCAGTACGCAACGATACGCAGTGCCAGCATAATTTTCTCGAATGAAAAACATGAATTATATATTATTCGAAATATTCTTGTCACATTTACTATGAAGTGTTGGCATATAGCTTAAAATCAAGCTTGTATGTCCGCTTTTATTACGTTTCTATAGATATAATGCGAATGAGCGCATAATTGGTGTTTCTGTAAATGAAGTGGCGTATGGCTTTTAGTGCCGGGAGTGTCCGAGGACAATTTCGGCTCGCCAGATGCAGGCCTTTCGATTTGACTCCTGTAGGTGACCTGCGCGTCGTGATGAGGATGAAATGATGATGAAGACGACACATACACCCAGCCCCCGTGTCAGCGAAATTAAACAATTAAGGTTAAAATTCCCGACTCTGCCGTTCTAAAACTATCATGCTTGTCCTATTAAGCATTTCGTGTCGTCAGTTCGGAGTTAAGAGAAAAGGAAGACATTGCCTTGCTCTTTCTTATCCTTCCACATTTTGAGCTACTGGAATACGATAGAAGAGCCTCCGTGATTCAGGCAGCAGCGCGCCGGTCTCTCACCAGTAGGTTCCGTGGTTCAAATCCCGGTCACTCCATGCATGGATAAAGCGGAGGCGGGACAGGTTTATCACCGGTTACTCCGGTTTTCCCTGTCATATTTCATTCCGGCAAAACTCTCCAATATCATTTCATCTGTCAGCATTTAATTATTCTCCCTGTGGAGTGCGACAGGCTTCGGCAGCCGGCACAATTCCTATACTCTCCGCTAGATGGGGTTTCATTCATTCCTGACCCGGTCGAATGACAGGAAACAGACTGTAGATTTTAATTTCAACACGACTGAATATCGGTAGTTTTCTCACTCTTCAGTAAAAAACTCTTCTTGGCAATCTAACGGTATTGCACCAATTGCCGTTAATACCAACGTAGCAGCAAATCACCAGTAAATACCTAAACAGCATAGTTAATGTGGGATTAATGTTTTTTAAATCTAACTGCTTTCTTTGTAATTAAATAATTTGAAAAGCATTAAACACTTTTGTGTTGCCACCCCCCTGTGGGTGGGGGCGGTAGAATAACACCCACGGTATCCCCTACCTGTCGTAAGAGGCGATTAAAAGGGGCCTCAGGGGCTCTGAACTATGGAGCGTGGGTTGGCGATCACGGGGTCCTCAGCTGAGTCCTGGCATTGCTTCCACTTACTTGTGCCAGGCTCCTCACATCTATCTATCCTATCCGACCTCCCTTGGTCAACTCTTGTTCTTTTCCGACCCCGACGCTATTAGGTTTGCGAGGGCTAGGGAGTCTTTCATCTTCACGCCCTTCGTGGCCCTTTTCTTTCTTTGACCGACATCTTCATTTTTCGAAGTGTCGGATCCCTTCCATTTTCCCTCTGATTAGTGTTATATAGAGGATGGTTGCCTAGTTGTACTTCCTCTTAAAACAATAATCACCACCACCATCACCACCACTTTTGTGTTGCCAAGGCAACTGATTACTTTGTTCCGATGCCCAATAAAAGAAAGCATAACGATTTGTTTGAAATATCTCCTGAACCAGCGGACAGTAAATTAAGTGGATGTGAAGAAAACATCGCAAGTACCAATAGATTTACTTCGATTCAAGCGGGAAACTATTCCGACCTTGAAGGGCCCGATTGTTGGACATTAACTGAGAAAAAAAAAATTCTTCCTGAGAAACGACTGGCTTTGTGCGAAAAATACAGTGTTAGTTTGCAAGGTGTGCCAAGAGTTTACAAGACGTGTAGGGCCAGAAAAACAGATGGAAGTGGACATTTCTTCAGAGTGGGTCAGTAGTAAAAGCAGTACCTTTGGAAGAGGTACCTCACGGTATCTGAAGATATCAACAAAGTGTGAGATTTGTTTATGAAGGAGTTTGGATAGTACCACCACATTTTTCTTAAACTAAAACAGAGTAATGGGTTCAATAAATACATACATTCCATTGGTCTACAATGAGTGACATACATACATACATACATACATACATACATACATACATACATAGAAGCCTATAGATTTATGACCTGACACATCATCACGTGTAATGACTTACTTGGGTTTGTATATCCAGCAGAGAAATACGTAGAGCAGGAGTGCGCACAACAGAAGTAGTAACGCTGCGGAAAGAGCAGCCAGCTATTTCTAGTTAAAGAAAGATTTCACATACCATTTACCGATAATATTTCACCAGGAGAGAAAAACTAATCTAAAGAAGTGGTAAACATTACCAAAATAAATGGAAGTAACAATCATCTCTATCGTGTTTCCCTGCTCTCACTGTTTCCCCTCACCGCTAGTTGACTGCACCCCATACCAGTCTTACCATCCTGTGGTAATGCGACTAAGATATAGAAAATATGGCCAAATATTCAGATTCTTAAGGCCTCCTTTCTGTGACCATCAGACCTGATACGTTCGAGTACAATGTGGTCGTGAAAATTACATTTTCCTTGGTCTGGTCCACAAGGGGCGACTTGCGCGTGTGATGGCAGTAGTAGCTTAGATCCTTTCCGATAATATAACATAGGAGCTCAACTGGTAAGAGCATCCACGCGGAATCGGGAAGTTTTGGTTTCGGATCCCACTGGTGTCCGGTTGGCCATTCTTCTTCTGTACTTAACACCTCTGTGGTATGTACTATATATATTGAACACGACCTAATACATTTAAAGCCTATTTAGAGATTGATTCAAACACTATAATTGAACTAGTATTACTAAGGCCTCTTTCAGACAGCGTCGGTTCGAACCGCTTCTCCGCGTTTAGCCGCGGGTTCGCCTAAACTAAGAAACGATTGTTTACATAGAATCTTTCAGATTTCGCGGAGACGGAGAACAACCGCGCGGGGGAGAAATGTTTGAACGGGGGTCCGGAGTGAGACGCGGTCCTGCGCCCGGGGTTAGTTCTTATTGGACATTAGTATTTCAGATCATCACACACAGCGGGTCGACCGCGCCCGCGTCGTCAGATCTGCGCCCACTCATCGAAAGCGTAGCTAAATTTGGTATAATTATTTATTTTCAATTTACCAATTTATTCCCGGGTTTTTTTCTGTATGATGTACTGCGGTTGTTATGTAGCCTGAAATAAACCTTGAGAAGTGATAATTCAGCGTTGGAAAGACCAGTGTTGTGGGATCAATCTCTGGAAGAATACAAATCCAGAACACAACAGAGGCATGGTGATAAAGGTGCTGCGAAATCTCTAGTGAAGTTCATCAAGGGATGTTATTGACATCCTAAAGTAGTCATTGTCCATTTTCAAGTTATAAAACAGTGTGACAAATCCTCCCACCTGACTTCTCTGTCCTATGACTGGATGTACCCATATTCTCCGGCTTCGTTTATTTTACATAAGTGTAGAAGGTGGAGTAAGCGAAGACGATGGTGGTCCGTATTTATTACCTACACTGAAAGGGATCTGCTGAATAGCGCGCGGATTTTGAGCGACTCTAATTTACCCGCTGTGTGCGAAAGAGTCAGCGTAAGCGGATGCACCCACGCATACATGCGGGCACGGTTTATTCCAGCGCCATCTGAAAGAAGCGGATATCGTAGCATATTTCAACTTGTTTTCAAAGAATTTTCACATCCCAAGATGGGATATTCAGTTCAAAGGGGGTCATTCCTTGCCTTAGTTTGAATTGTGTAGACCCATTCTTTAAATTTATCCTGCAAGTATGCGTAATATCACAAAGTGAAGAGTACTTCTACCTCCTGTGATGTAAGATGTCGAGGTGCTGTAGAAAAGGATACAAATAAGAAGAGTGGTCTGGAGTGAACGTGGCGCATGCTGAGAGCTGATGACCACTGTCTCATCTGGACTGTGCACATGTGGTAGAGTTGAGTACCAGGCTCCAGCTGGTCCCGGTCCATCGGAGCTGACGTCCAGCCTTCGTCACAGATACAGAAACCAGTGGTGTTGTCCACCTTCCCATGATGACACCGGATGTTTTGCTACCAGACAAGAACAAAGTTGTTATACTCACCCAATGAGATTTTTGTAAAAGAAAATTATTGAATTCTAATTTTCAATACGCACATGAAAACATGTTTTCAACAACTTATGTTCTGAACAATTTATAAAATTGAACGAGAGTCGACTAAGGTAGGGCTGTGTGTAGTTCTTGCAATTTCCTCGATAACGACCGGCACGCTTTTGAGGCCTAGTTGGCCGGCTGTGTTTACATTCCTTGTTCGCGGGGTGCCATGATTTCCCCATCTCGAGACACAGCGCTGTCAACACTTAACTTGTAACTATATAGCCACAGAGAGCGAGCAGTGAGATTGGACAGAACTACGCGCAGCTGTGCAACACTGGAGACCTGACAAGGGAGTCGGCTTCAGGACCGGCATGTTTCTGAAGTACTCCACATGGACTATCACAGATAAAGCAAGCATGCAATTGGCCAAGAGCCATCTGCTATTGATCACAACAGAGGCGACTGTAGACAGTGAAAAATATGGTTAATGTCGCGGAGGGTGGTCATTAACTCGGACATTGAGAGAACTATATCAAAAGTGAGAGGGTTCAGTTGATCCAAGTAATTTTTCGACTCCTTGGAAAGGGAGGATCAGTGGAAAATATAGCATATTCATAAGTACAACTGTACTTGACTATGGATTACTAACTATTGGGTCCACAATTTTAAGCTCCATATGTCTTTATTTATAAGTAGTGAAAGGATTTAAAAGCGCAGGACTTTTCCAAAAAATTTCCTACGTACATACCGATAGGTCAATATATGTATTTGCGGACATGAAATTAAGCGATGTAAACCCAATTGGTTGCACAGAATACGTTTTATAGTCAACACTTCTTGGGCTTTGGATAAAATCGAATGCTTCATTTGTGCCCTAGACTCAATGGAAGCAGAAGTCGTCAGGCAGGCTAACAATTATTCAACAACGAAGACCTAGAGTTGGAACTTTTGCAGTGCATAGCTACAAGTGATGTGATTCAGAGCTTGGAAGAAGCTGATGAGTGTTAGGGAGAACGTTGATGGATTTGCTAAAGACAAATTCGAATTACATTTGAAGAAACTCCCTTTACGAGTGCTGACAAGATATGCTCCATTTGTTTCTTTAGATGTCGAGTGGAGTCTCTCTCTCTCTGTATATAAGAATCTACCACGCTCAAAGCGTCAGCGACTTACTGTCAAAAACATTGAAATGTTGTGCGGAATCCAGTACAAATTTATTATTTATTCGAAACCAGTAAATGGGATACGGAGAGTTCATGTAACTGGTTTAAACCTTAATAACGCGATTTCATCAACACCGTTTTTTCACCTTTTTGTATGTATTTTCACAACCATCCCCTCCAGCTTTCTGACAACATTTTCCACCTTAAAATCCTTTCCCTATATATAATATACCTTGTGCGGTGAGTTTATAGCCTTCTTTTGTTATATCCTCTTTTTTCCATAGTAATTCCAAACTCTGGGATATTGAATACTCGTTAATCCACTTTCTAAATACGGTCTCCACAGTTAAATATATTCGTTTCTAATTTATATTCTTCAGCTTTATTCTCCCTCTTTCCTTGCCATCACATTTGTCCTGCTTTTTGCCACACTGTTTCTCATCCTTCAATCTTCCAGCTTCTCCAACAGGCCGTCCTTGGATTCCCTCATATCCTTTCCTCAAACAGCAATTTCATCAATAAACAGCTTTGTGTTCATTCTTGCGTCTACATGAACTCCTTCTGCTTCCCCTGATCATATCATCTATAGTTCCGTTTTCATGAGTTTCGACTTGACAGTTAACCGGAAGCCAGACATTGGCGCCAAATTGTTACGAATACAAACAGCTGATCCACGACACACAACACGAACGGAAATGTATATACTCGAATATAAGTCCAGAATCAATTACTCTTTGTAACAACTTCCATAACTCACATAAAATTAACAATAACACACCTCATATTTAGGATAAGGCTATAAGATAAAAATATGTCAACGTTCGAACAGATAAAACGCGAGAAAATGAAATGATATTTCCACTCACCATCTAGAAGAACTCGCGTTGCTAATCGATTCAATTTCTCCGAAATTCTGAGTCATCATCGGCATTGTCATTGTTTGTTGAGGTTTCACTCTCGCTTGACCTTAACGAGATAATAACGTCTTCAACATAATCCTCTGTGATACTTTCCTTCTCTCAAGTTTGACCAAATACACTATAGGCCTAGGTTTCACTTATCTCGGTTTGTGTCTCACAACCTAGCTCCAGTTTTCCACATTTACACGGCCTACGGCTTTCTAAAGAAGTCTTTCAACTTCCGAAACAGTTAAGAGTTGCAAATAAGTTCTATGGCGTTAAAATGGCAATGGTATTTTGGAACGCTATTTCATCCACCACATAAACCGAATCCCAAATGCGCTGATGTATCCCTGGAATATTGCTTTTTTTAGTATACCCATGTTCATATTCAAAGGACATGTGCATAGTATGCTCTGAAGAAATTAATAGCATTTGAAATATGCCGGCCCTTAGGTTCAAGGTCCACATCGATATTTCGGCGCACCACCACGGACTGGTAAAATGTGCCTGCAGCTCTCCTTGTCTCTATAAACCGAAGATAATTGATCAATGTGACTTGAGCAGACGTGCAGGGTGCTTCGTAGACTTATGCGAGGAGCGTACCGTTAAATGAGTGAGTTTGAAAGAAAGCGTCAGATAACATGATGCATCCGTCCGGGAAATTGCTGCTCGCCTGGGACGAAATGTGTCGGGAGTCCAGCGTGTGTGTACATAATGGTTCACAGAAGGCCGAAGAACACGACGAGATGGGTCTGGTCGCATCACCCAGACCACCCCCCGAGAAGATCGACACCTCATCCGAATGGCACTGCAGGACAGATCTGCGTCCTCCTCGGCTCTGGCGCAACAGTGGAACAGTGTAACACATCGTACACTATTAGGAGTGACAGTCCGTCGCCGTTTATTACGGTCTGGGTTAGCGGCGCGTCGTCCACTTCTCTGCCTACCCTTGACTAATGTGCATAAACATACTAGACTGCAATGGTGTATGGAACGACGTCCTTGGGGACAGAAATGGCAGCAGGCAGTGTTTTCGGACAAGTCCGTTTTGGTTTGCCGCAGACAGGGGGAGAGGCATCACATTGACTGCATTCGCACAAGACATACAGCGCCAATTCAAGGCCTTATAATGTGGGGTGCTATAGAGTACAACCACAAATCACATTTGGTGCGTGTCCAGGGCACTGTGACCAGTTTGACCTACGTGGATAACATCCTGCGACCCGTAGCCATAGCCTATCTGCACGACACCCCAGACGCCATAATTCAGCAGGACAATGCGCGAACACATGTTGCTGCATGAATACGTGCCTTCTTGTTGACACAGGATGTCAGACTATTGCATGGCCCGCCCGATCACCGGACTTATCGCCAATCGAAAATGTGTGGGATATGGTGAAATGACAGGTGTGACCCAATACCAACTACCAAAGATGAACTGTGGAACCAGGTGAATGCAGTATGGATGACTATACCCTAGGACGCCATTCGGGCCTTATAAGCGTCGATACCATTACACATGGAGCAAGTTATGAGTTTCCATGAAGGACCTGGTGCCTACTAGGCAAAACAGGACACATGATGAACCAAGGTGACTGAAATGCTAATAGTTTCTGCAGAACATACTGTGAATATGAACTCTCTATTTCTAGTCCTTCATGGTGTTCTGTTTCTTATGAACATGAGTGTATGTACTATGTAGAGTTGTGAAAATGAGTATTAATAGAGAAATTTAGTATTTCCAGACCCGTGTCCATATAAGATATTTTATTTTGTGTGAGGAATATGCCTTGATAGTCTGGCCATACCTTCTTCTTACATTCTGTATAAATTGTTAAATACACTTTCAAATATTTTAAACTAAAATATGGATGTTCTACTGCATAATTCACAACATTTCACATATTTTACGAAAGTAACTCAGATCGAAGGCTGCTCGCCATATAGAAATATTACACAAAGTAATAATCAGGGTACCTTCACAATACTTACCGCTAATCTGGGAGTCGGTTCGCTGTGCCACTCCTGGTTGTCGAAAGTACCTCTCGTGAGGAATTTGACGTCATCGTCCGTAATGTCAGATTCCAAGTTCCGACAAGTGTTACTCGTCGGAACGTACGCCTAGAAAACAAATTATAATTTACAAATTCAGCATGAAACCTGTTCCTCATCGACAGAATGTGGAAAAATATTTTCACGTTACAAGGCACTAACACAACATATAGCATGGTAAATTGCAGATGATATAGTGCTTGTGGGTAAAAGCTTAGGGACATTACAGCAGAGGCTGAACAGTTGGGAGGATGTGTTGGAAAGGAATGGGATCAAGGTAACCAGGACTAAAAGAGAGATTCTCCACTCGTGTCCTCATCCTGAGGTGGTACAGCTCTTTTCAGGCACATCCCCAATGGAGGTGAGCTGCATGTACCATTTTAACCACATACCAGCAGTACGGGGATCGAAACCGGGTCCGCGAGGACAGCCGCTAATAACACTAACCGTTACACTTCGGAGGCGGACATCTACACGATCAAGATGGTTAACAAATTGTGAATGAGGAAGTAGCAAAACCAATACCTTCAAATATCTTGCGTCAGTGATGCAGGATAATGAAGACTTCGACAGAGACCAAACGGGTCAACAGTGGCTGGATGAAGTGGTGGGCAGTTACTGGAGTTCTACCTGAAGGGAAAAATCTACAAAATGGTCCGTCCAGCCATTCTGTATCGTTCAGTGTGCTGGGCTACAAGATCTTGATGGTCAGGATGGTTAAAAATTTGGCAATGAGAAGGCATCAAAACCAATATCTTCAAATATCTTGAACCAATGATACAGGATAATGCAGACATCGACAGAGATATTACCAATTGCGTCAACAGTGCCTGGGTGATTTGGTGGGCAGTAACGATGTTGTAAGTGACAGGAACTTCCCTCTTCACCTGAAGGGCAGACTGCAAAATGGTAGTCCGCCATATTATATAGTTCAGAGTGCTTCGCTACATGATCTGGATGGTCAGGATGGTTAAAAGAATTGAGAATGAGGAGGTAGTAAAAACCAATATCTTCAAATATCTTGAACCAATGATACAGGATAATCAGACGTCGACAGAGATATTACCAATCAAGTGAACAGTGACTGGGTGAAGTGGCGGGCAACTACCGGAGTTCTATGTGACCGGAAGGTCCCTCCTCATTTGAATGGCAAGATTCTACAAAATGGCTGTCCGTCCAACCATTCTAATATGGTTCGCAGTGCTGAGATACAAGATCTTTATGGTCAGGGTGATTAAAAGAATTGAGAATGAGGAGGTAGCAAAAAGCAATACCTTCAAATATCTTGGATAAATGATACAGGATAATGAAGACAGCTGTTGGAGTTCTTTGTGACAGGAAGGTCCCATTTCGCCTGAAGGGCAAAATCTACTAAATGGCTGTCCGTCCAGCCATTCTATATGGCTCAGAGTGCTAGACTACAGGTTCTTGATGGTCAGGATGGTTAAAAGAATTGGGTATGAGGAGGTTGCAAAAACCAATACCTTCAAGTATCTTGGACCAGTGATATAGGATAATGCATACATCGACGGAGATATTACCAATAGGGTCAATAGTGGTTGGATGAAGTGGCAGGCAGCTGCCGCAGTTCTATGTGACAGGAATGCCCTTCTTCACCTGAATGGCGAACTCTACTAAATGGCTGTCCGTCCAGCCATTCTATATGGCTCAGAGTGCTAGACTACAGGTTCTTGATGGTCAGGATGGTTAAAAGAATTGGGTATGAGGAGGTAGCAAAAACCAATACCTTCAAGTATCTTGGACCAGTGTTACAGGATAATGCAGACATCGACAGAGATATTACCAATAGGGTCAATAGTGGTTAGATGAAGTGGCAGGCAGCTGCCGGAGTTCTATGTCAGGAATGTCCTTCTTCACCTGAAGGACAAACTCTACAAAATGGTTGTCCATCCAGCCATTCTATATGGTTCAGAGTGCTGGGATACAAGACCTTGATGGTCAGGATGGTTAAACGAATCGGAAATGAGGAGGAAGGAAAAATGGATACTTCCAAATATCTTGGATCTGTGATACAGGACAATGCAGACACCGACAGGGATATTACCAACTGCTTCAACAGAGGTTGGATGAAGTGGCAGGCATCTGCCGGAGTTCTATGTGATAGGAATGTCCCTCTTCACTTGAAGGGCAAACTCTAAAAAATGGTTGCCCGTCCAGCCATGGTATATGGTTCGGAGCGCTGGGCTACAAAGATGAACAGAAACTCCATGTGGCTGATGTAAAAATGCTCCGATGGGCGCGTGGCGTAACCAGGCTACACAAAATTCCAAATGACACCATTCGCCAATCTCTGAGAGTAATACCGATCTCTCCGAAACTGAGGGGAAATAGACTGAGATGCTTCGGTCGACCTCAGGGAAGGCCAGAATGTAGAAACAGGCAGTAAAAGGCCAGCCAGCTCTGGACGGACTGAAATTAAGAGGGAAAACCTGCATCAGAACCTGAATAGTACCAATGCTGATGAAAATACGAGTACAAGATCGAAGTTACTGGAGGCGAGTTACCAGAAAATCCAACCACACCTGAGGGCACGCCTCTTGAAAATGTGCACCGAACTGGTGTACTAACGCTAGCTTGGAGGTTTCACCTCAGGGTAAGCTCTCTAGTCTCATCTTATCTGCTTTGCATGGCTCTATCACTTGATAAATTTTCTTTACTGACTTCGTTCATATGAAGGTTGTAAACTTACATAGCCTCCGGCTAGAACTCTTCATCCAACGACTTCATCTCCTAGTCATATGAAGAGTGACAATGGAAAAGGATGAAAGTGCCATAATGGTGAGTTATCTTTTTTTGCTCGCAATTGGCTGAAAGGACCATACGGCGTACCATTGTGAAGACTTGAAGATGACATTGTAATCCTTTCATCCAATTTCGAGCAAAAAAAAGAGAACTCACCATTATGGCACTTGTACCCTTTTCCATGTTCACTCTTGATACGACTAGGAGATGAAATCGTTGGATGGAGAAGACAAATATAGCTCCAGCGACGAGGCACTGTTTTTATGCTGAAGACGATGGCCAACGCTATAAATACATCGGGTTACAATAAGTCTATGTAGGGAATGTACCAACCGTAGTGTGCACACTAACGCCCTTCAACACTACATGTCTTAGTCTACGCACTTGTCTTCACTTAAGGTCATTAAAATTGATAATCAGAGTTCGGATGTTCAGGGCCTAAAAATCTATAAATATGCTCTTTTAAAATGGCTAAATATGACCCAAAAATGAAAATATGTCCAAACATATTGACTTCCAAAGAAAGGTTTGTGCCAGTTGTTTTACATTAACGATACAATTCAAAATGAAACTGTCCAGGAAAATATTTATAACATTGACATGGAATTGTCCCTTGTTAACAAACAGGAGAATTTCCTATCACAGGAAGTGCTGGAAACCGTAATTCCGATGCACCAATCGGTTGCTGTCGCATATCCGCACGAGCGCATCTCACGAGTACGCCGTTGTATAATTATGTGTCAGTGAGTCAGAGGAGCAGACGTGTCGTTGAGTGTTATACGAAGCACGATTCGTGAAAAACCTGTGCGGAACTGTTAGTGCAAGAGTTTAAGATTGGAAGTGTTTTGGCAAAACCTCAAGCGAAGTCTGCAATGCAAAACTTAGTTTAGAATTGGAAGTGTTTTGGCAAAACCTCAAGCGAAGTCTGCAATGCACAACTTAGTTTAAGATTAGAAGTGGTTTGGCAAAACGTCAAGCGAAGTCTGCAATGCAAAACTTAGTTTAAGATTGGAAGTGTTTGGCAAAACCTCAAGCGAAGTCTGCAATGCAAAATTTAGTTTAAGACGGGAAGTGTTGTGGCAAAACATCAAGCAAAGTCTGCAATGCAAAACTTAGTCTAAGATTGGAAGTGGTTTGGCAAAACCTCAAGCGAAGTCTGCAAGGTAAAACTTAGTTTAAGATTGGAAGTGTTTTGGCAAAAACCTCAAGCGAAGCCTGCAATGCAAAACTTAGGTTAAGATAGGAAGTGTTTTGGCAAAACTTCAAGAGAAGTCTGCAATGCAAAACTTAGTTTAAGATTGGAAGTGTTTTGGCAAAACCTCAAGCGAAGTCCGCAATGCAAAACTTAGTTTAAGCTTGGAAGTGTTTTGGAAAAACCTCAAGCGAAGCCTGCAATGCAAAACTTAGGTTAAGATAGGAAGTGTTTTGGCAAAACTTCAAGCGAAGTCTGCAATGCAAAACTTCGTGGCAAAATGGCGCGAAACGGGCTCTGTAGCAAAAAAAAACCGTGACTATCCGAAAACACCAGAAAACATTGCTCGAGTGAAGGAAATCCGACGAAATCTCAATGCCGTTTATCTGTGCAAGTGGAAATTAAGAGATCGTCGTGTTGAAACGTTATCAAAAAGGACCTGCATCTGAATCCTTACAAAATTTACAGTTGTGCAACCAGACGAACCTTTACGATGTTGGTTTCTGAGTGTAGTGGAGTCAGGACTTTCTGATCCTTAGTTTTTCATTTCTTCAGATGAGGCAATTTCCAGCATCTTACGTGATGTTCACTAACGAGGGTCAAACGAGCGTCAGTCCTATTGTAAATAATTTCCGGGGCAGTTTTATTTTGCCCACCTGCTACAATCTTACTGCACTACCTCAATTAATATCCTTACTAGTTCTTTTATCTTAATTTTACTCTTCTCTATCATAAAATCGTTAAACTGTGGTCAGTACCAACAATACTTTTAATTAATATTGCAGTCTTACACAATGGTGACAGATACCATATCACTGCTCCTGCAAATCAATGAATATCACATTATTTATCAGAATTAAGAATACGTCGACATAAAATTTAATTGAAGTAAAATATAGAAAATAATCCGTAAAATAAGGCTGACATTCTACGGACACCTAGAAAGAATAGATGACAAACGACCGACCAAATATATATTCAGATCCATCATGGGGATATAGGCCATCTCCAAGTCCGTGCAAGCAGGGGCGGCCGAACTGTATCGTGGCCGTACCTTATGTGTTGAAGTGCTGCAGCACATTGTCTGTTTGAAAAATGAATTACTTTAATATTATCTACAATCAAATAGAGTGCATTCCAAAAGACGTCAGCCAAGGAACAGGAAATCATTCAACTCCCCCACAACCAGTCGTGCACTACACGCCGGGTGCTGTGCAGATCACAGCTCGGCGAGAATTTCTAAGCTTGTTGCCAGAAAGCAGAAACTCTGGCTTTTGCGCATGCGTGCCCTACTTTTCCGATGTGCTGTGGAAACAATAGCCAATACCGCCAAGACATCACTTCACATGGAGTCTTCGTTCGACCACAGACAGGTAGCACTAGACACACTTGCATTTCGACCGAAATGAGAACGTGGCAGGCGGCACCCTCTTGAGGGCATCACTCAAAGCAAACGGGAAAACAAAATAGTGTAGAGGAAGCCATCAGCTGTTCCCGCCAGGACTTTTAATGCTCCCAACTTGCCAATTCCATAGCCACATTTGTAAATTGGTGAACTATAAAAATTGTTGCCATTGATGCTTTCATGGCCCGTACTTATAGACATGATATAAGCTTCTGGGTTTATGCCGTGTCAAGAAAATAAGGTGAAATTATTTACGTTTCGCAGAGAACATTGCTCTGCGTCATCAGAAGAAAATCTCGAATGGTCACGAGAAAGGCTTCTCAAAGAATGACGTTTGAAATTAGACGTTATAATAGAAGTGGAAGTGGTACGTTCATTCTTCACCAGATGGCTCACCGGACGCGATACAGTGTTAGCCTTCGAAGCGGAAGCTGACGGAACCAATAGTTTAAATTACTAATGCAACTGACATCTACAATAGAGGCTGAATAAATTTCACAAATAGCAGTAAAATACCGTATTTGCCATACTTGGTGTACGCTTGACCGAAATAGATGACTTTTCGTGGTTACGGTGGGCGCTCCATTTTCTTGGTTTGTAAATGTGAATGAAAATTAAATAGGGTGGGAACGGCATTTGTCAGTAATCGCCGTTGATCATTTGTTTCATACATGTACTTATCTTCGAAAGGTACAGAGAATACGCGACTGTATTGAGTGGGATAACATTTATCTCTTTTCGTCCTCGCAACGTATTGTTCCGTTAATTCCTTGTTCTTTAAAGGAAGCCTGAAACATAATCCGACAAATAATTACCGTGGCTACCGTACTTTCGCTGTGTAAACAATAAAATGGGTTTAATTACAAACAGAAATTACAAAAAGTGATCTCGGCTATTATTCAGTAATACCAAATACAGTAGAGACAATACGCGACACTCAGCGAGATATCGAGGGACAGCTATTAGAGCTCTCTCTACCGGGTAGAAATGAGAACTACTGATTCTGTCATAAGAGCACGTGTATTTGTGTGTGAAGTTTTCGGTGTTATTTGTGCGTTTTCAGTGAATTGACATAATTAAATAGTAGCGTGTGTCATTCATTGATATCTCCTCTCATCACTATGAAGTAGAGAAGAAAGCGCACTCTTTCTTTCGCCTCCCTCGTGACAAGAAAATGTAAGTTATATTGTGTTTGCATATATATTCTTCCAGTGACAAAGATATTTTTATAGTACTTCATAATTTTCTGACCTGCTCGACCCATATTTTGATGATAATAATAATGCTATTTGCTTTACGTCCCACTAACTACTTTTTCGGTCTTCGGAGACGCCGAGGTGCCGGAATTTAGTCCCGCGGGAGTTCTTTTACGTGCCAGTAAATATACCGACACGAGGCTGACGTATTTGAGCACCTTCAAATACCACCGGACTGAGCCAGGATCGAACCTGCCAAGTTGGGGCCAGAAGGCCAGCGCCTCAACCGTCTGAGCCACTCAGCCCGGCGACCCATATTTTAACTGGCTAAAAATAAAATACGCATATTTTATTGTATAGTGCAGCAGTTAACCTTCAATACCGATGTGTTGTTGTAGGTGTGATCGGTGGGTTTCGAAATGTCACAGAAGTGATTTTGATAAGGCGTACAAGAAAGAAGGGACGTTAGTTTATATGAGAATTATAAGATCTGTTCAGATCATTTCCAGGCCAGCGACTGTAAAATTTCTCGACTATACAGTCAAGGGTATGTTACATTTTTACTCTAATTGTGCGTAAATATTCCTCAAAGCATCACTATCGACAGCATTTTCATACTTTTCTTTCTTTTATCCCTCTTCTCAGATTAAAACCGGGATTTTATAGATTTTCTTTCTGTTAGTAGGCTTCATGGTAAGAGGAAAATTGTCCAGCTTTTAAATGTTAATTCATTGCATCATGTGTGTAAGGAATGTGTCGATGTTTTTATTGGCAAGTGCCTTAATGTGATGATACAATGCTTTTTGAATGAGAAAAAAGACAAATCTAACCGTAAAAGTTCTGGCAGGAATTTTAAAGCAAAAAAAAAAAAGTAATGCATAAATGAAAGATGAACACATTTCACAGAAGGCCATTTCACATCTTGTTTATATGTCTAATTTCAGTGTTTAAATAATAACCTTTTAAATAATTCTTCATTAATTTATCCAGAATTGTTTTAGCAACTTCGAAGTTAATATCTCAATAATACTTTCTTTCTAGACGTAATTTATTTATCCATTTTCGTCTATGCATTTCCATTGATATTTGAATTTAGCGCGACTTTTCAGGTCAAGTCACTAGGAGCGCCACCGTCGAATTGTCTCCCATTTTAACAAGGCTAAATCCGTAAGTGTCGCGTATTGTCTCTACTGTATTTGGTAATACCTACTTAAAATACGATATATCCTTAGTTTTATTACTCCGGTTAGTAGGCTACAACCGTACGCTGAGCATACGGCTGGCATTCTTGGAAGCAAGAATCTATCTTTTCACTTCTTAAAACTTACGAAAACTTAGGAAATTAAATTGGCATGCACAATCTCCCTGTCACCTCAACATTATGTTCTTGCGCCAGTTCGCTTTGTTTTAACAACCGTTAACATGGCTGACTTTTATCAACTTGCTTCAAGCAGGGAGCGCTGATATCAGGTATACAGCCTCTCTATGTTATTCTAGTTCGTTAGATGACGCAGAGCAAACTTCTCTGCGAAACGTGAAGATTTTCACCTTATTTTCTTGACACGGCATAAGTCCAGAAGCCTATATCATGTCTATAAAAAATTACTTTTTTATGTTGTCAAAATAAGTACATGATATTGTGATTTTCTTTCATTACAAAATGTCTAGTTCATACATTTCACTATAACAACATAACATGTCATTTTGCAATACAACGCTGCTGGTTTTATTTGAATGATTTTGGTAACATTGAGAAGTTCTACTTTTGCGCGCTTACACCAAGTGTTTCTGAGTTCATTGGAGGTGTTATTGTGAGTTAATTAGTTTTGTATGAGGAATGTATATATGTGTTGGGTTCGTCTGCGTGTTTGTTCAGTATTGAAAAATCAGTGGTGAGCCTCTTGAAAACCGCATATATGTTTCTAAATATTTTTATTTTTGGAGGGGTGGGGGAATGGGTTAGAGCACACAACTGATTTTCTGCACCAGACTGCACTGGGTAGAAGAGATAAAGAAGAATGCGGATGAAGTTGGAATCACACTAGAGATGATCCACAATGGAATAGAGTTCAGAAGAAAAGTCGACAGTGAAAATCATTTGTTGAAGAGAAACCACTAAAAAAAGGAGAACCAAATGAATCATTACCGAATAGGAGAGAAAGATGAGAAGCGAAAGAATGAGGAGTGTCTGGGAGGAGAAAAGAAGAGAAGAGAAGAGAAGAGAAGAGAAGAGAAGAGAAGAGAAGAGAAGAGAAGAGAAGAGAAGAGAAGAGAAGAGAAGAGAAGAAAGGCCAAGAAGCCTTAAATTCTGTGCGGTCCACAGTTGTTCGAATTCTGGACCAAACAAAAAAAAAAAAGAAAAAAATATCACTTAACCCTCAACGGGTACAATATATTTTTGTAACACGACTGGTATCATGGTGTCTATCAGACTCCATACAATTACTGTTTAATTATACAATAATTTCTTACCTCGTTGTTGTTTATTAAACTTAATTACTTGGAACGTATGTTTTCAAACATCTCACAGGAAAATTTATGAGAAAAGTTACAAATCCAGAAGAAGATACAAAATTACTAAAATGAAGCTCCGAAAACGTGCACCTTCATATTTAAAAAAAATATATTTAAAAATTTCAATGATTAATTCTCTGCTATGTCAGTCCTTTACAAAGAACCTATGTTTGTTAAAATAAACAAATTACTGCAAAGCTCAAAACATAAATTCACATTTCGGCGTCCAATATTCATCCTTCTTAGATCATCTGCACCTGTTTATATGTCCTCCTCTCCATCATTACCAGCCGCATCATGTTCTATACTGTAATTCAACAAAAATTCGAAATAGGTATAGAAGGAATGGTTATTATATGTTGGACGACAGTGATATTGATCCGGATTTTTGTGTAATTGCTTTCAGAAGTAGTTGAGAGTAATCGGTTTGTCTTTCAACGTTGCCAGTCTGTTCTGATTGTTGATATCATCCTGGTTGCGGCTCCATATTCTACGAACTAATTACACAGCACTATCACGAATAATTATATAATACTAAACCATAATAATCGCCAAATATTGATTAACACGGCTCACTAGCAATAGTCACGTAACTGATATCATACGTCTGACAGACGGCGCAGCGACCTTGCCGCGCTTTTACTGAGGGTCAAAAAGAGTGAACGGCACGCCACCTTCCCTGCATGAAGCAAACACTCAAACTGAAAGATACACAAAGGGAAAAATAAGTAGGACCCAGCAAGGAGAGGCATTGGCCGCTAGAATATTCGGCAGCCGTCTCACAGACGCATGATACCAGTTGAAGGTTAACGAGGGTGACATTCCACTGGACGTAAATACCCGTAATGCAATGTCTTACTCTAGAACTAGTGATGTAAACCTAGATGAGGTACGGCAAGGGTCAAATATTCAGCTTTGAGGTCCGAGCTTCAAGTTTCTTCATAATGCCACAAGCACATTTACAAAAGTAACATCGGGCATCACATTCAAAGTACAGTACATTTTTTCGTCCAAATATGACCTTAAACAATTTAAATGACCGAAATATGACCAAAGCGATAAAAATTATAAAACTATGCATTATTATTATTATTATTATTATTATTATTATTATTATTATTATTATTATTATTATTATTATTATTATTATTATTATTGTAGTGAAATAATATTTAAATTTTCACCAAATCTACAACGGGTAGACTGCAGAAGGTTGACAGAAGGATTATCAGAACAATCATTAATAAAAAGCACCATGTAGATGGACAATGGAGAGTGTTAAAATAAATATAACTAGCTGTAGTACCCGGCGTTGCCCGGATAGTTTTTGAATGTTTACTTTTAATATTTGTATTACCAGTTAGTTGAGTGTGAAGTGAATGCTTATAGAATTCTTTTTGAGATGTTGATTTTACGACTTATCATGTAGTTTTATAGTTATTTAGATGTATCTGACTTCAAGTTTTAGATTATTTAATTATCGAGTAAACACTAATCTCGGTCATTTTATACTATTTACTTTTAAGCCCTTCTCAGCTCCTGCCTCGATGGAGGCTGAACGTGGACTTAAACGCTATCCACAGCGTCACAGGTCGTATCAGCGACACATAAACAATGGATTTCGACATTAATATTGGTTATTTTCCTTATTTTTGCACGTCAGCCCCTCTCATTCCCCAACACCAGCGGGGGCTAGGTGTATCTGACCACCACAGTAATGTTTTCTATATAGTAAGTCATGTGTATACCAAGTTTGATTGAGAGATATGCTAAAACATACACACATCCTTAAACTCTGTCCCTTTGGACGTTTTCAATTTTTTGCCAGTTCTCATCCGCCTGCCGAGTAGGACTGAGCTTTATCTTAAACGGCATCCAGAGTGTTACAGTTCATCTCAGCGACCCCGAAAACTATGGATTAGACACAAATTTCGGTCATTTTGGTTAATATTTACATTTCGCCCCTACTTTAGATGCTAGGAGTCTCTTACCCCTAGGGTATATTTCTCCAGACAGTAGGTCCAGTATACACACATGCGTCAATTCTCTCGGTCATTTTCGAAATTTTGTTTTTCACTTTTTCTCGCCGCTATGCGAAAGGAGGCAGAATTTTGACTTCTAAAATAATTGGAGCGTTACTATTCATCTCAGCGACCCCGAAAAGAATGGATTCGACACTATTTTCGATTATTTCTACATCTCATCCCGTCGTAGGTGTGCTAGGGTTGTCATACCTCCACGCACTTTGTCTCCTGATAATAAGTCATAAGTGACCAAGTTTGTTTGAAATTGTTCCCGTAGTCCCGAAACGTATGGATTCAACACTAATATCGGGCATTTTCAGTCTTAATTACATTTCGTACCCTTATCTAAGGCTTCAAGGGGTGTCTTTCCCCCTTAGTATTTTTTTCAGGTATTAGGTAATATTTGCATTAAGTTCTGCTGACAGTTATACTGGAACGTACAAAAACATCCTTAATCTCGGTCATTTGGATATTTTCTGTTCTTGACTCCTTCTCACCCGCCTGGCAATTGGGGATCAACTTGGACTTAAACGACAACCGGAGTGTCACTCTTCATTTAATCGACACCTAAAACCATGGATGTAACATTATTTTCGATTATTTTATATCTAACTCCCTTCCTAACCACTCACTACAAAAGGGGCCTTAATTTGGACTTTAAAAGTCCAGAGTGCCACTATTCACCTCAGCGACCCTAAAAACTGTGGATTCGACACTAATTACGATTATTTTTATATATCACTCCCCTTGCCCCCCACCCTAAAGGGGGCTGAACTTGAAATTAAGAATTTCCCGGGATGTCACTGTTCATCTAAGCGACCCTGAAAAGTATGGATTCGACTCTATTTTCGTTTATTTTTATATATGACCCCCCTTGCCCCTAATGGTTCCTGGGGTGTCTTATCCCCACGTGGTTTGTCTCCTGATACTAAAAATCCGGAGTGTCGCTATTCACTTTGGCCACCCCGAAAACTACGTATTCGACACAATTTTCGATTACATGTATATATCACTTCCCCCTCGCCCCAACGCCAAAGGGTCTGAACTTGGACTTTAAAAAATTGGAGTGTCACTATTCATCTCAGCAACCCCAAAAAGTATGTATTCCACACTACTTTGATGATTTTCATATCTCAAGCCCCCCGCCCCCACCCCTAATGGTTCCTGGGGTGTCTTATTCCCACGTGGTTTGTCTCCCGATATTAAAATTCCGGAGTGTTACTATTCACCTCGGCGACCCCGAAAACTGTATATTTGACACTAAATACTATTATTTTTATATCTCACCCCCCTTGCTCCCCGCCCCAAAGGGGGATGAACTTGGACTTTAAAAAATCCCGGGGTGTCACTATTCATCTAACCGACCCCAAAAGGATGCATTCGACACTACTTTCGATGATTTTTATATCGCACCCCTTCGCCCCCCGCCCCTATGGGTTCCAGGGGTGCCCTACCCCCACGTGGTTTGTCTCCTGATAGTAAAAATCCGGAGTGTCAGTATTCATCTCAGCGACCCCGAAGAGTACTTGACATTCTTTTCGATTATTTTTATACATCACTCCCCCCTTGTCCCCCACCCTAAAGGGGGCTGAACTTGGAATTTAAAAATTCCCGTGTTGTCACTATTCACCTAAGCGACCACGAAAAGTATGGACTCGACACTATTTTCGATAATGTGTATATATCACTCCCCCCCCTCGCCCCCACCACAAAAGGGGCTGAACTTGGACTTTTAAAAATTCGGAGTAGAACTATTCATCTCAGCGACCCCGAAAAGTATGGATTCGACACTATTTTCGTATTTTTATATATGACCCCCCTCACCCCCGCCCCTAAGGGTTCCTGGGGTGTCTTACCCCCACGTGGTTTGTCTCCTGATACCAAAAATCCGGAGCGTCGCTATTCAGTTTGGCGACCCCGAAAATTATGTATTTGACACTATTTTCGATTATTTGTATATATCACTACCCCCTCGCCCCCACCCTAAAAGGGGGCTGAACTTGTACTTTTAAAAAAATCGGAGTGTCACTATTCATCTCAGCGACCCCGAAAAGTGTGGATTCGACACTATTTTCGTTTATTTTTATTTATGACCCCCTCGCCCCCCGCCCATAAGGGTTCCTGGCGTGTCTTACCCCCACGTGGTTTGTCTCCTGATACTGAAAATCCGGATTGTCGCTATTCACTTTGGCGACCCGGAAAACTATGTATTCGACACTATTTCCGATTATTTATATATATCGCTCCCCCCTCGCCCCCACCCCAAAGGGGCTGAACTTGGACTTTAAAAAAATTGGAGTGTCACTATTCATCTCAGCGACCCCGAAAAGTATGGATTCGACACTATTTTCATTTATTTTTTTATATGACCCCCCTCGCCCCCCGCCGCTAAGGGTTCCTGGTGTGTCTTACCCCCACGTGGTTTGTCTCCTGATACTGAAAATCCTGAGCGTCGCTATTCACTTTGGCGACCCCGAAAACTATGTATTCGACATTATTTTCGATTATTTGTATATATCACTACCCCCTCGCCCCCACCCCAAAGGGGCTGAACTTGGACTTTAAAAAATTGGAGTGTCACTATTCATCTCAGCGACCCCGAAAAGTATGGATTCGACACTATTTTCATTTATTTTTATATATGACCCCCCTCGCCCCCCCCCCGCCGCTAAGGTTTCCTGGGGTGTCTTACCCCCACGTGGTTTGTCTCCTGATACCAAAAATCCGGAGTGTCGCTATTCACTTTGGCGACCCCGAAAACTATGTATTTGACACTATTTTCGATTATTTGTATATATCACTCCCCCCTCGCCCCCACCCGAAAGGGGGCTGAACTTGGAACTTTTAAAAATATCGGAGTGTCACTATTCATCTCAGCGACCCCGAAAAGTATGGATTCGACACTATTTTCGTTTATTTTTATTTATGACCCCCCTCGCCCCCCGCCCCTAAGGGTTCCTAGCGTGTCTTACCCCCACGTGGTTTGTCTCCTGATACTGAAAATACGGAGTGTCGCTATTCACTTTGGCGACCCCGAAAACTATGTATTCGACATTATTTTCGATTATTTGTATATATCACTCCCCCCTCGCCACCACCACAAAGGGGGGCTGAACTTGGACTTTAAAAAAATTGGAGTGTCACTATTCATCTCAGCGACCCCGAAAAGTATGGATTCGACACTATTTTCATTTATTTTTATATATGACCCCCCTCGCCCCCCCCCGCCCCCAGGGGTGTTTGGGATGTCTTACCCCTACGCGGTTTGTCTCCTGATACCAAGTCATACGTGTATCAAATTTGGTTGAAATCGCTCCAATGATTTGGAGGAGATGTGGTACAAACCCACCCACCCACCCACCCACCCACCCACATACATACAATGACTTTTATATATATATATATATATATATATAGATTAACTGGATTAAAGCCACTTATTACTAAACAAAGCCTATTTATTCCGCAAAATTACATTGGCCTTCATCAGGGCATATGAAGTTCTGCTTCTGACAACGATAATAGAAACTGTTGAAAGAAGGTGGAAACCACATGCCCTGACGAAGACCTATGTAAATTGGCGGAAATCTCGGTTTTTTAAAATAATAAATTTGCTTTGTTTTAGTAATAAATAAGTGGTTTTAGTCCAGTTAATTTTATTTATTTATTTATTTATTTATTTATTTATTTATTTATTTATTTATTTATTTATTTATTTATTTATTTATTTTAATACAATGAGCCACGAAAACCTACGTTCATAAATGGACATTGTTGCCCAATGCAGTTGTACACCGGGAAAATGAGTCAATGAATGAAAATCCACGACCGGTTTCCAGTCATTTGACCGGGTTAGGAATGGCATGAATGAAGCCCCCATCTACCAGAAAGTAGAATGGCCTTTCTTCTGTCATCGATTAAACCAGGTTGCTGAAACAGTTGTTTAACTACTTTTGGAAACGTAAGACAAACCATAATATTGGTTCAAAGAAGTCCAAGATGATTTCGAAGAGTTGAATATTGCAATGCAACAAATTGCAAATAGGGAAGAGAAAAGGATTCTGAAGAACAAACATATAAGACTTATAGTAAAAATTTCGCAACGAAAAATGTCATTACTGATGGAGAAAGGGCAGTCAGGTCGGAAAAAAATGAAGAAGTTTTGGGAGAGGAGGAAGATGATGAAAGCTAAATTTCCAGTTCATTCCTTGAAGACTTTAGATGTATACGGTTTGATTTAAGTGCTCCAATTTGGTCGTTACACATTGAAGACTGAGCAGGTGAAGTTAGATCTTACGCCGTGGACTGAGCATTTTAGTGCGTTTTCACATTTTTGTACAAAAATATCTGACAAACTTACTTACAGTCACAAACCTATTTTGGATTCAGCAACGTTTGAGCTACATATGCATACCTTTTTTTTTCAGGATTGGAGCAAAACCACTAACTTTTAAATAAATTAAAAACATTTTTCTACTTTCAGTTTTTGACATTTCCACAATGCATATTAAAAACATGAAAAGTTACGTATTCACACATACCACATTTATGAAACACAACATACATACTCATCGTTGAGAAATGAAAAAAATATGCATTAATTTTGGAAGTGGGCTCTAGTCGTTGGCAGCACGAGACCATGCGGCTATGAAGCTGCTTCAGTAGAACCAACTTAGTATCAAAACAGAATTAGGTTCCGATGATGGGCCGCTAACTGATGTTTTTAATGAACTACAAGCACTGCAGAATGACTTCCAGCACTCTGGTAAAGTTTGTAGTATGCTGAAGCGGATATATAAGCACTAGAACTCAACGCCGTACGGCGTACGTCGCTCGTTCCACACGGAACATTAACATCGACGTACGGCGCACAGCGCTCGTCTTCAAAGTGTTAAATATATAAATAAATAATTTTCCCTATAAAATAAGTCTAAATATCGTCGTTGCCCCTAGAAAAACCGCTATGTGATAATATTTCAGCTTAGAACCCTGCCCAGAAATGTTCAGGATTGCATGAAATATATCAACGAATTTTCGTTCTGAGTGATAACATGTTTTGTGGATCAGTATTTCTCCCCTCAACATTGTCATATAACGCTACATTATTTGGAAACGTTCTATTCCTCCTTAAATTCCAACAAATAGCCAAAAAGGAAGACCTAAGAAGTATGGCATCCTCTGAACATCCCAACCCTTTTAAGAAATTTTCAGATAAGAGAGTTGTAGAGACTCACCACGTCCGGTAGTTCCTTGTTCGGGTTGGCGATACAGATCGGTACAGGCTGACAGATGCGAAGTTTGGAGTTGTAGTAATTCCTGTAGCCATCGTATTTCATGTGGCAGTTAACCGGTTCACATTTGTCCAGAGGATCCATATCTAGCGAAGGACATGTAGTCACCTCACTCAAATCGTAGAACTCTGCAACAAAAGACAATCGTACACTTGAACGTTCAAATACTGTACAATGTTAGGGTCTTAATCCCTTTCAGGTATGTCCGATATCGGTGACTGAAATATCGTAATGAGAGATGAGAGATGATTATGATGATGGTTATTATTAGTATTTCGTGCCAGAGCGTTAATACAATATGAAGAGTACAAATATACATTAATACAAATATGCATTACATTACACAAAATACACGGCACAGCACTTTACAGATATAGAATTTGTGTGGTCACACTGAGTCAGTCCAATAATCGGCGACAGCAATTCCCTCTTTGGTTGCTTAAACGAGGTCTTGAAGGGCATACAGTACATGTGTGGGGTAGTTTGTATTTCCCCACAATCGTAAATTTCTGTCTGTTTTTCTAAATCCCCCCACCCCTCTTGAGGTTGTTCCTAGAACCTCCAGTACCACTCCTCAAACGATTAAGTGACCTCCAAGTAACCCAGATGACGTCCAGGAGGTGCTACTATCCACTCTGAAAGGTGTTGTATTCTACTTCGGCGTGGTGTTGCTGGTGATTTGTTTAAAGTGGTACAGATGTTGAGGAAGCTCTTTCTTGATTTTAATCGTTTAGGAGGCGGTCGAAGTCCAAATAGCGAGTGACTCCTCATGGTGATTATTATGATGATTACAAAACAGGAACCACTACACTTCTTCTTCTTCTTCTTCTTCTTTCCGAAACGTTTCTGCTTACCACTATACTGATCATATATATTATTTTAGTAGTATAGATCCCTTCTGCGGCTCTCACAAGTAACAAATCGTGACAAAGGAGCATTCAAAAGAAAGAAAATAGACATTAGCAGTGATGAATTGCACTCTCATTTCGTAAATATCGATAATTTCTTTAAAAAATTAGTATAAAAATTGTACAAAGTGTGCGATTTGCAAATACTGTTGCTCTAGGAAAATACGCGCCATCATTGCTGTCCACTTCACATTTTGGCCGCTCGGACGCCTGCTTTATGTCACTATAGTATGATGTAATTATCAGTTAAGAAAATAATGATATTAAAACCAAAAATTACCTCCGGAACTTTCGCCAGTACAATAATGCAATTGCATTTGCTTCCGTTCAAGTGGAAATGTTAAAAGTCAAATATTCCATTAAGTGGCAAGTAAAACTGTCTAATATTGTAATGATTTGTGTATTCCTTAGTTCGCCTGGGGGCTACTCCACCACATACTTTATGAACAGGCGAGATTTCTTGCACGGGTCCCCTAGTATGTTAAAATTCCTTTTTTTTTTTTTTTTTTTTTTTTTTTTGCTAGGGGCTTTACGTCGCACCGACGCAGATAGGTTTTATGGCGACGTTGGGGTAGGAAAGGCCTAGGAGTTGGAAGGAAGCGGCCGTGGCCTTAATTAAGGTACAGTCCCAGCATTTGCCTGGTGTGAAAATGGGAAACCACGGAAAACCATCTTCAGGGCTGCCGATAGTGGGATTCGAACCTACTATCTCCCGGATGCAAGCTCACAGCCGCGCGCCTCTACGCGCACGGCCAACTCGCCCAGTGTTAAAATTCTAATCCAGCTGCCGGCTGATTCACGTTCTGGACACTGCTTCGGCTGCAGATGAGGAACAGTTGACATAATTATGTCTTGTGGCTGGGTATCGTCTGGCATTAGCGATACAAAATGTGTGACGTGATGTTACCCAGCAACCGTCCAACCTGTGATGTGAAGCATTGATTGACTGCCATGACTGAGAGACATACGGAAGGATTTTTTTTATCAAAGAGGCCTCATATCATACTCTAGAGCAGGGCTTCTCAAACGCCCAAAATCTCACGCGTGCAAACTGAGGCGCAGAGTTCCTGTACACAGTGCATCGGTCCCACTTGGTTCAGCTCGGACCAACGCTTCGTCTCTGGGCTACTCGGCGAAGCTCGGCTCAACTCGGCTTGGATTTGGTGCGCCACGGAGCAAGTGAGGAAGAGGGAGACAGGCGGAGCGAGCGAGGCAGGCGTGGAGAAAAAGAGAGACAGCTCTATTGCTCCAAATCGAGGAGTGGGGATCTGCACTCTGGTCAACCAAGCGAAGTCGTCTTTTGCACCGTGCAAGTGCTTGCATGAATCCTGAGAGGCCCCGCTCTAGAGCAAAGGTTCTCAGCCTGGGGGCTCCCCGCCCCCCGGGCGAGGCGTTAGAAAATTACGGAGGAGGCGTGGTGAGCGATGAAGAACACATTCGAATTTGCTGAACAATAAAATGTTGTGACAAAGAAAAGAATCTACTACAAAAATATCTTCGTCACCGCTAAATCAGTACACGTACACAAAAGTTTTCCCTAAAATTATTATCATGATTTGATTGATTTGATTAATACAACTTCCCCCATGAGGTGGTTGCCACAAGGATTACATAGCATTTTGTCTTCTAAGTCATTGGTGAGTTTGCTAGTGCGCCAGATAGAAATAACCAACACAAGGCTCAGGAATAAATTTGGAATGTGGCATGATGTATGGTTCTTCAAATGTTATACAGTTGATTGCGGAGTATGGTTATTGGACCTCGTATTGCGGCGATAGCCATGTCGTGAAGTCGTGTCCGGTTGAGACCGAGACAATCCCATAGCTGTACGAGAAATTTAGGGATTGTGCCTCGAGCTCCGATCATGAGTCCATGAACGGAGAAGTTGTCTAGGTGATATTTGTCTATAGTAATTCGCTGTTCGCTGGTAAATCGACTTCTTCTCGGCGTCCACCTCTTCGGCCTGGTCAACGTACGACTCGAGGCGTACTGTTTGATCTAAGATTAATCCTTGATTGATATCTGATTGAAAGGCTATCATGTCAATACGCCTGTTACACCCACCGGTAGTTAGGCCAGAAAACTTTCGTGCACCGTGAAACTGTGATCCCTCAGCGAGGTGGCGATCATGTGCCGTTTGAATGAAGGTGGGAATTTCTCAACACCTCCCCGTGAGGACAGGCACCCAGAACATGGGCAAGAGTTTCGTGCTCTCTGTGGCAACACCGACAGAGGATGTTGCCCTGGGACCTTCCCGGCACGGAGCGAACGCCGCACACTTTCGCTGGCATCTTGATGGCCTCTCTCCATTCCGCACAGGATAAGCCTCGGTGATCTCTTATAAGATTTTACTGAAAATGAGCTAGCTCAACTCTTTTCTGGATTGCTCATGGAAAACATTTAGGAGCTACTATAAATTTGCGTACCACTTGAGACGAACCCCCGCATAACACTTTAAATACCACTGGCCTACGGTATATTACGATGGCCAATATTTTGTTCCGTTTCTGCTAGATTAAATCAGTTATGGAGACATGGAATTAGGCAGGTGTTTCTGTCTATAAACGTACGGAACCCGTCGTGTTTTTGTGGAAGTAACGGAAAAGTAAATAATTTTAATTAATTTCGTGTGGTTATTTCTAGCCGTGTGCAGCCCTTGTAAGGCAGACCCTCCGATGAGGGTGGGCCAGCGTGTTATTGTGGTGGAAGGTAGTGTCATGTGTGGTATGAGAGCTGCAGGGATGTTGGGGACAGCACAAACACCCAGCCTTTGGAATTAACCAATGAAGGTTAAAATCCCCGACCCTACTGGGAATTGAACCCGGGACCCTCTGAACCGAAGGTCAGTACGCTGACCATTCAGCCAACGAATCAGACACGGAGCAGTAGTATAATTTCTATACACGGTCATGTCTGGAAAACATAATGTGTTACATCCGTGCCATTTTTATACGAGGGCTGTGAATAAAGTTCTGGAAACGTAGTCCAGACACCCGCTGAAGATCGGTCAGGTGGCGCTGTTGTCGATGTGTGGCGTTGAAGTGAAGAGTGTCGACTTTACCGCTCTAAAGCATATTTTCAAAAGGTGATCAGCGTTCGTGGATTAAAATCGTGTTTTGCACCGTACAGGTCGGCCGTCCAGGACGCCGTGATTAGGGTTGGGCAGATCAGAACAGCCGTTTGTTCCGGAACATGAGTTTGAGGTGGAATGTTTCGGTACAGCGTGCCGGCACACGGCACACTGGACACGAGACTGACTGCGCAGTAGATAGAACTTCGTGAGGCAATATGACATGCTCCGTGTCAGGCAGGAATGTGCTGCTGTACCGGACGTGCTGTGTGTAGTTACGGCCACCGTAAAGTTGCACGGAACGTGAAGGAACAGTCGGAAAACTGAAATTCACGCCAAATAATAACGTTTAAAGGCTGTTTTTAGGTGAAGTTTTTTCGGTCAATATGAAATACACACAACACGGTCACAATGGCAGTACATGTGTTTAAAAGTAAGTAGCCCAAGGATATTTTCACCGGTTGAATGGATCAGCCTATATTGTGAGTAATTAGAGCCAAGATAAAACTTCACGGCACGTGGAAAAGCAGTCGGAACTCTGAAATAGGCACCCAGAAAATCATGTCTAAATGTTGTTTTTTAGGATAAGAATGTTTTCCATTCATTCTGAAATACACCTGTCACAATTTCACTGGCAGTAGATGTGTTCACAAATGTCACAATGTTATTTTCACCAATTAAAAATATACTCGCACAGTTGAAGAAACATTCGTCAGTACTCTACGTACACAATATACAAGCGGAACACGAAAATAAAAAAATAACCCATAGAATCAAAACACAAAGATAAAAATTAAACGCTATATACAAGCGGAACAGGAGATTAAAAATAAAACTATAAAAGCAGAACACGAAAATATTGTGGGATGTTTAAGTTTCAAATGTCTCGTCATTGTGCCGTTTAAAGATCACTTTGCAGACAAAATAGAAGAACATAAATTGCATTTCACTCTGTCCGGTTTTATTCTAGTAAAAAAAAGTCGTAAACAGGACTCCGGTGCGACATTATTCAAAGTCTACCGTCTTTCGTACGGTATTACTAGGCTTCAATGAAAACACTTACAAAACAGAACACATTAAGTTATCCGCATGTACCGAAGGCCAGTTGCCGGTGCAAAGGAACTCACAGAACAAAGAGGATACGAAGGAACACGGAACACTCCAGCACATGGCGGCACACTGCCGGTATCGACAGTCAGCTAGTGGGCGAAGGGCAGTGCACAGTGACGCTTCTGACGGGATAGCGAGTCACTGTTTAGGTCTCGCTTGAGAATGTTTCGGAAAATATGACGCTCCGTGTTCCGGAACAGCAGAACATAACTGTGCACCGGCACAGAGTGCCGAAACAGGGACATAGTGCCCAACCCCAGTCGTGAGTGGTGGTGTTTCCGTAGACCATTGATGGACTGTCGGGGAATTATCCGTAAAAGTTGGTCTCAGTCATTAAACGGTGTGACATAATGACGAAATGTCTTAACAAAAGGAAAATTGCGTCCCGTTGGTTTCCATATCATCTCACCGACGTACAGAAATGGCACCGGTATGCACTGGCTGACATCCACTGGAAAAATACCGCAATGATAGAGATACATTTCTGCAGCGTATTGTCAACAATGTTGTGACGTGGGCACCAGCCTACGAGCCTGAATTAAAACGTCCATCGAAGAAACAGTTTCACCCAGGTTCACCACGTCCAGAGAAATTTCGACAGGAACACAGTCGGGTGAAGTTAATGCTGATTGTGACATACGACTACGAGGGTGTTATCCTTACGCATGCTGTGCCTGAAGAACAAACCGTTGGCAGTGACTAGTATTGCCGATTTCTGGAGTGACATCTGTGTCCGGCTATGTGGTGCAAACGTCCACGTTTATTGCGGGACGATCGCCCTATCGTGTTGAGTCCTTGTGACTTCGACCTGTTTCCGAAGTTGAAAGGATCTCTCCGAGGCCACCGATATGCTGACCTGGTAGTAGAGCGCTCTGTCGCGGTCGTCAAAAGAGGACGCCTTGCCAGCGGACACTAACGACTTCGCAATATCTGGCAAAAGGTAGTAGTCTTTGCGGAAGACTATATTGAAGGAATGTGATGCAATTGTACTTGTCAGTTCATAGAATATTGCGTTCTAATTCTATCAATATTGTCACTATTTTATGTACAGCCCTCGTACCAAAAAATATGGATAGCGTTAGTGAAAGCATGGCAGGGTGGTGAATATATTTCCGTTAGTTGGACTGGTGCTGTCAATTGTATTTAGTAAAATAAAAATAAAAAACGAAACTGCAGTAAACAGAAATACTTAACGAAATAAAGGCAGTGTATTTTGAGGGGAGGTATATAGGCCACAAATGTTCTTTCTTTCTTAATCTGTTTACCCTCCAGGTTGGCTTTTCACTCGGACTCAGCAAGGGGTTCCACCTCTATCGCCTCAAGGGCAGTGTCCTGGAGCGTGAGACATTGGGTCGGGGATACAACTGGAGAGTATGACCAGTACCTCGCCAAGGCGGCACCACCTGCTATGCTGAACAGGGGCCTTGTGAGTGGATGGGAAGATTGGAAGGCATAGACAAGGAAGAGGGAAGGAAACGGCCGTGGCTTTAAGTTAGGTATCCCGGCATTTGCCCAAGGCGAAAGTGGGAAACCACGAAAAACCACTTCGAGGATGGCTGAGATGGGAGGCGAACCCACCTCTACTCATTTGACCTCCCGCGGCTGAGTGGACCCCATTCCAGCCCTCGTATCACTTTTCAAATTTCGTGGCAGAGCCTGGAATCGAACCTGGGCCTCCGGGGTTGGCAGCTAAACACACTAACCACTACACCACAGAGGCGGACTGATACTCTGTTAACAATTACTGCAAATTTAGTAAGACCAGCTTAATATTAACGACAGAGAAACTTACAAATTTGGTACATATGTGTAAACTAATTGAAACAGAATTTCGCGAATTGGTATTGCAAAATCAATATCATTAACATTTAAGGCTATTTTATTAAACCGTTCACATATTCTAACCAGTGGTGAATTTTTTGATTGGCGGACGTGGAACGTCTACTGTAGAATGGTTGCCGTGTCCTCGAATTAGTTCATTTTGCACTGAAGTTCACTTTAACAAGCAATTCGCTATCATCTATTATATCATTTAATATTTTATAACTCATGGAAATACTTGCTGGTTAACTTCTCTTTAGTCTGTCTCCATGGCTAATCCCCGACCCGGCCGGGTCGGGGATTTTAAATTTCATTGTTTAATTCCGATGGTTAGAGGGGGGGGGGCTGGGAGTGTGTGCCGTCTTCATCATTAAAATTTATCATAGAAAGGGTCCTATCTTCACAGACGTGTAGATCGGCCATACGGAGTCAAATCGTAAGACCTGCCCCAGACCTCTTCAGAGGACACACACCATTAAAAAATATACTTCTCTTTGATTAATGTTGGAGGATTTAACTTCCTGGAGTATGTTTCTATAGGAGACTCTTTCATGATTTTTATCATCATCATTATCATCATTTTCCAGTTCCAGTTTCCCGGATGTAGTGTTGTGCACCAGCGCTCACCACTTCTTCCTGTCAAAGTATAGTTTCTGTTCCTCTGTGTCCTCCCAAATGGCATTCTTCTTGCTGACCTCCGATTTCCCTGTGTCTATCCATCTACTCCTTGGCCTCCCTACTGGCCTCTCCCCATTAATTTCTCTGTCAAAGTAATTCCTTGCTGTTCTCTGTCTATCCATCCTCATAACATGTAGTAACCATTGTAGCCTGCGTCTTCATAAAAGCTTGGTGACAGGTATTTTGATGCCAGCCTAATTCCGGTTTGCTTCATTTCTGATCTTGTCTTCCAATGTCTTTTGGTTCATTGTTGTGATGAATTCCATTTTCTGTTGACTGGATTTCACTATTAGCCTTGTTATGCAGGATACATGTCTCGAGTCCATAGGTGATAGTTGGAATGAAGTAGGTATGAACCATGGTCAATTTTGCGTGCTGGTAACGACGCGAAACAAGAACCGAGCATACAATGGCATGACATTAGGAGGGGAGCAATTGAAAAGAGCTGAAAGCTTTAAATACCTGGGAAGTGTAACTGAAAAAAATGGAGGAAACAGGATGGAAATCAATGAAAGAGGAAGGTGTGCAAATGGATTCTTTAAGAGTGTGGGAGAAATTATATGGAACAGGGCTGTACCACAGAGATGTGACGGAATTATCTACAAGACTTATTTTGTGCCAATTTTGATGTGTGGATCAGAAACGTGGATGATGAAGAGGGATAAAAGTAGAATAGAAGCAGTGGAAATGAAGTTTCAAAGGTGTTGAGTAGATTTAACAAGAATGGACAGACTAAGAAATGAGAGAGTTCGGGAAATGTTCAATGATGTACCCCTACAGGACAAGAGAAAAATCAAGCCTGCAGTAGTACGGACATGTTAAGAAAATCGGAGAAGAAAGGATATGAAGAAAGATTTAGAAATAGAGTTAAATGGAAGGAGACCTAGAGGAAGATCGAGGGACAGATGGTTGAAAGATGTAAAGAAGAGCATCGAGGCAAGAGGTGGGACCTGAACTACAGAGACAGAAGATAAGCGGTGGATGGACAGAAAACGATGGAGAGGCTTATGAAGCTCAACTTGTAGGATTCCAGAAAGATATAGCAGATATCTTGGATTCAGGAGGTCAAATGGACTGTATCGCGATTGACCTGTCTAAAACATTTGATATAGTGGATCATAGGAGACTACTGGCAAAAATGAGTGCAATTGGACTATACAAACGAGTGCCTGAATGAGTTGCTATATTTCTAGAAAATAGATCTCAGAGAATTAGAGTAGGCGAAGCTTTATCTGACCCTGTAATAATTGAGAGGGGAACTCCTCCAGGCAGTATTATTGTACCTGTATGTTTTCTTATATATATCAATGATATGAGTAAAGGAGTGGAATCAGAGGTAAGGCCTTTTGCGGATGATGTTATTCTGTATAGAGTAATAAATAAGTTACAATATTGCAAGCAACTGCAACATGACCCCGATAATGTTGTGAGATAGACAGCAGGCAATGGTATGATGAAAAACGGGGTTAAAAGTCAGGTTGTGAGTTTCACAGATAGGAAAAGTCCTCTCAGTGTTAATTACTGCGTTAATGGTGTGAAAGTTCCTTCTGGAGATCATTGTAAGTATCTAGGTGTTAATATAAGGGAAGATCTTCATTGGGGTAAACACATAAATGGGATTGTAAATAAAGGGTACAGATCTCTGCACATGGTTATGAGGGTGCTTAGGGGTTGTGGTAAGGATGTACAGGAGAGGGCATATAAATCCCTGTTAAGACACCAACTAGAGTATGGTTCCAGTATATGGGACCCTCACCAAGATTACTTGATTCAAGAACTGGAAAAAATCCAGAGAAAAGCAGCTCGATTTGTTCTGGGTGATTTCCGAAAAATGAATAGCGTTACAAAAATATTACAAAGTTTGGACTGGGAAGAATTGGGAAAAAAAGACGACCTGGTCGACTAAGTGGTATGTTCCGAGCTGTCAGCGGAGAGATGGCGTGGAATGATAGTAGATGACCAGGTTTGAGTGGCGTCTTTAAAAGTAGAAAAGATCACAATATGAAGATAAAGTTGGAATTTAAGGGGACAAATTGGGGCAAATGTTCATTTATAGGAAGGGGAGTTAGGGGCTGGAATAACTTACCAAGGAAGATGTTCAATAAATGTCCAATGTCTTTGAAATCATTTAAGAAAAGGCTAGGAAAACAACAGATAGGGAATCTGCCACCTGGGCGACTGTCCTAAATGCATATCAGTATTGATTGATTGATTTACTGATGTTGCAAGCAGACCCAGTCTGTGGTGGAGAACTGCTCAAGATGATGATGATGATGGTGGTGTTATTTTATCATCCCATAGTAGATTTCGCACTTGAAAATAAAATGAGAAGCTTTCCGAGTCCTATTACGTATTTTTTGGTTTAAGGTGTTATCTTTTGAAATGACACGTCCAAGGTATTTGAAGTTAGAAACAAATTGTAACAGAATTCCCTTCAGGAAAATATTTTAAACTCTGCTTTTCCTGTTACAGTCTTTTCAACAGTTTTTGTTTCACTTATGTTTAGTCCATATTAATTAATCTTGTCTTTCTAAAGATTTAGTTTCTCCTGTACTTCTGCTTATTTTTCTCCCTAGATCAGGACATTATCTACAAATATTAGAGTGTTAGACTCTTTGCAATGTTGTTTGGTAGATTTTATGATCCGATCCATGACGATGATGAACAGGAGTGGTGACAGGGCACTTCCCTGCTGGACTCCTCTTCTGGTTTCAAACCAATCCGATCTTCAATCCTTTACTTGAACACAGCTAAAGCATTTTTGATAGATTTCTGTAGTAAAGAAGACATTTCTTCTGAACTTTAATACTGATAACACGGATTTCACACAGCACATCCATATTCAACTTTGCTTCGAACAAATGTATTATGGTGGTCGATGTACGTATGATTTTTTGTTCTCAAAAGTTTCGTATTATGTATCCTTCATTAACGATCTTTTCAATGTGCAATTGTAATAAATTGCAGTTTGCATTATTCGCCCTAGATCATTTACTAAGTTTATATTCCGAAGAGTTATATTATTCATTTTAAAATAAAATTGCTGTTATTTTCCATAGTAATGTAATACTGAAGCATTTTTGTCATATTAAACTGCATTTTATTGTTGATGCTCAAAATATAAATATTGTTGGGTTCGATCCTGGCTCAGTCCTGTGATATGTAAAGGTGTTCAAATACGTTAGCCTCGTACCGGTAGATTTACTGGTACGTAAAAGAATTTCTGTGGGACTAAATTCCGGCACCTCGGCGTCTCAGAAAACCATAAAAGTAGTTAGTGGGACGTAAAGCAAATAGCATTATTTTATTCATAAATATTATCAATATTACTCCGCAGTGTCAACGAATCTTTACAAGTACAGTAGTAATAGGTGTGTATAATTTTAAATCATCAGCATATAAGAGACAATCTGAATGTTTAATAACAATACTATTTGTTTAGACCTGAAAAAGTAGGTCCTAAGTTTGAACCTTGCGGTACACTGGCATCAACAACATACACAAAAGATTTGATTTAGAAGTACCGTTACGAACTGTTTTTCTACCTGATAGGTGAGAAGAAACTAGGGTCAGTAACGAGTATGATAATCCATAATTCGACAGTTTGTGTAACAATATATTATGATCCAGTCTACCAAGCGCTTTTGAAAAATCTATATGGATCATAATTATATTTGACTGTTCGGTGCATTAGAGATATCTTGAGTAAAGATTGTAAGTTTAGTTACAGTGGATCTCCTGCATAAAAGCCATGTTGATGAGGGGAGATGTAGTATTTAATTTGTCTGAAAATCGTACAGAATATGATTTTGTTAAATACCTTTGTTCGAGCGGTAATTGTATAATGTTATCCCCTGATTTAAGGACCGGACAAAAACCCTACTTAGTTTCCAAATGTCAGGAAAGATTTGTGTTTTTAGAATTAAAGTCATAAATGTTTTTTACTACTTCAGCACAACTTTTCAATAAGTTACATATAGCGGTATACCATCGGCGCTATTGATTTACTAGGCTTCAGTTTTTTTACTACTTTTGAATACTCGTTTTTCACCAATATTAAAAACGGGCAAAATCTCAGGAAAAATATCCGATTGTATAATAGATAACAAGGTACCGGTTGAAAATATACTCCTTTAAAAAATGGAGAATGCTGTCAGCAATCTCTTAACTATTATTAAAAATAGCTCCATTAAACTTCATTGTATTGTATTTTAAAGAGTATTGGTTTCCTCTCTACAATTACAAAATTAATGTATTCTGATTCTAAAACATATTATTCATATACCTTACCAATACATGCTTTAGTTTCTCTTCTAATACTATATTTATATTTAAAAAATTCGGAAAATTTTTAACGTTCCCTCGGTAAACATACTCCTTCAGTTGTATCATGTTCATAAAAAACAGAACACTTGAAAGACAAGAGATAGGAAGTTCATATTCACAGGACACGTTCGTTAGTATGTTCTGCAGAAGCGATTAGGATTTCCGTGAACTAGGTTCAGCATGTGTAATGTTGCCTAATAGTTACTGGGTCCTCCATGGACACTGATAACTTGTTCCATGCGTGATGGCATCGACGCGTATAAGGCGCGAATAGCGTCCTGGAGTATAGCCACCCATGCCGCGTTCATCTGATTCCACAGTTCATCTTTGGTGGGTGGCATTGGGTCACAGAGCCGCATCCGTCGTTTCACTATATCCCATACATTTTCGATTGGTGACAGGTCCGGTGATCGGGCGGGCCAGGGAATCAGTCTGACATCCTGTGCCAACAAGAAGGCACGTGTTCGTGCAGCAACATGTGGTCGCGCATTGTTCTGCTGAAATATTATGGCCTCTGGGGTGTCGTGCAGAAAGGGTATAGCTACGGGTCGCAGGATGCCATTCACGTACGTCAGACTGGCCACAGTGCCCTGGACCTGGACACGCACCAACTGTGATTTGTGGTTGTAACCAATAGCACCCCACACCATAAGGCCTTGAGTTGGTGTTGTATGCCTTCTGAAAATGCAGTCAATATGACACCTCTCACCCTGTCTGCGGCGAACCAAAATGCGGCAATCATTTTCAAACAAACAGAACCTGGATTCGTCTGAAAATACTATCTATTGCCATTCCTGTCTCCATTGACGTCGTTCCTCGTTCCATATACCATTGCAGTCTAGCATGTTTATGCACATTAGTCAAGGGTAGGCGGAGAAGTGGACGATGCGCCGGTAACTTAGACCGTAATAAACGCCGACGGACTGTCACTCCTGATAGTGTACGATGTGTTACACTGTTCCACTGTTGAGCCAGAGCCGAGGAGGACGCAGATCTGTCCTGCAATGCCATTCGGATGAGGTGCCGACCTTCTCGGGAGGTGGTCTGTGTGGTACGACCAGACCCATCGCGTCTTGTTCCACAGCCTTCTGTGAACCATTCTGTACACACCCGTTGCACTGCCGACACACTTCGTCCTACACGAGGAGCAATTTCCCGGATGGATGCCTCACGTTCTCTCATGCCAATAATGCGTCCTCTTTCAAACTCACTCATTTGACGGTACGGTTCTCGCCTACGCCTGCGAGGCATCCTGCACGTCTGCTCAAGTGACATTGATCCATTACCTTTGGTTTATAGCGACAACGAGAGCCGCAGGCACATTTCATCAGTCTGTGGTGGTGCGCCGAGATATCGATGTGGACCTTGAACTTGAGGGCCGACATGGTTCAAATGGTAAATAATTATTTATTCAGAACATACTAATGCACATGTCCTGTGAATATGAACTTCCTATCACTAGTCTTTCAAGGTGTTCTGGTTGTTATGAACATGAGTGTAATTTCCTTTGCAAACCAATATGGATACGTTGTTTTCTTGAAACATTTTCATTTAGGTACATTTCTCTCCATTACTGAATCAAATATCCTATAAAACATCTAATGCCTCATTCAGATCTTTGAAACTTCCTAATTCATCGGGCTGTAGTCTATCAGTCTCTCAACAGTTGACAAAAGCTACTATAAACTAACTTTCCAACGAGGTCTCACAGTAGCTCAGAGGCAGACTGACGGAGATTCCGCAGTTTCAACGAATCTTCACAAGTACAGTAGTAAGAGTTGTGTATAATTTTAAATCATCAGCATATAATAGACAACCTGAATGTTTAATAACAATGTTTGTTTAGGTCTGAAAAAGAGGTCCTAAGTTGGAACCTTGCGGTACACCGGAATAACAATATACACAAAAGATTTTGTTTGAAAGTACGTTACAAACTGTTTTCTATCTGACAGGCAAGAATAAATTAGTATTATTACTTACGCTGCATATGCGGTGGTTGTTCCCTGCAGCTGATCATAGTGTTGAACATTATGCGATGTCTAAGAGATCCAGACACGTTGTTTCCTTTATACCAGACGGAGATCACACATTCGCCGTGCCGGTTATAGGTATACTGCCAAAGAGATTAAATAAATTATTAAACACTCCGTAACTGCTATGAAACATAACATTTAAAAAATAAAATTAGGCTACATTTTTGTAATATTTTACCTACAACATAGAAAAGAGGAATTTCATTCAGAGAGAAAAATTATTATTATTTATTGACTTATTTTATATGGCGTGGCTCAGGCTATGAAGCCCGCAGTTATGCCAAACCATCTTACATGTGATATATACAAACTACAGTGTCTTAAGGTTCCTAATTACATATAACTAGAGGCATGATTTTTTCGCAATAATTTATGTTCGATTTCGCGAAAACGAAATAATTTTTGTTTTTTTTCACGAAATAGGGGTAACACTATCGCTTTAATTTCGCTTTAATCCTTTCCTAAAGTTATTAATAAAAAGTGTAATTTGTGAATTACCGGTATTTATGTTTATTTATGTGATATATAGCTAAATAAAGAGAAGAAATATTTAGGCTATAATCATTCATGATTCCTTATATAGTCTAGATTAGAACTGTAATATAGCCTTAATCAAGATTACATAACGAATCACTCTCTCACCCTACGTAGCCATAGCTTTCACACTACATGACCATACCATACGAAGAGATACTTCTGTCGAAATGAGAAATCCTTATTATGTCTTCTGTTTCCCTTCCCACACGCGATATTGGAGTACAATTTCAAGTTCGTTATTTTCCACGAATTTCGCGGCATTTTCGCACTTACCGCAAAATAAGTAAATTTCGATTTAAACTTGCCTTGAATAAAGAAGGAAACGAGTACGAAAATCAGTTAATGAACTCCTGGTCCTAAAATTATGCTACGCATTGGTCTTCAAATATTTTTTGGTTTATTAGTGTGGATATACAATGTATGAAAAAGAACCGTTAAAATATCGCGAGCAGTTTATGAGATATACTTTTTTAATCATTTTTGAGAACCAATAAAAGTACCCCACTTTTGGGTGTAAAGGCCACCTTGTTCGCTAAACTACAGCAGGTATTATGACTAATTAGTTTTTCTAAATATTTATCGAAGAGTGTATATTTCAGTGAAAGCCGAAAGTATCACAAGGTCATCTTTTCTGCATTTTTCACTAAACTCACTTCCCAGTTCGGACGGTGATTTTAGCTTAAGACGTCAGCCAGCGATTTTTCTCCGTCTGTACGTAAATAGGAATAAGGCACCTGGAATTGATGACATTCCCTCTGAATTACTGAATGCCTTAGGAGAAACCTGCACGGCGTAGTTATTCTATTTAGTGTGTAAGACATATGAAACAGGAGAAGTGCAATCCGATATTCGGCAGAATTTTGTTATACCTATTCCCAAGAAGGCCGGTGCTGACAAGTGTGAAAACTAACGCACCATTAGTTCAGTATATCATGCTGCAAAATTTTAACACGCATTATTTACAGAAGAATGGAAAGACACGTTGAAACTGAGTTGGGAGAAGATTAATTTGGCTTCAAAAGATATGTAGGAACACGTGAAGCAATCCTGACTTTATGTCTGATCTTAGAGGATCGAATTAGGACAAGCCCACATACATGGCGTTCGTAGATTTAGAAAAGGTACTTGATAGTATTGATTGGACCAAGCTATTTGAGATTATGAAGGTGATGGCGATCAGATACCGAGAACTAAGAATTATCTACAATCTGTAGAAAAATCAGTCTGCAGTGATAACAACTGAGGGCTTTAAAAAAGGAGCATCTATCCAGGAAGGAGTGAGGTAAGGTTGCAGTTTGTCTCCTCAACTTTTCAATGTTTATATAGAACAGGCAGTAAAGGAAACCAAAGAGGAGTTTGGGAAGGGAATCACAATCCAAGGAGAGGAAATCAAAACCCTGAGATTTACTGATGATATTGTTATTTTATCTGAGACTGCAAAAGATGTGGGGTAATTACTGAATGGTATGGGCAGAGTCTTGTGTAAGGAGTACAAGATGAAAATAAATAAGTCCAAAATAAAAGTAATGGAGTGCAGTCGAACGAAGTGAGGTGATGCAGGAAACATTAGATTAGGAAATGGAGTCATAAAGGAAGTAGATGAATAACGATGAACTAACGATGGCAGAAGTAAGGAGGACATAAAATACAGACTAGCACGAGCAAAGAGGGCCTTTCCTAGGAAAATAAATTCACTCACTTCGCACATTGATATAGAAATTAGAAATACAAGGTTATTTAGTAGTTCAAGGTTTATTATTATTGAAATGAACATAAATTTATACAATTTAGTTTTCAAATCTGAAGGAATTAAATTAATACACTTATACGGTATGCGCGCGCTCGCACACACACACACACATGCGAAATGAATATTCCAATTATAGTAACCAAAACACACTGACCGTCACAATATTGAGAAATAATCTCGTTCCTAGGATCAAATAATTTACTACTATTTACAACTCAACCGTCCATCGTAAACCTGCTTAGCTACACTATCCGGCTCCATGGCTAAACGGTTAGCGTGCTGCCCTTTGGTCAGAGGGGTCCCGGGTTCGATTCCCGGCAGAGTCGGGGATTTCAATCACCAGTGATTAATTTCTCTGTCACGGGGGCTGGGTGTATGTGTCGTCTTCATTATCATTTCATTCTCATCATGACACGCAGGTCGCGTATGGACGTCAAATCAAAAGACCTGCAACTAGCGAGCCGAACATGCCTCGGCCACTCCCGGCACTAAAAGCCATACGCCATTTCAGCTACACTGACTGCCGAGAGTTATAAATAGACTCGAGAATTCAGTATTTGTAGTTTAGATAAGGAGGATGTCTTTGTTACCGCATCTTCGCTGACTACTGGGTTTTCAGAACTGACTAATTACTTCAAAAGCCTTGTTGATTGTTGTGAGTGGCAACAAGGGATGGTTATTATTGGAGCAGGTTGGGAAACCCACATTCTTTCAGAAATAACTACCGTACTCTTATTTATGAAAGAAGCTCTGCACTACGACGGCCTAAGTTTGGAGTAACCCTCTGTAATACAATTAATACTGTGTTGTGTGCTGTAGCTTTATCAATATGTAAAATCACTCTTCAGCTACTGAATTAAGAAACAGCCATGGGCCCCTCACAAACCATGCCCTCCACGACTCCCCAACCCCATCCCGCAGGGTCTGCGGGGTTCTTACTGCCGCCACTGTCCATAAGACCTATCTGTGTCAGTGCGACGTAAAACAAATTGTAAAAATAGTAATAATACAGAAGAATAACAATAAGAAAGCTTATATCCATTGTTGTTCGATCTTGTGCTAAATAAAGTGTTCCGAACTTCGGTAAACGAAACAAAAGTGATTAATATCGGCAAGTGAGTTAAAAATTCATAACAAATATTTGGCCTTCGCAGATGATCTGGTAGTTCTATCCAATAATAGGCAAGAAGCAGTTGTGTTCCTGGAAAAACTTCATGCAGTTGCATCTAAAAGTGATCGAGCTCGATAGCTGCATTCGCTGAAGTGCGGTCAGTATCCAGTATTCGGGAGATAGTGGGTTCGAGCCCCACTGTCGGCAGCCCTGAAGATCGTTTTCCGTGATTTCCCATTTTCACACAAGGCAAATGCCGGGGCTGTACCATAATTAAGACCACGGCCGCTTCCTTCCCAGTCCTAGCCCTTTCCTGTCCCATCGTCGGTGCTACGTAAAGCCAATACCAACAGCATCTAAAAGTGGACTCCAAATCTCATATGAGAAAAACCCGATACATGGAAGGATCTTCTCTATACTTACAATTAGACAAAGAACCTCGGGTAACTCAGGTAAATAATTTCAAATACTTGGGGGAAATCATCCAACCATCCAAATTAAAGCATGAAGTAAACAGAGAGAAAATATCTAAATTATAAAAAGCCTATAGAATCACATGGAACAGGTAGCCTGTAACAAAATATCAATATCTGAAAGAACGTGGGATTCTCATGCTGTTCCAATAATAACCATCCTTTGTTGCCACTCACAACAATCAACAAGGCTTTTGAAGTAATTAGCCATTTCTGATAGCACTTTAATTTAGTCTGAAGCGTTATACACATCAAAAACCTTGATCATTGGCGGCAGGTCACTAACTGAAGATTTAGAAAAACAAGAAATGAAAATAATTAAGAAAATCTTTGGACCAGTATGCGTAAAAGGAGTGCGGATGAAAAGGAGATCTCCTGAATTATATCAGAATTCCGAGAAAACAGCCGACACTATTACGAAAAAAAGATTGGAAATTCTATGTACCCGGTCTTCGCTCGGGAATAATAATCGATTTTATTATTCCTTAATGAATTCATGCGAAGTTACATGCCTGTATTCAAACCCTTAATACGGCATGTTAAACTGATATTCTTCTACGAAAGCACATGGCAGTAACGTGAAGTACAATAAAGCTGAGCAAAGTGGAGACAGAATGGGGTAGATCACAGAGTTTATTGAACGGTACAGCCCTGGTCCGAAGTTGTGCTTTTTTTTTTTTTTTTTTTTTTTTTTTTTGAGGGCAAATCCACGAGAGTCCCGGGGCGAAAACTAAGCCCCTCTACTCATCTGTTTCCGAGGTTGCTGATGAGTCGGAAACTATCTGATTTGCTGCACTAGTGGGAGGGGGGGGGGAAACGATCTAGCTGAGGGGCGGCATTTGCCTCCCGTCAGAGATGAAACCCCCTTCTTCGCTTAGGGAGAAGAATTCAAATGAATGAGTCGGAGAGCTATGAGTTTCAAGGAGAAGTCTTCTTAACAAACGACCCACTTCAGGGGTTTAATTTTGAGATATTTAGTGTAAGATGCGATTTTTAAATAAAACTAAGTGTTTATCATGTACTGTATATCTTGAAGAGTGTGTGTGTGTCAAGTTACTACCTGTTTGCTGCCATACTGGATCACATATTTCAACTGGCATCTCACCCCGATCCCTGGGGAAGACGCCATATTTTCTTCGGGGTAAGATGGACACTCATAATAACTTTTCCATATATATGTTTTTATTTGCAGGCAATGCCTAGAAATTATGTAAGAACACAAATAGAAGTCAGTGGAGTGAAGAAAGTCTCGATTGAACAATGGAACATATTGAACCTGGTAGCAGAACTGTTTCCGAGCTTCTCAGGAGTATGACATTCCATATCGGGCCTTGAAAAGGCGGATAGAGAAAAACAATGAGAAAAAACGAGGAATGGGACCTCAAAGTAAGACATTTAATTAAGTTTCAAACTATACATAAATAAATATACATGATAAAATAAAAAATCAATTAATGATAATTACGATAAAACAATTTTACTTTTTAGTACTGGAGAAGGTTTGCGAAGGCTAGCATTTCAATTTGCCGAAGCGAATACTATTCCTCATCCCTTCAACAAGGATGCTTGCAAGGCAGGCTGGAATTGGTTGCAGTCATTCATGAGATGTTTTCCATCGATACGGCAATGGGACCCAAAAGAGAAGACACTGGAAATTATTTCAAATTATTAGGGTACGGTATGTTCTCTTGCAGAATAATGACTCTCAACAGCCTGCTCGGGAATTGCATCTAGTACAAGTGTTGCAGCTAAACCAGGGACCACGTTTGAAAAGATTCCACCGATAGCAATTTTGGAACCACTAGAAAAAGGAAGGAAGAAAACAGCATCTGTGTTGATAAACCAGGAAAACCTAAAATGAGTGTGCTGTGTGCAAAAGAAACTATTAAGAAAGAAACGGACCACAAGTGGACTGGATTCGGTACATTCACTATAAGAAATAGCTTCACAAACATGTGTAACGACTGTGCTGGAAAAGGTGAACATCAACCGTAGAAGGGTTGATAATTATAATGCATTATTGTTATTTTGAATTATTGTACAATAAATCGCATATTAGAATTAGTAACATTCATATATTTGTATCAAATTTATTTTGCCATCTTACCCTAGTCTTCGGGGTGAGATGCCTAGTACGTTAACCTATAAAAATATTATATTACAGGATACAGATATTATTCTTTTAACATATACCGTGTTTTTCATTTTGAGAAAACCTTGCCACACATGTGTGATAAATCTCGTTTTGAAAATCTTAATATTTCAAATCCAAATTTCTTGTAGAACCAAAAAGTATGGCATCTTCCCCTGATGTACTCTAATTGATCCAAGAGCCGTGATGCCTCAGAGGAGTTCGCGACTTCTTGGCCCTCACCATCTGTTTTAGAGTAGGATACCAGGGTCGGTTGAATTACTAGAGAGGATTCTAGTTTTGGTCATCTTTACTATTTTATTTATCTCAGTTCTAAGAGTCGGTATGCGAATTTCAGCTCGTATCCTCTTGTTAGACCACATCAATCTGAGTGTCTTATTCTGAATTTCTTGTATGTAATTCTTCCTATTTCTCGGATATATATTGTTGTTCATCTGAAACCGGGAGTGGCACTGATGAAACCAATCGTTGACGATAACCTCTCTTATTATCTGTTCTGTCGAAAAGAGTAAAATGGCTCTTTAGTTAAACCAATTAACCCAACTTGAAACGACATGACAGCCTGTAAAATAGTCCATTAATGATAACTCCCTTGTAATCCTCCTACCGAAAAGGTGCACATGAGAAAAAACTTTTTTGGAAGTGATTTCCTTTAAGACTGATAGTTTTACATTAAGGTTGGTCATGTCTATTTTGTAGGAGGGTAAAATCACTGTTTCGACTTCCTATAAACCCCTAACCAGTTCGGGATTTAGAAACAATATTGACTCTAATACCTACCTACCCAAGGATAGATATAAAGTTTAGTAGAAATATATAGAGTAGTTTCTTAGTTATAAGAACTCAACAAACGGACGAAGAGACAAATCGACAAAAAAGCTAAAATAACTTCCGCTCGAAGTTAGGCTGAAAAACGGTTCGTTAATGATATCTCCCTTACTAATCCTCATATCGTAATGATGCACATAGAAAAAAAGTTTTAGAAACTGATTTTCATTAAGTTTTGTTGTGTAGGCCTATATTTTAACGGAGTGCAAAATCACGGCTTCGGTTTCGTATAAATCCCCAATCATTTGAGGGAGTTAGAAACAATATTGATCCTAAAACCTACCCAAGGATAAGCGGATTCTAAATAATATGAAGTTTGGTAGAAATGTATCAACTAGTTTTCAAGTTATAAGAACTCAAACAGACAGACAGACACCAAAACTAAAAAAATATGCAGACGGTCATTATTACAGCTGAAACGGAAAACTGAATGAAAGCTTCGCCAAAATAGTAAATGTACAAACACACGGTCGGTACCATTTTATTCATATAAAATGGACAATAAAATGCTTTCTAAATAAGTTAGATATTTAATTATGAATCCTAAATAAAAGTCAAGAATAATAATTGGTTAATCGAAGTTGAAACAGTCCATCAAGAAAACAACATACCAGGTGAAATTATATGAGACAGGCCAGGCTTTAGAACGTTGGTGAACAAACATTATTTTGCTGAAAAGCCAAAGATGAGAACCACCATGCCATGAACGGAAGAAGGAAAGAAAAATCACATACGACCTGCAAATGCTACATATCTTAGCTGAAGACGCCCTTAACAGAGAAGCACTGAAGAGAAAAAAAAACTATTCTGCTAAATAAGTTCAGTCGCGCTCCTTGCTTGGACACAACGTTATGAAATAATAATAATAATAATAATAATAATAATAATAATAATAATAATAATAATAATAATAATAATAATAATAATAATAAATAGAATAAATTTGGAACAAGGAGACCCTACCCGAAGATTGGAAAATAGCTTTGATCCATCCACTACACAAAAAAGGCAGCATGAAGAACATCAACAACTACAGAGGAATATCTTTGCTACCCGTGACTTACAAAATTCCATCACTTGCCATCCTGGAGCGTTTGGAAGCACACGTCGAACATCAAATAGGTGAATACCAAGGTGGGTTCAGAAAAGGTCGCTCAACAGCTGAACAGATCCAAAATCTCAAAACGATCATCAGATATTGTACACTAAGGTCCAAGCAGTATGTGTCTGTCTTTGTGGACTTTAAGAAAGCGTACGACTCCAATGACCGGGAAGTCCTGCTAAACATCTTAAATGAATTTGGAGTTGATTTAAAACTGCTGGCATTAATTAGAGCCACCCTGACCGATACAAAATCCAAGGTGAAGTTCCACGGATGTCTCTCGCATTCCTTTGACACCAAACCGGAGTCCGACAAGGTGATGGGCTATCCCCGATACTCTTCAACTGTGTTCTTGAAAAGATCATCACAACCTGGCGGGTGAGATTACAGGAAACCAACTACAGTCCATTGAGAATAGGAACCAAATCCAAGGGGATCGCAACAGACTGCTTAGCATTTGCCGATGATATTGCTGTTCTCTCAAACGACATAGAAACCGCTAGAGCTCAAGTTGAAATTTTAAAGGAAATTGCCGAACAAACTGGTTTGCAGATATCGTTTGAGAAAACAGAAGTAATGACTAACATCAAAGAGGCTCCACCAAAACTCCATACAAAATACGGGGACATCACCCGAGTAGACAAATTCAAATACCTGGGTGAGATAATCATGAAAAATGGACTGGACAAAGAAGCACTTCAGGAGCGAGTACGCAAACTGGAAATAGCCTACCAAACATCCCGCACAATCTACAACAAAAAATGCCTTTCCCAAAACACCAAGATACGTCACTATGAAACAGTTCTAAAGCCAGTAGTTCTATATGCAGCCGAAACCCTGTCTCTAAATGCCAACAAAGGACTCCTTGAAGAACTGGAGAAAAGAGAACGCAAAATTGTGAGAGGGATCTTGGGATCAAAGTACAAAAATGGAATCCATCAAAAGAGATCCAACAAGGAAGTCTACAGCAAAATAGAGAAAATTACCGACACAATCAGAAAAAGACGGGCACGATTTTACGGTCATCTGAAAAGAATGGACGGAAGAAAGTTAACTAAAGAAATATTTCACTTTTTTTTTTATTCAAACCCCAAAACCACAATTCCCTGGTTTAGAAATACCAAAGAAGACCTGCAAATGCTACATATCTCAGCTGAAGACGCCCTTAACAGAGATCTCTTCAGCAAGAAAATATTGACGAACGGGCTAAACCGAGACGAGCAACCGAAGAGAAGACACGGTGCCCCTTGGACAGAGGAGCGTAAGCAGGCCCACTCACAAAGAATGAGGGAAATTTGGGCTCTAAAGAAGGCCAAGTTCAGTGTCAAATGCAACAAGACTTAACGTGGTCCTTGATGGCCCCAGCGAATTATATATATATATATAATAATTTTCAGACTGAGCTTGGTAGCTGCAGCCGCAGCCCTGAAAATGGTTTTCCATTTTCATACCAGGCAAATGGTGGGGCAGTGCCTTCATTAAGCCCTCTCCTATTATCCCATCGTCGCCATATGACCTATCGGTGTCGGTAGGACGTAAAGCAACTTGAGAAAAAAAGAGATACTTTCAGAAGATCTGGAGGAAGCAACCATACAGACCAACCTCCTAGAAAACATCGCTAGCAAGACGGGACTTACGATCTCGAAAGAGAAGACCAAGTTCATGATGAATAACGAACATGGAACACAATTCCTTGAAACAGAGATTGGACGGATTCAGAAGGTTAAAGATTTCAAATACCTTGGTGAAATCATACAAGAGAACGGACTAGAGAAAGCTACTGTAGACGATCGTATCTCAAAAATGGAAAGAGCTTCTAGACTAAAAAAAATCATCTACAACAAGAAATGCATCTTATGGAATGCCAAAATAAGGCATTACAACACTGCAGTAAAAACAGAATGCCTGTATGCCAGTTAATGCCTCTCAATGAATTACACGTTTGAGAAGCTGGAGATCCTAGAAAGAAGAATACTGCGGAAAATCTAGGGCCCAATCCAGGCTGAAACCGGCTCGAAACTTCAGAACAACAATGAAGTCTACAAAAATGTGGATAAAATTTCAGAGACCATGAAAAAGAGAAGGTTATCACTTCTCGGACATTTGTACCTACAGAATGGACAAAACGAGACTAACCAGGAAATATTATTCGTCTACTTGTGGAACAAAGAAGAAAACGACGGGCTGGATTCAGGAAGTTCGTAGTAAAGAACTAGAGAAGTCCAACATGAAGGAAGACCGGGCGAGTTGGCCGTGCGCGTAGAGGCGCGCGGCTGTGAGCTTGCATCCGGGAGATAGTAGGTTCGAATCCCACTATCGGCAGCCCTGAAGATGGTTTTCCGTGGTTTCCCATTTTCACACCAGGCAAATGCTGGGGCTGTACCTTAATTAAGGCCACGGCCGCTTCCTTCCAACTCCTAGGCCTTTCCTATCACATCGTCGCCATAAGACCTATCTGTGTCGGTGCGACGTAAAGCCACTAGCAAAAAAAAAAAAAAAACATCAAGGAAGTTCAGAGGTTAGACAGGAAAACATTTCGACCATGATTCAAAATTTGGAAGGGTTTCAAGTCGAAAGAACTGCAAAGACGGGAAGAGACCGGACGGATGAACAGAAGAAACAGCATAGCGCCCATATAAAAGAGTAGGCCTACTCGAGGAAGAGGAAACTTCTGACAAAGAAACAATGTAATTGTAGCGTGCTCCTAAGTGGTCAGTTCGCAAATAAAATAATAATAATAATAATAATAATAATAATAATAATAATAATAATAATCTGTATGTATGTTCAGTCTTCAGCCCTAAGGCTGGTTGGATCCTCAACAGCTCTGCCATCAGCTGTCATAGATGGCCTAGGCATCACTGAAGAGGCGTACTAGGGAAATGAGGAGTGAGGTACCTAGTTTCCCGTTGGTTTCCTCACTGAGCCAGAAGTTGCTATTACATATCAGTCTGCCAAGCCCACTGAAATGCATGCACCAACCAACCCTATGAGCAACGTTTTCACACCATTCATAGTAGGGATTGGCTGCACAAGGAATGGCATTACTAAGCATCGCTCATACCTCAGTCACTTTCATATTGTCAAAGCCAAGGATAAGACAGAGACAGATCAATGAAAGTAACAAAATTACTCTAGCCCATACCAGAAGACATAGTGCACTGTAAACACTAGGTCCCGCCAGAAAAGGCATAATAATAATAGTCTAATAATAATAATAGACCCTAATAATAATAATAATAATAATAATAATAATAATAATAATAATAATAATAATAATAATAATAATAATAATAGGACGTTGTGTTTACGGTGCACTATGTCTTCTGGTATGGGCTAGAGCAATATTGTTACTTTCATTGATCTGTCTCAGCTTTATCCTTGGCTTTGACAAGATGAAAGTGACTGAGGTATGAGTGATGCTAGTAATGCCATTCCTTATGCAGCCAGTCCCTGCTATGAATGGTGTGAAAATGTTGCTCATAGGGTCAGTTGGTGCATGCATTTCAGTGGGCTTGGCAGACTGATATGTAATAGCAACGGCTGGCTCGGTGAGGAAAGCAACGGGAAACTACCTCACTCCTCATTTCCCTAGTACGCCTCTTCAGTGATGCCTAGGCCATTTATGACAGCTGATGGCGAAGCTGTTGAGGATCCAATCAGCCTTCGGGCTGAGGACTAAACATACATACAATAATAATAATAATAAAATCCACAGCCTTTTTCCAGTCATTCGACCAGCTCAGGAATGGAATGAATGAAGTCCCCATCTAGCGGCGAGGATAGGAAATGTGCCGGCTGCTGAAGCCTGTCGCACTCCTCTGGGGCAATGATAAATGTCTGAGAGTTGAAATGAAATGTTAATGGGCAGTGTTGCTGGGATGAAAGAAGACAGGGAAAACCGGAGTACCCGGAGAAAAACCTGTCCCGCCTCCGTTTTGCCAGCACAAATCTCAGATGGAGTGACCGGGATTTGAACCACGGTATCCAGCTGTGAGAGGCCGGCGCGCTGCTGCCTGAGCCACCGAGGCTTCAATAATAATAATAATAATAATAATAATAATAATAATAATAATAATAATAATAATATCAAAGCCTAAAGCACTATACGCCTCAGAAACCTTGATCTTCTTCTTCTTGTTTCCGAATTTGGCCGCCTGTGGACCGCATTGAACTTAAGGCTTTCTCTTCTTCTTCTTCTCCTCCCAGAACCTCTTCATTCTTTCACTTCTGATCCTCCTTTCATTCTCAGATACGACCAGTTTGGGTCTACATTTTGGTGGTTTCTCCTGGAATGTTTTGATGTTGTCCACTCGACTTCTAAATTCTTTTCTGTTGTGAACCATATCCACTGTAAGTCCACTTTCTATTGCATCTCCTTTTACCTCTTCCACCCACTTCGTCGAAGCTTTTAGTCCAGTGATGTACTTGAATATTTTCTTAGTCAGCCTTTTCTCATCCATTCTTTCTAGATGCCCATAGACTTTTAGCCTTCGCTTTCGCATGGTGACAGTGATTTTTTTCGGTGTATTTATAGAGGTCATCATTTTTCCTATTCCTCCACTCCCCATCAGCATTTTTCTGTGGTCCTAAAATTTTCCTTAAGATTCTCCTCTCCTTTTTTTTTCGAGATCTTGAAGCTCACCCTTTTTATTCATTGTCAGGCTCTCTGAAGCTTTACCACTGAGCTGTAGTGTTTCGCCTTGTAAGAAACCTTGATCATTGGAGGGAGATCACTTATTAAAGACACAGAGAAACAGAAGAGAAAAATATTGAGGAAAATCTTGGTCCATTCTTCTCAGAGGGAATCTGGATGAAACGGAAGTCTCGAGAACTTCATCAGCATTCTGAAAACACCAGTGTTCTATGGCCACATCCTCAGAATGAACAATGACAGCCTCACCAAAAGTATTCTCAACCTTGCTCCCTCAATGAAAGTCAAGAACAACAGGCTTAGTGAAATAGCTACTATTTGCTTTACGTCGCACCGACACGGAGAGGTCTTATGTCGACTATGGGATAGGAAAGGCCTAGGAATGGGAAGGAATTGGCCGTGGCCTCAATTAAGGCAGAGCCCCGGCATTTGCCTGGTGTGAAAATGGGAAACCACGGAAAACAATCTTAAGGACTGCCGACAGTGGGATTCGAACCCACTATCTCCCGAATACTGGATACCGGTCGCACTTAAGCTACTGCAGCTATCGAGCTCGGTAGTGAAATTAAAAAAAGATCTTCAGGAAATTGGCATTCCTCAGGAAATTATTCAAGATCGACTTCAGTTCAAAAAAGTAGGAGGCGGTGATTATTGTTTTAAGAGGAAGTACATCTCTAGGTACATCATTTTGCTGAGAAAATGAATACCAGGACCTTTAAATCATGGACTGAAGAAAGGAGGAAAATGTTCAGTGCCCAGATGAAGAGATTTTGGGAGAAGAAAAAAATCAACAACAGCTAGGCCCTAAATAGTTCTATCGCGCTCCACAGGCAGGCATAATGCAATAATAATAATAATAATAATAATAATAATAATAATAATAATAATAATAATAATAATAATAATAATAATAATAATAATAATAATAGACTTGTGGTAGTGGTGGCGATTATTGTTTTAAGAGGAAGTACAACTAGGTAACCATCCTCTATATAACACTAATCAGAGGGAAAAAATGGAAGGGATCCGACACTTCGAAAAATGAAGATATCGGCCAAAGGAAGACAAGGGCCACGAAGGGCGTAAAAATGAAAGACTCCCTAGCCCTCGCAAACCTAATAGCGTCGTGGTCGGTAAAGAACAAGAGTTGACCAAGGGAGGTCGGGCAGGATAGATTAAAGTGAGGAGCCTGGCACGAGTAAGTGGAAGCAATGCCAGGACTCAGCTGAGGGCCCCGTGGTCGCTAACCCACACTCCAAAGTTCAGAGCCTCTGAGGCCCCTTTTAGTCGCCTCTTACGACAGGCAGGTGATACCGTGGGTGTTATTCTACCGCCCCCACCCACAGGGGGAAATAATAATAATAATAATAATAATAATAATAATAATAATAATAATAATAATAACGCAATAAACAATTCATTCTTAAAATTGTAAACAATGTTCATTCCTAACACCAAGACTTAATCCTATTTCTACTGTAGAAGGCATTGCCGGCCACCGAATTCACCAAGGCTGAGATCCGATGCGAGATATTAACATTCTACAGGCTTACAATAGGCCTATAAAATAACACAACAAAATTTAAAAAGAAATCAAAATGGCTTCCCAACTGACTGAATAAGGAAGATAATTATAATTATGGAAAGAAAGAAAAAAAGAAACACGTCTAAAATACGAATATTTTGAGGATAATAACATTATACGCCAGCCATATTTTATACAGCTCCGTTATGATTGGCTGTTCGCCAGTTGGAGTGAGAGAAAGATTTGTTAGTCTCTAGGTTTCTTTTTTTAACTCTTATCAATTGCTCTCCCCTCTTCGACGTCCATCACAAGCTCCTCCCACTTCAGACAAGTTGTCGCCACCCACTGACATTATGTCAACCTTCCTTCCCACCGCCCATCAGCAGAGAGAGAAAGAGAATGTGTGTCCATGACCCCACCAAGTTGTACTGCGCAACTACTATCTGCAGCAGGCATCTCAGAAAAATGAAGATCATGAAGGCAGTGGTCAACCGAAATACGACGTCAAAGCGTCCAGACGAAAAAAAGAAAAGGGAAATAAGGTGCATAACCTTTCTTATCGAGATTAAAACCATTTTTGCGGCCACTCTTATTAACAAGTGGATCAAGTGATTACTCATAGATCTATTCTTATCAAAAAGAAAAATAAGTTTAATGCTATCTACTATTTTATATTCAACAGAGTAAAAAGTTCTTACATTGTTTTTCTTCTATTAAGTATCAGTCCAATAATATTAACTTACTTACATATGAACAGTAGGCTACTTCCGACAGCAAATTTGCTTCTCGATTCCAAACTCCTCTTTCGGAACATTTTACCATTTCAAACCAAATTATTATTATTATTATTATTATTATTATTATTATTATTATTATTATTATTATTACATCGTTATGCCCTACTCAGGAGCACGGTTGAACTTGCTTAGCTGATGTATTGGCCTTCTTTTCCTCCCCAAATCTCTTCATCCTCTCGCTGAGCTTCTTCCTTCGTTCTTCTGTCCAAGTTATAGTAGCTCTGGTGTTGAGTTTGTCTTCAAAGTGGTGATTGTCGATTTTGGTTCTGAATTTACATCTGTCCTGTACAATGTCTTCTGAGATGTTGATTTCCTGGAGATCTGTTTCAATTTCACGAAGCCAGCTGTTCCTGGTTTTTAATGAAAGGGCCAGGTTGAGAATTTTTTTTTTTACTTACGTAGCCTGTTAGTGTTCATTCTGATAATGTGTCCATAAAATTTTAATCGTCTTTTCCGAAAACTGTGAGAATTTTTTTCAGAATGACAATCTCCTGGGATGATATTTTTTCTCCATATTCCATCTATATAAAATGGGCCAAACATTTTTCGTAAAATGTTCCTTTCTTGTTTCTCAAGTCTTTGGTTAAAGATCCGCCACCAGTGATTAAGGTCTCTGAGTCATATAAAATAACGCTTCAGGTTTGATCACTGTATTACAGACTGATTTTTTATTATAGGCCTACCTGTTCCAAGTGACCCTATATGCTTTCTGTAATTTGGAAATTCTTTCTTTATTTGCTTCGCGGATTATTATTATTATTATTATTATTATTATTATTATTATTATTATTATTATTATTATTATTATTATTATTATTATTATTATTATTATTCGCTAATCGGCCAACTAGCGACCACGATAAGTTTCATTATACGTCATTCCGGCGTTTACTCAGTTTTTCGATTTTTTTAAAACAAATTTATTTGGCTTTTGGTCCATCAACCATACGGCCAGCAAAACATTAAAATTTCACAAGTCACACATTAATATGACAGACACAGGAATGAAATGTCCGGCTCCATAGCTAAATGGTTAGCGTGCTAGCCTTTGGTCACAGGGGTCCCGAGTTCGATTTCCGGCAGGGTCGGGAATTTTAACCTTAATTGGTTAATTTCGCTGGCACGGAGGATGGGTGTATGTGTCGTCTTCGTCATCATTTCATCCTCATCACGACGCCTACGGTCGTCACATCAAAAGACCTGCATCTGGCGAGCCGAACTTGTCCTCGGACACTCCCTGCACTAAAAGCCATACGCCATTTCATTTTTCCAGGAATGAAATGACATAAATGGCAGACAGATTATATCACCTGAAAGTCTCTTTCACTCCACAAACTCCCTGGATGTTCTGACATTTACAATTTGTTTTTTAAACATGACTAAAATCAATAGAAATGCCTTACACAAATTATGTATTTAAAACACTAAATTTGAGAAATTGTGCTGAAGTCGCTTTAAACTCTCTGTTTGTCAGGAGAAAGAAGAACTGACACGCTGGTTGGAGACAAGTCTCTTTCGCACCACATAGGCCTACTCCTTGGCTGTTCTGACACTCACAATTCATGATATGCTTTTTCTTTTCTTTTCTTTTCGTTTCTTTTTTTTTTTTTTTTGAATGTGACGAAAACCATTACAAATTTTTGGTTAAGAGAGGTAAAAACAAAGAGAAGAAGGACACACGAATTACATATATATTTAGATCACTATTTGGAGAAATTCGGCTAAATTCGCATATACCCTCTGGTTGGCAGAAGAAAGAAGAACTGGCACACTGGTTGGAAATGGAGTTCCAATTTTAATCAAATTTGAGAGCATTACAGTTCGTGCAGCACTCTACTGTGAACAAACAAATACAACGTGGTTCAAATCTGCGACACACGGAGGGTCATACTCACACGTGGGAGAGTCCAGCACTTTAGTTTTCGATTCATCCATTAGGTTTTCACTAGCTCCTGTGTCGAGCATGGCGCTCATCCGACCTCTTTGCACCAGTTGTCCACATCACATCCCGGAAAGTCCCGATAAGTCACAATGCTTTTTCTGAAAAGGTCTCGTTTGTGCGAGTCATCTGGTTGTAAACCCTATTCTTCCAGGTCTTTTTTGACGTTAAGTTACCAGGGAATTATTATTATTATTATTATTATTATTATTATTAGAGCCCGGATTTTTATCCATTAATAGGTTAGAATACAAAGTTTCTGAAGCGAGCAGCAAGTATAGTCTACCTTCCCGACGATTATGCTATGGGGTTTGCATAAACATTAGGGGTACGGCCCATCAGAACTCCTATAATTTATGTTACTCTTGATACGTTATGGAAGAGCGGGTGGCCGACACTTCCTATTAACCAAATTTACTTTGCAATCTAACCTGTTACGCCATGAAAATCCGGGCTTTGATTATTATTATTTTGGTTTGTTTTGGCCTACCAGGGACCACGGGGCTCGTTCAATTCTTGGCTAAGGTCTTCTGCTTTTTCAGGGCCCAATAAGTTACGCTTTCATTTTCTGGCTGTGTGCCTGCTTCCTTCCTTCCGTCCACTTATGTCAGGTGGTCCCTGTACTCTTTTTGCTTGTGAGGGACAGTGGGAAGACTCCCTGTAGGATAGCCTGTCGGTACTGAGATCGGTTCTCTGTGGTCTCTAATGGGATCTGTAGTTCCTCCAAGTCTGATTTTACTGAGGTGATGCACTTGGTCTTGGAAGCCTTTCCCCTAATTATCACTGCGAGGGTCCTGTTGGTGAGCCCGCAGGGTTTCAGGCGGGTCATGTCCTCGTAGAAATTCAGTCGCCTTTTCCTCATACATGTGACTATTTCTTCTTGATGTTCGTAGAGCTCGTTGTTATGGCTGAACCTGTAGGTGCCATCCTCTTCTCTTATGATCCTAGTATCCTCCTCAAGATCTTCCTCTCTTTAAGTTCTAGTTTCCTGAGTGGGCTCTTCCGATTCATCAAGAGGCACCCAGAGGCGTAGAGTACAGAGCGTCTTACTACAGAGTTGTAATGCTTCATCTTTAGGTTCTTGGAGAGGTAGGCCTACTTGGAGGAGTAGATGCTTTGACAAGAATGACAGGCCTTCTCTGACTTGGTGCGACTGGTGTCTATGGCCAAAGTATCGCTCTCGCTTGCTGAGATCCATTCTCCTAAGTACTTGACTTTATTTATTTATTTATTTATTTATTTATTTATTTATTTATGTACGTATTTATTTATTTATTTATTTATTTATTTATTTATTTATTTATTTATTTATTTATTTATTTATTTATTTATTTATTTATTTATTTATTTATTTATTTATTTATTTATTTATTTTACATTTTATGGCCTTCATTGGACCACTTAGTCAGTTGAAAATGAAAACCTACAACCTGTTTTCCAGTCAATGACCGGGTCAGGCATGGGATGAATGATGCCCCAAACTTGCGGCGAGGATAGGCCTATGAATTGTGCCGGCTGCATAGGCCTGTCGCACTCCTCTGGGGCAATGATTAATGACAGATAGATGAAATGAAATGATAGTGGAGAGTGTTGATGGAATAAAAGATGATAGGGAAAACCGGAGTACCCGGAGAAAAACCTTTCACGCCTCCGCTTTGCCCAGAATAAATCTCCCATGGAGTGACCGGGATTTGAACCACGGTATACAGCAGTGAGAGGCCGGCGCGCTGCCGCCTGAGCCACGGACGCTATCCTTTAGTCAATTATACACTGAATTTTTCGATTTTCTCTCAGCCCAGTAGCCAACTTCTTCATTCTCTCGGATCCTGACTTTCTCCCCTCGTCTGAAATCACTCTTCCCATGGTTTGTCTGTTGATCTTGGTTTGTAGTCTGGTGTCTATGTTTTTGAGTGTCCTGATTCTGCGGGTCTTGTTTTTTAAATCCTCTACTGTGATTTGTAGTTCCTTCATACCTTCTTTGATTTCTGCAATCCACTTAAAATTACTCTTACTGTTCCATAGTTTTTCTATTATTATCCTGCTGATTCTATTTTCGGGCGTTCTTGATGATGATGCTTGTTGTTTTAAGGGGCATAACATCTGGTCATCGGCCCCTTTCGGGTGTTCTAATTAGGTGACCTAAGAATGAGATTCGTATTTTTCTGGTAGAAGGCCCTACTCATTACCGGTTATATTTCTTTGTAGACTGTTCCGGTAGAAACTAGTCCCCAGTGTTCATTTTCTTGGCATATTATTATTATTATTATTATTATATCGATTTTGGCCATCTTAAAACGGCGTAAAACAACCCACTGGATTCATTACCGTTTGTTTCCTGCTACCTTTCTTGCTTTTCAATAATTCTTCATTATTTCACTGTGTTTTTCCTCCTTTCTTCTGTCCAAATGTTGTTCCGTAGCCTACCATCTTTCCCTTCTCCTAGAAACACTTGAAATGTTGTATCAACCTTAACTCTCCTCTTCCTGATCGTATCGGACATTCCTTCAGTTTCTTTATTTTTGTAGAGGTTTGCATTCTTCCTGTGTCAGAACTCCCCAAATTCATTCTTAAATGGGCCCCAGATTGTTCTTAATATTTTTCTCTCCGTGTAGCACAAAGATATTCTGGTTTAGTTACTGTGTTGTAGTGCCTGACTTTAGATTTGAGGGAACCACTCTGCTTATTATAGGTATTTTTGGCCAGTTGGTAAGCTTGTTCCAATTTCCTTGCTCTTGATTTATTTACTTCTATGTCCAGACAATTAATTTGAATTACTTCTCCTAAGTACTTAAATTTTTCTACCTTGTCGAATTTTTCATATTCTGTTATTAAAACTGTAGGTGAATATTTCCAATATTAGTCATAAATTATTATTATTATTATTAAGATATTATTTAAGGTAATTGTAGCAGATCCAACTAGTAATGAACCACATAACAGTAGGCCTAAATAACAGGAAAGTTAAAAATAGTGAAACAATTTAAATATTTAGGAGAAAATTATAACATAGGCTACAGCTTGGATAAGAAACATGCATGGCAAGAAAGAACCAATAAAATGATAAAAGCTCAAAAATTAACATGGTCTACATATAATACAAAAAGGCTATCGATTAAAAGAAAATTAAAACATTATAAGACGTTGATTCAACCAGAGGTGACATGCGGAAGCGAAACTCTTTTTAGACACTCAGAGTAACAGAATAGACAAAATCATAGAAGTAGAGAAAAGAATAGCTAGAACATGCATAAATAATAAAAATATCAAAAAAGATGAACAGTGCCAAATGAAGTGTGTACAGAGAACTAGAGCCCATCACAGATACTATATGGAAGAAGAGGATCTCGTTTTTTGGACACATTAGATGAGCACAGCATAAACCATATTACCAAGAATAATTAGTCTATAGGGAAACTTTGGAATCTTAAGCAACAAGTAGGATGGATTACGGAAATTAGACAGGATATGGAAGAACTAGAAATAACTCGCGACGATTTGCGAAACAAAACAGGAAATTTAAAGAAAAACTGGAAAACATAAAAATAAGATTAAACCAACAATAGACAAACGACATACAATGAAAAAGTTATTTACAGGTGAGGAATGACAGAAAAGATCAGAACGCATGAAAATCTGCTGGGCAATTCGGAAAGAAAACTTACCAAAGAAGATGACCAGAAAATGATTGAAGTGGTCCAATGAATCCACACAAGCATAAGAAGAAGAAGAAAAAGAATGTATTTTTAGGTACACTACAGATACCGAGGTGCCGTAATATTGCCCTGCAGGTGTTCTTTTGCGTGTCAGAAAATCAACCGACACCAGGCTGTCATACTTGAGTACCTTCGAATACCATTGGACTGAGCCAAAATTGAACCTGCCAAGGTGGGGTCAGAAAGCCAGAACCTCAACCATCTGAGCCACTCAGCCCGGCTACAGAAGGAGGTCCGATACTCATAATATTGAAGGTATCGGCCGAAGAAAGACAAGTGCGACGAAGGGCTTGAAAATGAAAAAAAAACTTAGATCTAATAAACCTAATACCGTCGGGGCCTGAAAAGAACAAGGGTTGACCAAGGGAGGTCGGATAGGATAGAAGAAAGTGGGAAGCCAAGCACAAGTAAGAGGAATCAATGCCAGACTCAGCTACGGGATCCGTGGTCGCCAACTAAGTTAAGAGCCCTTGTCCGTCTTTCAGTCGCCTCTTACGACAGGCAGTGATACCGCGGATGTTATTCTACTACCCTCACCCACAAGAAGTTTGTGGTTGAGTTTCTTAGAAGTAATCTTTATAAAGTTCATCGTCTTTGCTTAAGTTTTTGCAATGTTTCTTCCTTTACAGGAAGCAATTCTTGAGTTCTAATTGCGACCTCATTACACAAGCAGTTATACCGCTATAATTATTACATTCCAAGAGATGCAACGGTCCCTCAATGTGCCTTGCAGAAGCAGGAGAGGTTTCTTTTGTTCATTTCCCTCGATTCTTCTTGCATATTCACGATCTGCCAGAAACAGTATCCCGTAAGTTCGTCTATGCAGACGATATACGAGTACATCTTACAGTCCAGAGTACCTCCTTTGAAGAATCAGAGAATATTTTGAATGAAGACCTTCAGAAGCTGGATGTTTATTTCAGAAACTGGCGACTTTGACCAAGTCCTTCCAAATTTGAGGTAACCGCATTTCACCTCAGCAACAAATAACTTCAAACCTTTCTGATGAACTCGGAAGACCACCCAGTAACAAAAGAACAGCCTTTCACAAAAAAAAAAAAAAAACATTGCCAAAGTGTGTAAAGTTATTAGACTTCAGAAATATATTTATAATAGTGCATTCCATAATCCACCTAAGTTTTATGAACATCGGACTGTGCGTTTTTCATGTAATGGTACTACAAAATTGTTGTTTACAAGAAACGGGCAAGAAAATCAGTACTTTTTTCAATCCGCCCAATATAACTTTCACAAGAAACATAATAAAAATATGCAAATATCACTAACGAACGCAGAATAAAACAAGCTTTACGATGGTGTGATTATATTTTAGATTGGAGGACTGGTTCAAATTTTATTAGCGTTTAAACTCGACCGCACAAACTTTCTGCGCCGACAGTAGGAGTGATATTGGACAGAGCATTGACTTATAGCCGTCATATTGAAAATAACCGCTGCAAAACTAAAAAAGCCGTAATAACCTACTTAGTAGGTTAGCCGGAACATCATGGGGCGCTGGTGTCAGCACTCTCAAGACTACTGCTTTGACTGTCGTATACTCTCCAGCTGAATACTGTGCAGGAATATGGTTGAACAGCTCCCATTGCCAACTCATTCATATCCAACTCCGCCAGACAATGAGGATAATCTCTGGCACTGTTCACTACACTGCATCTCAGTGGCTACCTGTACGGTACCTGTACTCCCCCCCCCCACACACACATCTGGAGACAGCAAGCTCTTGTCCGTCTGTGGCGTAGAACAGCCATCGTCAATCGAGAGCGAAATGCCTTCGGAGCCAGCTTGCTCTCCGCTCTTGAGGAACGAGAGCAGCTTTGCGAACAAGTAGGGGAAGTGCATGGAGTAGTACGCACTGAAGGTCAGTGACGCAAAGGTGTAGCACATCTTTCTGGGCAGGTTAGATTGCGACACGATACGCTTGAACTCATGTGAGGTGACTGTGGTATGTTCCCACCTTTATCCTCACACCACAAGACGTTCAAGCCTAGTCGGTAAATGTTGCATTGACTGTGGAAGAGAGTTCAGCACAGCCTAGATCATCGACGTCAACAAGTTTCAAACCTTCTTAGGAAGAAGAGTATTTGATACTTCAAAAAAAGAACGCACAAAATGTTTAATATGTAATAAAATATTGAATCACATCAAAAATTTAATCTGCAGCGCCGTTGTTCCTTGTGTCATTCCAACATGTATGATAAATATGAAGGCCGGGAAAGCATAGCGTTACTAGAAAAACTTAAAAATAACACATTTGAGGATTTACGTACATTTCATATTACCCTACTCAACTATTTATTTATAATGTTTGATAATTCCTCAGAGATGTTTTATTTATGTACCGGTATGTATTTCATTGCTGTTGTTCAGGTGGTAACATTTCCGAGCGGCAAGTACAGTACCACCATGGTATGCAACCCGCCTGTCCGCTGCTCTCTTGTCACGTGACCGACAGCCGTCCCGAAAGGAGCAAGTAACACCGGCTCCCTAGAGAAACTGCGTGATGACGTCTGGCGTAGAATAATGAAGAATGATGTTCTTCCAATCCACCATGACGCCAACCAAATCACTACAGCCAGGTTGAAATCACGAAAACCAGCCTACTACAAAACTTACTTCAACTCGGCTTGACCCCCAAAATATATGGAAGGATGGGTGGTCTAAATCTCCACCTCGTGGTCTGATTGAAATCCATGACCCTACCATAAACCTAACTGGATTTCCTTTCCTTCAGGATATCTGGTCACAACTGAACAGAATTCGATGTGGCACTGCTCCAACCGGTGCAACCTTACATCAGTGGGGCTGGATAGAGTCGCCTCGTTGTGACTGTGGATATATAGTGCAAACCATCAAGCATGGCATACAGCAGTCCCCTCGACATATGTATCCTGGGTCGTCGGAAGATCTTCATGCAGCCAATCCAGAAGCAATTGAATGGATGAAATATCTAGCAATCCATATTTTAGGTTATTTTCCTTTTGGTCCTAATGTTGTAAATTGTATATATTGTACAATCGAAATCTTTAGTATCTCGTGGCCAAAAATATTTATTTCAGGCAAGAAATCAGTACAGCCCTCAGATCCACCCAGTACCTGCTTACTCTCTCTCTCTCTCTCTCTCTCTCTCTCTCTCTCTCTCTCTCTTTCTCATTGATCACAATAGTCAGACGCATTAACACATGCACACATCTGAAGAGTGAGGGGAGGTGGAGAAAACGGAAGTACGAGGATATCTAGCATGAACGAAACACACGCGGAGGGGAAGGTACTTGCTTCCCCGCCTGCCCACACGTCCCACTGGCTCGACAATGAAGGGAGAGGTGAATGAAGGGAAGAACCACACGGTTCCTTCAAGTCAACAGACGTAATGTGTATGTCAATTCATTGAGGATCAAATTCTCCAGTTTCTTTGCAATACTTGTGTGCTAAGTCTGCCTGAAATGTTAGCGGCCTGGACTATGACTTCATTATCAAATGGCATCGCGCTCAACCACTGTAAGAAAAATGACCCTTATTTTCGTCAATATAGGCCCTGCTAAATACACTACTACTGCTACTACTACTACTAATACTAATACTACTACTACTACTACTACTACTACTACTACTACTACTACTACTACTACTACTAATAATAATAATAATAATAATAATAATAATAATAATAATAATAATTGTACTAGAAGTACAACCGCTCCGTGCATTTAAAACTGACGCCTTGTAGAAGGCCACCTAGATCAGGAAATCTGAAACTCATTTTGGAAATAGTTTTACCTTTTCTCGACTGTCAACTTAGGTTGCGCCCTCTGGGGTGAAGATGAAATATTAATTTTTAAAGTAATTTTGTATGTCAAGGTTTCCTAAACTGAATTGTTTATTGATTGCTTTTGGTATTCTAAAGTTATCAACACTTCTACATCTTCCCGCAAAATTAATTTGTTAGCCTATTAGAAAATTTGTAAATTTATTTAAGTAACCAATCATAAATTTTTGACATATATTAAATTAACCAATAGGAATGGCGGGTGTGTCAGGGTTTCGACCCAGAGAAATCTGTAACCTTCCTCTCCGCTATAAAAGCAGTGACATTTCGGGTCATGTCGTCTTTCTGATCGCTCCAGTCTTGAATGTGTTGGTAACGGAGGTGGGAGCTGATTCGTCCATCTTCGGGAGGTCCACCAGCTCAAGGTAATGGCAGATTCTGCTAGATCGAGGGGAAGGTTTAAATTTTTAGTCATGTTAATATTTATTTTCTCAATGTAAATTTCACACAAGTCGAAAGAACTTAACCAAAATCAGGGAATAGAGAGTGAGGTACCCTCCTGTATTCCCTGTCAACTTGATATTGAGGTGACTAAGATTTTGTAACCTTTAAAATCTATCTAGGAATTTCTGTAACTTAAATAGCGTCGGGCCATAAGCCCAAATAGGGTTTTAAGTATTTCATGTAAATTTCAACGAGTACAAGTGTTCACCGCCGGCCCCGTGGTGTAGGGGTAGCGTGCTTGCCTCTTACCCGGAGGACCCGGTTTCGATTCCTGGCCAGGTCAGGGATTTTTACCGGGACCTGAGGGCTAGTTCGAGTACCACGCAGCCTACGTGATTAAAATTGAGGAGCTATCTGACGGTGAGATAGCGGTCCCGGTCTAGAAAGCCAAGAATAACGGCCGAGAGGATTCGTCGTGATGACCACAGGACACCTCGTAATGTGCAGGCCTTCGGGCTGAGCGGCGGTCGCTTGGTAGGCCAAGGCCCTTCAAGAGCTGTAGTGCCATGGGGGGGGGGAGGAGCAAGTGTTCGCCTCCTAATCATTTTGATTTTCGGCCAGTAACTTTAACCTTTTATTTTTACCAAAGCCCAGGTAGAATGGGTACTTGTTACCCCTGTTACGTCCGACTCGTTGGCTGAATGGTCAGCGTACTGGCCTTCGGTTCAGAGGGTGCTGGGTTCGATTCCCGGCCGGGTCGAAGATTTTAACCTTCATTGGTTAATTCCAATCGCTTGGGGGATGGGTGTTTGTGTTGTCCCCGACATCCCTGCAACTCACACACCACACATAACACTATCCTCCACCACAATAACACGCAGTTACTTACACATGGCAGATGCCGCCCACCCTCATCGGAGGGTCTGCCATACAAGGGCTGCACTCGGCTAGAAATAGCCACACGAAATTATTATACCCCTGTTACAGTTAAACTTATTCATTTCATATTAAGGCAATCAGACTGTTGAGCAGTTAAGACAGTGGATTCTGTTTAATTCTGTTAAATGTAGGTTGTGCCTTTGATAGGCCTGGAAAGTGCATATTTGTGGAGCAAAGAAGTTCTTCCACTGATGTAAAAAATTGGAAGAGCCATCTCTTTGACTGTTGGTTGAAAGGAGCAGTAGCACTAATGTAAAATTTGTAATTACGGAGCTTCAAGCTCAGGTTGTTAATTGGCTATTAATTGATTATTTTGATTTTTTTTTCCTAATATTGTTACCCTAGCTCACGAGCTAGTTTTGTGCCTGATTAGTTATTTGCTTAGCAAAGTGTATAGTTTAAATAGAAATGAAAAAATAGAAGAGAGAGAAATATAGCCTAAATTTTAAAGTTCTAAATTAATCTTCTGGCATTTCTATATCCACCATTCATGACCGCACCTTCTTTCACCTCCAGCAAACATTGCAATGCAAAACATAGTGGCAAAATGGCGTGAATCGGGCTCTGTAGCGAATAAGAAACGTATACAGGAAGCTGTGGAAATACATAGAAATACTAACAATTTCAACAGTAATACGTGGTTTCCAGTCATTGAGAATTTACGTAGGTAGTTCCCTTCCCTGTCCCTTCATTATTGTTATTTCGTTTCGGTGTTTTCCAAACACGGAATCGCCATAACGGTAATAATAATATTAAATTTTGTCCTCAAAATACCAAAGTAAAAACAACCTGGCATCAAATAATTATGATTATCAGAGACGCAAGGGCGTTTGGAAAACCGATCCTATGAAGTTATTGTCAACGCTGATATAACAATTAAATGCCATATATTGGGGTGGGATTACATCGTGAACACTTCGTCGCAATTAAATTACACTTAATTAATTGTTTTCCTTGATTAGGAAAAGCTAGAATGTTTAACCATAGAAACATCATAATCATTTCCCGAAAAATTGAGTTGGGAATGGCCTCTGAGTGCGCAACTTCGCAAGCCGCACCTCCTGGAAGATGAACACATGTGACGTTGCCTTGGTTACCTCTCCTTCATCCTCAGGGTTGACCAAAATCTTCGCCCAAACGTTAACTGTTTCCTTACCCACCCGGAATTCTTGTGATCGCGATTGTACGTCGATGTGTCATTACGTGTGAGTGAGTGAGAGGAACAGACGTGTTTAGCGACCAGTTGAAGGCAACACAAAATAGTTCTCACGATAAAACAGCACGTGTTCGTTGTCGAGTGTTATGCGAAGCACAATTCGTGGGAAACCTGCGCAGAACTGTTTACGCACGAGTTTAAGACTGAAAGTGCTTTGGCAAAATCTCCAGCAAACATCGCAATGCAAAACATAGTGGCAAAATGGCGTGAATCGGGCTCTGTAGCGAATAAAAGCCGTATACAAGAAGCTGTGGAAATACGTAGAAATCCTAACAATTTCAACAGAGACACTGGCTATCAATTAAATAATACGTTGTTGCCAGCCATGAAGGCTTTACGTAGGTAGTTCCCTTCCCTGTCCCTTCATTATTGTTATCTCATTTCGGTGTTTTCCAAATTTGTACGTTCCTCATCACCAGATGTTTCATTCCAGGCTTGTGTCAATGTCATACTTTCATATGTGTGTACATCTGTTATGTGATTCCCTCTCAGACTGATTCTGATGGTTCCATCAGCTTCCACATCGAACGCTAGCGCTGTATCGCGTCAACGTCATTCTTGGAGAAGTCTTTCTCGTGAACAGTCGAGATTTTTTTCTGAAGACGCAGAACAAAGTTCTCTGCGAAACGTGAAGAATTTCACCTTATTTTCTTGACACGGCATAAGCCCAAAAGCCTATATCATGTCTATCCGCAAAGAGTTCGAACACTAGAAAACATTGCTCGAGTGAAGGAAAGCCTGGAAAGAAGTTCAACGAAATCTCAGCGCCGTTTATCTGTGCAAATGGGAATTAAGTGATCCTCATGTCGAGATATTACCAAAAAGGACCTGCATCTGTATCATTACAAATTTACAGTTGTGCTTGCGTTAAAGCGTCCAGGCGAACCTTCGCGTGTTCTGTCGGTGGTTTCTGAGTAAAGTCAGGACCTTTGGATTCTCAGTTCTTCATTTCTTCAGATGAGGTCATTTCCAGCATCTTCTGTGAAGTTCATTAACAAGGGTCCATCCCGCGTCAGTCCAATATTGTACATTTTTTTCTGGGACAGTTTTATTTTGCCCACCCAGTATAAGCTTAGGCCTAAGATCGTGAATACTGTCTACAAGAGCGTGTTTAAGACACACATTTACTCACTGGACAACCTTCATTTAACCACTTAAATCCTTCCTCCGAAATCCCTATGAAGAACGGGTGCTTTAGCTATAGTCTAAATACTTTGTAAACGTCCTCGGCCGAGCACATGGCAAGGGGCAATCGAAGAGGGCTGCCTTGTCCCCCACTCCTTTCGCTGCCCAGTATTCGTCTACACATCGTGTTAAGCACTGTACCCAATGGATGATCACAACGTGTCAACAAGCGAATTAAGAAATAGCGAACTGGAAAGAGAGAGAGCGTGCTAATTAGATCTCCCACACTACCTACATGATCACGCCCCGCCGATCACTCGCAAGGACGTTTACTAAGTATTTGGACTATAGTATGAAACATTTACTATACCGTACTCTGTCAACTGATCATGTAACATCATTTCATATCGTTTCACTTTATCTCATCCGTGATATCTTGGAGTTCAAGTGTCATCTGATTTTGAACAACAAAAGAATTGTTCTGCTATTTCTTCAGGAAATCCACACCTAGGTTGTTTTAAAATCGACATAGTCTATCACACGTTTTCTCCATCAATAACAACTACATGATTATGTCACATGTTTGGCGCAAGTATATTTTTGTTTAACCAAGGATTATAATACATTGCTGGAAGATGAAATCCCACCACCAAGAAGGAATTCAGCAAGATACACAAAAATCGGGAGGCGTGTTTGCACATCTAAAATATGACGCCCATTCAAATTTGCGCGCTACTCGATGATGAGTGGTGGCGGTAATAGCGCCACTATGACCTGGCAAAGCAAGTTTGCTTTAAATACGCTCAGTACACTTAGCTCTCCTGTGCTATTTAATTTAGACATGTCTGACATACCCCGTCCACTATACGTGAATGTATACATGTACGCTGATGACACCGCCATATCCTCTGTCTCTTGGCAACCACCCAGAGTTCAAAATTATCTCCAAGAAGACCTCTCCACTCTCAAACCTTGGTTTCGACACTGGAGAATCAACATAAATGTCACGAAGAGCAGTGCTACGCTCTTCTCCAAACGTACTAGATCTGGCCCTCAACCACTGCCTTTATTCGGCGATGTGATCTGATGGTCTGATGTTACTAAATATTTGGGTCTTTCCCTCGACATAGGATTGACGTTCAAGCATCACGTATCTAGAATTTCGGCTGAGAAGTTCAAACGCCTTTATGAAATTATTCCTATTATGAAAGCCGACAATGGACGTAACTTAGAAAACATGTTCCTGCTGTACAAAACCTCCGTTCGGCCAATCCTCGAATATGCCAGTCCCGTCTGGGGGATCGCAGCCAAAACGCAACTGGATCAAGTCCAACGTATCCAAAATCGTGCCCTCTGCATGATTATAGGTGCGCAATGGTACGAACGGAGTCGAGAAATTCAATTCATATTGATGAAATGTATACCAGAATTCAGAGGTCCGCCAGGAAATTCTACTCTGGTATAGACACCAACCCTAACCCCCTCATTTTGAACTTGAGTAATTATGACACTGAAGTCTTCGCTACAAAAGATCCAAGTCCCTTCTAAATTAACAACCCCTCAGGGTGAAGGTCATACCCTGACCAACTCAATATCGTTCACAAAGTTCTACCACTTCTACATCTATGCAGTCTAGCTAAAGATATGTCGAAAGTGCATTCAAGGCCCACAAGGCCGAAGGGCTAAAATTGCTCCATGGATTTGGGCTCCACCCACAATCTGTCGAGACGCGTGGTCTGTCTGTCTGTCTGTCTGTCTGTCTGTCTGTCTGTCTGTCTGTCTGTCTGTCTGTCTGTCTGTCTGTCTGTCTGTCTGTCTGTCTGTCTGTCTGTCTGTCTGTCTGTCTGTCTGTCTGTCTGTCTGTCTGTCTGTCTGTCGTTAGTCTCGTCCAGTGTTGACGTTGGGAGGTAGCTGTGTGTCAAACCTGTCTTTAAGAAGACGAACAAGGCAGTACCAGCAGCTCACTGAGTTTGAATGAGACCGTGTAGCATGGCTACGAGAAGGTGGATGTTCTTTCCTAGATATTGCAGAAAGACTTGGCAGGGATGTATCCACAGTGCATCGGTGTCAGCAGCAATGGTCACGGGAAGGTACTGGCTCAAGAAGACAGAGGTCTGGCCACACACGGACCATTACGGAGAGGGAAAGGCGCCGTAATCGCCGCATGGCTGAAATAGATCGTATTGTATCTGCAACAGCTATTAGAGCTTCAATTAGTACCAGAGTGACACAGAGAACTGTAACAAATCGATTACTTGAGGGAAAGCTCCGAGCCAGACGTCCTGTAGCGTTCATGACAAAAATTCCGAATCAATGCCATCTGCGACTTCACTGGTGTCAAGATAGTACTCATTCGAGGTCTGAATGAACATCTGTGTTCTCAGATGAGAGCAGTTTCAGTCTTGGTGCCAGTGATGGGCGTCGTTTGGTAAGGAAGAGGCCAGGTGAGTGCTTGGTACCAAGCTCTCTGCGGCGTCGATACACTGGATTTACAGTACACCAGGAGTTAAAGTCTGGGGAGCGAATTCCTTCGACAGCAGGAGCACTCTCGTTGCTATTCCAAGAACCTCGACAGCGGATTTGCACATCAGACTGGTGACTGAACCAGTTGTGCTGCCATTCATTTAAGGGGTTGTTTTCCAACAGGATAACGCACGTCCTCATACCGCTGGTGTCGACAGTGCGTCGACCAGTTGCCTTAGACTGCGAGATCACCAGACCTTCCACCCATTTAAAACGTATGGAACGATTATGAGAAGACTAATCAATACAAGCATTAACCGCTGCTGATTTGACTGACCAAATACAACTGGCGTGGAATTCTATCCCACAAAATGACATACGACACAATGCATTTCTTTTTGCATTCTTGCATTGAAAATCGCGTCGTGGCTACAGTGGTTATTAATGTACCAACATGTCACATGATTCCTCGTAACCTATACTGCTAATAATAAGAGTTGGCGTCTGACATTTCTTAGAGGGAGGTCCGTTTACTGCCTGCCGGGGCGGGATAAAGGGAGTGGCTGTGTGGTTGCCATGGAAACGAGGGTGGGGCGACTGCGGTTGCCATGGAGATAAAAAAACTTCAGGGCAGCTCGTCTTGCTGGGAGTTGCCAAACCTGTCACTGTCACTGATAAGAACCTGATTGTTTGTATAAGAGTGATCGCAAATGGGACGACACCGCCTGGCCAGGTAGTCTACAACAGATCACAGCGGTCAGAATGAAGGAGGGAAGAAGTGAGCCGGAAGCGAGGGGTAAGAGCATGTAGAAAAGAATGCTGGAATGTGGCAACATCGTGAAATGGCACGTGCAATGCTCCTCCCTCCAACCTTACCTGTCAAACGCCAACTTTAGTTAAGTCTAGTATAGAAACTTTAATCAAATGCATATGTTACCTAGACAATTGATAAATCTAAATTGCATTCCTCTAAACTAATATATTCTTGGTGTTAGAATTTCATTTTCCGCCGATGAATTTGTCAATGAGTAATGTAACCTTACTTACCAAATTCGGATAGATAAGGGTGAGATTTCTAACATCTTGTGGATATATGAGACCCATGTCACCTCCAATCAACTGCATATACTGTAAGTAGAGCGTCACACAGTGTCAAAGTATAGTTGAATGTTAAGTTAAGTTAGAATATACAGAGTGTATCAGAACTATATCGACAAAAAAAATCAGGGGTGCACTTCGTGTTTATGTTAAGAACGATTATGTAAACGGATTGGCGGAGAACAGGTTTTTTTTCTTTCGAGAAAATGAGTTTATTTTGTTACTTCCTGGTCCGCGATTCAAATTGACGAACTCGCCGTATTTGTTATGCCAGACCACAAGCCGCTGCCGTACTTCAGGGAAGAGAAGGGGAGGGAGGGGAAGTGCGGTATATGATGGAGACAGAGAAAATGCTCCGCGCGTATGTACAAGGTTCCTCGTTCTACCCGTACGGGATTATCCTTGTCTCTTACGGGCAATATCCACAGGTCGTTTATTAAACAGCCGTAACTGTACACACAGAATAAGAACACACTGTAATTAAGACACACATGTCAGTCACGTAATGCATCAGATCGTTTCTCCTTTCGTCTGTTGGCCGCAGTAATGTTCTTTATTATTTAATAATAATAATAATAATAATGTTATTTGCTTTACGTCCTACTAACTACTTTTACGATTTTCGGAGACACCGAGGTGCCGGAATTTTGTCCTTCAGGAGTTTGTTTGCGTGCCAGTAAATCTACCGACACGAGGCTGACTTTTTGAGCACCTTCAAATACCACAGGACAGAGCCAGGATCGAACCTGCCAAGCTGGGATCAGAAGGCCAACGCCTCAACCGTCTGAGCCACTCAGCCCGACTTTATTATTTAACACGCTCGCATATGCAATGCTGCCGCTCTACGATTCCTTCACTCACAGCGTTGCAAATGGAATAAAATACTGATCGAAGGAAACAATACGCCCAATGGTTTGATTACAGTAGATGTTCAATATGCCCCCTCATACTTCGATGTACAGTTCACATCGGTGTAGTAATGACCTTTGGACTCTAATCTGGATGTATGGTGTGTCACAAATGACCTGGAAAAATGCCTATATTGTTGGTACAAATTCATCTTCTCTTACTACGGGGTTCGCATAATAGTCGATTTGTGAAGTCAAACTGTACACTGCCTACTGGGGCTGCGAAGCGACTATGCGAAATGAACGAGATCCAGCATTACCCCTGTCTCCCACTTCCCACTTCTCCTCCCTTCCCTTCCCTCCTCTGACGCACAACGACTGGCTCTCTGGCATAGCAAATACGGCAAGTTCGTCAATTTGAATCGCGCGCCCGGAAGTAACAAAACAATCTCGTTTTCTCGAAAAGAAAAATTTTATCCACCAATTCGATTGCACCATCATTCTTAACATAACACGAAGAGCATGTCGGTAATTGTTCGGATACACCCTGTAGATAAAGAGCTTCAAGTACTAAAATTATAGAAATCAGTTATGAACTTACCGAACAATCAGTGTTGTCCTTCTCATGAGTCTCACAGCATTCATCCATTTTAGTGATCACGTGATACGGATGCAGCCCATTGTTCTTAACCGTGAGATCTGGAAAGATGAAAAGAAATGGATTGAAGAGGGACTCTACTGAAATATCAGCCCGAAAATGAGATGTTAGTTTTAGTATTGTAAATATTCTAAAACTTTTAGAACGCGGTAATACGCCTATCTTCTTTCTTTTTCAAGCGAGACCATTTTAAAAGGTCTCATTGAGACAACTACACTTTTCGAAGTTGTACAGTCATAACCAGGGCTAGAATTTTTATGTAAATACTGCGCCTAGATCACTAATTCGTGGCTCTGATACGACACATCACAAAGGGTTCCATAAATATTTAGGTACAGTTGAAATTTTTCACGAATTAGGATATTTGAAGTGATTTAAAACATATTTTATTTTCAATATTTGTCCATATTGCCAGCTTCATTGCATGTTTTTATATATTTGAGGAAAATCCACAAATATTTACATAATTTAAAGTCTTATTTTAAATATCTTCCATAGTTTATGGTTTCAAAGTTATTTTTCTCGGGAAATAACGTAACATTTATTTTAGTAGCATCAATAATTCAAAGCTGGTTTGTGGAACATAATTTCCATGAAATATGGAAAGAAAGTTCTGCTCCATGCATGTGCTTTTTTTTTTTTTTTTTTTTTTTTTTCTTGCTGACTTTGGCCTTTCCACTCAATCCGCTGTGACCTACATCCAAAGGGTTAAAATCTGTGACTTCAATTTAAATTCCTATTTTTTGTGGCTTTCATGTTTAAGCAGTACATATTTAAACCTTACTATTTTGACTAGTATTAAAATTTAATACAAAATAGAGCATATATGTTTATTTTTCACATTTTTAATGAAACATTTACTCCATATTTCATTCCATATTTTGAATTTCCTTAGCCCATCTGTATGTATTTTATTACATATAAACTCTAGCCCTGGTTATAATAAGATTAACCCTATAATCTAAGTAAAATACATCGGTGAAGAATGTCTAAGGGCAGAAAAATTAAAAGAATTCGACGGTGTCATGTACCACTTGACAAGCGCCAAAACTGGTTATATTTATACAAACGTAACATTCTTCAAATCAATTCATCTTCCGTGTGAAATGTAAAGTATTATATACCAAAATGAAGATAAAATATTTATTTTCTTATTAATGTATAAAAATTACTGATATTTTAAATATATTTTCGTAATCTGCGATGATGTTGCTTGGTCATTTGATGATTTATTTCGGTTCCTTTAGTTACTTTGTTTTTCATCACTTGACCATCCAACAAAATTGTCATTTAGTGATTCGATTTAACTTTAAACAATTCAGTGCCGTAACAAATGATATTGTTCAAATAAGTAACCCTGCAGGATTATATTCTTTCAAATATCATATATTATATTGATCGTATTCGTCTACAGACCTCTTTCATAAATGTCTGCAATTCTGATGTGTAATTAAGACTCAGAAATGATGGCTCGACACTTTATATAAACCTTCATTTTATGATTGTGGGATCAAAATTCATTTTACGCGAAACAGTGTTGAGACCAAAAGCCCTGAAAATGTGGATTTGCAGAACATTTGGTTTGCACTTATCTGAATAGATTTCAATTCTGAGATGCTGAAATCCAGTTTTGATTTAACATATTCGCTAGCTGAGGTTTTCCACGCACACAGTGCCAACTTCTCCAAAAATATTATTTTATACTGAGAGCCAGCGGGTTGGTTAAAATGGATATGAGACACATTGTAAAGAAATACACGTTGGAGTTACGTCTGTTTGCAAATATATTCACATATTCTCTATACAATGAGAGGATCTATAACTAATTGTATGAAAGCTAAAAGTGAAAATATCATCAATTTTGGACTTAAGTCACTTTGCAAATAAGCACTTCATTTATAAGAACAATTCTAGGCTTAAAACACACAGACGAACAATAAAGACTCGGAAGTAAATAGGAAATCAAGCAATACACTCAGATTCAAAACGAAATTACAAAAATCAGATTAAAATTTGACGCACACATCAAAACAGTGCACCGTGATAGACTCATAAAACAAATAATCGAATGTTACTAAAACATCAGGAGTAAAGCATAATGTGAAATAGACTGGCGAAATCAAAGACGATCATAAATTAGCAGGAATCTTACGAGAAGACATCCAATACACGGATAGTTTTAGATCCAAAATTCACAAGTGGGAACTTGACCAAGAGGAGATGATGAAGAAAACGACTGGAAAAGCCTAAACCAAAGAGAGAGAAAAGAAGTCCACAGCAAAAGAACGAAAGAAATACTATAAGCAAGAAGGAAGGTACAAAAAGTATTCCTCTAAGTACTCGTAGTGTTAAATTATCTTATTCGCAATTAATGGTAATTGTGATATTTGAAGCCATTTCTCTTTCAGTTTCGAATCAATTAATTGATAATTGTTACGTTCTTCAGTCTGCCTGGCGAAACTAATTTATGAACAAATACATTTTTAAACTAACTGAAAAATGAACAACTCAATTCAAAATAGAATGACATGTTTCGTTCTTGAAACGACATCATCATGTTCTATAAAATTACACTCGGAATTATTCAAATATCTTTAAATCTTTAAATACTTGAAATTTGTAATGAAGTGGTCTGGAAATAAACGAAACTGCATTAAGATAAGTTCCAAATTACAAGTATTTAAGGATTTAAACCTATATATTTGAGTATGATTCGATAGGATCTGATGATGTTATTTCAAGAACGAAACATTCTATTTTTAATTAAGTTTTCCTTTTTTCATGGAGTATATAAATTTATTTGTTCATAAATTAGCTTCAACAGACTGAAGAACCTAAGAGTTACATAATAATAATTGAGCATGGCAGAGATTGCAAATTAACAACTGTAAGGTTTTCTGATCTTTTTCATAATGTTCATTTTTACCCATGGATTTCATCACAATTCTATTGAATACATTTGTATTAACATATTAACGGTAACTTAGTGTATTTTATTTACAAACCATGGCTTTAAGTTCTTTTCTTTGACACTAGACCCTAGTAATCCAACTTCTTTAAATTAAATCGTGTACAAATTAGGGGGACACCTGTAAGATAAAACAGTCGTCTTAATATCAAATACTCCGTCTCGATTCTTCGACATCATTTATACGGAGTTCAGAGCATTTAACACTGTCAACTGTAACATAACTTTTTAAGGATGAATCTGATTTATTTGTTAAAAATTTAATCATCTTTCATCAACATTTTTACTGTGTATTATTCTGTGTCACTTAGCAAATCTGGAATGTTGTGGGTCAGATTAAATAAATAAATAAACATATCATAAAATAGAATCTACATCGGATTCCATAAGAAAGAAGAGAATATCATTCTTTGGTCATTGTTGAGAACACCTCAAGACAGGTTAATAGGCAGTATTTTGGAGAAGCTTTGCAAACAAAAACAACAATCTGTCTGGATAAAAGAAGTAAAAGAAGACATGAAAGAATTTAGACATAACACCGGATGATTTAAAGAATAAATCAAAGTAAATAACTTGAAGAATAATAAAATTAGATTCCTACCAAAAATTAATAAAAGAGAAACAACTAAAAGGATATTTTCATAAGAATAACGACAGCGAGGATCAGATGGAATGAATAAATACTGGAAGAACATAAAGAAAAAACCATAAAACATCATAGAGGACCGGACAGAAATTGCCTACAGTGGTCCAAAGCGGTCGTAAACGCTCAATATAAAAGGTAACGGAAAAAATAATGTACAGTAATTAGTCCTCCTTGGTGAATACATTAAACGTTAACCAAAAACACATTAATGGTACGTGTTTCGGTCCTACTGAGCCTTCTTTCAGCTTCGGAAAAAGAAATATATATTTTAATGAAATACACCTTGATACAAAAACACTTATTCTTGAAGTCTTGATGACAAGAATCGATAGCATCAAAATTATCGTCCTGGAAACATTTCTACATTCTATATTTCTATATTATTTTATGTAATTTTTTGGTTTGGTTTGTTTTTGCGTTAAAAATATTACGTTTCAGAATTAAATATTTCGTATGGACTTTTAGTGTGGTGTTTTTCCTGAGTGTTTCTATAAACTTTGTATTCCTTTGTCAAAGCTGAAAAGGGCCCTATAGCGTCGAAACATGTACCATCTATAGATATTTTTAGTTTTTTAATGTATTGGTCAAGGTGGACTGATTAAATTATTTTCTTTACCGTAAATTCAATACGGAATAAATATGAGATTCTTAAATTGAAAAGGTAACTGTTTAAGAAATTCACTCTTTTATGAACGATTGCATTGGAGACCCTAGAAAATACTGTTGAGAGAAGTCCTTAAAACACTTCAGAAAAATAATATGTAAGTATTCAATTAGTTCAAACCCCACTTAGCTTAAACAATCAATATACAAATTTGATTAAATATCCAGGCAGTAATTAGAATTTTAGCGAAATATTTATTTATTTATTTATTTATTTATTTATTTATTTATTTATTTATTTATTTATTTATTTATTTATTTATTTATTTTTATTTATTTATTTATTTATGAACATGGCTGGGCTCAGGCTACGAAGCCTGCTATTATGCCAAACCATATAATTATACACGTGCATAAACAGAATATACTGAGTATTAAAACTATTTAAAATTAAATTTAATAACATTTAAAATTAGCCTGAAATGGAATTTAATTGAAATATAAATGATCATAAAACTCATTTTAAAATTATTAAATGAAAATGGAGTATTTACTATGATTAAAAACGAAATTTAAGCTGTATTGTTACTAACCTTATATTTGCATAGGCCTAATATTGATTTAATAATCTAACTTTTGAGGATGGTTCTTAGTGTCATTACTCTTAAGTAGATACGCCTTCCAGCACTTTCTTATGAATAACTTTAGGTTACTTATGAATCGATATCTCCCCTTCTTAATCTAAGAAAAATGTAAGTAACCGAGTGACCTGGCTGTACGATACGGGCCGTGGAGCTGCAAGCATTCATTCAAGAAATCATGGGTCTGAAAATGATTCTCCGTGGTTTTTACATTTATACCAGGCAAAAACTGTGGCTATGACTTAATTAAAACCACTACCACCACATTCCCAATTTTAGCCCTCTCCCGTCGCAGCGTTTCCGAATAATTGCTAATAATAAAGTGAGATTCAAAACAAAGAAACGTTATTCATAGATTATCAAAACAAATTTGAAGAAAGTTTAAATGGAAATTACACTGTTTTTAACCCTCAGACTTATCGCTTGGAAAGATGACAGGGAATGTGATAATTTAATAACGTGTTAGGTTATTTAATTTGGCAACCAACAATAAATGAATTATATTTTAGATTGTTATCTTTACAGTGAAGTAATTTAGTGCTCTGAAATATTTATCTCCATAGACGATTCTGCTGGAGGAGAATTCCTGCTGAAATTTCGAGAACGATTTCATATTTTGTCTCTGGCTTTATATTAGGCAGAGAATCGCTACAATGTTCAACGCATTAACAGGTGTTTCTAAGCCGCCATCTTCTCTACTATATAAGAAACTATTTTCCCCTTCTTTCTCGCCATGATAATACATCTTATATGCTACCAGTTCTTCTTCTTCTTCTTCTTCTTCTTCTTCTTCTTCTTCTTCTTACTGCAATCATTCATCCTTGATCTGTATTTAGGACTGTCGCCCAGGTAGCAGATTCCCTATAAATTGTATACCTAGACTTATCTTAAATTATTTCAAAAAATCCCCCCTTGGTAAATTATTCCAATCCTTAACTCCTCTTTCCACAAATGAATATTTGCCCCAGTGTGTCCCTTTGAATTCCAAATTTATCTTCATAGTGCGTGTGATCTTTTCCACCTTTACAAGCCCCACTCAAGATTATTCGTATACTAGTGACATTCCACGCCATCTCTCCACTGGCAATTCGGAATATACCGCTTAGTCGAGAATCTCGTCTCCTTACTCCCAAGTCTTCCCAGCCCTAACTTTGCAACATTTTCGTAACGCTACTCCTTTGTTGGAAATCGCCCAGAACAAGCAGCGCAACTTTTCTTTAGATCTTTTCCAGTTCTTGTATCAAGTAATCAAGTAGGTCTCATACACTGGAACCATACTCTAACGCAGGGCCTCTCAAACGCCCAAAATCTCACGCGTGCAGAGCGAGGTGCAAGAGCTCCGTGCACTGTGCATCGGTGCCGCTCGGTATAGCTCGGATCAACGCTTCGTCTCTTGGCTACTCGGCTAAGCTCGGCTCTACTCGGCTATACTCGGCTCAACTCGGCTATACTCGGCTCAACTCAGCCCGGATTTGGAGCGCTACGGCGCAAGTGGGGCAGAGGGAGACAGGCGGAGCAAGCGAGAGAGGCGTGAGGAAAGAGAGAGTAAGCGCTATTGCTCCAAATCGAGGAGTGGGGGGGGGGGGTCTGCACTCTGGTCAACCAAGCCAAGTCGTCTTTTGCACCGTGCACAGTGCATGCACCCTGAGAGGCCCTGCTCTAACGTATATGCCCTCTCCTTTACATCCTTACTACAATGCCGTAATACCCCCTTAACCATGTGAAGAGATCTGTAACCTTTTTTAACAACCTCGTTAATGTGATTACCCCAGCGAGGAGCATTCCTTATATTAACACCTAAGTACTTGAGGTACTATCAACCCTATCAACACAGTAATTAAAACCAAAAGGACTTTCCCTCACTGTGAAACACTCAATCTGACTTTTAACCCCCATTTACCATCTGCTGTCCATCTCACTACATTGCTGAGACCTGTTTGCAGTCGCTCAAAATCCTACAACGTATTTACTTCTCTATGTAGGCTAGTTTAAAATCATCCGCAAAATTCCTTGTCTCCGATTCCAGTTCTTTACCCACGCAGAAAATAATATGGTTTAAGATGTAGTATAGGAAATAGAGGACAGTGAGGATTTGATATAAGAAAATAATAAGGCCCAATAATACACTGTCTTGAGAGAATTCACCTCCCCCTCCCCGCAACTTAATCGTTACGCGATCGGAAAACCTAATGTATTATTATTATTATTATTATTATTATTATTATTATTATTATTATTAAATGAAAAATGAAATGGCGTATGGCTTTTATTAGTGTCGAGATGTGCCCGAGGACTTCGGTTCGCCAGGTGCATGTCTTTTGATTTAACGGCTGTAGGCGACCTGCGCGTCGTGATGAGGATGAAATGATGATGAAGACGACACATAGTCCTACACCCAGCCCCCGTGCCAGGGGAATTAACCAATTATTATTATTATTATTATTATTATTATTATTATTATTATTATTATTATTATTATTATTATTATTATTATTATTATTGGGCTTTAGAACCTATAGAAGTTGTGCTGAACAGATTATCACTCAAATAATTAATAATAACATTTAAAACAAGCAAGCCAATATTAATAATAACATTCATTTGTTGGCTTTAAGAAGGCATAGGCTTATGATTGTTTATATAGACCTTCAGTTTTAAACATTTTAAAGGATTTTGGACTCAATCCAAAATTAATTAAACTGCTAGAACTTACTTTAACTAATACCACATTGGAAGTAAAGTTTAGAGGAGAAGTTTCTGAACCATTTTTTTTTAAAACAGGTTTAAGACAGAAGACTGTTTATTACCTTTATTATTTAATTGTGCATTAGAATATATAATTAGGGAACGGTGCAAGATCAACCCAAAGAACATAAAAATTGGAAGTTCCAAACAAAATTTAAGTGTAAACATTTTAGGATTTGCTGATGACCTAGTTCTATTGTCCAACAATATTCAGGAAACTCGACACCAAATTAAATCTCTAAAAGAAATAGCACGGAAATTAGGTCTTAGAATATGCTTTGAAAAAACTGCTAAAAGTATCTTAAGTATTTAATTTAAGTCTTTAGGAGAAATTATAACTTGTAAACTGAGAACATGCATAAAGAATATCACATTAATGGACAATGGAAATGGCTTTTAGTGCCGGGAGTGACCGAGGGCATGATTTCACGCCCATAGGCGACCTGCACGTTGTGATGAGGATGAACTGATGATGAAGACAACACATACACCCAGCCCCCACGCCAGCAAAATTAACCAATGATGGTTAAGATTCCTGACTCTGCCGGGAATCGAACCCGGAAACCCTGCGACCAAACGTCAGCACGCTAACCATTTAGCCAGGAAGCCGGACAATGGACAATGGAGAATATCATCAAATAAAACAGTTTATAAGGAAAATGAACCGGAATTGAACATGATTAGGAAAAAATGCACAGGCTTGTAATTCTTTGGAAATTGTATCAGAACACCTGACACCAGAATTAGCAGAAGAATAATTGAAAATTTATGGAATAGCAAGACCAAGATTAAATGGATTGAGGAAATTAAGGACGATAACAATAGATGATCTTAAGAACAAAACAGACAGAATTAAGATACTTCAAGACACACACACATCAGGGAACAGACCAAGATTAATAAAAAGTCTTCAAAGTTTCAATTGAAGAAAGGTAAGCAGCATCTCTCAGAATGAAGTAGGCTACTATTGGGCTGATAGAAATGCAAAACGTCTTATAAATTATGCATTATTATATCATAAATAAACATAAATACTATTAATATAAATTATTATTATTATTATTATTATTATTATTATTATTATTATTATTATTATTATTATTATTATTATTATTATTATTATTATTATTATTATTATTATTATTTGCCAAAATCGTAATACAATTTTATGGTTAGAGATTCAAACATGACCCTTTTTTGTCAAAGCAATGTGGGCCCTATTACATTAGAGAAATGGCCTTCGGATAATAGGCTAATACGATTCATAAATAGGAACAATTGAAATTAAATAATTCTGGTTTTCAAATAAGTAGGCCTATTAAATTGTGATTCTTTGATAGTGGCATGTTAATAAAATTCAATTAAACCTGTCCATAATGGAATTTTCTGTTGTCACGTTTTATATCCGCTGTACACAGTTTTCCGTTATGTGGAAGCAAATAATTATAATTTAACATAGAGTTTACATACCTTTCATGTACTGAAGTTCCAAAGAGTTCCATGAGATGCTCTCCTAAATACTTGATGACTTGCTGTTTAAGTCCACCTATATTACGATTGAAACACTTCCACACTTATTACATCTTACAGATCTTCACATAAGAAAAACATTGTCCACTTAATTGGCTTTTCACCATTTTTGTTTCACCTTTAAAAGATATTCGCAGAAGATTTCTTTGGCATGTAATTGTGAAAATAATCTGCAATTGATTTCTGCATGTGAATTTAAACGCAAGAAACAGGAACCGATGCCCGTTTTGACGGTCGGCAACATCATTTTTTGTTGACACTTAGTCAGAGAGAACCGGTGATATCTTCAAAGCGTCAAACGTCCATCCTTGTGTCAAGGATTGTGTGTTTTGTGCTGTTCCCAACACATTTCTATAACTCACGCGCCACATACAACTCTATCCTACACCACATTAGCGCACCATTTTCTATAATACAGCAAACCTAGCCCATCAACCTCATGATACCCACACGGAATTATTATTATTATTATTATTATTATTATTATTATTATTATTATTATTATTATTATTATTATTATTGGTAAGGTAAGGGGTTATTCTGCCCGAAGGCAGGTCCGAACCTTCGCAGAGGTGTTCCTGAGCCGGAGTTTACGTGCGGTAGGGTGGCCAGTTCCTTTCCAGTCCTCCATTCCCCTACCCCCCACCAACAGCGCGTGGCAACCCATCCAACTCCTGACCACGTCCAATGTTGCTTAACTTCGGAGATCTCACGGGATCCGGTGTTTCAACACGGCTACGACCGTTGGCATTATTATTATTATTATTATTATTATTATTATTATTATTATTATTATTATTATTATTATTATTATTATTATTATTATTATTCAGGAAACTGAGCATCAGATCACATCTCTGGAGGAAATAGCACAGAAAATAGGTCTTAGTATTTTTGAAAAATGAAATCATGTTAACTGATCCATCATTCGAAAATAAAATGAATACTGATGAACATGAAATTGTTGATAAATTTAAAAATTGAGGGGCAGTTAGAAACTGCTGACGGATTTCATATGGTAAAAAATAATTATGCAAAACAGAACGGAACTGAAGTCAGTCTTGAAAGTCAGACGTATGCTGTAGAAAGAAATTACTGAAATGACCAGAAGTTTTTGAGTATAAAAGAGAGAGTAGTTGAGAAAATGGAGCCAAATTCGTTTTGAGAAATTTACGAGGGACCAACAACCAAAGGTTTAAATCTTTGGGATGGGAGGAAGTAAGATGAGGAACAGAATCTAAACATTGTTTTTTATAAGATGAAAATCTAAGGCTTGAGAAGGGGAAGAAGTGGGAGAAGCGACAGGAGATCCACATAGAAATTGTGAAGAAGGGGTGGGTGGTGGTGTGGGATCAAATTGAGAAGCCGGTTTGAAATGGTTGAGAGAAGAAGGAGGAGACTGGCATATATTTGGTTTGGTCTCAGAAAGAAAGGTTGTGTGATCAAAAGAGGGTTCAATTTGCGGAAAAGAGGTAACATAAGAGGGCGGATCAGAAGACAACGTAGAATCAATATTGGAAGAAGAAATGCAGGACAATAAATCATAATCACAACGCGAATTTGGTGCCGATAAATTGAAAGCAGGTGAAAGAGATGTAGGCAAAGTATCAGACTGATAGAGGGGAAAAATTGTCTGAAAAATGGGCCATGATGAAGGGCCAAATGGAGACAAGAAAAGGAGATAAAGAAAATAAAATATATACTGTATATAGTCTGCTACCAAACTTGTGATGGATTATAACTTATAATCTAAAACAAAATCATGTTAATGGCTATTGGAGAATAGCTTCAAATAACACAGTTTATAAGGAAATCGAACCAGTATTGAGCACAAAGAAGCGCATCTAATTTTTGGACATCTCATTAGAACACCGGAAACTAGAATTAGTAGAAAAATTACGGAATAGCAATACCAGAATTAAATGGATCACAGAAATTAAGAATGATATTAATGATTTACAAATAACACTAAATGATCTTTAGAACAAAACAGAAAAAATTGAGATTTTCAACGAAATTAATAAAAATAGAAAAGTTAGAGTGTTCTCAAGTGAAGAAAGGACGCCGGAATCTGAGAGGAGGAAGAAATATTGGAAGGATAGAAAAGTTAAATTTTCTTTGTATAGCCCTAGTTGATTGAAGTGGCAATGAAATGTTACAATTACAATTATTATTATTATTATTATTATTATTATTATTATTATTATTATTATTATTATTATTAACCCGCAGACTTAACCCACAGTGTATTACGTCATTCATATAGCAAAGTTGCAAAATGTCGATGTAATGGAATAATATGCATGATCTGTTGTGGTAATAGAATGTAATATTATAAGTTATCAACTAGAGATGGGCGAAATTGTTCCTCTTGTGGAACAGTTCCAGTTGTACCTGTTCCTGAAAAGTACTATGTTCCAAATAACAGTTCCAAAATAACACAGTCCCGCTTTTAGGAGGTGGAGAATTAGAATATATCAGCAAACCCCGTGTTCGTGTATCCTAATTCTCACTGCAATTGTCATGCTTTGCTTTAACTGGATGCACTTGAGGGTAGTTGAGCCTGAACAAGGTAAAATGGTACCTGTTTTAATCCACAGGGTACTAGGAGCAATAAGAGTAGCATCACAGGAATTCAGAGCGAATAGTTAACTGATGACGTGAGACTTGTTAGGCGAAGCTCAATTGTGGAACAAGAAATATGCCTTTCACATAATTACCTTTACTAATCTGACGGTATTTATGCATTTAATCTGGACCATAACGAAAAGAGAAATGGACAGATTAGAGGCATTTCAGCTATGGACGTACTGAAAGGTACTGCGGTTGAGTTGGACAGATAAGGTCACAAACGATGAGGCAATGAGGTGAATGGGAAAGAGAAAGGAAATATTAAATACTGTAAAAATCAGAAAGTTGCAGTATCTCGGTCATGTGATTCAAGGAAAGAAATATCATCTACTGGAGCTGGTCTTTCAGGGGAAGATACAAGACAAAAGAAGACCAGGAAGAACACACATTTCTTGGACTGATAATCTGGAAACTTGGTTCAACAGTTCCACTGTTGAGTTGTTTCGCAATGCATCATCTAAAACAAGAATCTCTATGAGAGTAGCCGACCTTCTGAGAGAAGATGGCACTTGAAGAAGAAAAATAAATTTAAAATATGTTCTAATACCTCTCATTTACAAATTGCTGTGGATAGTACAACAGGAACAGCCATAAACCGCAGTAAAAACCAGCGCTGGTTGACGATGCACGTGGCTAAACGCAGAACTAAAAGGAACAAACATTAATAATCAGTATATGCCCTGGATACTTAACGTGAATTATTATTATTAGTATTATTATTTTTATTATTATTATTATTCTTTTACCGCGAATTCGCTGTCTATCGCATTGCTGACTAAGACGTGCTTCTCTTACATAGGCCTATTCATATTACGCGGGTTCCCTTTTCTGGTCGCTGAGTGTCCACTGCTGTTCACTACATCCAATGACTACATTAGTTTCAAAGAACATCGAAACCAAAGTAGAGAACTAGCACTCACATTCTTCCGGAGTCGGAATAATCAGCCAAACAGTGGTGCTTGAAGACACCTAGACTGTGGCGTTGCTAGACAATCCCGCTGGAGTGCAGGCGATTCGGAACATTGTTATATCGGAACACAATGTTGCTAGACCAATGTTATTTCAGAACAGGATGTTGCTAAACCAGTGTTATTTCAGAACAGGCTGTTGCTAGACTAATCCCTCTGGAGTGCAAGCGATACGGGACACTGTTATTTCGGAACAGGATGTTGCTAAACCAGTCCCGCTGGAGTGCAGGCGATTCGGAACACTGTTATATCGGAACAGGACGTTGCTAGACCAATCCCGCTGGAGTGCAGGTGATACGGAACACTGTTATATCGGAACAGAATGTTGCTAGACCAATGTTATTTCGGAACAGGACGTTGCTAGACCAATCCCGCTGGAGTGCAGGCGACACGGAACACTGTTATTTCGGAACAGGACGTTGCTAGACCAATCCCGCTGGAGTGCAGGTGATACGGAACACTGTTATATCGGAACAGAATGTTGCTAGACCAATCCCGCTGGAGTGCAGGTGATACGGAACACTGTTATATCGGAACAGGACGTTGCTAGACCAATCCCGCTGGAGTGCAGGTGATACGGAACACTGTTATATCGAAACAGGATGTTGCTAGACCAATCCCGCTGGAGTGCAGGCGATTCGGAACACTGTTATATCGGAACACAATGTTGCTAGACCAATGTTATTACGGAACAGGACGTTGCTAGACCAATCCTGCTGGAGTGCAGGTGATACGGAACACTGTTATATCGGAACAGGACGTTGCTAGACCAATCCCGCTGGAGTGCAGGTGATACGGAACACTGTTATATCGGAACACAATGTTGCTAGACCAATGTTATTTCGGAACAGGACGTTGCTAGACCAATCCCGCTGGAGTGCAGGCGACACGGAACACTGTTATATCGGAACACAATGTTGCTAGACCAATGTTATTTCGGAACAGGACGTTGCTAGACCAATCCCGCTGGAGTGCAGGCGACACGGAACACTGTTATATCGGAACACAATGTTGCTAGACCAATGTTATTTCGGAACAGGACGTTGCTAGACCAATCCCGCTGGAGTGCAGGTGATACGGAACACTGTTATATCGGAACAGAATGTTGCTAGACCAATCCCGCTGGAGTGCAGGTGATACGGAACACTGTTATATCGAAACAGGATGTTGCTAGACAAATCCTGCTGAAGTGCAGGTGATACGGAACACTGTTATTTCGGAACAGGACGTTGCTAGACCAATCCCGCTGGAGTGCAGGTGATACGGAACACTGTTATATCGAAACAGGATGTTGCCAGACCAATTCTGCTGGAGTGCAGGCGATACGGAACACTGTTATTTTGGAACAGGATGTTGCTAGACCAATCCCGCTGGAATGCAGGTGACACGGAACACTGTTATTTCGGAACAGGATGTTGCTAGACCAATCCTGCTGGAGTGCAGGTGATTCGGAACACTGTTATTTCGGAACAGGATGTTGCTAGACCAATCCCAATGGAGTGCAGGTGATAGAGAACACTGTTATTTCGGAACAGGATGTTGCTAGACCAATCCCGCTGGAATGCAGGCGATACGGAACATTGTTATTTCGGAACAGGATGTTGTGGCGTACTGTTCATTTTAAGAACAGTTCCGAGTCCGTAACAGTTCCAAAATAACTGTTGTGTTATTTTTTGCTCCTCTCCAATATTAACAAACACTTGAAAATATATCACTAAAGGAAACAGAATTAGATTTGTTCCTCTGCAGTTGATAACTTTTTGAACTTATTGTGAATTATTGATATCGGTTCGTAATTTTATACATTTTTTCTGACCGTGAAATCATTAATGCAGTGCCGTAGGATAAAGAATCCAGTGCACTTCCATGTTATAAAGATTCCGTAGAGTACATGTTATTTCACACTGATAAATTTTCCATTAAGGGAAGTTTTCCGCCGAATACAGATTCCGTTTTAGACAGGTTTCCGTGGAATACAGGTCCGGTTCCGTCTTGGGCTGGTTTCCTTTGAATACTGTTGTCCGTTATAGGCAGGTGTGAGATGCTGCTGGTGGTAATTATTGTTTTAAGAGGTAGTAAATCTAAAAACTATTGTCTCTTAATCAGAAATGAAAAGTGCAAGCGTTTTTTCCTCTTCACAAAAATGAAGGTATCGGCAAAATCAAAGGGCAGGGACATGAGACCTCACAAACTTAATACCGTCGGCATCGAAAGAGCTGACCAAGGGAAGTCAGACGTCGCCAATTCACGCTCTCAAAGCCTGGGAGTTCCCCGTATCAGACATAAAGGAAGACCACCCTCATCCACAGTGGATGAATTTAGTTTCCATTACAGCAGATGTCACTGTACTAGGTTTACGAAATAATAAGCAGTGGCGGGGATTACGGGGCCGACAGGGGTGCAGTCGCTCCCCCGCAATTTACGGAGGAAAAAAAAATATTGGCGGTAGGCTGTCACTATTGAAACGGAGGCAGACTTTTGAGGGTTTCAATTGTTTTCGCCGTTTCAGCTAACCTCCACCTGAGCGCGCGAATCTACACAGGGCCATCTTATAGCAGAGTATCCGTGTGACGTCACATACTTGGTACAAATTTTGCATTACTTTAAAGCGCTATTTCACGAAAATTAAGTTTCATATTTTCAATTTATTTTTCGTAACATGTAGCCTCTTTTTTTATCTGTCAATTGAGACATTAAACATAATCGTAAGTTAAATATTCTCAGCGATATACGCGCTATTCCCAAACACTATTTATGTCCATATACTCGTTGTCAAGGAACATCAGTCTACGTTAAAAAAATCATTCCATTTTATCCAACTAAAACTAGGAATTATAAAAAAAAAGCAATTTGTACAAACACACTAGTCTTTTATCTAATTCTTTCCCTTAATTTACTAAAATATTTAAAGAATACTTGGCGGAATTACGCACAAAATATCATTCGACGCAACTAACCAATTCGTACAGCGCCACAGCAAGTAGTGGAGACTCGCGCAACAACGTGTGGAAGTGCGATTAACATCTGATGGTACAAAACCTTAGTTGCGCACATGTGTTATGGTTCCTTTGGTGAAAGTTTTATTGTATATTATTGAATCAAAATCTCAAATATATATATATTATCGCAGTTTAGTTGGTCAACCTTTCTTTCTCTATCGAAATTCGCTCAGAGAGCGTCAAAATCCTACCATTTTGTAACATTATTTGATCAACAAATGTTCTGCTTTGTTATTTAAAAAAATTAAAAACCTTAACCAAAGGGTAAAGCCTCCCTCTATCTCCTTCACTTTTCGCATCCTTTACCCACCTCAATTTTCTATCACATCTCTTAAACCCGTCCGCATTTCTTGGCCTTTAGGTGGCCCGCCCTACCCCTCAGGTTGGGGAATTAAAACTTATAAAATAACTACGATGAAAATACAACGGGAGATAATACTCAAACGGGGTTCACTAAATTAGATGTTAATTTATAAGTGACTGATGGAACGTTGACCCTAGTTTTTTTTCATTTTCTTGTCTAGCTCCCGCAATATTCTATAAATATTCAGCCTCTTCTCCCCCCCCCCCCGACCCACACACACTTCCAATTCCCAATCGTCGCTACTGGTAATAAGTGTACTGAGTTTATATCAAACCGAATAATGTACGTTAATGTCAACCTGACCGTATTTATCTTGCTCACATCCTGCTGAGGAGAACACAGAAGTAATTCCTCTTGTCACTACGACAATTCATCACGCAGCACATTCAATACACGAAGTTCTCACTGATTCACTTTAAGAAACCAGCTCGCACACTGACTTGAAACACAATGCTTTGGCGGCAGGAAACCAAGTAGTAGAACCGAACGAAGTAAACCAAATGCCGGATCCTTCAATACTGTGGATAGCGGGGATAATGTCAAATGATAATATACTGCTATTCCGTGGAAAACGAAATGGACGAACCTTAATTATTAGTATCCCAACACACACACACACACGACCAATCCCCTGTCTTCCTTCCTCACATTATTCTATGACATGTCATGCTTGGACGCTGCGTGCATGCACGATACAAGAGAGCTTGCGGACACTAGGAAGTGAACGTCTTTTCACATGATTCTTCTCTTCTTCGTCTTGGGGGCCTGACCACCAACACCACGCCGACACTCACGCACACGAAGTCCATCATCCACCCTTGGACACGCACAGAAAATTTCTCGCCTCGCAAGCCATCACAATTCGCAAAATAGCAAGCTTGACATAAAACAACAATTTTCTCCAGCTAACACTGCTGCCACTACAGAAACTCTTCTACGATTTATGCTGTGTAAGATAGAAACAGATCATCAGGGCCAGAATTTTATTTTATTATTATTATTATTATTATTATTATTATTATTATTATTATTATTATTATTATTATTATTATTATTGCGCTTTTACGGCCGCATTGGACCAATGTAGTCAATTTCTGTCCGGTCTTCTGTGATGTTTTATTCCTTTCTGTTCTTCCTGCATTTCTTCATTTTATCTGATCTTCGTTGTCGTTCTTCTTCTGAAAATACCCTTTTAGTTGTTTCTCCTTTATCAATTTTTGGTAGGAATTTGATTTTACTATTCTTCAGTTTATTTATTTGTTTGATTTATTTTTTAAATCCTCCAATGTTATGTCTAATTCTTATGCATCTTATTTTAACCAGACAGGTTGCTCTTTTTGTTTCCAAAGCTTCTCCAAAATTCTGGAGCTGTATACAGCTGTTATCAACAGTTGGCCAAAGAATGATATTTTCTTCTTTCTTATCAAATCCGTTATAGGTTATATTTCCTGATATAGGCCCTACTGCTGCATCTGGGATGATACGCAATTCTCCTTCTATATCTTCTTTCCTTCGTTTAGGCCAAGTGTGGACCACGTTAATTCGATTTCAGCTGCTTCTGGGCTTTGATCTGCGCCCAGTAATCCTTCATTCTTTCACTCTGCAACCTTCTTCTCTCTTCCGTCCATGGTGTTTGGGTCCGCAAACTAATTTTTTCTTGGAAACTCTTTGTGTTCTTTATTTTCGACTTGTAAGTTTCCCTGTTGCTTATTTCCGATCCTTGTATTCCCATTTCTGTCAGGTCCTTCTTCACTTCCTGATACCAGCGTACCACAGTTTTCCTGGTTTCAAAAAGCCTTACTATCTGGTTGGTCAGTCTTCTCGGGTCCATTCTGTAGATGAGTCCTAAGAACATGGCTCTTCTCTTCCGGATGGTGCCTAAGATCATTTCTATCTATATGTTAAAAGAGTTCACTGGAAACAGCTTTCGCAAATTCATCCGTCCGTTCTACTGGACCGTTTTGCTTCATTTTTGTTATATTCTCTCGGAAATTACCTGCCGCTGAATCATGAGACATGGATAGGTCTCTAAGTTCAACCAAGTTTGAGTAATCATAAAATCAAATCATTTAATGATCACTCCAATAATTGCAGGCGAAGGCTTACCCTAACCCGCAATACATTCTGTATTTAGCAGGTTGCTAAGTGACAACACTTTCATGAATATTCTGATGCACAATAATGTCGTTGTATGCAACCATGTTTAAATACTACCTGTCAATCCCGAGAGTATACACTTCCTGTTCCCTATTCCCTGTTAGATACTCTTTTATTCTCTAACCTTTCCCGGCTTCCAAATATATTCAACAGATGGCAGAGCGTTCCTAATAACTTACAGGCTGCTAACAGAAAAAAGTCTACGTACAAACAGACCTCATCATGACATACGCCTTAGACATTATCTGGGAACAACTATCGAAAGATAACCTAGCTACATTAGAAAGAGTGAATGAAGGCCATGTATCATAAAAAGTTCTCTGCCTGGCAAATAACACTCCTTCAAGACTAACCTATGAGCTCACAAGACAACCGTTCCATATAGAAAATACCATTGCCTTCTACGACACAATTCCACCAAGCTTTACACCAACAACTTCAGGATTTTTTTTAAAAAAAAGCGATTATATGGGTAGATTTTTACCAAACAGACGGAATGATGATGTCAGAATGGATTAATTCTGACTACGAACTGCGGCGTACCGTAACTCGCTTCTTATTAAATGTTCATAAAAACCATTGAAAACAATATGACCTCGACCGGCATATCATGCCAGAGAGTATACATTTCATCTGATCATGGAAGAAATGCTATTCCCTGCTAGATACTCTTTGATTCTCTAACCTTTCCCAGCTTCCAAATATATTCAATAGATGATAGAGCGTTTCTAATAACTTACATGCTGCTAACAGAAAAAAAGTCTACGTACAAACAGACCCCCATCGTGGCATACGCCTTAGACATTATCTGGGAACACCTTGAATGGATGAAAACCATAACGGTATAAGTAGCATTTTGGTCATTCAGAAAAAAAGGCATTTAAACATCTTCAACACTCATATAAAGCATGCTATTTGTAGTTATACCACCCATCTCTACAGCGCAGAACATTACCGCTATCACTTGTACCTCTTTGCTGGTGAAAGGATACATCCTCCCGGAGTTACATCCTGCACGTAACTCATTTTTTAAAGAATGTCACGTATACCGTTATGGTTTTCATCCATTCATTTTTATAATGAATGCTGCGAAGCAGCACGGGTCCTCTAGTGATCTATGAAATTACGACAAAAATCCGGTAAAAAGATCCGAAAACTTTAAAAAGACATACATTGTAAATAAAATGTTACAGTCAATTTACTAATCGAGTTGGTAGAGCCTATATTTATGTTATAGACATTATAATACGCGTTTTGGCTTCTGCCGTGTCGAGAAAACAAAGTGAAATTCTTTACGTTTCGCAGAGAACTTTGCTCCACGTCTTCAGAAGAAATTCTCGACTGTTTACGAGGAAGACTTCTCCAGTTGGAGGTGTCTCCCCTGTAACGTGGACATTTCCAAAAAGTAAGTGGTGAACAAAGTTCCACTAGTCCCCAGATTGACAAAGCGTTGAGAAGATTCTCAAGTCTCTGTATTCATGCTGACTTAAGTTGCGATAATACCTAATAACTCGCGCGTAAATGCTTCAAAAATCCTCAAACATCTAAGAAAATGACTCTATAATGACCAAATAATGACGTATATCTTAAGAAAATGACCTAAAAATACAAAATGTCAAAAAAAATGACCTAATAAATTAGAATTTCTACAATGTGGGAACTATGATCAGAACTTCTGTACAAGTTAACAATGTCTGTTGTGAACTAATTAAAAGATCACATAAGAGAATCCGGAAGTTCCCTTGCTTACCATGTAAAATTACTACATTTTAAGCAACATTTATGTATAAATTGTTATTAAACATTAATTTGAAATGTTTATACAGTAGCATACACAGAGGTTCATTTTTGTGATTTTGATGGAAGAAAATCTTTTTATTAGTTATTATTAGTTTTTGTGTCCGACTCGTTGGCTGAATGGTCAGCGTACTGGCCTTCGGTTCAGAGAGTCCCGGGTTCGATTCGCGGCCGGGTCGGGGAATTTAACCTTCATTGGTTAATTCCAATGGCCCGGGGGCTGGGTGTTTGTGCTGTCCCCAACATTCCTGCAACTCACACATCATACATAACACTATCCTCCACCACAATAACACGCAGTTACCTCCACATGGCAGATGCTGCCCACCCTCATCGGAGGGTCTGTCTTACAAGGGCTGCACTCGGCTAGAAATAGCCACACGAAATTATTATTATTATTATTATTATTATTATTATTAGTTTTTGTGTATACGACATTGTTTTAATTTATGAGCCGAATTTTTCATTTTAAAGGTGACATTATTCTTATATCTCATCTAAACTACTTAAATTTTTGCAAAATAACTGTGTTAAAACTAAAATATTGACCATGTTTTCTTTTAATATTTGCTTTACGTCGCACCGACACAGACAGGTCTTAAGGCGACGATGGGACAGGAAAGGACTAGGAATAGGGAGGAAGCGTGGTGTGAAAATGGGAAACCACGGAAAACCATCTTCAGGGCTGGCGATAGTAGGATTCGAACCCACTACCTCCCGGATGCGAGCTCAAGACCATGGTTCTATAAAAATGTAATTCGTCTACAGTAATGTAAGTTCCATTTTAGAACATGTTTCTTAACTTTTTAAGTTTTTAAATTTATTTAGAGAGTTTACCTTCCAGAGGGACTCCACCTCTATCGCCACAAGGGCAGTGTCCTGGAGCGCGAGACATTTGGTTGGGGATACAACTGGGGTGGAGGACCAGTATCTCGTCCATGCTGTCTCACCTGATATACTGAATAGGGGCTTTGTGAGAGATGGGAAGATAGGAAGGAATAGACAAGGAAGAGGGAAGTAAGCGGCCGTAGCTTAAGTTAGGCACCATCCTAGAATTTGCCTGGAGAAGTGGAAAACCACCAGTTCTAGTATGGCTGAGGTGGGAATCGAACACCCCTCTACTCAGTTGACCTCCTGAGGCTAAGTGGACCCCGTTCCAGTCCTTGTACCATTTTTCGAGTTTCGTGGCAGAGCCGGGAATCGAACCCGGGCCTCCGGGGGTGGCAGCTAATCGAACTAACAACCACACAGCAGAAGGGGACTCTTGAAATTCTTATATTTCAGGAAATAACATTTAAAGTTTGTCAGTATATTCTTGCCTTGTAGGATGAGTTGCGGGAGTCTTTTTCTTCATCTCCTAAAAGCCTCCTTTTTGGTTTTCTTTTCAGACTTGTTGTGGCCTGCTTTTTCATTTCCCTTTCATATGCTATTCACCCCAAGTGTAATTCCTAATGCCTTCAATACTTTACACGTCACACTGGTTGTTAGTGCGTCTTAAATAAGGAAGTGCAAAGTTTGTATGCCCACAAACATTCTCTTCTTTGTTTCTTTTGCTATTTGCTTTACGTCGCACCGACACAGATATGTCTTATGGCGACGATGGGATAGGAAAGGCCTAGGAATGGGAAGGAAGTGGCCATGGCCTTAATTAAGGTACAACCCCAGCATTTGCATGGTGTGAAAATGGGGAAACCACGGAAAACAGTCTTCAGGGCTGCCGACAGTGGGGCTCGAACCCACCATCGTCCAATTACTGGATACTGGACGCAGTTAGGCGGCTGCAGCTTTCGAGCTTGGTCAAACATTTTCTAGGAGGATTATTGACCGAATTAAGTGGGTAATACTCTCATCAGTTTTCCGTGTTTCCCCATGTAGGCATTGTTAAAATAATTCTGGTTCTTATGATATTATCAGCCCGAGCAGTACTTTTCTGACTGCATCCCTGACACACGAAACGGAATCGAAACCAGGACCCCTTGAACAAAAACGTAGCCCACGTTGGGCACCACTTTTTAAAATTTTGCTCTGTGCGCGCTGCGGCGGTCAATGTGTTAATAACGGGGTCGAACAATCCCTTAAAGATAGTGGCATTTAACGACATGTTTGTGATATTCAGATTGAGGCTTCCATGGCCTTTGATTATAAATATAATAATGTACCTGTTGGGCTTATGCCGTGTCAAGAAAACAAGGTGATATTCTGTAGTTTCGCAGAGAACGTTGCTTCAAGTCTGCAGTCGCCCAGGTGGCAGATTCCCTATCTGTTGTTTTCCTAGCCTTTTCTTAAATGATTTCAAAGAAATTGGAAATTTATTGAACATCTCCCTTGGTAAGTTATTCCAATCCCTAACTCCCCTTCCTATAAACTAATATTTGCCCCAATTTGTCCTCTTGAATTCCAACTTTATGTTCATACTGGGATCTTTCCTACTTTTAAAGACACACTCAAACTTATTCATCTACTGATGTCCTCCCACGCCATCTCTCCACTGACAGCTCGGAACATACCACTTAGTCAAGCAGCTCGTCTCTTTTCTCCCAAGTCTTCCCAGCCCAAACCTTGCAAACATTTTGTAACGCTACTCTTTTGTCGGAAGTCACCCAGAACAAATCGAGTTGCTTTTCTTTTGATTGTTTACACTTCTTGAATCAAGTAATCCTGGTAAAGGTTCCAAAGACTGGAACCATACTCTAGTTGGAGTCTTACCATTGACTTATATGCCCTCTCCTTTACATCCTTACTACAACCCCTAGATACCCTCATAACCCTGTCCAGATATCTGTACCCTTTATTTACAATCACATTTATGTGATTACCCGAATGAAGATAATTCCTTATAGAATATTAAGACCTAGGTATTTACAATGATCCCCAAAGGGAACTTTCACCGCATCAACGCAGTAATTAAAACTGAGAGGACTTTTCCTATTTGTGAAACTCACGACCTGACTTAGTATAGGATAGTTTGATAGATGCCCTATGTGTCACCTCTCGTTATCCAATCTCAACAGTTTCCGCATATGGATAGAACTGTTGTGTATCTATCTTGCTAGAACTGCGTCATAATATATGATAAAAGCTTTGACATAGTGCAATATACTCATAATTTATACATTTAATCAAAGAGTTTAAAATATTATTATATGACACAGAATATCACATATTCAAAGGTCATCAGAAATGGAATCATTATAGACACAACAATGAAGATTTGCATCTGAAAAAAAATCGCCCAGAAGAAATAAATGGCGAAAAGAAAAACGTATACGAGCTAACAATTGGCTATTTCAAGGAAAATGTCACCTGAAACATCTAAAATAATAGGACTTCCAATAAAGTCTCGAGGTATTATTCCGAAATTTTTGGAATTGTTTCGGGAGAAATTTGGATTACCTCAGTCCTTACGAGACGCAAATGTCGCACCAAATTTTAGTCCATTACATACATAAATGATTCTTTTTTTTTTACATGATTTTTAAAGTATACCCCAATGGGAGACAGTTTTAAAATAAATAAATAAATAAATAAATAAATAAATAAATAAATAAATAAATAAATAAATAAATAATGGACTCAAATAGGTTATCCCATAGGATCTTCAAGGCTGCTAACAAGGGCAAAGCTACTGGATTCGTGTGGATGAAGCAAGTGGAGAAGGACCTTACGGAACTCCATATAAATCAAAACGATATAGCTGATCGGAGTAACTATCACACAACTCTTAAAACTAAATCCTTTGTAACAACCTTCACAGAAGTTACCCTCAGACCAAAAGACGAGACCAGGAAATAGTCTGAGGAACGTAAGATTGAATTTAGCCGGAAAATGAAGGACTACTGGGCCATCAGAAAAGTTCGAGGTACCAACAAAAAAACAGCTGCCAAACCAACCGCTAAGAACACCAATTGTGGCAAACAACGACGATGACATCAAGAAACAGATAGATGGCTCTAACGAAATAAATAAATAAATAAATAAATAAATAAATAAATAAATAAATAAATAAATAAATAAATGCAATAATAATAAGCCTAAAATACATGAATCAATTATAACTTACAAAATACGATTCCCACGTCGTTTCGCCTGATATCTCCATACCCAGCATCCTGAAACAAAGGAGAGGAATATATTAGAGGACTGAAGAGACTGACACTTCTCCGCTATTATTATATTCTGTGTCCGGCTCCATAGCTAAATGGTTAGCGTGCTGACGTTTGGTCCAAGGGACGGTGAAACGCTGGTATTCCGGCTCCAACTTGGCAGTTTCGATCCTGGCTCAGTCCGGTGGTATTTGAAGGTGCTCAAATACGTCAACCTCATATCGGTACATTTACTCCGAAAACCGTAGAAGTAGTTAGTGAGACGTAAAAACTATAAAATTATTATTATTTGATTTAAGGGGACCCACTTTCGATTCCCGGCCACGTTGGGATTTTAACTTTTAATGGTTAATTCCTCTTACTGAGGGATGGGTCTTTAAGCTATTTTTATCATTAGAATTCAACATAGGTAGGGCCCCCTTCTCACAGACGAGCAAGTCGCCTATAGTGCGTCAACTCTAAAAACCTGCACCAGCCCTCTCCAGAGGCCTCACGGTATTATTATTATTATTATTATTATTATTATTATTATTATTATTATTATTATTATTATTATTATTTTCTGAACGAAAGAGAAAGTTGCGACTTATTTAATAGAACAGAACTGAAATAATTTCCAGTTTCTAAATGAGGAAGGGGTATTTAAACAAGTAGTTATTTTGTGATCTAGAGCCAGGAATAATTAATGAACAAGGGGAGTGTGTATGTTAGGATCTTCAAAAGGCAGAAGTATTCAGTCAGCAGTATGTAAAGATTGTTGGTTACAAGGATAATGTCGAGATAGAGGAGGAGACTAAGGCCAAAGAAGTAATAAAATTTACATATGATAACAATGACATTTACAATAAGATACAAAAGTTGAAAACTAGAAAAGCGGCTGGAATTGATCAGATTTCTGGGGATATACTAAAGACAATGGCTTGGGATATAGTACCATATCTGAAGTACTTATTTGATTATTGTTTGGTCGGAGGAGCTATACCAGATGAATGGAGAGTTGCTATAGTAGCCCCTGTGTATAAAGGAAAGGGTGATAGACATAAAGCTGAAAATTACAGGCCAGTAAGTTTGACATGCATTGTATGTAAGCTTTGGGAAGGCATTCTTTCTGATTATATTAGACATGTTTGCGAAATTAATAACTGGTTCGATAGAAGGCAATTCGGTTTTAGGAAAGGTTATTCCACTGAAGCTCAACTTGTAGGATTCCAGCAAGATATAGCAGATATCTTGGATTCTGGAGGTCAAATGGACTGTATCGCGATTGACATGTCTAAAGCATTTGATAGGGTGGATCATGGGAGACTACTGGCAAAAATGAGTGCAATTGGACTAGACAAAAGAGTGACTGAATGGGTTGCTATATTTCTAGAAAATAAATCTCAGAGAATTAGAGTAGGTGAAGCTTTATCTGACCCTGTAATAATTAAGAGGGGAATTCCTCAAGGCAGTATTATCGGACCTTTATGTTTTCTTATATATATAAATGATATGGGTAAAGGAGTGGAATCGGAGGTAAGGCTTTTTGCGGATGATGTTATTCTCTATAGAGTGATAAATAAGTCACAAGATTGTGAGCAACTCCAACGTGACCTCGAAAATGTTGTGAGATGGACAGCAGGCAATGGTATGTTGATAAACGGGGTTAAAAGTCAGGTTGTGAGTTTCACAAATAGGAAAAGTCCTCTCAGTTTTAATTACTGCATTGATGGGGTGAAAGTTCCTTTTGGGGATCATTGTAAGTACGGAATCTAGGTGTTAATATACGGAAAGATCTTCATTGGGGTAATCACATAAATGGGATTGTAAATAAAGGGTACAGATCTCTGCACATGGTTATGAGGGTGTTTAGGGGTTGTAGTAAGGATGTAAAGGAGAGTGCATATAAGTCTCTGGTATGACCCCAACTAGAGTATGGTTCCAGTGTATGGGATCCTCACCAGGATTACCTGATTCAAGAACTGGAAAAAATCCAAAGAAAAGCAGCTCGATTTGTTCTGGGTGATTTCCGACAAAAGAGTAGCGTTACAAAAATGTTGCAATGTTTGGGTTGGGAAGAATTGAGAGAAAGAAGAAGAGCTGCTCGACTAAGTGGTATGTTCCGAGCTGTCAGCGGAGAGATGGCGTGGAATGACATTAGTAGACGAATAAGTTTGAATGGCGTTTATAAAAGTAGGAAAGATCACAATATGAAGATAAAGTTGGAATTCAAGAGGACAAACTGGGGCAAATATTCATTTATAGGAAGGGGAGTTAGGGATTGGAATAACTTACCAAGGGAGATGTTCAATAAATTTCCAATTTCTTTGAAATTATTTAGGAAAAGGCTAGGAAAGCAACAGATAGGGAATCTGCCACCTGGGCGACTGCCCTAAATGCAGATCAGTATTGATTGATTGATTGATTCCATATTGATCATTGTGCAATTTTTCTATTTTTCTTCTAATTCTGTCTTTAATGACCAATGTTATCAGTGTACTATTGAGACATCTGTAACAACTTGCGTTTGTTATTAAAACTAGTGTTCTGATGTCATATTCGTATTCCTGGATCCCTTTTTACGTGATATTGACTATTTTTGTCAAGGAAACGAACAATAATAACGTTCCCTTAGTCTGTAATTAGTGCCACCTAAGTCGGGTCTAAGTCAGGACTGGTGAATGTCTATGAATGTTTACCCACACAACTTCCGCTTGATAATAGGCACAGACTACTATATACGACTGATTTTATTTAGAAGTAGAACAATTACACTGCATAAGAAAGGAAATTAATGCAATTGCTCGAATTATAGGATATTAGCGATCCACTGTCACGCTTTTGCTTATCCTCATTACAGAGAGAATTAGAAGAAAAATAGAACAGCAATTGCACAACGATGAATAAGGCTTTAGAACACAAAAGGGAACTAGGGAGGCTATATTGGCATTACGTCAAATTTTGGAAAGAAGGATGGAAGTAAACTTATGTAACATTTATTGGCTTGGAAAAAGCCTTCAATAATGTTGAGTGGAAATTGCTTTTTCAAGTAATGAGAAATATGGGACTTGATTGGAAAGGTAGGCAACTTATTCTGAATCTATTTAAAGCTGAAAAGACGGACGTTAATATTAACTGTACTACAAGAGAAGCAAAAGCTGGAAGAGGAGTGCGACAAGGCTGCCCACTGTGACCATATCTCTTTAACCTGCTCAGAGAAAATGCAGTTAGAGATATGAAAGGACATACTAAAGGCGTGAATTTTTAACGGTATTCATGTGCACAGTGTCCGCTTCGCAGATGATACTGCTGTTTTAGCTAATTCTGAAAAGATGCTAAGGTGCTAAGAACATTCAACAAATCGTTAGAAAGATTAAACTAAAAAATATATAAAGAAAACAGCATTCATGATAGTAGACAAAAAGAAACCTACAGCTACAAAACAAATTAAATAACGCGCCGATAGAACAAGTCACAGCATTCTCCTATTTAGGTAGTGTAATTACCTCTGATAATATGTCCCTTTCGGAAATCAAGAAAAAGGATAATGGTAGCAAAATAAGCCTTCCGAAATAAGAAAAACTTATTGCTAGACAACCATCTCAGCTTGGAGACCAGAAAATCATTTTTCAAGACCTTTGTTTGCAGTGTGTTACTGTATGGGTGCGAAACCTGGACTTGAGGCTGCAGAAATGTGGTTTTGGAGAAGAATTATAAAAAAAAAAGTTGAAAAGATTAAAAACAAGTGACTTTGTTTTAAAAAACGCAAAGGAAGATATATTTATTAAATACGATAAAGAAAACGAAAACAAAGTTCCTTGGACACGTACTGAGACATGAGGCTCTTCACCAAACCATCATCGAAGGTAAAGTAATGGGAAAGAGACCCAGAGTACGACATGGAAGTCATACATCAGGATCTCCATCGGTGAACTGGCATGTGGTTCATATGGCAACATGAAGAGGCTAGCAGGAGATCGTCAGATGTGGCTACAGCGACAAGGTATTGCCTTTAGTAGAAGAAAAAGAAGAAGAAGAACATCAAGATGATGATGATGATTATGACGACGTCGACTACATCGTTGTGATACACTGAAAAAGCAAGCTACTGAAGAGTATTGATGGAAAAAAGGACTGGGAACTCCATCGGTGAACTGGCATGTGGTTCATACAGCAACGTGAAGAGGCTAGCAGGAAATCGTCAGATGTGGCTACAGCGACAAGGCATTGGCTTTCGTAGAAGAAGAAGAAGAAGAAGAAGAAGAAGAAGATTATGATGATGATGATGATGATGATGATGATGATGATGATGATGATGATGGTGATGATGATGATGATGATGATGATGAATATATCGTTGTGATACACTGAAAAAAGCAAGCTATTGAAGAGTATTGATGGAAGAAAGGACTAGCTATGTTCAGGTGGCTTTGGGCACCGCCCCCTTATTTAGCTGTCAGAAGCGAGGACACGTCAGAGAGGAAGGCCCCCTGTAATCCACTTCGCTTCACATTTTCCCTTCTTTTTAGAGAAAAACATGCGCCACCAAAACAACTATGAGTAATAATAATATTAGTATTATTACTGCACAATTCCCAGTCTTCCTTTCAAGGGAAGAAGGAAGGAAAAAAATAAACTCTTCGTTGTTACAATGTAATTACTGCTGCATTTCCCTCTGCTCGTATTCTCAGACTATAGGGTGATCCAATTCAAATGATACTGAAAAATGGATGAATTTCATGACTTCATCTAGTAAAGAGCATCGTACTCTATGCAGCAGAGATATGGGGATGGGAAGAGCAATCAAAGCTGGAAAGAACACAAGCGTGTTTCTTAAAGTGGATCCTGGAACTTGACAGCTGCATGCCAGAATTATATCGTATTGGAAGAATGCAAACGGGATGACATGAGAATAGACTCTGGAATGACAGCAGCAGTCTGCCTCTGTGGTGTAGTGGTTAATGTGATTAGCTGCCACTCCCGGAGGCCCAGGTTCGATTCGCGGTTCTGCCACGAAATTTGAAAAGTTGTACGAGGACTGGAACGGACTCCACTCAGCCTCGGGAGGTCAACTGAGTACAGGAGGTTCAAGTGGTGGTGATTATTGTTTTAAGAGGAAGTACAACCGGGCAACCATCCTCTATATAACACTAATAAGAGAGAAAAAATGAAAGGGATCCGACACTTCGAAAAATGAGGGTATCGACCAAATAAAGACAAGGGCCACGAAGGGCATGTAAATGAAAGACCCCCTACGCCTCGAATGCTCTAATACCGTCGGGGTCAGAAAAGAACAAGAGTTGACCAAGGTAGGTCGGATAGGATAGATCAGGGTCTCTCAAACGCCCAAAATCTCACGCGTGCAAATTGAGGCGCAGAGTTCCTGTGCACAGTGCATCGATCCCACTCGGCTCGGCTCGGACCAACGCTTCGTCTCTGGGCTACTCGGCTTTACTCGACTCAACTCGGCTCGGATTTGGGGCGCTACGGAGCAAGTGAGGAAGAGGGAGTCACGCGGAGCGAGCGAGACAAGCGTGGGGAAAGAGAGAGACAGCGTTATTGCTCCAAATCGAGGAGTGGGGGTCTACACTCTGGTCAACCAAGCAAAGTTGTCTTTTGCAACTTGCACAGTGCATGCACTCTGAGAGGCTCTGGGATAGATGAAAGGGACCAGCCTGACACTAGTAAGAGGAAGCAATGCCAGGACTCAGCTAAGGGCCCCGTGGTCGCCAACCAAAGCTCCCAACTTAAGAGTCGCTGGGGCCCCCTTTTAGTCGCCTCTTACGACAGACAGGGATACCGTGGATGTTATTCTACCGTTCCCACCCATAGGGGGAAAAGGGTGTTTGATTCCCACCTCAGCCATCCTCGAAGTGGTTTTCCGTGGTTTCCCACTTCTTCTCCAGGCAAATGTCGGGATGGAACCTAACTTAAGGCCACGGCCGCTTCCTTTTTCTTCCTTGCCTATCCCTTCCAATCTTCCCATCCCCCCCCGCAAGGCCCCTGTTCAGCATAGCAGGTGAGGCCGCCTGGGCGAGGTACTGGTCCTCCTCCCCAGTTGTCTCACACTCCAAGACACTGCCCTTGAGGCGGTAGAGGTGGGATCCCTCGCTGAGTCCGAGGAAAAAAACAACCCTGCAGGGTAAACGAATGGAATATAATAAGAGAGCAATAAGAGCCTCCGTGGCTCAGACGGCAGCACGCCGCCTCTCGCCGCTTGGGTTCCGTGTTTCAAATCCCAGTCAATCCATGTGATGGTGGTGGTGTTGGTGGTGATTGTTGTTTTAAGAGGAGGTACAACTACAGTAGGCAACCATCCTCTATTAACACTGAAAATGAGAACCTACAACCTGTTTTGCAGTCAGTGATCGGATCAGGGATGGAATGAAAGAAGCCCCCGTCTTGCGCCGAGGATAGGAATTGTTCCGGCTGCCGAGTCTTGTCGCACTCCTCTGGGGCAATAATTAACGACTGACAGATGAAATGAAATGATAGTGGAGAGTGTTGCTGGATGAAATATGACAGGGAAAACCGGAGTACCCGGAGAAAAACCTATTCCGCCTCCGCTTTGTCCAGCACAAATCTCACATGGAGTGACCGGGATTTGAACAACGGAGCCCAGCGCTGAGAGGCCGACGCGCTGCCGCCTGAGCCACGGAGGCTATTCTATTAACACTGATCAGAGAGAAAAAATAGAAGGGATCTGACAATTCGAAAAATGAAGATATCGATCCAAGGAAGACAAGGGCCATGAAGGGCGTGAAAATGACATAATCTCTAGGATTCGCAACTTAATACCGTTGGGATCGAAAAGAACGATAGTTGACCAAGTGAGGTCGGATAGCTGGCACAAGTAAGTGGAAGCAATGACTCCGTGGTCGCCAAACCCCCTCCCCAGTTCAGAGCCCTTGGGGCCCCTTTAGTCACCTTTTACGACAGGCAGGGGATACCGTGGGTGTTAATTTACCGCACCACCCACAGGAGGGTCAATTCACGTGAGAAGTTTTGCTCGACAAAGTGGAGGCGAGAAAGGTTTTTCTCTGGATACTCCTGACATCTTTCATTTCAACAACACTCTCCGATATCATTCCATCTGTCAGTCATTAATCATTGCACCAGGGGAGTGCGACAGGCTTCGGCAGCCGGCACAATTCATATCATCGCCGCTAGATGGGGGCTTCGTTCATTCCATTCCTGACCCGATGGAATGACTGGAAAACAGGCTGTGGATTTTTCAATATGAGAGAAGTACATTTCAAAGCGAAGATGCGGCAAAAAGCATCAAGCAAAATATTGAAAGAATACTTGAGAGAAATAGATGGCAAGAAAGGACTACCCAAGTGGAAGACGAGACCATGAGAATATCACAACAGAAACGGCCTGTTACCAGAAAAAGTCAGAAGGAGGTGGGGACAAGACGAAGACGCACTTGGTAGCTTGCGCAGGAGGAACTAAGACAACAGAACGTAAGACTGAACAAGATGGAGGGAGGTGGTGGTGGTAGTGATTATTGTTTTAAGAGGAAGTACGCCTACTAGGTAACTATCTTCTTTTTCTTCTTCTTCTTCTTCTTCTCCTTTTACGACCACATTGGACTACTTCAGTCAAGCATTTTCTAGTCATCTTCTTCGATATGTTTTTTCTTTCCGAATTGCCCATTAGCTATTCATTCGGTCTGATCTTTCCTGACGTTCCTCATCTGTAAATACCCTTTCCCCCTGTGGGTGGGGGCGGTAGAATAACACCCACGGTATCCCCTGCCTGTCGTAAGAGGCGACTAAAAGGGACCCCAGGGGCTCTAAACTTTGGAGCGTGGGTTGGCGACCACGGGGCCCTCAGCTGAGTCCTGGCATTGCTTCCACTTACTTGTGCCAGGCTCCTCACTTTCATCTATCCTATCCGGCCTCTCTTGGTCAACTCTTGTTCTTTTCCGACCCCGACGCTATTAGGTTTGCGAGGGCTAGGGAGTCTTTCATTTTCACGCCCTTCGTGGCCCTTGTCTTCCTTTGGCCGATATCTTCATTTTTCGAAGTGTCGGGTCCCTTCCATTTTTCCCTCTGATTAGTGTTATATAGAGGATGGTTGCATAGTTGTACTTCCTCTTAAAACAATAATCACCACCACCTGTAAATACCCTTTTCAATGTATGTCGTTTGTCTGTTATTGGTTTACGTCTTATTTTTATGTTGTTTTTTTTTTTCAGTTACTTTAAATTTTATGTTTTGTTTTTCAAATCGTTCAGAGTTTTGCAGGTCTTCCGTATTCTCTCTAATTCCCTTAATCCATCCTTCAGATTCCAGAACTATCCTCTGTTAACACTAAACAGAGAGAAAAAATTAAAGTATCGTCCAAAGAAAGACAAGGGTCATTAAGGGCGTTAAAATGAAAGACTACGCAAGCCTCGACACCTAATACCTTCATGTTAGTGTCTACGATTACGCCCTGTGGCAAGGATGGAACACATCATATTATCTCATGCTTCTCAAAAGAGTCGACTTAAAAAGGGTGACTCCCCAGCATCTCTCAAATGAAGAGACTGTAGTGGTAATCACGGATCCCGTAGCTGAGTCTGTTATTAGCCGACGCACAATTTTTCCCGAGTCCTCAATTTCATATGTGATAAAATAAATAAAAGGCATTGCTTGTATGTATATATCTGGGTTTGTTCCATATCTCCTCCTAAACCACAGGAGCGATTTCAACAAGACTTGTTACAATATATTACTTACTATCTGGAAAAAAAATATTGTGGGGATAAGACACTGCTAATCACCTCTAGAGCCCGGCTCCATGGCTAATTGGTTAGCGTGCTGGCCTTTGGCCACAGGGGTCCCGGGTTCGATTCCCGGAAGGGTCGGGAATTTTAACCATCATTGGTTAATTTCTCTGGCACGGGGACTGGGTGTATGTGTCGTCTTCATCATCATTTCATCCTCATCATGACGCGCAGGTCGCCTACGGGGATCAAATCGAAAGACCTGCACCTGACGAGCCGAACATGTCCTCGGACACTCCCGGCACTAAAAGCAATACGCCATTTCATTTCATCACCTCTAAAGGTGAGGGGTTGGAGTGCGTGTGGTCAGCACGACGAATCCTCTCGGCCGTTATTCTTGGCTTTCTAGACCGGGGTCACTATCTCACCGTCAGATAGCTCCTCAATTCTAATCACGTAGGCTGAATGGACCTCGAACCTGCCCTCGGGTCCAGGTAAAAATCCCTGACCTGGCCGGGAATCGAACCCGGGGCTTTCGGGTAAGAGGCAAGCACAATACTCCTACATCACGGGGAATTTGGATTACCATAAGGACAACATTCAATGAACGTGAAACAAAATAATCTAAAATTTTAACTAAATATTAAACACATAAAACTATAAAATAGTTCGTAATATGCCAATTAACGTCCCACTAAAGAAATCTACAAAGATCCGCTTCGTACATAATTAACAGGTAATAAAATAAAATAGCACCAGGGCATGTTGCACGTGTCTTGTATTATACGTTCCCTTGCGTTTTTACACACATTTCTTAGGGTGAAACAGTGCCTTTTAAACAGGCACTCCTCATTTACAGGAGCAAGAATGGCAACCAGTGGATTCAAGGAGTAAAAAATGATGACAGAGATTGGACTAAGAGACGATATAATATAAGATTGACCAACTTTCAGAGGTAAGGATACATTCTACCCAAACGCACGTCCGAGCCTCCGCAGAGGTGTGACTGAGCCGGAGTTTACGGACGGTAGGGTGGCCAGTTACTTTCCGCTCCTCCATTCCCGTGCGTGGCAACCCATCCAAATATTGACCACGCCCAACGTTGCTTAACTGCGCAGATCTCACGCGATCCGGTGTTTCAACATGGCTACGGCCGTTGGCAACTTTCGGAAGATATACAAAATGCCAAGGGCTTCCAGGAGAAGGAGAAGAGGAAAGGTGCCGGGCTGAGTGGCTCAGACGGTTAAGGCGCTGGCCTTCTGACCCCAACTTCACAGGTTCGATTCTGGCTCAGTCCGGTGGTATTTGAAGGTGCTCAAATACGTCAGCCTCGTGTCGGTAGATTTACTGGCACGTAAAAGAACTCCTGAGGGACTCATTTCTGGCACCTCGGCGTCTCCGAAAACCGTAAAAGAGTAGTTAGAGGGACGTAAAGCAAATAACATTATAATTATTATTATTATTATTATTATTATTATTATTATTATTATCATCTGTTTACCCTCCAGGTTCGGTTTTTCCCTCGGACTTAGCGAGGGATCCCACCTCTACCGCCTCAAGGGCAGTGTCCTGGAGCTTCAGACTCTTGGTCAGGGGATACAACTGGGGAGTATGACCAGTACCTCGCCCAGGCGGCCTCACCTGCTATGCTGAACAGGGGCCTTGTGGAGGGATGGGAAGATTGGAAGGGATAGGCAAGGAAGAGGGAAGGAAGCGGCCGTGGCCTTAAGTTAGGTACCATCCCGGCATTCGCCTGGAGGAGAAGTTGGAAACCACGGAAAACCACTTCCAGGATGGCTGAGGTGGGAATCGAACCCACCTCTACTCAGTTGACCTCCCGAGGCTGAGTGGACCCCGTTCCAGCCCTCGTACCACTTTTCAAATTTCGTGGCAGAGCCGGGAATCGAACCCGGACCTCCAGGGGTGGCAGCTAATCACGCTAACCACTACACCACAGAGGCGGCTATTATTATTATTATTATTATTATTATTATTATTATTATTATTATTATTATTATTATTATTATTATTAAGAGGAAAGGTAATAACATCTGGACACAAGAGAGGGGGAAACAGCAAAGTTGAAGAACTATTGAAAGTCAAGAAAAGAAGAGTCAAGATGCATTCACAGGGTTACTGTCAGTGATCCTTACACGGCCAAAATCGAAAAGAAGAAGAAGAAGAAGAAGAAGAAGAAGAAGAAATAAATATCAAAAGTGCTACAACAACATTTTATATGGAACAGTCTATAGTTCCACTTTTCGTTAAAAAAATAATACAAAACACAATGTAAGTAGTAATCTGACTAAGGCATCTTCTAATGGTCGTTATTAGTCCATTGCGTGCAGTATGTCAACCCCCAGGCGCCCAATAAGAGGGCTTCACTTCGATCTGCTGTGATTGACAGCGCTTGTGGCGTGTGATTAACTGTGGACTGTGTTCGGCCATGATCGCTGAATTACATATTATACAGTATTCTTTCTTCAGGTCGAGAGAGGAAAAGCCAAATTAGAGCTCTTAACAAAGAGAACCGTTACATAAGAGATTCAAACACGAGACAGAGCATCTCAGAATTAGAAAGTTCTGGCTCCAATATTTAGTTTAAGTTCTTATGTCTTACTATTTTTTGTTTTCGTAAGATAATACCAGGTATCACAGTTAAAGAAAGTTGTACTGAGGTTTAGAGTTTAAGGTTGAAATATTACTTTTATTAGCTCGAACGCCAACTGAAGAATTTATGTCCAAAGTGACGTAACTCCTCGAAATGCAAAACTTCAGAAATCACGATATTTTTATTTTCTTATAATTGCATGTAGATATGATTATGAATTTAACGTAGTTTCATTCATTACTTCTATACACATCTTGACATTGCATTTTCAAAATATCTTCATCATCATCATCATCATCTGTTTACCCTCCAGGTTCGGCTTTTCTCTCGGACTCAGCGAGGGATCCCACCTCTACCGCCTCAAGGGCAGTGTCCTGGAGCTTCAGACTCTTGGTCGGGGATACAACTGGGGAGAATGGCCAGTACCTCGCCTAGGCGGCCTCACCTGCTATGCTGAACAGGGGCCATGTGGAGGGATGGGAAGATTGGAAGGGATAGGCAAGGAAGAGGGAAGGAAGCGGCCGTGGCCTTAAGTTAGGTACCATCCCGGCATTCGCCTGGAGGAGAAGTGGGAAACCACGGAAAACCACTTCCAGGATGGCTGAGGTGGGAATCGAACCCACTTCTACTCAGTTGACCTCCCGAGGCTGAGTGGACCCCGTTCCAGCCCTCGTACCACTTTTCAAATTTCGTGGCAGAGCCGGGAATCGAACCCGGACCTCCGGGGGTGGCAGCTAATCACGCTAACCACTACACCACAGAGGCGGCTAGTGATATTGATCAACACTGAAATTGCTTAAACATAACGATTATTACCTAAATTTAAAATACTGATTATAAAGAAAATACACCTGTTATTACAACTCCTCCTGTCGGTGGGGGCCGTAGAATAACACCCACGGTATCCCCTGCCTGTCGTAAGAGGCGACTAAAAGGGGCCCCAGGGGCTCTGAACTTTTGAGTGTGGGTTGGCGACCACGGGGCCCTTAGCTGAGTCCTGGCATTGCTTCCACTTACTTGTGCCTGGCTCCTCACTTGCATCTATCCTATCCTACCTCCCTTGGTCAACTCTTGTTCTTTTCCGACCCCGGCGCTATTAGGTTTGCGAGGGCTAGGGAGTCTTTCATTTTCACGCCCTTCGTGGCCCTTGTCTTCCTTTGGCCGATATCTTTATTTTTCGAAGTGTCGGACCCCTTCGATTTTTCTCTCTGATTAGTGTTATATAAAGGATGGTTGCCTAGTTGCATTTCCTCTTAAAACAATAATCACCACCATCACCACTGTTATTACAACACTTACACGGGTAAAATAAATTTTAAAATAATGTTCAAAAAATCGCCATCACTGTCACTATCTTTATGAATATTGCCCGCTGGAGCAAATACGAATACACATTGATAAAACGGCATTGCAGGATGGTGCTCCGGTATTTCATGTTCATTTAGAAGAATTTTTATGTCTTTTATCTTCTCCTTTTTCACAGAATGTTCTTAACTGTTTAAGACTGGGCACGATAGACGACCATTTTTTACCCCCTCTTCAACAATGTATAAAAACAATCTGTCAACCCTGAAAAACGTGGATTTCCAGAACATTTTATTTGTATTTACCTCAATAGATTAAAACCCTGATATATTAAAATACAGTTTTGATTTAACATGTTCCCTAACTAAGTTTTTCAACGTGTAGAGATTCCAGTCCCTGCCAAGAACACGTACAGTGGCAACTACTGCAAAATATTGTTATACTCAATAGGTAAAATGGACAATTTCAGTTTTCCGCACCTTCTTTTCAATTCTTTCAAATACGGGATGTACATAAGTCACAAACACTATATACATCCACCATCTTAGGCAGCCATGTTTCTGTGTCATATAACGTAACGTCCAGAGAGCCCGCGGATTAGTCAAAACGAATATAAGGCACATTGAAAATAAATACACGTTGAAGTTACGTCGCTTTGGAAATAAGCTCATCAATTGTAGTAGGCAAAAATTATAACTTTAACACTTGCCCAACAGTTGGGCGTCATTTGTAAAAGAATAATAATAATAATAATAATAATAATAATAATAATAATAATAATACAGTAATCCAACCAGAATGCCTGTATGCTTCATAATGACTAGGACTATTTAACAACAAAAAAGCATTAAAGAAATCGAGAAGAAGGAATTTTTTTAAAATTCTCGGACAAAAAATGTGCCCACAAATATCGATTACGCAGTAACAAAGAAGTATATAAAACATGAGGCAGAATTTCACGTACATAACGTAAAGGAAGGGTTTTGGATATACTGTATTTCAAGAATGCCCGACAACAGACTCGATAAGAATTTTTTTAACCTCAATCAATCGATACTAATCTGCATTTAGGGCAATCGCCTAGGTGGCAGATTCCCTATCTGTTGTTATCCTAGCTTTTTCTTAAATGATTGCAAAGAAATTGGAAATTTATCGAACTTCTCCCTTGGTAAGTTATTCCAATCCCTAACTTCCCTTCCTACAAACGAATATTTGCCCCAATTTGTCATCTTGAATTCCAACTTTATCTTCATATTGTGATCTTACCTACTTTTAAATTAAAGACACCACTCAAACTTACTCGTCTACTGATGTCATCCCACGCCATCTCCCCACGGACATCTCGGAACGTACCACTTACTCGAGCAGCTCGTCTCCGTTATCCCAAGTCTTCCCAGCCCAAACTTTGCAACATTTTTGTAACGCTACTCTTTTGTCGGTAATCACCCAGAACAAATCGAGCTGCTTTTATTTGGATTTTTTCCAGTTCTTGAATCAAGTAATCCTGGTGAGGGTCCCATACACTAAAACCATATTCTAGTTGGGGTGTTACCAGAGACTTATATGTCCTCTCCTTTACATCCTTACTACAATCTCTAAATACCCTCATAACCGTGTGCAGAGATCTGTACCCTTTATTTACAATCATGTTTATATGATTGCCCCAATGAAAATCATTCCCTATATTAACACCTAGGTACTTACAATGTTCCCCAAAAGGAACTTTCACCCCATCAACGAAGTAATTAAAACGGAGAGGACTTTTCCTATTTGTGAAACTCACAACCTGACTTTTAACCACGTTTATAATCATACCATTGCCTACTGTCCATCTCACAAGGTCACCTATTCAGTCACTCTTTTGTCAAGTCCAATTGCACTCATTTTTGCCAGTAGTCTCCCATGATCTACTCTGTCAAATGCCTTAGATAGGTCAATCGCGATACAGTCCAATTGACCTCCTGAATCCAGGATATCTGCTATATCTTGCTGGAATCCTACAAGTTGAGCTTTAGTGGAATAACCTTTCCTAAACCCAAACTGCCTTCTATCAAACCCGTTATTAATTTCGCAAACATGTCTAATATATTCAGAAACAATGCTTTCCCAAAGCTTACCTGCAATGCATGTCAAACTGACTGGCCTGTAGTTTTCAGCTTTATGTCTATCACCCTTTCCTTTATACACAGGGACTACTATAGCAACTCTCCATTCATTTAGTACAGCTCCTTCATGCAAACAATAATCAAATAAGTACTTCAGATATGGTACTATATCCCACCCATTTGTCTTTAGTATATCCCCCGAAACCTTGTCAATTCCAACCGCTTTTCTGGTTTTCAACGTTTGTATCTTACTGTAAATGTCATTGTTGTCATGGGTAAATTTTAATACCTCTTTAGTTTTAGTCTCCTCCTCTATCTGGATATTATCCTTGTAACCAACACTCTTTACCTACTGCTGACTGAAAACTTCGGCCTTTTAAGATCCTCGCTCGCTTAAGTGCGGCCAGTATCCAGTATTCGGGAGATAGTAGGTTCGAACCCCTCTGTCGGCAGCCCTGAAAATGGTTTTCCGTGGTTTCCCATTTTCACACCAGGCAAATGCTTGGGCTGTACCTTAATTAAGGCCACGGCCGCTTCCTTCCAACTCCTAGCCCTTTCCCGTCCCATCGTCGCCATAAGACCTATCTGTGTCGGAGCGACGTAAAGCAACTAGGGAAAAAAAAGATCCTCGCAGCTCATTGAAACACATACAGACGGTTGTCCAAAAATGAGATATTAATATTGAAGATTATTGGCATATACTAAATGCGGTTACATGATGCTTTTCGCTAAATGAGAGCAAACTAACTTTCGCGCTGTAGAATTATGTTTTACGCAAAAATGCTTGAAAAACAACATGAATTCACAAAATAAAAAGTTTCCATCGTCTCACATTTGCCTGCACTGTTCCACAAAGAAGTATGTAATACGTGAGCAACGTTAAAACCTCACTCATTCACTGTTACAGTGCCATAAGTCACTTCCTGATTACACGTTCCTTATTTTATGCCTGTAGACACGGACACGGTCTAGGTTTGCAGAACTAGCTAGTGCAACCCAAGCGTTATCTCCTTGCATAAAAGAAATATTCCATCTGATTCATAAAATAACCCGAAGTACTGGGTACTTCCTTCGTTCCAAAATATCGGTTATACACAACAACATACACAATTCCTAGCCCCTTACAAATATAATATACAGTTTATATGCCGCTTGATCTCAGTCAAATACACTATTTACATCGATTCCAAAAAAACACTTCTTAATCTTCATCCATTCCATTTTCCAGATTCTCTCTGGGTTGGGTAATGTACCAAAGCCCTCCATCTTACTCGATATTTCCACCATTCCTCTTCTAGTACTTTATTGCTACCGACTTTGCTATTTTCAATAGAGTCCACAACATAACTCCTTTATCTCATTCTAGGCCGTCCCCTAGGCCTCTTTGCAGTTTAATCAGGACACCAGAGAACAGGATCATCAAGAAAATAATAGAAAAATTATGGAATAGTAAGTGCAACATTAAGTGGATTACATAAATCAAGGAAGATGTGGATAAACTACAAATTACAGTGGAAGACCTAAGAAACAAAACCAACAAAATCAGGAAACTCGTTGACAAGCAAACCAGACTGCAAATCAGAATCAACAAACAGACAATAGGAAGGGTGATTTCCGATAAAGAAAGAAGGATAAGATCAGAGAGAATAAAGAAATACTGGGCTGACAGGAAACTGAAAATTTCTTTGTATAAAGTTAGCTAGAGTGGTCCGATGAAGGTCATAAAATGTAAATAATAATAATAATAATAATAATAATAATAATAATAATAATAATAATAATAATAATAATAATAATAATAATAATAATAAAATAATAATAATAATAATAATAATAATTTAATGTTATAATTATTCCTGCAACATTGTCTTTGTCTGTTATACATGTGTTTTAGTTATCACATGATCTGTTTAATTTTTATTTGGCTGAAGATGGCCATTAAGTGGCTGAAACTAGTCCCAAGACTGATGTAATATCACTTACTTGATATATTGTATTGAAAAGGTGAGTCTATTTCTTATATCGCCTTCCCTCACATCGAATAGTGGCATGTAGAGTGTTCCATAACAAGAAGTAACAGACAAAGATTTCTGCAATTTCTAAGACCGTCGCCTGCCTACCGCCTTCTTTGTACTTTAAGAAAAGAGTAGTGGTTGTGATTCTACTATTTTAACTGAGGGCAGTATTATTTGACCTCGAAATCACAGATAAGGCGTTTTTTCGGATGGTGTTATAGGGCCTACTCTATGGAGTAATAAATATATTAGATTCTGAGCGACTGTAAAAAGGACCTTGACAATGTTGTGAGATGGACAGCAGATAAGGGTACGAAGGTAAACGGGGTGGAAAGTTTGGTGGTAAGTTCATCAAGATGAAAAGTCCTCTCAGTTACAGTGTTGTTGAAGTGATAGTACCTTGTCGGGAACAATGTAAATAGGCCCACCTAGGTGTAAATATAAGGAATGATCTTCATTGAGGTAATCACATAAATGAGGTTGAAATAAAAGGTACAGATCTCTGCACATGGTTATGAGGGTATTTAGGGGCTGTAGTAAATATGTAAAGGAGAGATCGTATAAATCTCTAGTAAGACCCCAACCAGAGTATGGTTCCAGTGTATGGGACCCTCACCAGGATTAGTTGATTCGAGAACTGGAAGAGATCCAAAGAAAAGCAGCTCGATTTGTTCTGGGTGATTTCCGACAAAAGAGTAGCGTTACAAAAATGTTGCAAAGTTTGGGCTGGGATAAAGGAGACGAGCTGCTCGAGTAAGTGGTATGTTCCGAGATGTCAGTGGAGAGATGGCATGGAATGACATCAGTAGACGAGTAAGTTTGAGTGGTGTCTTTAATTTAAAAGTAGGTAAGATCACAATATGAAGTAAAGTTGGAATTCAAGAGGAAAATTGGGGAAACTACTCGTTTATAGGAAGAGAAGTTAAGGATTGGAATAAATTATCAAGGGAAATGTACCATAAATGCCCAAATTCTTTGAAATTATTTAAGAAAAGACTAGGTGAACAACAGAAAGGGACTCTACCACTTAGGCGACAGCTCTAAATGCAGACGATTGATTGATTGATTGATTGATTGATTGAATGAATGAACGATTGACTGAGGAAGGTTATTACAGAGTCGAGCAGTGCGATGGTAAAACGAGAATCGGTACATTGTAAGGGAAGGTATCGGCTGTGGCCTTAATAAAGATACAGACCCAGCACTTGCCTGGTGTGAAAATAGGAAACCACGGGAAACCCTCTTCAGGGCTGCCAACGGTGGTTTCAAACCCACCATCTGCCAAATGCAAGCTTACAGGTACGCGACCCTAACTATACGGCCAACTCCCTCCGTAATAATAATAATAATAATAATAATAATAATAATAATAATAATAATAATAATAATAATAACAAGAACTTGGTCAGAAGAACAAAGGAAGAAGCTCAGCGAGAGGATGAAGAGATTTTGGGAGGAAAAGAAGGCCAATACATCAGCTAAGCAAGTTCAACCGTGCTCCTGAGTAGGGCATAACGATGTAAATAATAATAATAATAATAATAATAATAATAATAATAATAATAATAATAATAATAATAGCAAAGTCATCTCCGTACAGGCCATGAAGGCCCTTGGAGCGGTGGAAGGTAAAGGCTTCCACTATCCGTAACCCCAGCACTTGATGGGGTAGAGTGGTTAGCTCTACGCCTGGCCGCCTTTGCCCCCAGGAATTAACCTGGTACTCAGTTTTGGTGTAGGCTGAGTGAACCTCAGGGCCATGTGCACCTCCGGAAGTGGAAATCTCGTTTCTTAAATTTTACGACTTCCTGACGGGGATTCGAACCCACGCCCTTCCGGGCGAACCGAGCACGCCTTTACCGCCTCGGCCAGGCAGCCCCAAATAATAATAATAATAATAATAATAATAATAGCCGGGCTGAGTGGCTCAGATGGTTGAGGCGCAGGTCTTCTGACCCCAACTTGGCAGGTTCGATCCTGGCTCGGTCCGGTGGTATTTGGAGGCGCTCAGATACGTCAGCCTCGTGTCGGTAGATTTACTGGCACGTAAAAGGTCTCCGGCGGGACTAAACTCCGTCCCTCGGCGTCTCCGAAAACCGTAAAAATAGTTACTGGGACGTAAAGCCAATGACATTAATTAATGTATATTTGGCATACAAACTTCATTTTGATTAAGTGAAATGCACAGATTTAAAAAATAAAATAGAGATGTAAAAAAAATGTTTCTTTTAAATATCTGCCGTCCCAGTCACGGTCGTGGTCGCTGAAGAAACAATTGCTTTGATCTCAATCGCATCTGTCGATATAGCTGCATGGTTACTTTACCGGCAATGGCGGAAATAGTTTTATATTGCGCTGCTAGATGGCAGCATAATTCAGACATCCGTCCTTAGTTTGTCGACGAGCAAGCAAGATATTGCTTACAACAAATACAGCAGAGACAATACGCGACACTGAGCGAGATATCGAGGGACAGCTATTGGAGCTCACTCTAGCGGATAGACCTGAACAGTACTGATTCTGTCATAAGAGCACGTGTATTTTTGTGTGAAGTTTTTGGTGTTTTTTATGCGTTTTCAGTGATCTGACATAATTAAATAGTAGTGTGTGTCATTCCTTGATATCTCCTCTCAACACGAGGGGAAAGGTATGTGCTGTGTTTGGCTGCAGTAATTACGAAGTAGAGAAAAATGCGCGGTCGTTCTTCAGGTTCCCTCGTGACAAGAACATGTAAGTAATATTGTGTTTGCATATATATTCTTCCAGTGACAGAGATTTTTATATTACTTCATAATCTTCTGACCTGCTCGACACATATTTTAACTGGCATAAAATGTAATACGCATATTTTATTGTATAGTGCAGCAGTTAACCTTCAATACCGATGTGTTGTTGTAGGTGTGATCTGTGGGTTTTGAAATGTCACAGAAGTGATTTGGATAAGGTGTACAAGAAAGAAGGAACGTTACGCTTATATAAGAATTATAAGATCTGTTCAGATCATTTCCATGCCAGCGACTTTAAAAATCCTCGACTACACAGCGAAGGGTATGTTACATTTGTACTCTAATTGTACGTAAATATTCCTCAAAGCATCACTATCGATAACATTTTCATACTTTTCTTTCTTTAATCCCTCTTCTCAGATTAAAACCGGAATTTTATAGTTTTTTTAGTAGGCTTCATGTTAAGAGGAAAATTGTCCAGCTTTTAAATGTTAATCCATTGCATCATGTGTGTAAGGAATGTGTCGATGTTTTTATTGAGAAGTGTTTTAATGTAATCATACAATGTTTTTAAATGAGAAAAAAGACAAATCCAACCGTAAAAGTTCAGGCAGGAATGCTAAAGCTGAAAAAGTAACGCATAAATGAAAGATCAAGCCATTTCACAGCAGCCCATTTCATATCTTGTTTATGTGTCTAATTTCAGTCTTTGAATAATAACCTTTTAAATAATTCTTAATTCACTCATCCAGAAGTGCTTCAGCAACTTCGAAGTTAATATCTCAATACCACTTTCTTTCTAGACGTAATTTATTTATCCACTTCCGTATATACATTTCCATTGATATTTGAATTTAGCGCGATTTGTTCAGGTCAAGTCACTAGGAGCGCCACCGTCGAATTGTCTCCCATTTTAGCAAGGCGAAATCCGTAAGTGTCGCGTATTGTATTTGCTTACAGTCCTTATGTTTGCAGGCCTTGTCAGTCACCACCGATCTGCATTTATAGTGCAGTTGATCAGATGGCAGATTCCCTATCTGTGGCTTACCCACTCTTTTCTTAAATAATTTCAAAGAATTTGGAAATTTATGGTGTACAGTATTTCCTTTGGTAAATTATTACAATCCCTAACTCCTCCTGTAAACGAATATTTGCCCCAATTTCTCGTCTTGAAATCCAACCTTATCTTCAAATCAAAAATCAACACTAATTCGTATTCGTCTACTAATGTCATACAACGTCATTACTCTACTGACAGCTTGGAACATACTGCTTACTGGAGCAGCTCGTCTCCTTTCTCCCAAGTCTTCCCAGCCCTAACTCTGCAATATTTTCGTAACATTACTTTCTTGTGGGAAATCACCCAGCACAAATTGAGCTGCTTTCTTTCAGTTCTCGAATCAAGTAATCCTAATAATAATAATAATAATAATAATAATGTCCGGCTCCATGTCTAAATGGTTAGCGTGCTGGCCTTTAGTTACAGGGCTCCCGCGTTCGATTCCCGACAGGTTCGGGAATTTTAACCATCATTGGTTAATTCCGCTGGCACGGGGCCGGGTGTATATGTTGTCTTCATCATTGTATTCTCATCACGACGCGCAGGTCGCCCACGGGAGTCAAATCAAAAGACCTGCATCTGGCGAGCCGAACTTGTCCTCGAAAGCCATACGCCATTTCATTTCAATAATAATAATAATAATAATAATAATAATAATAATAATAATACCGAGAGAGTTGTCAGTGCGGTTAGGAGCGCAAAGCTGTGAACTTGCATTCGGGAGATAGTGGGTTCGAACCCGACTATCGGCAGCCCTGAAGACGTTTTTCCGTGGTTTCCCATTTTCACACCTTAATTAAGGCCACGGCCGCTTCCTTCTCGCTCCTAGACCTTTCCTGTCCCATCACCGCCGTAAGACCTATCTGTGTCGGTGCGACGTAAAGCAACTTGTAAGAAACTTTTTAAAACGAGTGTAAGTCCGAAGATTTTCAAAGTAAGGTAAGCGTACGGTGTGAATCCTGGAAGGGATTCCGATCTTTGATCTAAGTAGTAGGCCTATAACTCAGAACTAAACTATATTTCATTCGATCCTAAAAGTAGAAAAAAAAAAAAACTGTAAATATCTATCTAGGGTAGAAGAGTAGAAGTCATTTTCTGACTTATACTTGTTTTCCCAGGCAACCTAGATAACACGTCAATCATTTAATTTTGCCAGACTGAGTGGCTCAGACGGTTGAGGCACTGGTCTTCTGACCCAAATTCAGGAGGTTTGATCCTGGCTCAGTCTGTTGGTATTTGAAGGTGCTCAAATATGTCAGTCTCGTATCGGTAGATTTACTGGCACATAAAAAAAGCTCCTGCGGACAAAATTCTGGCACCTCGGCGTCCACGAAAACCGTAAAATTAGTTGGCAAGGCGTGAAGCCAATAACATTATTATTATTATTATTATTATTATTATTATTATTATTATTATTATTATTATTATTATTATTATTATTTCTTTTTCTTTCTTTCTTTCTTTCTTTCTTTCTTTCTTTCTTTCTTTCTTTCTTTCTTAATCTGTTTACCCTCCAGGGTTGGTTTTTCCCTCGGACTTAGCTAGGGATCCCACCTCTACCGCCTCAAGGGCAGTATCCCGGAGCGTGAGACTTTGGGTCGCGAGGATACAACTGGGAAGGAAGACCAGCACCTCGCCCAGGCGGCCCCACTTGCTGTGCTGAACAGGGTCCTTGTGGGTGGGGGGATGGGAATATTGGAAGGGATGGACAAGAAAGAGGGAAGGAAGCGGCCTTGGCCTTAAGTTAGGTACCATCCCGGCATTTGCCTGGAGAAGTGGGAAACCACGGAAAACCATTTCCAGGATGGCTGAGGTGGGAATCGAACCCAACTCTACTCAGTTGACCTCGCGAGGCTGAGTGGACCCCGTTCCCGCCCTAGTGCCACTTTTTCAAATTTCGTGGTAGGGCCGGGAATCGAACGCGAGCCTGCGGGGGTGGCAGCTAATCACGCTAACCAGTAGACTACACCACAGAGGCGGACATATTATTATTATTATTATTATTATTATTATTTTTACATCGTTATACCCTACTTAGGAGCTCGATTGAATCAGCTTAGCTGATGTGTTGGCCTTCTTCTCCTCCCAAAATCTCTTCATCCTCTCGCTGAGCTTCTTCCATTGAGTAACTCAGTAATTGTTGTTGCCGGTCCCAAGCCCGGTGAAAGGAGGAGGGTTGGCTCAATGCCGTAAAATGACAGCCATAGAACATCTTAACGCAACCTCTAAGGCTCAGTACCCTAGTTGTAACATTGAGGTTGATCACAATCAATCTCCCCAATACCTTCAACCTAGTATGATGTCATTTATCAACGATGCACCTACCCCAGGCACTAGAAGACATACTAGTTTTTCTCGGTCATCGGATTCTGGGGGACCGAGAACATCATGCAGGAATGTATCGGAGCTTCCCAAATCTCTTTGCCCAAAATCTAAGACTTTCATTGGTAGTCTAAACATCAACATACTTCAGAAAATTGGGAAGTTAAAAATATTATTATTATTATTATTATTATTATTATTATTATTATTATTATTATTATTATTATTATTATTAGATCGGAAGAGAACAAGAATTGGTCGAGAGAGTAATTAACATACGCGTATGTGGAAGCAATGCCAAATTCATTGATTTCTAAGTAACCATGCCGTTCCTTCACGTGCAAACAAATAATGTATATTAAACCTCACGAAATAAAACGTGAATACTTCTTGCATTGGTATTCAATCTTACGAAATAATTAATTGAACTTGTAGAAACTTACCACAACTTTCAAGTCTTCTAAACAAGGATTATCAAGTGCTTCAGGGGTCAAGGCGCAGAAAAGCAACAGTAAAATGAGTAGCATATCGAAATTGCACGATGGTCGCTCATAACCTGTAAGTACGAATATAAGAGGAGAGTATATAGCGGTCTTCTCACTAAAATACTCTATTACCTTGTAGAAGTTAAGAAATATTACCTACATTTCATACAACAGTCTTCGCCGAATACACGAATAACGCATGTATAGTTTTCTCTTCATAACCTTGAGCATTACAATGAAATAAAAAGGAGCAGTAAAAAATAACTCTATTAGTAAATATATTTTACTGGCAGGCGAATGATACTTCATATGTGTGCATTTTCCTGCCACATTCCAGCTGTCTAAACACAGTCACTACAGTGTAGATTATAAAACCCGTCAGGACCCTAGAATAAAGATAAACAGAACCTGCTTTCGGTCTACTGCGCAAGTGTCAGCATTTTACAAGTCACGTGATTTTGGCACCATCACCCGCTCTATATAGCAATGACTACGTATGCAGGACACCAACGACATTTTAATGTCGTTGCAGGACACGGAATCACTGCTGTTCAAGTTGGTTGAAGCCAGGGAGTAAAGGCTATCGCCTAAAGCTATTGGCCACGCCCCCTATGTAGAGCAAACGTAGCAGTTCTTACGTTGTGGATATTATACAAACTAAGCCATTTTCTCGAGAGTATGAAAACTTCGAATCGCACAATTATGTATAACTGTTTTCAGAATAACACAGCGATTAACTGTAACAAAATTCTCTGGCCAACAGACCTATTAATGATTTATTACCAAGCTCTACAGAAGAGTTTCTCATCACTCGCAGGCTTAAATCCACACTCGCGCTAGTTGACTATTTTTTTGCTAGGGGCTTTTCGTCGCACCGACACAGATAGGTCTTATGGCGACGATGGGATAGGAAAGGCCTAGGAGTTGGAAGGAAGCGGCCGTGGCCTTAATTAAGGTACAGCCCCAGCATTTACCTGGTGTGAAAATGGGGAACCACGGAAAACCATCTTCAGGGCTGCCGATAGTGGGATTCGAACCTACTATCTCCCGGATGCAAGCTCACAGCCGCGCGCCTCTACGCGCACGGCCAACTCGCCCGGTAGTTGACTATTTGTACTATAAATTGAGCATCTCGAAAATAGGAGATGTAAATCTTCACCAGATATTGGTAAAGACAAGAAATAGGCAATTAATAACAGCATACCGCAATCTGAATGCTTGAGGGGAATGTGCAATATATCGCCAACGATACTGCATATTTTCAAGTGATGGTGGTGGTCCCGGAGGCCCCGGGTTCGATTCCCGGCCAAGACAGGGATTTTTGCCTGGATCTGAGGGCTAGTCTGAGGTCCACTCAGTCTACGTGATTAGTATTGAGGAGCTATCTGACGGTTAAATGACGCCCCGGTCTAGAAAGTCAAGAATAACGGTCGAAAGGATTCGTCGTGCTGACCACACGACACCTCATAATCTGCAGGCCTTCGGGCTGAGCAGCGGTAGCTTGGTAGGTCATGGCTCTTTGGGGCTGTTGCGCCATGGGGCTTGGTGGTGGTGGTGGTGGTGGTTGTTATTGTTTTAATAGCAAGTACAACCATCAAGTAAACCATCCTCTATTAATACTAATCAGAGGGAAAAAATGGAAGGGGTCGAACTTTTCGAAAAATGAAGGTATTTGCCAAAGGAAGACTAGGGTCTAAAGGGGTGAAAATGAGACTCCCTTAGGCCTCCACACGTAGTCTAATATCGCCGGGGTAGGAAAAGAACAAGAGTTCACCAGAGGAGCTTGGATAGGATAGATGAAAGTGAGGAGCCTGATACAAGTGGAAGCAATGCAAGACTCAGCTAAGGGACCCGTGGTCGCCAACACACTCCTTGAGTTAAGAGCCCATTGGGCCCCTTTTAGTCACCTTTAACGACAAGCAGGTGATACGTTGGGTTTTTTCCTACTGCCACCACCCACAACGTGATACATATTTCAGAGGTGGTAAGTAGAGTCTAACCTAAAAATTCTCACGAAATGTGGACAGTGCTTCTGGAACTCCAAAATACTATCACAGTAACAATGGAGGCAATAGACTATAACAAACTACTATTATAAATCATACTTATAATCTTAGCTGTGAAATGTTGTTCCAGGAATATTTTTGGGTTTCCAATTCGTGCAATCAAACGCACAACACGACATTATAATAGCTACAACACCAACTTAATATTAGTAGGGGTATCTCTTTTACGTTTTAGTGTCTCTTACAGTGTTCACGTCTGAAAATTCCCCCAATTACAATATATTTGCGTTCACTGTATTCCATGGCTAAATAGTTATCGTGCTGGCCTTTGGTCACAGGAGTCCCGGGTTCGATTCTCGGCAGGGTCTGGAATTTTAACCATAATTAATTTCGCTGGCACGGGGGGGGGGTGTATGTGTCATCTTCATCATACCGGGCGAGTTGGCCGTGCGCGTAGAGGCGCGCGGCTGTGAGCTTGCATCCGGGAGATAGTAGGTTCGAATCCCACTATCGGCAGCCCTGAAGATGGTTTTCCGTGGTTTCCCATTTTCACACCAGGCAAATGCTGGGGCTGTACCTTAATTAAGGCCACGGCCGCTTCCTTCCAACTCCTAGGCCTTTCCTATTCCATCGTCGCCATAAGACCTATCTGTGTCGGTGCGACCTAAAGACCCTAGCATGTTCATCATGACGCGCAGGTCGCCTACTGGAGACAAATCAAAAGACCTGCACGTGGCGAGCCGAACATGTCCTCGGACACTCCCGGCACTGAAAGCCATACGCCATTTCGTTTCACTTCAGTGAACTGTGATGGGTTTGACTGTCAACATGCATTCTCACGCCTACAGTATATACGACCACGCTCCCTATGTAGAGCTCAGTCGTTGGACTTCACTCTCAGAGCTCCAAGTGATCTCCCTGTATTCTTTACTCCCTGGTTGAAGCCTAGTGGAGAAAGTGCCGCCATTCCTTATAGGGACGTGTGGGAAACAGCGATGTAGCCTATGGCGTCTATAGGACATCTGTTTGATTTTACTGCTTCGATCATTTGATCCCATTCACATTTAAAGAATTTATTTCAGCCAATGGCAATAAATTACTCTTAAAATTACATAATTACGTTAAACGTCCGTTTCTGTGGTGTAGTGGTTAGTGTGATTGGCCGATGGGGGCAGTGGGGGTTATAGTTACAAAATCTATCTATCTATCTATCTATCTATCTATCTATCTATCTATCTATCTATCTATCTATCTATCTATCTATCTATCTATCTATATAAAATAAGAGTTTTGTCTGTACATTGCTCAGAATTTGAAAAGAATGGTATTTCTGTATCGGTCATGTCCACAGTAACAAGAAAATGCATTTTTTACTTTTCCGTAATGTCTGTCTGTCTGTCTGTCTGTCTGTCTGTCTGTCTGTCTGTCTGTCTGTCTGTCTGTCTGTCTGTCTGTCTGTCTGTCTGTCTGTCTGTCTGTCTGTCTGTCTGTCTGTCTGTCTGTCTGTCTGTCTGTCTGTCTGTCTGTCTGTACACGCATCACGAGAAAACGGCTGAAGAGAATTTTATGAAATTCGGAATGTAAAGTCGGGTGATGAACCACTACAATCTAGGCTATAAATTATTTTAATCACGCTGAGTGAAATGGTAGTTTAGGGGAAGGCCTGAAATGTAATTCTCAAATAAGTTATTTATGTTATTAGTGGTCGTATCGATAAATACTACATAACTAACATAATTTTAGTTATGTCGTAAGTTAGTAGTAGTTATGTAAGAAGTTATTCAATTTCCGATCACTTATGTCTTATACATTGTTACCGCACCGCATATAATCAGAGATATTCATGAATTTGGATTTTTGTTACTAAGTCCATATCAGCGCCGAGTCACGAGAAAATGGGTAAACGGAATTGAGTGAAAATCGGTATGTAAAGTCTGAGAATAAGGAACTGCAGTCTACGATATAAATAATTTTGTAAGACACCCTAATATCACAGAGTTGAAAGAAAATTAATGTGAAGGCCTGCAATATAGAAAGCTCATAAACTTTATCAACAATAACAATACATTGACCATTGTTTGTTGTGATGTGTTTTTTGTCTTCTGTTTTCTCTCATACCCGATAGATAGGAATACTGCAGCGTACCGAGGTTTTTAATTTGCTTGACGTCGCACCGACACAGGTAGCTCTTATGGCGACGATGGGATAGGAAATGAATAGTGGTGTGAAGGAAGTGGCCTTGGCTTTAAGGTACAACCTGGTGTGACTGGTGTGAAAATGGGAAACCACGGAATACCATCTTCAGGGTTGCCGGCAGTGGGGTTCGAATCCACTATCTCCCGGATGCAAGCTCACAGCTGCGCGCCCCTAACCACACGGGCAACTCGCCTGGTCGTATCGACTGTAACAGCCTGCCTGTATATTGGCGGGAAGTAGCTGGGGAGTAAGATAACTTTCTTCTTTAGCATGCCATTCCTCTGGTTCATACATTTTCTGATATATCTGGTACGTAACACACTGGTTCATCATAGTATTCGAGCTATACAATCCCTACTCTGAGCCACTGATTGGAATGAGTAGTGTGCATATTTAACGGAATAATGACAGAGGAGTGTTCACGGCAGTCTGCGACCTGGTTATTCCAGCTCTGGAACTTTGGACTCTTAGATCGGCACCGTAGTACTGTTCGTTGAAAGTGAGAAAGTGTGTAGTTTTTCATTTGATCGAGTATTTTATATGATAACATTGCTTTCAATCGCTGCATTCCTACTGACGTTTTTGTAATGACCTATGTTGAATTCAGTTAGGAAAACCACCAAGAAATCAGTCTTTCTGAGAATCCCGTAGCGGAGCACGGGTACATCAGCTAGTAATAAATAATCATAGAACATAATGAAGGTGCTTGTGCGTGTGTAGTGCATGCATACACGACTTGTCATTGTAAGGACAATGATGCTAAGAAATTATGTTGATATTCAGATTCCAGTACACTACAAAATCTTACATTAAAATACCGAACAAGAACAATACGATCAAGGTTAATAGTTTTACAGCGAATGGTAGCTATGCTCAGTTTCTTTCTTTCTTTCTTTCTTTCTTTCTTTCTTTCTTTCTTAATACGTTTACCCTCCAGGGTTGGTTTTTCCCTCGGACTCAGCTAGGGAACTCACCTCTACCGCCTCAAGGGCAGTGTCCTGGAGCGTGAGAATTTGGGTCGGGGATAAAACTGGGAAGGAGTACCAGTACCTCGTCCAAGCAGCCTCACCTGTTATTGTGAACAGGGGCCTCATGAGGGAATGGGAAGATTGGAAGGGATAGGCAAGGAGAAGGGAAGGAAGCGGCCGTGGCCTTAAGTTAGGTACCATCCCGGTATTTGCCTGAAGGAGAAGTGGGAAACTACGGAAAACCACTTCGAGGATGGCTGAGGTGTGAATCGAACCCCCTCTACTCAACTGACCTCGAGAGGTGGCAGCTAATCACACTAGTAGGCTATGATCAGTTTACTATCTAAAATCCGACGCTTCTTAGTAAATAGATTCAACAGATCCGTTGGTTCTACGACTATGTCTGAACATGAATCTGAACGCTTATTTAGTTTATTGCCACTTTCTGTTTACTTTATTTTTGTAAACGTTTGATGGGGCGGCGAGGGGTGGAGTCTAACCCCGAAGTAAACCCCTTGGCCACGCCCCTGGAATAGCTGCCACCCCCCCGGAGGCCCGGGTTCGATTCCCGGCTCTGCCACGACATTTTAAAAGTGGTACGAGGGCTGGAACGGTGTCCACTCAGCCTCGGGAGATCAACTGAGTAGATGGGGGTTCGATTCCCTCCTCAGCCATCCTCGAAGTGGTTTTCCGTGGTTTCCCACTTCTCCAGGCAAATGCCGGGATGGTTCCTAACTTAAGGTCACGGCCGCTTCCTTCTCTCTTCCCTGTCTATCCCTTCCGAATCTTCCCATCGCGCCACAAGGCCCTTGTTCAGCATAACAAGGGAGGCAGCCTGGGTGAGGTACTGGCCCTCCTCCCCAGTTGTATCCCCGACTCAAAGTCTCAAGCTCCAGGACACTGCCCTTGAGGCGGTAGAGGTGGGATCTCTCGTTGAGTCCGAGCTGAACGGACTAAGAAAGAAAGAAAAAATGTTAAACAAAAATTTTTAGTCCAGCCGGCCTCTTAGTAAGTTACATGTCACAGTGTCACTTTATTTCTATAGTTACATGGACTCTGTGGTATTAAAAGTACTCATATTTCATTCTTCTTGGCTTGAAGCTCTACCTGTAGTTGACAGAATGCGGCTGTAGATGGGAAAAGTACTTCGTTTCGGAGTTCTTGCGTGTAGAAAAGATCTCTTGTGAGCTCATAACATAATCTTGATGGAGTAAATTTAGACAGGCATAGTCGCTCTTATAAATTGCTTTCACATTACACACTCGATACAGGCATTGGGTACCTTTGCCTCCGAGATACAGGAGGCCAGGAAAGGAGGCGCAGATTCGATCATAGAAAGCGGGCTACGGCAGACTTAATGCATCGCTGTAGCTAGCTCCACCAAGAAGCCCAGCAAAGAACTAGTTCGCTGTGACCGAGCTCATCGAGTTCATAATCTCTCCGCTAGATGGCAGCTAATTGAAATGTTGCATGGTGAGATGGGAAGCGGAATAGATTTCTACAAGTATGTTTTTGACAATTAAATCTAGGCGTCAGATTGGGTCCCCGGTCATTCCAACATCACAGGTAATTGTCAGGCCGATACCTTCGCTAACGTAGCAGCTAATGGACACGGGCTATCCTTTATTTTGGCTTCACCATACACTAACTTTTGGGACTATTGCAAATCGCATATTTGGCAGATGTGGCAATCGGGTTGGAGTAGACTCGCGATGGGGAAAGGTCGACACTTGTTTATGATACTACCAACGATTCCAAGAAAAAACTTGGTTTTATTTCACTATTAGGCTACACTAGACGTCATACCACCAATCTGATACGGATGAATTAAATCACATGTGAACTGTCTCACTTGTTTCGAATAAAAATGGTGAAGTCAAACGAATGTAAATGTGGAACAGAAATAGGTGCGATTAATCACATTATTTGTCTATGTCCCTTCCTTGAACCAATCGCAAACGTACACTAAATACACTCCTACGTTAAAAAAATTCCTCTTCTTACTCAAATCTCTTGTCTGGTAATGGGCCCTCATATTGCTGAATCCCTCTCTATGTTTTCATCGGGAGCTAATATTGGAATTTAAGGCCCCATTGCCTATATGTTGATTCGGTCTTGTTTTGTTGGTGTAGATAGCCGCCGTGATGGATCTCGCTGGCCTGAAGGTTAGAACCTCGTGTCCCTGTGTTTTATAACTCCTAGACTTTTGTTGTTTTTTCCTTCGTTTTCTTTTCTCGGAACAGTATACGTTATCTACATTTATTTTATTCCACTGGTTATATCTTTCACTCACAGTTATATAACATCCTGCGTAGATTTAGATCCAAGTGATATGACGATTAGTGGCTGGGTGGTATAATGTATACGCGAAGCCCAAGAAGAAGAAGAAGAAGAAGAAGAAGAAGAAGAAGAGTATGATCCAATGGGGCAAGAAACGTATGAAGCTCTAGCTCTCACGACTAAATCAACAGTGAAATGCATCAAGTACTGTAGTTGTCATCAATTCATTTCCACTCCATTCTAGGTAGAAATACCGTACGAAGGAGGTGAGGATGCGATGGTATGATGGATGTGAGATCTCGTATTTATGCAATGAAATTAACTTTGAAAACTTAATCCCTGATATATCAAATGTGGAAAGCAAGACCTTTACAATATTAGGCAGTATCCGCCAAAAAAGATTCGATGGAAAGGTCTCCAGTTCCGATAGTCCTCCTACGGAAATGTTGAATTTACTTGACGAGCTTCTGGTAGGTAGGATGACACTAAATTGAAGACCTCCCCGGAATAAGGATGTTACTAAAAATCAGTAACTTTTCATGGGAGTGAAAAATTATTTTCGGCGCTTATTTCATAGTATACACCACTTGAACCACATGCAAGCGCACAGATGAGTTCACCTATTAAAATTATATTGCATTTTTACAGCTTAAGGTTTTAAAAATAACATATGAACTGAAAGTGATACCATGGAAAAAATGATGTATTGTATAATTTTCCACAAAATAATCTGCAAGTATGAAATATTTCTTAGATGTTTATATAACAGAAGAGAAATCCTGCACAAGCACTTGGAATACAAAAATGACACCAAATAATATTAATGTAATAATAAAAATACCAACAATAAAAATGTCAGGAAATTATTATGACAGAATATATTTCAAAATGTAGATGTGATTTTGTTTACAGCCTTCATTTAAATTATTTATTACACCTAGCGATGAACCAACAACACAAGCACTGTTCACCATCTTGACTTATGTTCCATCCTTACAGCACAGAGAACACTAGCTGAAAACAAGCTTGAAGTTTAAACATAAGACACAAGATGGCGCCACAGTATAGAAGCGTGATAATACACGCTATTTCCACTGAAATCTCACTTTTCATCCTTATTTCGGGGAGGTCTTCGATTATTTTTAATATTAAAATCAACCTACAACTTAACCATTTGATTAAGGACACCTGGCTGTGAAAACCACAGTAAAGTAGTGAAAAATCATTATTTTTACCATTATAATTTGGACAGAAATGCTAATTAAGGAGGAAAAATTGTTATATGCAACGAATAAACATTGCAAACTATTATTAGTTCATTGGTTATGACAGTTTATTCCTTGGAATGTTTATTTAAGACTGCAAATTCACTTCAAATTCTCGGAAGGGTAAACTTGAAAACTACGGTACTCATGTGACATGAACGATATTTTCACACCTACCACCCACAGCTTGTAGGTGCAAAGTAGACTACAATCATGATACTGTACTTAATGACATATTATCAATAGTTGCTACCGTTTTTTTGCTTCCTGGCTACCAAACTTTCACCACGTGGAACGATTGTCCTTTGTTTACTTATCGCGGAGAGCGTATTCGGGCGGTGCCATTATATTTCTACATCCATATGGTGTCAGACCAATTGTCTTGTCCAGGCCCTATCCTATCCAGTCCACACCATTGGTCTTGTCCAGGCTTCGCGGCTCTGATCGGGGGACTTAGTTCCTAAGTGAAGCGTCGGCAGCCTCTTGCACCGCCCGAATACGCCCTCCTCGAGAAGTAAACAAAGGACAATCGTTCCGCAACTATTGATGGTGTCGACTTTTCCCGACACATTTTCTTTGTGGGAAAATTTCAAATATTGCTATACAAATGTTCATAAATTTTGTTGAATATTATTTGTAACTTATCCTATTGAGTGCAACCAGTAACGATGGAGCTGTCCTCACTGGCGATGATTGATGGCTATTTATTAAGAACAGTTGAGAAGAAATTGTACTGTTCATTATGCGGAGAAAAATGTCAGCATCAACTACTGATAGTCCTCTGATGTGACTTTTAAAACAGCACCCCGAGGAGCACAGTGTTCTCTATCGAGGCAGTCTGTGTTCTTTCTGAAAATCGTTTGAAATTTCACTTTCCCTGCTTTACAGCACACTACGACTTCTCCACTCACGTATAAAATATATAAATCTGAAAATTGAATTTAAATTTTCCCACTTCTCCAGGCAAATGCCGGGATGGTATCTAACTTAAGGCCACGGCCGCTTCCTTCCCTCTTCCTTACCTATCCTTTCCAATCTTCCCATCCCCCACCAAGGCCCCTGTTCAGCATAGCAGGTGAGGCCGCCTGGGCGAGGTATTGGTCATTCTCCCCAATTGTATCCCCCGACCCAATGTCTCACGCTCCAATAGAGGATGGTTGTCTAGTTGTACTTCCTCTTAAAACAATAATCACCACCACCTCTCACGCTCCAGGACGCTGCCCTTGAGGCGGTAGAGGTGGGATCCCACGCTGAGTCCGAGAGAAAAGCCAACCCTGTAGGGTAAGCAGCTTAAGAAAGAAAGATTATTTTTAACTTGTCCTTTTCAGCGCAACCAGTAACCAGTCCACATTTATGTTCATTAAGTGAAGTTTGTTAGGTATTGATCTTTGAAGTCATGTTTTTTTTAATCCGCTCAAGGCATCTTACTCTCCTGGATAAACCGGGCGAGTTGGCCGTGCGCGTAGAGGCGCGCGGCTGTGAGCTTGCATCCGGGAGATAGTAGGTTCGAATCCCACTATCGGCAGCCCTGAAGATGGTTTTCCGTGGTTTCCCATTTTCACACCAGGCAAATGCTGGGGCTGTACCTTAATTAAGGCCACGGCCGCTTCCTTCCAACTCCTAGGCCTTTCCTATCCCATCGTCGCCATAAGACCTATCTGTGTCGGTGCGACGTAAAGCCCCTAACAACAACAACAATCTCCTGGATAAAGTGCACGTAAAATTACTATTGTTCTTTCATATGCCACATATTTAATTTTTAAAATTGTCGATAAACACGTTCGTTCTACAAAATTCTCACGACCATTATTAGGTTATTCCTGGCCTTGTAAGGTTTGGCGTAGTACAACAGCCGTGTTTTATCAGTGTCTTGTAGTTGCTCCCGTTAGAGCATTATTGCTCTCGCTAGATCATGGCAACCCTCCATAGGTAACTCTTCAACGTCTTTCTCCTTGACTCTGGAGGCCCTGGAATGAACTATATTTCTAACAGGGTCTGTCTTCAGTCCAGTTGTGCTTTTTATTCTTCCAGGACGCTGCCCTTGAGGTGGTAGAGGTGGGATCCCTCGCTGAGTCCGAGAGTCGGTATTACTTCTCTGCTCTGCAAGATTGAAACGCGTCAGCAAATAATAATAATTATAACACGACCTACCATCCATAAAATATTATTACGTCATTTAGTGGCCGTGAAAATCTAACAATTTAAGATTACGGAACTCTACGGGGAGAGTATTTACAACGACATGAAACGGTCTGGACGTCTTCGAATGAAAATGGCTCGTATATTTTCGTCTCGAATCTTTTGTGTTAGATTTCGGGACAACAACGTCGTCCCTAAATTCGCGGTGCTAAAACATCCTATTGAACTTCCACATACCCGTATAATTCTACGAAGGGTGAGATTCGCTCTCGTTCAAGAGCATATTCATGCTTTGGGAACAGAACTGGATTCTGTGTCAGGGCACCGAAAGTATTAGAGCATTCGAGGCCTAGGGAGCCTTTAATTTTCACGCCGTTCGCGGTCTTTCTCTTTCTCTGGCCGACACCTTCATTTTTCGAAGTGCCAGATCCCTTCCACTCCCCCCCCCCCCCCCTGATTAGTGTTAATAGAGAATGGTTGCCTAGTTGTACATCCTCTCAAAACAATAATCACCACACCCCCATGGGTGGAGGCAGTAGAATAACACCCTCGGTATCACCTGCCGGTCGTAAAAGACGAACAAAAGGGGCCCCAGCGGCTCTAAACTTGGGAGCTTGAGTTGGCAAATACGGGACCCTTAGCTGAGTCCTGGAGATGCTTCCACTCACTTGTCCCAGACTCCTCATTTTCATCTATCCTATCCGACCTCTCTTGGTAACTCTTGTTCTTTCTCGACCCTGACGGTATTAGAGCACTCGAGGCCTAGGGAGTCTTTGATTTTCACGCCCTTCTTGGCCCTTGTCTTTCTTTGGCCGATACCTTCATTTTTGGAAGTGTCGGATCCCTTCCATTTTTCTCTCAGATTAGTGTTATATAGATGATGGTTGCCTAGTTGTACTTCCTCTTAAAAGTAATCACCACCACCATCTCCCCTGTCATCCATCCTCCACATGGATATTTCCAAAATACGTCATGAATATATAAGAGATCATTTTCAATCAATCACTCAATCAATCAATCAATCAATCAATCAATCAATCAATCAATCAATCAATCAATCAATCAATCAATCAATCAATCAATCAATCAATCAATCAATCAATCGACAGCATCCCATAAATGCTCGATTGGATTAAGATCGGGGGATCTGGAGGGCCAATCAATGTCGCCCAGGTGGCAGATCCCCTATTAATTGTTAACCTAGAATTTTCTTTATCGTTTTCAAAGAACTTGGAAATTTCTGGAACATTTCCCTTGATAAATTATTCCAATCCTTTACTCCCCGTTCTGTAAATTAATATTTGCCCGAATTTGTCTTCTTGAATTCCACCTTGATCATCGTATTACGATATTTCCTACCTTTAAAAGCTCCGCTCAATCCTTTTCCACTTCGTTTACTCATGTCATTCCAAGCCATATATCCACTGACAGCCTTTTTTTTCTTTTTTCGTTTTTTTAAGTTTTTTATAAGCCTTTTTTCTTTTTAAATTATTCCCCACACCCGTCCTCTATATTTTTTCCATTTTTTACTTCTTTTTTTAAATTTATATTTTTTAGACTTTTTACCGATATATTTTTATAATTCTCTCTTTGTTTGTCTTGTATTTTTTGTTTTTAAGGACGACACAAACACCCAGTCCCCGGGCTTGGAACATACCTCTTAGTCGAGCATCTTGTCTCCTTTCTCTCAAGTCTTCCAACCCCGAAGTTTGCAGTATTTTAGTAACGGCTTGAAGCGTTTGAGATATGGGTCTGGAGGCGAATGCGAGAAATACAGGAGAAGAAACAGCTCATGAAATGAAATGGCGTTTGGCTTTTAGTGCCGGGAGTGTCCGAGGAAAAGTTCGGTTCGCCAAATGCAGGTCTTTTTTTTTTTTGATGCCCGTGATGAGGATGAAATGATGAGAAGACGACACATACACGCAGCCCCCGTACCAGCGAAATTAACCAATTAAGGTTTAAATTCCCGACCCTGCCGGGAATCGAACCCGGGACCCCTGTGACAAAAGGCCAGCACGCTAACCGTTTAGCCATGGAACTGGACAAACAGCTGATGATAACAATACATAGAAGAACAGCTAAATTAATTGGACACACAGTGCGTCATAATACCTTTCTAACCAATCTACTAGAAGGAAAGATCTTAGGAAAGAAGGGAAGAGGTCGACCTAGGAAGCAATTCCTTCAAGTATTGATGAAGAACGTTGGATGTAGTTCCTACTATGAGATGAAACGACCAGCTGAAGACAGAGGACAATGGTTGAATCGACAAGGCATTGCCTTTAGGCAATGATTGATTGACTCTTTTATAGGAAATCTCCCAGAAAAAATCGTGTTACATTCCCTTGGATCTTTTCCAGTTCTCTTATCAATTATCTGGATCAGAATGGGGCAGTCAACCAAAAACTATTCGTGCTTCCGCCATGGCACTATGTTATTCTGCAGCGGAATATGCCTGCCCTGTTTGGTACAATTCATCTCATGCCAGACAGGTAGACATAGCACTTAATGAGACCTGCAGACTTGTTACAGGTTGTCGAAAGTCTACTCCAACTGAAAAACTCTATCGTCTTGCAGGGATAGCACCACCCGGTGTGCGAAGAGAAGTAGCTGCAAATACGGAAAGGACAAAGGTTAAGCACGAAAGTACTCATCTACTGCATGGACATGAGCTTCCAGTACAGAGACTGAAAACTAGGAAGAGCTTCCTACGAACATCTCAGGAACTTATAGTACCAGCTGAGAAGGCAAGGATACAGCTATGGAAGACGAAGATCCCCCAAGGCTCTGAGCAGATGGCGGTTGAGGAACGTTTGCCACCCGGTTGCAATGAGAGCTGGACAATCTGGAAAACTCTCAATAGGTTGAGATCAGGAGTGGGAAGGTCCAAAGTTAATTTGGCAAGATGGGGCTTCATCAATGGCGACAACACCAAGTGTGACTGCGGAGAAGATCAAACCATCCAGCATATGCTTCAGTGCCCGCTGTGTCCATCTTTGTGCACGCAAGATGACCTGCATCGAGCTACGAAGAGAGGACTCGAAGTAGCGTTGTATTGGTCCAAGATTATTTAAATGTTACTTGAAATTATTGTAACTGTTCTTTTTTTTAATGTATCTGACACGAGAATAATAATAATAATAATAATCAAGTAGCCCTGGTGTAGGTCCCACAAACTGGTACCATACTCTAACTGGGGTCTTACCAGATACTTACATGCCCTCTCCTTTAATTTCTTACTCTCTCATTCCCAATTCGAAGATTGGGTGGCAGCAATTCTTCTCTTCCACTCCTCTCTGAGCTCCAATAGTCTCTTCATTCTTTGATATGATTCTGCTCCTCTATATCTCCTTGAATCTGTTTCATGTATTGTAATCTGTATCTTCCTCTGCCTCTTTTGCCTTGTACCATTCCTTCCATAACATTGATTATAAAATCGTTGTGCCTATAAAGATGTTCTATTAACTGGTCTCTTCTCTTCATTATTGTTTTCAATAGGGCTCTCTTTTCACCAACTCTTCTAAGAACTTCTTCATTTGTAAGCCTTGCCGTCCACGAGATTTTCTGCAATCTCCTCCAACACCACATTTCAAATGCTTCTAGTCTTCTCTTATCGCATGTGCCAGGTGTCCAAATTTCTGACCCGTACAGTGCCACACTCCAGACATAGCATTTATAAATGCTTCTTTGGACTCTGCATTTAAATTCCTTGATGTAAGAGGCACCCGTTTGTCCTGAAGGCTACTTTTTCTTGCGCAATTCTGCTCTTTTTGTCTTCTTACTACAACCCCTATATAGTTCCAACCATGTGAAAAGAAGTGTGTTCCCTTCTTAACAACCCCTCGTTAATAGGATTACAGTGTTCCCCAGTAAGTTCCGTAAGTAAAAGTAAACAGATTACCGGCCATCATCGGCAGGAAAATCTCCAAAACAAATCGTGAGGTTGGTGAACAGACCTCACTCTATGAAAAGGTGCCAATAAAACGTTTTTAAGAACGCAAAACAATGGTAAACAATCCACAAATGATCACAGTGTTCCCCAGTAAGTTCCGTAAGCAAAAGTAAACCGATTACCGGCCATCATCGGCAGGAAAATCTCCAAAACAAATCGTGAGGTTGGTGAACAGACCTCACTCTATGAAACTGTTCACCTGTTCAGTAATAGGGATGCACGCTGGTTGCTCAACAAAGTGAGGACCGATCCAATATTATCTGCATCTACTGTACGGTGGCTTTAGAGGAGAAAAGTGATTAGGTAAGAAATGTAACACTGAAACAGTGAGAAATGAGTTGAGAAGAAAATACAAGTGCTGGAAAACGCTTCTTTTCCCTGATGAGTATGGCATCAGCCAAAAATAAGGAACTCCAAGTGAAACTTTTAAGGCTGCAGGGTGCATGGATAGATCGAATCACGAATGAATCAAATTGATGAGAGGAGATCGATTTGGCTAAATTTGACGAAAACAAGGGTTTGAATGATAGAATACATTTTAAGACACCCAGGACTTTTCAAAATTGGTTTTTCAGGGAAGTGTAGGTGATAAGAATGGTAGAGGTAGACGCATGTATGAATATGACAAGCAGATTAGAAGAGATGTGGTAGTTACGTGGAAATCAAAACAGCAACGTTCCCCACATATTAATAATACATTTAAATTGTAGCCTAGTTACACGATTTGCTTTGGCAAAATATACCTTTACTTGCAATCAGTGTTTACGAGTTTTACTTTTGAGAGGGGAAACGTTCTACTTGAGACAAAACATTACATAGTATACTTCCAAGGAGTGAATCTTAAATATGAATTATATATTTTTTCAGTTCACCTCTGTGGTGTAGTGGTTAGCCTGACAACCCCCTGTGGGTGGGGGCGGTAGAATAACACCCACGGTATCCCCTGCCTGTCGTAAGAGGCGACTAAAAGGGGCCTTCATGGGCTCTGAACTTTGGAGCGTGGGTTGGCGACCTCGAGGCCCTTAGCTGAGTCCTGGGATTGCTTCCACTTACTTGTGCCAGGCTCCTCACTTTCATCTATACTATTCGACCTCTCTTGGTCAACTCTTGTTCTTTTCCGACCCCGACGCTCTTAGGTTTGCGAGGGCTAGGGAGTCTTTCATTTTCACGCCCTTCGTGGCCCTTGTCTTTCTTTGACCGATATCTTCATTTATCGAAGTGTCGGATCCCTTCCATTTTTCCCTCTGATTAGTGTTATATAGAGGATGGTTGCCTAGTTGTACTTCCTCTTAAAACAATAATCACCACCACCACCTGACTAGCTGACACCTGCACAGACCCGGGTTCGATTCCCGGCTCTGCCACGAAATTTGAAAAGTGGTACGAGGGCCGGAACGGGGTTCACTTAACCTCGGGAGATCAACTGAGTAGACGGGGTTCGATTTCCACCTCAGCCATCCTGGAAGTGGTTTTCCGCAGTTTCCCACTTCTTCTCCAGGTAAATGCCGGGATGGTACCTACCCAACTTAAGACCACGGCCACTTCCTTCCCTCTTCCTTGTCTATCCCTTCCAATCTTCCCAACTCCCGCCCCCACAAGGCCCATGATCAGCATAGCACGTGAGGACGCCACCTGGGCAATGCACTGGTCCTCCTCCCAAGTTGTAACCCACGACCCAAAGTCTCGCGCTTTAGGACACTGTCCTTGAGGCGGTAGAGGTGGGATCCCTCCCTGAGTACGGGGAGAAAAACTAACCCTGGAGGGTAAACGGATTAAGAAAGAAAGAAAGAAAGAAAGAAAGAAAGAAAGATATTGTATTTAGTATGGTGGTTCACAGTACGAGATTCATTTTGAGCCAGTGTAGCGTGTTGACAGACAGAATGCGCTCGTGTGGAATTGGAGCCATGCTGAACGAAGTTGACGCTCTCTCCGTTAGGTACCAGCACTCACTAGGTAACACTTCGTTGACGGATAGGTGGTGCTTTCGTCCACCATTCTCGCTAATAGATGGCGCATAAGTACATCTCGTTACATGTTGCAAGACGGAAACAATTGAGAAAGTCTAGAAAGCCTAATAAGAAAAAAATAATCGATTTTTAGAGAAATTAACACGAATGATGGAAGAATCCCACAGTATCACTCTAATATTAAAGAATATACTGGGATGTAACATAACCAATATTAGTGATGGCATGTCTATTTGAAAAGAAATATACCGATCGAGTTAGCCGTGCCTTTAGGGCGGATAGGGGCGCGCAGCTGTGAGCTTGCATTCGGGAAATAGTGTGTTCCTACCCTACTGCCCGCAGCTTTGAAGATGGATTTCGGTGTTTTCCTATTCCTACAACAGGCAATTAAGGCCACGGACTCGTCCTTCTTCTTTCCTACCCCATCGTCACCATAAGACTTACCTGTGTCGGTGCGCCGCAAACCAACTTGTAAACTTGTTATCGGCTTTATGTCGCACCGACACAGATAGATCTTATGGCGACGATGGGACAGGAAAGGCCTAGGAATGGTAAGGAAGCGGCCGTGGCCTTTATTAAGATACATCCCCAGCATTTCTCTAGTGCCGACAGTTGGGTTCGAACCCACCATCTCCCAGATACGAGCTCACAGCTACGGGCCACTAACCGCACGGCCAACTCACCTGGACAACTTGTATACAACAACAACAACAACAACAACGTTCACAAGTCATAGGTAGGCTAACAAACACGAACGGCGTCGTGCAAGGGGATCCAATACATTTTCTCTTTTTTCTTTTTTTTACCATATCAACATAGGACATTGCAAAAATAGACATGATATGGGTTTTTGGGCTTATAAGCCGTGTCCAGAAGACAAACCTAAGATTTTCACCTTGTTTTATCGACACAATACAAGCTCAAAAGCCCATATCATGTCTATAAGTACGGGCCGTTAAAGCATCAATGTTCTTTCTTTTTCTTCGCCTTCTTCTCCTTTATCTGTTTACCCTCCAGGGTCGGTTTTTCCCTCGGACTCGGCGAGGGATCCCACCTCTACACCCACGGTATCCCCTGCCTGTCGTAAGAGGTAACTAAAAGGTCCGCAGAGGCTCTCAACTTGGGAGCGTGGGTTGGCTACAACGGGGCCCTTAGCTGAGTCCTGGCGTTGCTTCCACTTACTTGTGCCAGGCTCCTCACTTTCATCTATCCTATCTGACCTCCCTTGGTCAACTCTTGTTCTTCTCCGACCCCGACGGTATTAGAGCAGTCACGGCTAGGACGTCTTTCCTTTCCACGCCCTTCGTGGCTCTTGCATTTCTTTGGCCGATCCCCTTATTTTTCCAAGTGTCGGTTCCCCTCCATTATTTTCTCTCTGATTAGTGTTATACAGAGGATGGTCGCCCAGTTGTACTTCCTCTTAAAACTATAATCATCACCACTTGTACGTAACTAAGAAGTGAGAGGTTTGACAACTCCAAGCAACACGAGCCGGCTAGCAGGCTTATCTCCATGGCAACCGCAGTGGGTCAGCCTTCGTTTCCCTGGCAACCATAACCTGTACTCCCTTCTCCCCACCCAGGCAGAAAGTGACCAGACTTCTTTCTACGAACTGCCAGAACGCATCTTTCAATATTACGACTATACAGTCCGTGCGAAACTTACAGTGGGACAGAAAATTTGCTCAAAGTAACAAAATCATTCTCTACAAGTCATATCTCATTCCCATTCTTACATACATACTTATACATACATTACATACATTATCATTATAGACTGGTATGCGTTCAGTCTGCAAGCCTCTGTGAATTTACTAAACGTCGCCACAATCCTCGATTTGCAACTAGTGTTGTGGCCTCATTTAGTTCTATACCTCTTGTCTTTAAATCGTTAGAAACCGAGTGTAACCATCGTCGTCTTGGTCTCCCTCTACTTCTCTTACCCTCCATAACAGAGTCCATTATTCTCCTAGGTAACCTATCCTCCTCCATTCGCCTCACATGACCCCACCACCGAAGCCGGTTTATGCGTACAGCTTCATCCATCGAGTTCATTCCTAAATTAGCCTTTATCTCCTCATTCCGAGTACCCTCCTGCCATTGTTCCCACCTGTTCGTACCAACAATCATTCTTGCTACTTTCATGTCTGTTACTTCTAACTTATGAATAAGATATCCCGAGTCCACCCAGCTTTCGCTTCCGTAAAGCAAAGTTGGTCTGAAAACAGACCGATGTAAAGATAGTTTCGTCTGGCACCTGACTTCCTTCTTACAGAATACTGTTGATCGCAACTGCGAGCTCACTGCATTAGCTATACTACACCTTGATTCAATCTCACTTACTATATTACCATCCTGGGAGAACACACAACCTAAATATTTGAAATTATCGACCTGTTCTAGCTTTCTGTCACCAATCTGACATTCATTTCTGTTGAATTTCTTACCTACTGACATCAATTTAGTCTTCGAGAGGCTAATTTTCATACCATACTCATTGCACCTTTTTTCAAGTTCCAAGATATTAGACTGCGGGTTTTCGGCACAGTCTGCCATTACATATTTTTTGAAAACTTGCTTGCTAACATCAAATGACATTAGCAAGCTTGTGCGATGAAGTGTCTTAGAACTGGCCTCCAGAAAACACGACTTGATCATATATAACGTACGAAGAAACTTGAACAAACTTATGATTAACTGAATCTAGGTCATCGAGACTTAAACTGTGTGTACATATTAAAAGAACGAATATCACCATATTATCAAGTGCTTATATAGAAAGAGGACTAACATGCAGAAGATCGGTTGGAAGACTAAGAAAGAGATGTAGAGTATCGATATTTAAGGGGAGTATCCCGCTAATGTTAAATTTGTTAAGTTCATGGCCCATTTCCTCAAGAACTAGGCTGCTTATTTCAACTCATTACAAGTTGCTCATACATGACTCATGTACTTGCTCCTCTAGTTTGATTGAAGTACATGTTCCAGGACTTAGGATTATTTTTCTGTTGTATTTTTAAAAACATGTTTTACTTTTTTTTTTTTTTTTTTTTTTTTTTGTGCATTTTACTGAAATATACAAACGTAACTCTACCATTCTAGAGGTATGGTATCAGAAGAATATTATAAATGAACTGTGAAAAATCAAGAGCCTTATCTTTTACAGTTCCTGGGAAAAAGGTGTATTTGTCTGAAAAAGATAAGTTAAGACACAAGGTCAATATAGTACACTAGCACAAGAGCACAAGGAATGGAAACAATCACACACATTACACCAAGAATATCGCATGCAGAACGTAAACAATAATCGAATCTGTTAATCCAGTACTACCAACCAACATATGCAGCATAGAATCTAAATCAAACCGCAGCCTTATAGACGTTATGGTTCTGGAGATATTAATTTTAACCGACCGATGATTTATGAAATCCTAAAAGCGCTCTATGCACCTAATTAAAATGAAATATATTTTCAGTGAACCAAATTTAGTCCTCCTCTGTGGTGTAGTGGTTAGCGTGAGTAGCTGCCACCCCTGGAGGTCCGGGTTCGATTTCCGGCTCTGCCACGAAATTTGAAAAGTGGTACGAGGGCTGGAACGGGGTACACTCAGCGTCGTGAGGTCAACTGAGTAGAGGTGGGTTCGATTCCCACCTCAGCCATCCTGGAAGTGGTTTTCCGTGGTTTCCCACTTCTCCAGGCAAATGCCGGGATGGTACCTTACTTAAGGCCACGGCCGCTTCCTCCGCTTCCTTCCTTCTTCCTTGTCTGTCCCATCCAATCTTCCCATCACTCCACAAGGCCCCTGTTCAGCATAGCAGGTGAGGCCGCCTGGGCGAGGTGCTGGTCATTCTAACCAGTTGTATCCCCCGACCCAAAGTCTGAAACTCCAGGACACTGCCCTTGAGGCGGTAGAGGTGGGACCCCTCGCTCAGTTCGAGGAAAAAACCGACCCTGGAGGGTAAACAGATTAAGAAGAAGAACCAAATTTAACAATGGACATTTTGTTTAAATTTTTAATTTTTAAAAATTCAGAAACATTATTTGGAATTTGTGTAGGACTATTAATTTGGTGTACTATTTGTTAACAACTTGTTCATATATAAAGAACGAAGAGACCCGAACAAACTTAAAGGTTAGAGAATCAAAGAGTATCTAGCAGGTAATAGTATTCTTCCCTGATTAGAGGAAATGCATACTCCCTGGCTTGACAGGTAGTAATCAAACATGGCTGCATGCAAAGACATTACTAAGAATGAAGATCATTTAATCAGATTATTAAGTGTTAGTCGCTTAGCAACCTGCTAAGTACAGAATGTATTGCGGGTTAGGGTAAGCCTTCGCCTGTAATTATTGGAGTGATCATTTAAGGATTTGATTTTATGATTACTCAAAGTTGGCTGATCTTAGAGACACATCAATGTTTCATGATTCATCGGCAGATAATTCCAGATAGAATAAAATAAAAATGAAGCATATCGGTCCAGTAGAACGAACTGACGGATTTGCCAAAGCTCTATTAATGAACTCTTTTAATATGATATAGAATTAAATCAGTGTTAACTGGAGTTTATGGTGACTTTAAAAATATTCGGTAGGAGGCCGTCTTAACAGGAAAAAATTGTTTTAATAGGGGCGTCTCGCGGTGCCTCCTAACTTGTGGCGACCCCCTCGTTCGCTCCACTCCCGCGGCGGCCTTCTTGGCCCATAATAAAAAAGTGTTTGCTCTCACTAAGGGAGAAGAAATTAACGTCAAAGCATGTGAGAAAGAATGTGTCAGAACTCTTTATATAATTTATCATAGTATGCGAGGGTGTGACTGAGGAAGTTTGAAACAACCCCTATGTATACCAAACCGCCCTCTTTGTTGTGTAATCATTCTTAATTCCCTTTCAAGTAAATTGATATTTCCGGTTTCTCAGAATAATTCACCACTTTCTCACACGTTTTATACGAAGTTCCATTACGCCTCTCTTAAATGGAACCAACTCCTTTCGGTAAAACAATGAAAACGTCGTTCATTCGTTTAATTCCCCTCGTCAATAGCAACAAACAACAGTATTGTAAAATTCACTGTTTTCTCTAAGTGCAACACTTGAAACATCTTATTATACGAGTCCAAAACTTCACGCCACACTAGTTGCATACAATAATTTTATCTACCTTTGGGAAAATCAAAATAATGACCACATCTATACTTTACATCACTGCCTGCACGATTGCCAGGTAACATTCTCCTACCATCACTGCCTGCACGATTGCCAGGTAACATTCTCCTACCATCACTGCCTGCACAGTTGCTTGGTAACGTTGTCTGACCATCACTGCCTCACAGTTGCTAGGTAACATTGTCTGACCATCCATCTATACCTTACATCACTGCCTACACGGTTGCCTGGTAACATTGTCAGACCATCCATCTATACCTTACGTCACTGCCTGCACGGTTGCTAGGTAACATTGTCTGACCATTCATCTATACCTTACATCACTGCCTCCACGGTTGCTTGGTAACACTGTCTGACCATCCATTTATACCTTACATCACTGCCTACACGGTTGCCTGGTAACACTGTCTGACCATCCATCTATACCTTACACCACTGCTTGCACGGTTGCTAGGTAACACTGTCTGACCATCCATCTATACCTTACATCACTGCTTACACGGTTGCTACGGTTACACTTCCGTCACACATTTTGTCGCGTCACGTTACACATTTTATTTTTTTTATAAGTTGCTTTACGTCGCACCGACACAGATAGGTCTTATGGCGACGATGGGATAGGAAAGGCCTAAGAGTGGGAGAGATGCGGCCGTGGCCTTAATTAAGGTACAGTCCCAGCATTTGCCAAGTGGGAAACCATCTTCAGGGCTGCTGACAATGGGGTTGGAACCCACTATCTCCCGGCTGCAAGCTCACAGCTGCGCGCCCCTAACCGCACGGTCAACTCGCCCGGTATCGCTTTCTTTGTCGACGCTGAATTGCTTACGCTAATTTCATAAAGACCCTCGGCCCCAAAACATATCCATGTTAAAAGAAGTAAAGCATCGTATAATGTAATAGTTGGGATTTCTTCGTTTAGGTTCTTTAGGGTCAGTATGCACTCTTTGGTAACATGTATCACAAATTTGTGTTTTTTGAAGCACATGGAGAAGGCTTTCAAGAATGGCAAGCCATGAACTGTCTCTAGGGGAATAAAAGTTTTGTTACGTACCAGCCCTGTCGTAGCTCCTTCGGTACTGTCTGGAAGGGATTAGTAAGTCTGACCAGCGACATTCCGGCCTCTCGTTACATTGTGCTTACGACTGGTTTCACCGTGGGCCTTCTGGAAAGGGAAACGAGAAACTTCCCTCTCTAAATACATCGCGAAGGTTCCAGTAGTTCATCGCCTGAGATATAAATACAGGGCCGCCGCGAACGAAGTGTGGTTGTAATGGAGGAGCTGGACTGGGACGGCTGTACTGCTGGTTGTCGTCAGTGTCCCACCGGAGTCAGAGTATCGTCGTGTAACGAGCAGTGTAACAGTGTTGCCAATATGGTGGTTTTCCCACTAAATATAGGTTTTTACACTCTTTGAAAGTAGGTAAATTTTAACTCACAGTGGACAGTGGGAAATATAGTCTTGCCCATGCTTATGTCAGTAGATATTTTGGTGGTTTTTCAATTAAAGTTCTATATGCAATGCGTAGAGCTAGGAATTAAAGGTGCAAAATTTTGGTTTAAAAAGGTGCAAAAAAATTAAAAATTTCACATCATATATAAGGACATAACATTCACTCATATCATCATGTATTACAATTCTGCCTGAAACCAGTCTTAGGCCTCAATATTATTAAAATCACACGCCCAAAAAACTGCAAGCTAATTGTTCAACAATCACCAGTTTCGTACTTATGTTTCTGATTAGGGAGCCTACGATCCTAGCGGCGAATTGAGGAAGTACATAGAACCAAGCTTTACAGATGAAACGTACGGTAATTCATGTTTATATTATTTAGGAATAAGATGTGGCAAAGGATCCAAACAGATATTAAACAAGTGGGGAAAGACGCGGACATTAAGAAAAGGTGTTTGCATTGAGAAAAGGTGCACACAAATGCAACTAAAACACAGTTAGGGGTATTCATTTTATGTTTTCTTTGCAAGAAAAGCTAATTTGGGCATTTCAATACGGTAGCGAAAAAGGATTAAGGTGCAGCACCTAAAATTCCTAGCTCTAGCAATGTGATAGAGGTGGTGGTGGTGGTGGTGATGATGGTGATGGTGATTATTGTTTTAAGAGGAAGTACAACTAGGTAACCTTCCTCTATATCACTAATCTGAGAGAAACAATGGAAGGGATGCGACACTTCGAGAAATGAAGGTATCAGCCAAAGAAAGACAAGGGCCACGAAGGCCGTGAAAATTTAAGACTCCCTAGCCCTCGATACATAATACCGTCGGGATCGGAAAGAATGGCACAATTAAGTCGAAGCAATGCCAGGACTCAGCTAAGGGTCCCGTGGTCGCCAACACAGGCTCCCCAACTTAAGATCTCCTAGAGCCTGCTTAGTCGCCTGTTACGACAGGCAGGGGATACCGTGGATGTATTCTACTGCCCCCATACACCGAAGGCTACCCGAGGGAGAGAGGCTTGCTAAATAGTCAGAGAAATTAAAATTAAGAAGGTTAGGATAGTAAAAGTGGAAACAGAAATTAAGAAGAGTACAGTCTTCTCAGGCAACTCGGGGGACATCTTTTAAGTCTGGCCCTACACAGAGGCCAATCCAGCATGGGTATCCTCGAGCTGGCACAGCCCTCGGAATCAACAAGCACACAAGCCCCCAAACCGTCGAAGTCATGTTGTCCCTAGAAGCCGCAATATGATAGAGAGTGTAATAATGTAATAGTACAAATTTAATATCCTGACATTGACAATGGTGATGCCATCAAAAATTGAGCCGGGAAAGACCTGAACTGCAGGCGAAACTGACTTGTAGGAGATTCCTTTAAAAATAATCAAGGAACGTGTCAGTTAGTCTTTCTTCCTTCTTTCATTGTAAAGTGCAACTTCTTCCACTTACGAGTGTTAAAGAGTCGTTTATTCCGCTTCTTGAATCTCAACTTGGACGCCAGCGCAAAGATTAATATATCAGTTAGAAAAATGTGTCCTTTATAAAAGGGTCTCAAGCCAAGAATCTGTTAATTTCTGGGGTAAAGTTATGAAATACTGCGATGCAGGAACATAGTATTTCACAACTCTACTAATTCAGACAACCACAGGTATCAAACTAGACATGCAGCTGATTTGGCCTTGTATCACATCCACTCTTCAAAATATGGGAAGAATAGTTGTAATTTCCAATCCCCTACAAGGCCCCTGTTCAGCATAACAGATTAGCCGTGGTACTGGTCCTCCTCCCCAGTTTTATCCCCGACCAAATGCCTCACGCTCCAGGACTCGGTCCTTGAGGCGGTGGAGGTGGGATCCCTCGCTAAGTCCGAGAGAGAGACCAATCCCGGATGGTAAACGGATTAAGAAAGATTGAAATAAATAATAGCAGGTCCGCCTCTGTGGTGTAGTGGTTAGTGTGATTAGCTGCCACCCCTGGAGGCTCTGGTTCGATTCCCAGTTCTGCCATGAAATTTGAAATGCAGTACGAGGGCTTGAACGGAGTCCACTCAGCCTCAGGAGGTCAACTCAGTAGAGGGTTTTCGATCCCCACCTCAGCTATCCTTGAAGTGATTTTCCTTGGTTTCCCATTTCTTCTCCAGGAAAAATGCTGCGATGGTATCTAACTTAAGGCCACGGCCGCTTCATTCCCTTTTCCTCGCCTATCCCTTCCAATCCTCCGCTTCCCCACGAGGCCCTTGTTCAGCATTGCAGGTGGAGCCACCTTGGCCAAGCACTAGTCCTCCTCCCCAGTTGTATCCCCAACCAAATGTCTCACGCTCCAAGACACTGCCTTTTAGGCGGTGGAGGTGGGATCCCTCGCTGAGTCCGAGAGAAAACCCAATCCTGGAGGATAAACAGATTAAATAAATAAATAAATAAATAAATAAATAAATAAATAAATAAATAAATAACAGCATCAAATATCCAATAATAACTTTAAAAAACACAATTTAAAGTATTTAAGTTCTAAATATGAAATGGAAGGTAAATTAGGAAAACAGGCAAAATAATAACTAGTCTTACGTTTCCCAAATATTCAGAAACATCTTTATTTATTTATTTATTTATTTATTTATTTATTTATTTATTTATTTATTTATTTATTTATTTATTTATTTATTTGACACTTCGATATATCCATCTAGAAAAAAAGAGGCATTTTACCTAGGATTTCGTTACACGCTGTAAATAACTTATTTCTTAATGAAGGGTTTTTATTAATGCAAATATTGTATCGATTAGATAGTTATTAAAAATAACCTTCATTACGAAATACGTCATATCCATCAATACGGACTATAATAATGACATTCATTGCTTATACCTGTAAATAAATAATTAATTAATTAATTAGGAACCAACCTAGCACTCCCCTGGAGTATAATTGTGTGAGAACCACAAAACTAAAACGCCTCAGGGATTGTGGAAGTCGGAATTGATTTAGATTATCTTTTACGTTGTGTTCAAAAACTGAGTTTGTTTCGTTTCAAACCCTCAAACTAGCAATTTATTTGTGGCATAGTCGCAAAGACGGGAACCGAACTTAGGTCGACTAGACAGGAAGCTACTAGAGCAATGCGGCGGCAAAAAGTAAGAGGAAAAAGAATAGATCTTAGAAATTGTGGGAAATGACTGCCGTTACCAAGAGTCAAATCCTGCCCGTTCTCGTTGAGAGACTAGACTATCACGTTTCTAATTTTACATGCTCATGATCAGGCCCCGATTTCAAGTAGTTAGCGCCCTCGGCAAACAATATTTAGCACCACCCCCCACCCCACCTCTGCTCGTTTTCCTGTTCCTCTAAAAAATAATTGTTTACAAATTAAATATTACAGTTTTCAAGATTATGAGTTTTAAAACAGCACATTATGCAAATACAGTTAATTCTCATAATTAAAGTTATCAAGCCAAATAAGAATCAGGCTGTTTTTATTTTTATTTAAAAAGCCGTTGGTTCAGTTTGATAGTTTGCATGTAACTGAATAATTTTGGAAATAAGACACATTTTCTTCACAAAATTTAAATATATAGATTAAATTCAGGTTTTAAAGTTAGAATAGTTCAAAGGTTTTATATAGGCTAATAAAATAATTGGAATAATTTGTGGAATGTAAAAGTAATTTGAGTGGAATTAATTTAAGACGTAATTCACTCAGGCCATAATTACTCGATCCGCCGGCTGCCGCCCTACAAAAACTGGCGCCCTGGGCAAATGCCCAGTCCGCCCATTTATAAATCAGGGCCTGCTCATGATATACAAACGAACTTTTCCTCCTCTGCTGGCGATAAAAGCTATGCGACAGTGTCATTGTTAACAGAGCAACATTCCCTCCTAACACATGCAGGAATTTATCTGAAATGAAATACAATCATACCTTGTGAACGAGTAACATGCAAATTAAAAGCTTCCAATAGAAATGTTCGGGTAAAAACGGAGACTATAAGTGCTAACAGAAGTCGCCTGCGTAGTTATTAACTCCAATTTAAAAAAACACTACACTGAGCAGGAAAAAACACACGCTGTTGTTGCCTGCATGCTCGCTCCAGGGCCTCCTGTGTCACTCCAAAGCAAGCATGAGGATGGCACGCCACGACAGTAGCAGTCGTGCGAGTGCGCTATGAATCTCTTTGACGCGGTCCGGTCGAATGCGATTGTACGATGACAACATAGCGGCGTGTTCCAGTAAATTTTCGTGTGTGTGTGTTCTCGTTCGCGTGTTTTGAAGACTGTTTCGTTAGCGTTTAAAACATAAAATCGTGTGTATTATTGGTGAAAGAAATTTATCCTAGTGTGTATGTGTTAATTTTTTGTGTAGTCAATATTCAAGTGGCTGTGCTTGTAACCAGTGATATCACCATCTTCGTCAAGGTAAGTGAAGGAAATATTGCCAGGGATTATATGTCGCATTGTTTCCAGAATCAGATAAGCTTTTAAAAGCTTAACATGCTAATTAAAGTTGAAGTACATGTTCTATTTTTATGCTTGTTAGGTAAGTAACTGGAACGATTAAATAGAAGGTCATGAGATCGAGAAGTGGCTTTTAACTCTCACTGACATTTGACCTTGAGGTTAAACTTTAGTTAATTCCTAAAAGTGAGACATTTCAAATCGATGATCAAGTTTGGAAAGAGAATTTTGGAAAGACATTGACAATAAAGAGACAATACATCAGTTTACTTCCTATTAGTCCCCCTTTAAATAGACCGGATAAGAACTAGAGATAGATGCACGTGTTTATGTAATTATCAGTTATGAAAACGGTAATTACGTTGTTCATACCTATATTCAACACAACTTGCCTGACTTCCCAGTACTGAGAAACCCATTCAATATTAAATTGATAACATGTTTAGCAAATATTTATTTATTTATTTATTTATTTATTTATTTATTTATTTATTTACATCGGTGTGTTTTTAGACCAACTTTGCTTTACGGGAGCGACAGCTGGGTGGACTCGGGATATCTTATAAGTTAGAAGTTTCTTTTCTTTCTATTTGCTTTACGTCGCACCGACACAGATATGTCTTACGGCGACGATGGGATAGGAAAGAAGGAAGGAAGCGGCCGTGGCCTTAATTAAGGTACAGCCCCTGGCATTTGCCTGATGTGGAAATGGGAAACCTCGGAAAACCATCTTCAGGGCTGCCGACAGTGGGGCTCAAACCCACTATCTCCCGATTACTGGATACTGGCCGCACTTGAGCGACTGCAGCTATCGAGCTCGGTTAAGTTAGAAGTAATAGACATGAAAGTAGCGAGAATGATTGCTGGTACAAATAGGTGGCAACAATGGCAGGAGGGTACTCGGAATGAGGAGATAAAGGCTAATTTAGGAATGAACTCGATGGATGAAGCTGTACGCATAAACCGGCTTCGGTGGTGGGGTCATGTGAGGAGAATGGAGGAAGATAGGTTACCTAGGAAAACAATGGGCTCTGTTATGGAGGGTAAGAGAAGTAGAGGGAGACCAAGACGGCGATGGTTAGACTCAGTTTCTAACGATTTAAAGATAAGAGGTATAGAACTAAATGAGGCCACAGCACTAGTTACAAATAGAGGACTGTGGCGACGTGTAGTAAATTTACAGAGGCTTGCAGACTGAACGCTGAAAGACATAACGGTCTATAATGATATTTTATTTATTTATTTCCTGTTGAATAACACCAAGGCGTCTGCTCAAGGTTTAACGTCCCCATTCGACGGACGAATCACATCACCAGCGTCACATATGAGTATTCTGGAGAGTTTTGGAATTGAATCCAGGTTTTTGGCACGAAATTTACGTTATTAGAAACTGTGTACGACCACCTCTCCTACCCTGCTGGCCAAAATTCTGATGGTAATTATTTTTTTCCACCAAAGGGACACGAATCTGCTAACCACGATGTCAGACCATATAGACTTTATGTCTTAACGATCTTGGCCATCATGCATGGTCCAAATTAATTCTAAGAATGAAATAAAAATTGAAAAGTGTTACGAGGACTGGAACGGGGTCTCTTAATGACGAGGAATTATGGGTGTCTCAGAGGGTGTGTGTTCACTCCTTGTAGGTTCATAAGGTCTTTGAAACGATCTGCCAAAAGTTTACAGCTTTCGTCATTATTTGTTTTCTTAACGTAGAATGAACTATAGTGAAAGGAAAGAGAAGCACTTCACTTCACCAGGAGAGGGATTTGAACACGAACCTGACAGGATTGCGCCAAAGCAAGTACACTTAAGGTGACAAAGGCTGTTTATGTTTGATGCTGTTTCTCGGCATGCCTCTCATTCCCCATCTCCCTCTTCCTCCAATCCAAAACAACCCCGTCCAATCCCCTGGCCAGGGAGAAGGCGACACCCTCTAGGTGGCCCGCCCCACCCCGTCAGGGTGGGGAATGAAAGCGTCCGAGCGAGCGTGGCCCTCACGCCACCCTTAAGCTATGTTCAAATTTAGCAATTCCGCGTTACAAAGCGCTTTGGAATTCGCCCGCGAAGTGATCTGCTTGGTTTACTTCAGCAGCTGACAAAATAAGGGCACGAGATTTTTTTTTTTCAAATTACTTACCAGTATGACCAACCCTCTTATTATGCTCACTGACCACACTACTTAGTATTTTACTATCTGCTTTTTATTTATTTATTTGATCTATTTACCCTCGAGGTTTGGTTATTCCCCCGATTTCAGCGAGGGATTCCACCTCTACCCCCTCAAGGGCAGTGTCCTGGAGCGTGAGACATTTGGGAAGCAGAACCAGTACCTCGCCGAGGCGGCCTCACCTGCTAAGCTGAGCAGGGACCTTGTTGTGCGACGGGGGGGGGGGGGGGGTATTGGAAGGGATGGGCAGGAACGGAGAAGATATTTGTTTGTTGACAAGTTGTTTTACATCGCACCGGCACAGAGAGGTTTTATGGCGACGATGGGGCAGGAAAGGGCTAGGAGTGGGAAGGAAGCGGCCGTGGCCTTAATTAAGGTTCAGCTCCAGCATTTGCCTGGTGTGAAAATGGGAAACCACGGAAAACCACCTTCAGAGCTGCCGACAGTGGGGTTCGAACCCACTATCTCCCGAATACTGGATACTGGCCGCACTTAAGCGACTGCAGCTATCGAGTTCGGTCTTCTATTGTTGGAGGCTCTGAATTTGGATTCGGTTCTGATGTTTCAAAAGTGAGTTGGTCAGTAGGAGGTTCGCAATTCAGAAGGTCTTTGAAGTGATCCGCCAAAAGTTTATAGTTTTCTTCATTATTTATTTCTGAAGTCCCATTCAGTCGTTTAAAACATAGATTGGGTGCCCAATAACTCGTCATCTCTTCTTTAAATGTTCTGTAAAAGTTCCTAGTATTGTTTTCCTTGAACTCTTGCTCGATTTCTGCCAGTCTGATCTGGCCATAATGACGTTTTTGGAATTTTATAATCTTTGATCTTCCTTCTGGATTTTAATGAAGGCATGCCATTCCCTGTATTTTTCTGCGAATTCTGATCTTGCCATGCTTTTTTGCGGAGTTCTAAGGCCTTATCACTCTTATAGTTCCACCAGTTACGTTTACGTTTCCTTGGTGGCGTGTTAGTGCACTCGGCTGATTTTACAAGTTCTTCTTTAAGTTCTAACCAAATAGTAGCATTTTGCTCGGAGATATTGGCCAGTAAAGAGCTTGAGGTTTGCTTCAGAATCTCTGGATCAAGTCGTGGGTTTCGCCGTTGTCTACATTTGGGTCTGTTAGGTTGAAAATTCACTTTGATTAAAGATAGGTGGTGATCAGAGTTGATGATGCACTTCTTGACTCTTACATTCAAGATCTCCTTTTGGTTTCTCTTCGTATTAGCCACATGGTCTATCTGAAATTCTCCTAAATGGATGTTCGGGAACCTCTAGGATGTTTTATTCTGCGGGCGTGCTAGAAAATGAGTTGACAGTTTCAGATCAAAGGTCTCACAGAAGTTGATTAATCTTTCTCCATTTGTATTGGTTCTTTTATGGGCATGGTAGAGTCCTACGGTGGCTTTGTACTTCTTTCCTTTGCCTATTTGTGCATTGAAATCTCCCATCAAAATTTTGACGTGATGTTTAGGAATTTGGGATACTGTTTCTTCTACAAGTTCCCAGAATTCTTCCACCTTTTCTGGGTCTTTTTGGTTGTAAATATTTGTCGATGCATGAGCACTGATTAGTGAATATGCTTTGTTCCCTGATTTGATTGCTAGCTCTGAATTTTTTATCAGAGAAAGATGTGAAACTCATAACTGAATTTATGATATTCTTTCTTACTGCAAACCCAGTGCCAAATTGCAATGGTGTGTTAAGGACTGGGAATGCTGGGTTACCTTTGTATATTCTGTAGTTGCCTGACTCGAAGTGATTGTCATCCATATATCCGGTATCTTGAAGAGCTAAAATTTGGATATTTAGTCTGTCCAACATGTCCGTTAATTGCTTCAGTTTGCCAGTTTTGAGAAGGGTATTTATGTTGATGGTACCAACAAAATGCTTGCGTTTGGGACGAACCTACTACGCTGTCGTAACGTGGCGCGTCCCAGGTGGCGAATAGTGGGGTCCTAACCGACTTGGCGGTGGACGTCAGCGAAATAAAGTAGCTCTCGCGGAACAAACACATATTACAGGTGGCTGACGAGCAGAAGCCGTAGAACAGCCAAAAACCATCTTGAGGCAACCTCTAAGGTTCATTACCTTAGTTGTAACAGCGAGATCGACAACTGGCGGTCTCCCCATTACCTCCAACCTTTTAGCATGACTGAAGTGTCAGCTGACATAGAAACTACCCCAGGCTCTAGCGATTGCACTAGGTTTTCTCGGTCGTTGGATTCTGGGGGACGGAGAACATCATGCGGCAATGTATCGGAGCTTCCCAAATCTCTTCGTCCCAACCCTCGTATTATTATTATTATTATTATTATTATTATTATTAGTAGTAGTAGTAGTAGTAGTAGTAGTAGTAGTAGTACAGCAAGGCGTGAGGCAAGGCTGCATTTTGTCCCCACTCCATTCCATTGTTCATATAGAACGTTCGGTAAATGAATCAAAGGAGAATTTGGGAAAAGAAGTAAGAGAAGTAAGGAGCGGATATCAAAACCCTGAGATTTGCCGATGAAATGAAATGTCGTATGGCTTTTAGTGCCGGGATATGCCAGGACGGGTTCGGCTCGCCAGGTGCAGGTCTTTCTATTTGACTCCCGTAGGCGACCTGCGCGTCGTGATGAGGATGAAATGATGATGAAGACAAATCATACATCCAGCCCCCGTGTCATTGGAATTAACCAATTAAGGTTAAAATCCCCGACCCGGCCGGGAATCGAACCCGGGACCGTCTGAACCGAAGGCCAGCTGACCGTTCAGCCAACCAGTCGGACAGATGATCTGAATAAATTGCTGAATGGTCCAGACAGAGTCTTGGGGGAAGAGGTACAAGACGAAAATAAATAAGTCTAAAACAAAAGTAACTGAGTGCAGAAAATTTTAGATTAGGAGATGAAGTCTTAAAAGAAGTGGATGAATATTGTTACTTGGGTAGAAAATAACTAACGATGCAGAAGTAAGAAGAACATAAAATGCGGACTAGCACAAGCAAGGGAGGCTTTTCTTAAGAAAATAAATTTGCTCACATCGAACATTGATATGGGAATTAAAACGATGTTTTTGAAGACTTTCGTCTGGAGCATGGCATTGTATGGAAGTGAAACGTGGACGATAACTAGCTCAGAAAGAAAGAGAATAGAAGTTTTTGAAATGTGGTGTTACAGAAAAATGCTGAAGATGAGATGCTGAGTACCACGAATGAAGAGGTACTGAATCAAATTGGTGAGAGAAGATCAGTTTGTTTTAATTTGACGAGAATAAGAGAGAGAACGATAGGATACATCTTAAGACATCCAGTACTTCTTCAGTTGGTTTTTGAAGGAAGTATAGGCAGGAAGAGCGATAGGAGTAGACCAAGATATGAATATGACAAGCACATTAGAGCAGATATAGGATGTAGTAGTTATGTTGAAATGAAAATGTTAGCACAGGACAGGGTGGCATGGAGAGCTGCATCATGACTCAAACACCCATCATTATTATTATTATTATTATTATTATTATTATTATTATTATTATTACTTTCCGATGAGGCCTGAATTTCAATTCAGTTCTTCATACATTGTTTTTGTTGTTTTCACTTCCGTTATGCCTTTGCTGGCAAGATGTAGTGTTTACAGTGCGCTGTGTCTTCTGGTATGGGCTATATCAACTTTGTTATTTTCATTGACCTGTCTCAGTCTCATCCTTGGCTTTGACAATATGAAAGTGACTGAAAGTGATGCTAGTAATACCATTGCTTATGCAGCCAGTCCCTGTTATGAATGGTGTGAAAATATCACACATAGTGTCGGTTGGTGCATGCATTTCAAGTGGGCTTGGCAGACTGATATGTAATAGCAACGGCTGGCTCGGTGAGGAAAGCAACGGGAAACTACCTCACTCCTCGTTTCCCTAGTACGCCTCTTCAGTGACGCCTAGGCTATTTATGACTGCTGTTGTCGGAGCTGCAGAGGATCAAACCAGCCTTCGGGCTGAATACCCAACATACACACAACAACATACACTTCCGTTCCTTCTAATATTCTTTCATCCTTTCACTCTGATGTTTCTTTCTGTCCTCGGGTCACTTCGCACCAGGTTTCATGTTCATTCTTCCTTGGAATCCCTCCATACTTACTATCTTCTTTCTAAAAATCTCTCTGTGCATAATTTCTTTTTCTCTTATACTATTCCTTTCTAAATCGTTCTTTACTTCTTGAATCCAACTAGTTGTTGCCTTTTTGTCCCAAAGGTGCATGAAAATCCTTTTTGTTAATCTAGAATCATCCATTCTGTAAATGAAAACCTACAACCTGTTTTCCAGTCATTGACCGGGTCAGGGATTAGTAGGCTATTAGTACGATGGGGTCGCCACTCCCACAGTGATTTATTTATGACTGATAGATGCTATGAAATGAGAATGGAGAGTGTTGCTGGAATGAAAGATGACAGGGAAAACCGGAGTACCCGGAGAAAAACCTGTCTCGCCTCCGCTTTGTCCAGCACAAATCTCACATGGAGTGACCGGGATTTGAACCACGGTATCCAGCGGTGAGAGGCCGACGCGCTGCCGTCTGAGCCACGGAAGCTTCCATTCTGTAAATATGTACGAAAAATTGCTATCTCTTTTTTCTTATGGTTTCTGTTATGTTTTCTATGTTCCTGTATATTTCATCATTAGATCTTAATTTCCATACTTCTGTTGTTTTCACAGCGCCTAAGATTTTTCTCATGATTGTCCTTTCCAGTACCTCAAGTTTATCTAATCTATAGTTTAGTACCAGGCATTTACTTGCATATAGGCATTCCGGTTTCTCCACTGTAGTGTAGTGTCTTATTTTAACATTTTTAGATAGACCTTTTTTCGTTATGAAAATTCTTTGTGATACAATCTGTTCTTTCCATCTTGTGCACCATTTCTTCTACTGCAGATTCGTCTAAGCCATTTTCTTGAATTATTTCTCCCAGATATTTGAATTTCGTTACTCTTTCCACTGGACCAATATCTGTATTATTATTGTCCGGCTCCATGGCTAAATGGTTAGCGTGCTGGCCTTTGGTCACAGGGGTCCCGGGTTCGATTCCCGGCAGGGTCGGGAATTTTAACCTTCATTGGTTAATTTCGCTGGCACTGGAGCTGGGTGTATGTGTCGTCTTCATCATCATTTCATCCTCATCACGACTCGCAGGTCGCCTACGGGTGTCAAATCAAAAGACCTGCACTTGGCGAGCCGAACGTGTCCTCGGACACTCCCGGCACTAAAAGCCATACGCCATTTTTATATTATTATTATTATTATTATTATTATTATTATTATTATTATTATTATTCAAGCTGTGTTTCATTTTCTCCTGAAAAATATTTCCAAGCAACCTGAAGTTAAGTGTCATTAATGTGATGGGAAATGGTTTCTCAAATTCAGTGACAACGGTGAGGTAATATTACATACCTATGCAATACTTCCTTTCTGTGGATTATTCAGACCTTGTAAATCACATGTGCAGAACGACCTTCGCTTGTTTTCCGCCACACTTTGGTCACAGGCTGGTAAATCCTGCACTGTGAATATCTGTAGCCGATCAATGTGTACCAATCCTGGTGAATGCGGCTTCGATTACCAGCTCTGGCAAAGATTACATGTGGGCCTTGAGGGACACATTCGACCCGTTGTCGGGAAGCAGAAGAAGATGGTGGTGCGATGAGCACTTCTCTCTTACAATCTCCTCCCAGTGGCTCTCCACAAGTGTGCGTGGAGTTAACGACTACGATGATGATAATGATGATGATATTTGTTGTTTACAGGTGCCTAAAACTAGGGCATCGGCCCCTAATGGTACGAAATGACACGAAATGTAATGACAATATTACAAGTCCAAAACTCATCCACTGACCAAAATTCAAAACGTGGTGGTGAAGAATGAATGGATGAATATGATTTTTAAATAATCAGCGGATCCAACTCGCAATATTGAAAGTAAAAAATGAGGCCAAAATTAATCCACTGACTAAAATTTTAAAAAAGAGACGATGAACAGAGATTATCAACTTAAAACAATCAGTGGATTCGACCCGCACTGCCCCACGTTTCCAGAAACTATCTTAGAACAAGGGGCTGCTTCTAAAGACCAATTCTGAATCGATTATTATTATTATCATTATTATTATTATTATTATTATTATTATTATTATTATTATTATTATTATTATTATTATTATTATTATTATTATTTCGTATGGCAAAACAAGGATACATTATAAATACATATAAATACATATTTCTTAAATAAGTACGTAATTTACAGGTCAGCATTCAAAACTTAATGTCCAGACTTTTCAGCCAGTCCACTGCTTCTGTCGAGGCGCTATGTAATTCTTGAACAGATCCACTGAATCTTCTTTTTGGGCAGTCCATGACAACGTGCTGGATGGTCTGAGGCACATTATCACAGTCGCAGAATGGGTCTTCAGATTTTCCCCACTTGTGAAGCCAGAATTTACACCTTCCATGGTTTGTCCTGATTCTGTTTAGAGATGTCGATTCCCTTCTCGGTAAATTGAAACCAGGAGGAGCTCTACAAGGATGGTGGATTAAACCCAGGTGGTCAGGATTTGAGGAGGTCCATTCATCAGCATCAAAATGTTTTTCCAGGAGCTTCTCGCCTAAGTTCCATGATGGGTTTCTGGACTTTAATCTCTTCGGTTTCTGAGGGTTACAGTCTTCATGTAAGGACAGTTGAGGATTACTGCGACATTTCTGCCATTCTCTTACAAGAGCCAGTTCTCTTCGTATGTGAGGGGAATGGATGTCGGATAAAACAGGTAACCATGATGCTTGCTGTCTAAAGGGGTCCAAAACCCAGGTCAACGGCCCCTCATAATGGTACTTATCGCTAGGAAAGTAGAACTATGTCCATGGTGTTTCTCAAGTAGCGGTACTAGTAAGTAACGTAGTCTCACGGTGTTCCACACATTGTGGTACTACTCACAGGTAATGTACTACGCACTCACGTTACGGCACCTCTCATCTGCAACGAAAATGCGCGGTGTCGCCCATATAGTGGTACTAATCACAGGCAACGCCCAGACCCGTGGTGTTTCTCACAATGGTACTAATCACAGGCAACGCCCAGACCCGTGGTGTTTCTCACAATGGTACTAATCACAGGCAACGCCCAGACCCGTGGTGTTTCTCACAATGATGCTAATCACAGGCAACGCCCAGACCCGTGGTGTTTCTCACAATGGTACTAATCACAGGCAACGCCCAGACCCGTGGTGTTTCTCAGAATGATGCTAATCACAGGCAACGCCCAGACCCGTGGTGTTTCTCACAATGATGCTAATCACAGGCAACGCCCAGACCCGTGGTGTTTCTCAGAATGATGCTAATCACAGGCAACGCCCAGACCCGTGGTGTTTCTCACAATGATGCTAATCACAGGCAACGCCCAGACCCGTGGTGTTTCTCACAATGGTACTAATCACAGGCAACGCCCAGACCCGTGGTGTTTCTCACAATGGTACTAACCACGGGCAACGCCCAGACCCGTGGTGTTTCTCACAATGGTACTAATCGCAGGCAACGCCCAGACCCGCGGTGTTTCTCACAATGGTACTAATCGCAGGCAACGCCCAGACCCGTGGTGTTTCTCACAATGGTACTAACCACGGGCAACGCCCAGACCCGTGGTGTTTCTCACAATGGTACTAATCGCAGGCAACGCCCAGACCCGTGGTGTTTCTCACAATGGTACTAACCACGGGCAACGCCCAGACCCGTGGTGTTTCTCACAATGGTACTAATCGCAGGCAACGCCCAGACCCGTGGTGTTTCTCACAATGGTACTAATCGCAGGCAACGCCCAGACCCGTGGTGTTTCTCACAATGGTACTAATCGCAGGCAACGCCCAGACCCGTGGTGTTTCTCACAATGGTACTAATCACGGGCAACGCCCAGACGCGTGGTGTTTCTCACAATGGTATTAATGGGCAACGTAAGCTCCGCATATTGTGGTACTAATCAAGGGTACTGTCAAACACATACTGATTCACCCTCTGTTGCTACTAATCACTAACCCATTGTGTACCTAACATAGTGGTACTACTCGCAAGTAAAGGCGACCCATAGTGTTCCTTGTGTAATGGTACTAATTACAAGTAGTCTCATGGTTCTAATTCAATCAACCCTTAGTCGCCCCTTTCAGTCGCCTCGTACGACAGCCAGGGGATACCGTAGGTGTATTCTTCGTCTACGTACCCCAGCCACAGGGGGTTAACGACTACGGTGACTCTAGCTGTGTCGACCATTATTTCCACCGCTGGCCGAATGACTCAGACGGTGGTGTGCTGGCCTTCTGAGTCCAACTTGGCGGGACATTTCCCTCCCAACTCCTTCACCAATACAAAGCTCCGTCCCTCTTTTCCAACTCCAGCAATCCTCCAAACCCGCCGAATCTCCTGGCCAGAGAGAAGGCGTTACCTTCTAGGTGGCCCGCCCCTTCCCTTCGGGAAAACTTCCCCCTTGGTCGTATTTGAGGTGAAAATTGTGCGTCCCATATTATTGACTCTTGTCCCGTGAAAACAAGTATTTGTCCCTTTTATTGTCTCTAAATATGTTTAAATCCGTATTGGATTTGAGCGCCATTAAAGTTCAAGGTAGTTCCATTAGTATTTTTTTTTTTCTCTTTGGAGTCTCAAAAGAAAGGAATCTCGTGATGTCTCGCCATTTGCTGGTAAAGCTGAGCACGCTGGATTATTTACCTCGTATTCCGCCGCGTACTTCCATAACTCTTCCATTCCATTTTCTAACGTGATTGTTCATGCTGTTTTAAACTAAATCTACGTAAATTATGAAGTTATCAATCCCTCCAATTAACTGAAATAATTGATATGGTGCAGAGTTTTATCTTGTTGGGAACATTCCTGTCAGTATTTTGGAGAGTGTAGAAGATGCCGCAAACAAGTGGCTGTCAATGTTTAGTAGTCATCAAAGACAACAGCAACTAATAAAATTAGAAAAGTTGTGTCTTTTGCAGTGAGTGTTCCTGGGTCAAATGCGTTTGTTGAACGCATTTTCTTCTTAATGTCTAACAGTTAAAAGTTTTTATTTTCGTGTGGTTATTTCTAGCCGAGTGCAGCCCTTGTAAGGCAGACCCTCCGATGAGGGTGGGCGGCATCTGCCATGTGTAGGTAACTGCGTGTTATTGTGGTGGAGGATAGTGTTATGTGTGGTGTGTGAGTTGCAGGGATGTTGGGGACAGCACAAACATCCAGCCCCCGGGCCAATGGAATTAACCAATTAAGGTTAAAATCCCCAACCCGGCCGGGAATCGAACCCGGGACCCACTGAACCTAAGGCCAGTACGCTGACCATTCACCCAACGAGTCGGACATCAACGAGGATGATGATGCTGATTATGCTTGCTGTTTAAAGTCTCATGTGTAGGTAACTGCGTGTTATTGTGGTGGAGGATAGTGTTATGTATGGTGTGTGAGTTGCAGGGATGTTGGGGACAGCACAAACTCCCAGTCCCCGAACCATTGGAATTAACCGATGAAGGTTAAAATCTCCGACCCGGCCGGTAATTGAACCCGGGACCCTCTGAACCGAAGGCCAGTACGTTGATCATTCAGCTAACGAGTCGGACTGATTAAAAGTGAACTACTAATTACTGTAAAGATGAACATGTCTTGTAGAGAGTTCCGTGGCATGATGCAGTTAGACAGCGTACTTTTAAAATCAGCTATGTCAAATGTGAAGTACAGATGGAGAAAATAAGGTAGTTCTAATATTTTTTTGTCATACCTAATGCATTGTACTGTATGTACAGTTAAGAGGGTGTAGGTTAGTTTCTGGTTCGCCTCTGTGGTGTAGTGGTTAGTGTGATTAGCTACCACCCCCGGAGGCCTGGGTTAGATTCCCGGCTCTGCCACGAAATTTGAAAAACGGTACGAGGGCTGGAACGGGGTCCACTCAGCCTCGGGAGGTCAACTGAGTAGAGGTGGGTTCGATTCCCACCTCAGCCATCCTGGAAGTGGTTTTCCGTGGTTTCCCACTTCTCCTCCAGGCAAATGTCGGGATGTTACCTAATTTAAGGCCACGGCCGCTTCCTTCCCTCTTCCTTGTCTATCCCTTCCAATCTTCACATCCCCCACAAGGCCCCTCTTCACCATAGCAGGTGAGGCCGCCTGGGCGAGGTACTGGTCATTCTCCCCAGTTGTATCCCCCGACCCAAAGTCTGAAGCTGCAGGACACTGTCCCTGAGGTGGTAGAGGTGGGATCCCTCGCTGAGTCCGAGGGAAAAACCAACCCTGGACAGTAAGCAGATTAAGAAAGAAAGAAAGAAATGAAAGAAAGAAAGAGAAAGAAAGAGTTTGGTTATTTTATAAATTGCAATAATTACCGTATTATGTTAATGAAACTAATTATAATCTAATTGAAATTGGTATCTAACGTTTGATTTTCAAGTATTTATGAACTGTCCCGTATTTTGGGGAAAATTCCCGTATTTTTTTAGGTAAATCGCTCTTATTTCTTATAGCAAAAAGTGGCAACCCTACTTGGCTTAGTTCGTTGGTATTTGAAAGTGCTCCAAGACGACAGCCTCGTGTCGGTATTTTTACGTAAAAAAACGCCCGAGAGACAAAATTCCGGCACCTCGCCGTTTCCGAAAACAACAAGTAGTCAAATCAAAATACCTGCACGAGGCCTCTCCGGAGGCCACACGATATTAAATCTATCAATATTAGCCATGAATTATTTTATAAGTATTGCCATATTTGTCATGAAAACAAGAGCATTATTTTTCCGAGATGCACTGTTTATATGGTCTGTAAAGTGGTGAATTTCGAATGGCGGATGTTCTAACCAGCGGCTGCCTGGCCGAGGCGGTAAAGGCGTGCTCGGTTCGAATCCCCGTCAGGAAGTCGTAAAATTTAAGAAACGAGATTTCCACTTCCGGAGGTGCACATGGCCCTGAGGTTTATTCAGCCTACACCAAAAATGAGTACCAGGTTAATTCCTGGGGGCAAAGGTGGCTGGGCGTAGAGCTAACCACTCTACCCCATCAAGTACCGAGGTTACGGATAGTGGAAGCCTTTACCTTCCACGGCTCCAAGGGCCTTCATGGCCTGTACGGAGATGACTTTGCTTTGCTTTGCTTTAGATGTTCTAACCATTTTATTTTTTTCTTCTTCTTCTTAATCTGTTTACCCTCCAGGGTCGGTTTTTCCCTCGGACTCAGCGAGGGATCCCACCTCTACCGCCTCAAGGGCAGTGTCCTGCAGCTTCAGACTTTGGGTCGGGGGATACAACTGGGGAGAATGAGCAGTATCTCGCCCAGACGGCCTCACCTGCTATGCTGAACAGGGGCCTTGTGGAGGGATGGGAAGATTGGATGGGATAGTCAAGGCAGAGGGAAGGAAGCGGCCGTGGAATTAAGTTAGGTACCATCCCGGCATTTGCCTGGAGGAGAATTGGGAAACCACGGAAAACAACTTCCAGGATGGCTCTACTCAGTTGACCTCCCGAGGCTGAGTGGACCCCGTTCCAGCCCTCGTACCACTTTTCAAATTTCATGGCAGAGCCGGGAATCGAACCCGGACCTCCGGGGGTGGCAGGTAATCACGCTAACCACTACACCACAGAAGCGGACACCATTTTATTTTAAAATGTTAAATTGAGCCTGCGGATGCACAGTGGATCGCCCTACAGGTGGCCACGGGTGGTCCGTGGTCCGACAGCTCTGCACTCCGACCGACCAAGCGAGCAGAGGAGGGCTGGCCACGGCTCTACCGTGGCTCTACGCCTCTGTATTCGGAACACGGAGAGCGGCTGGTCTCCACCATCGGCTGCCCTAAGAATGGTTTTCCGTGGTTTTCAATTCTCCTGCACAAAGGCGAAGGTCGGGACAGTTTCTAGTATTGGCCACGACCGACAACACTCTCACCTTCTCCGATACAAATCTCCTGGCGTGAGAGACGGCGTCACCGTCTAAGGGGCCCGCCTACCCCCTTCAGGGGAGGAATGAAAACATTTTTATTAGTAGTAGTATCTTAAAATGAATCCTGAATTTTGGCGCGTCAAATGGAAGTTGAGGAGGGAAAGGAACTCAGGATTATCATTTTGCGAATTTATTATTTTGTAAATGAAATTAACCACACATTTTCTGTCTCGGATCTTCTAGACCGGGGATGGCGCACCTGTGTATCTGTTTTTAAATGCAATTTTCTGTGATGTTTGCATAATAAAATCATGAAACATTCCTTCGAATGCATTTAAATGTAATGCAATCTAATATCTAAATCAGAGGTGCTCAGCTGGGCGCCCGTTGAGGCTAGCCCAGTGCGGCCGGGCTGGCGTGACGTAAATGCGGGCAGCTTACGTAGCAAGCGTACGTCACAGCGAAGCGAGAGAGCGGACACACTTTGAAGGGAAGGGAGAGAGCATTGACGTTCGATTTTGATTACGAAGCTCTCCCACACTACTCAGCGAAATGCTGATTGGGATACAGTATTTAAAATAAAATGCTACAATTGCAAGAAAAACCGACCATTTCAATATATTCAGGTTTGATTTATACTGCGCTCGATTATAAATATTCAGTTTTATTTTCTTATATTTATTCATTCAAAGAAAGCGCACACGTTATAATTTTTGTGTTACTGTCTACAAAGGTACAGGGTTTAAGTGTACAAGCTACGATTTTTAAAACAGTAAAATTCCTGTTATTCGTTAAGCAAAAAGTAATATAATTGCATAATTTAACAAATTTACTGGTTGATTTTGTATAGTGTTGTGGTGGTGGGTGACTTTCTCTGTTCATTGAATTTCTGAAAATAGTATTTAAAACTTAACAAACGTCGGATGATAATAGCTAGTAAAGTACAACAACAATTTCAATATCCGGTACAGTATACCTTCAAATAAATAGCCTGCATTGTTGGCGAGTTTATCAGATAATTTAAACCCAAACAACCACAAGCCACAGCTTAAAATATCCACCTTAACTCCGTATTATATTAGGACTATTTCTAAACCAAATCTTAAAATGTTAGTAGTGAAAATTGTAATTCATTACGTACATTATGAAAGTATTTGAGATTGTAGGCTTAACACTTTATTGTATCTGGTCAAAATACATAAACAACAATGAACATAAATAACTTATTTCTTACAGCGTAAATTGAAACTGACTTGGATTTCTGCCCTCTTTCTTTCGGTATCGCTACAGTGATCAAGAGTGACTGGGAGAACTTTGCCCAACCTTCACGTCCTGTGACGTAACGATAACCTCACTGTGCTTGAATAGCATACGCTCATCGCCTGCCCGCCCGCCCGCTTCCAGTGCTAGGCGCTAGTGTTGGCTACCGAGTGTATGATTCGAAGCAGTGCATCAATTCATTCAAGTGTCCGAATGAATCGATTCACAGGAACGGCGATCTCACGGCACGCGATTCAGTTGACTCGTAGCATGCAGTGCTGAGTGGCTCACTCACGGATCAGTGAGACTCAAAACACACACAGTTCATTATCGGCACACTGGACACTGGCGGGGAGCCGAACTTCCGCTGCAGCGAGACGTACAAAGCCATAGCACACTGAAAGAATCGTACGATATAACGGTCTCCCGCTCTCAGCTCATTTGGAAATAAACCACACTTGCATTCACTGTACTCTTCTTTCAGGGAAGTACACTGACTGACAGAGCAAATGCAACACCAAGAAGGAGTGGTCAGAACTTTATGCCAATTGCAGGGTAGACTGACGTCACTGAGGTATGCTTATGATGTGAAATGCGCCGCTGTGCTGCGCACGTAGCGAACGATAAATGGGACACGGCGTTGGCGAATGACCCACTTCGTACCGTGATTTCTCAGCCGACAGTCATTGTAGAACGTGTTGTCGTGTGCCACAGGACACGTGTATAGCTAAGAATGCCAGGCCGCCGTCAACGGAGGCATTTCCAGCAGACAGACGACTTTACGAGGGGTATGGTGATCGGGCTGAGAAGGGCAGGTTGGTCGCTTCGTCAAATCGCAGCCGATACCCATAGGGATGTGTCCACGGTGCAGCGCCTGTGGCGAAGATGGTTGGCGCAGGGACATGTGGCACGTGCGAGGGGTCCAGGTGCAGCCCGAGTGACGTCAGCACGCGAGGATCGGCGCATCCGCCGCCAAGCGGTGGCAGCCCCGCACGCCATGTCAACCGCCATTCTTCTGCATGTGCAAGACACCCTGGCTGTTCCAATATCGACCAGAACAATTTCCCGTCGATTGGTTGAAGGAGGCCTGCACTCCCGGCGTCCGCTCAGAAGACTACCATTGACTCCACAGCATAGACGTGCACGCCTGGCATGGTGCCGGGCTAGAGCGACTTGGATGAGGGAATGGCGGAACGTCGTGTTCTCCGATGAGTCACGCTTCTGTTCTGTCAGTGATAGTCACCGCAGACGAGTGTGGCGTCGGCACGGCGTGGAGAAAGGTCAAATCCGGCAGTAACTGTGGAGCGCCCTACCGCTAGACAACGCGGCATCATGGTTTGGGGCGCTATTGCGTATGATTCCACGTCACCTCTAGTGCGTATTCAAGGCACGTTAAATGCCCACCGCTACGTGCAGCATGTGCTGCGGCCGGTGGCACTCCCGTACCTTCAGGGGCTGCCCAATGCTCTGTTTCTGCAGGATAATGCCCGCCCACACACTGCTCGCATCTCCCAACAGGCTCTACGAGGTGTACAGATGCTTCCGTGGCCAGCGTACTCTCCGGATCTCTCACCAATCGAACACGTGTGGGATCTCATTGGACGCCGTTTGCAAACTCTGCCCCAGCCTCGTACGGACGACCAACTGTGGCAAATGGTTGACAGAGAATGGAGAACCATCCCTCAGGACACCATCCGCACTCTTATTGACTCTGTACCTCGACGTGTTTCTGCGTGCATCGCCGCTCGCGGTGGTCCTACATCCTACTGAGTCGATGCCGTGCGCATTGTGTAACCTGCATATCGGTTTGAAATAAACATCAATTATTCGTCCGTGCCGTCTCTGTTTTTTCCCCAACTTTCATCCCTGTTTACGTTATTAGTTTAAGGAATCAGTATTACGGTATAACTTAGTTGACAGTCAACAATTAATTCAGCTCAACTCTCCAACCTACCATATGACTGAAAGCCATGCTCACGACCACTCGAAATTGCCATTGCACAAGACTTCAATCATTGAATCACGAGATCACCGGTGTACGTGGACAGTAAGTGAGCCGACTGACGCATAATTTAAATAAAAAGATGTTGAATCAGAAAACCACAAGGCAACTGTATATCTCGGGTATTCTATACAAAATATGACGATTTAAAAAAAATCCTCTACTGATAGAAAGGGACATATTTCCAAAGATGACCGGGGGAGTTGGCCATGCGGTTAGGGTCGCATAGTTATGAGCTTGCATTCGGGGGATAGTGGGTTCGAATCCTACCGTCGGCAGCCGTTAAGACTATTTTTCATGCTTTCCCATTCCAACACCAGGCAAATGCTGCTGTTAAACCTTAAATAAGGCCACGGCCACTTCCTTTCCACGGCTAGCCCATCGTCGCCATAAGACCTGTCTGTGTCGGTGCGAGATAAAGCAACTTGTTTGATTTATATTTAATATGTAGGCTACTTATTGCGAACACATGCATTTTTACAACTAATTATGTAGGCCTATATATAACAGAGTTGTGACTTTCAGAAGTTTTGTACTGTAATATAAGGAGCATGTATACTACTGCACAAGTATAGTTGGGGACAAAACATGACGGCTTCAGTTCCTAGAAGCGAGCTGGAAGCCAGTAGTCAATCACACCCTGCACCCTGCTGAGTTAATGTGTTCTAACTTATCTTTGTTTGTTTTGGAGAGGCTGCCAAACCACTTTCTTGCTTACTCTCTGTAGTATTTATCCTTTCTTCGTGTAGAGAGCAGTAGCTGATTTGACAACTCTGGCTGCAGTAGAGGTAGTAAATCCTATAAGTCGCTAATAGACACCGAGCTGCCGCTGGATAGTAGTGGTGTGAGGCGAGGTCGTCATGATTTGTCCCCAACTATACCTACTTTTTCCTGCATTTCATTTTTAACTTACTTCTTTTGTATTATGTAGTTAAGGTGAATACAAATGAAATTGCCATGTTCTTTGAGATATTTTAAGATAAGACTAGGCAAACAATTCATATGGAACCCCCCACCGGTGCGACAGCTCTAAAATGCAGATCACTGATGATTGTGTCTACCGATATATTTTCAACTAATTCTGTGTACTTATTTAATGGAGTTGTCACTGTGGGGGAAAGGCTTTGTAACATCAAAATTTGATGCGAAGAGATGGCTGCAAGAGAAACCTGATTGAAAGCTGGATGACGCGGCGTAGGAAAACGGTTCATAGAATGAAGACCAGATGGCGGCAGCAAGCATTCATTGTTGTTGCTGCTGTCTTATCAGTACACACTACACAGATGCAATAGGAACGGTGACTCTGATGTGCCGTGAATCGGATCACTGTGTCGATTGAGTAACGTGAACAGAATCAAATGAATCGAATCAGTAAAATGAATCGAATATCCCATCACTACTGGGCGGCCGCGGGATGGAATGCCCAGCGTGAGCACCTGTGACCTAATTAAAGTCAAATGAGGGGTTTCATGATGATTTTGAAGGAAAATAACCGGTGGCACACTAGACAGTGAAAAGTAGTAAACAGAACCTTAATTTACACGCTGCCGGGCTGAGTGGCTCAGACGGTTAAGGCGCTGGCCTTCTAACCCCAACTTGGCAGGTTCGATCCTGGCTCAGTCCGGTGGTATTTGAAGGTGCTCAAATACGACGGCCCCGTGTTGGTAGATTCACTGGCACGTAAAAGAACTCCTGCGGGACTAAATTCCGGCACCTCGGCGTCTCCGAAGACCGTAAAAGTAGTTAGTGGGACGTAAAGCAAATAACATTATTATTATTATTATTATTATTATTATTATTATTATTATTATTATTATTATTATTATTAATTTACACGCCAGTCGGTAAAGGTTTGCCATGCCTGTCCTAGACTCCCCATTTCTAAATTTAGCCCAAGCTTGCTGTACGAAACCATATCCTCAGCTTAATGATCAGACTAACTGTAACCAGCCCCAACACAACTTTTTGCTCTGCTCTGCAAGTATTTCTCGCCTTATGGTTACAATACCTCCGGCACTTCATGATTTCACCTACTGAATGGCGAGCTGTTACCACACCTCGGTAGTGCTAATTTACATCTGTCTGTTGTAAATTTAAGGACGAGAATAAGACAGCATACGCTAAGTGGTTTCATCATTCTCAGAAAGAGCAACTCGTGTGGGTGTAAATTACAGATACATGCATGTGAAGAAAGACTGCTGCATATCCCATATGACGCGTGTGCCATAACTAGGGCTCGGGAGCTAAAGAACTATAATTTGCATAAAAATGCCTACAAAAGGACCTAAAATACCAACAAAAAAGACCTAAAACGGACATACAGGGTGAACGGAAATTCGTGCACTCGGGCGTCGCAGCGCGACTCCTTACATGCCATCAATAAAAGTGTCTCTCACAAAAGTTCGTCCTGCGTTGAAGAGTGGCAATCTGGCAACACTGTAACCACATGTAGGGTAACTATCTCTGCCAGCACATATTAGTCGTGCTGTACAGTTGGTGCAGTGGATAGAATTTTGGGTTAACATGCAGGAGATCGAGGGGTCGATCCTAGATTGAGGCGTATGTTTTTTATTTCGTAAATGTAGTCCAGTTTCTATGGTATCTGGCATATCAATCGTCAACAGCGAATAAATTCACGCCCACGACGTGGAAAGTCCGCCTCTGTGGTGTAGTGGTTAATGTGATTAGCTGCCACCCCCGAAGGCGCGGGTTCGATTCCCGGCTCTGCCACAAAATTTGAAAAGTGGTACGAGGGCTGGAACGGGGTCTACTCAGCCTCGGTAGGTCACTGAGTAGAAGTGGGTTCGATTCCTGGAAGTGGTTTTCCGTGGTTCCCCACTTCTCCTCCAGGCAAATGCCGGGATGGTACCTAACTTAAGGCCACGGCCGCTTCCTTCCCTCTTCCTTGTCTGTCCCTTCCAATCTTCCCATCCCCCCCCCGCAAGGTCCCTGTTCAGCATAGCAGGTGAGGCGGCCTGGGCGAGGTACTGGTCATCCTCCCCAGTTGTATCCTCCGATCCAGAGTCTGAAACTCCAGGACACTGCCCTTGATGCGGTAGAGGTGGGATCCCTCGCTGAGTCCGAGGGAAAAGCCGACCCTGGAGGGTAAACAGATAAAGAAGAAGAAGACGTGGAAAGGGCGTCCTTCAAAGCTGACCAATGAAAACAATTGTTCGACCATTTCTAGAATCGTAGTGTAAGTGCAAATGGTTTCTAAAGGACCCGCTGCAATCGCTGTTGATGATTAAGATGTCAGGTACCATACCACCTGGACTACATTTACGAAATAAAAAACATATGGCTCAAACCAGGATCGACTCCGCGACCTCCTGCACGCTAAACCCAAACCTCTACCCCCTGCACCAACTGTACAGCACGACCGACATGTGCTGGCAGAGATAGTTACCCTACATATGGTTACAGTGTTGCCAGATTGCCACACTTCAACGTCTTTTTTTTTCTGCCGGATATACTCGCAGGACTTTTGTGAGAGACATTTTTTAATGCTGGCATGTGAGAAGTCGCGCTGCGACGCCCGAGTGCGCGAATTTCGGTTCATCTTGCATATCTTCTTCTTAATCTGTTTACCCTCCAGGGTTGGTTCTTCCCTCAGACTCAACGAGGGATCCCACCTCTACCGCCTCAAGCGCAGTGTCCTGGACAGTGAGAAATTGGGTCGGGGGATAAAATTGGGGAGGATGACTAGTACCTCGCCCAGGCGGCCTCACCTGCTATGCCAAACAGGAGCCTTGGTGGGGGATGGGAAGATTTGAAGGGACAGACAAGGAAGAGGGAAGAAAGCGGCCGTGGCCTTAAGTTGGTACCATCCCGGCATTTGCCTGGATGAGAAGTGTGAAACCACGGAAAGCCACTTCCAGGATGGCTGAGGGGGGAACCCCCCTCTACTCATTTGACCTCCCGAGGCTGAGTGGACCCAGTTCCAACCCTCGTACCACTTTCCAAATTTCGTGGCAGAGCCGGGAATCGAATCCGGGCCTCCGGGGGTGGCAACTAATCACACTGACCACTACACCACAGACGCATATATAATGAATGTAAGGTTTAAAATTGCGAAACAGTAGCAAAAATGGGTGAAATACTTCTTTTATCGGACATTATTCATTTTATTTTATTTTATGAAATACTTCCTCTTAAGCAGAGGCTGCCTTGCGACAAAGTATACTTTTACATTCTTAGAACAGAAATACAGTAGAAATATTTGAGAGAAAATTTGATGGTAACCTAATTATAACAACGATTTCTTAGAATTATTAATGAACCCCTTAAGGCTATGATGGCGATTTCCCCTAACGTTGTAACTGGCAGAGATATATGTTTCCAAAAATTGGCGGCCAAAACGAGAATTGTTCCCCTCGCTCCAATCATCAGACCCACTGTGTCGATTTCCTCTAGCTGGTATTTCTCCCTGTAGTAAGGAACTCTTCGTAGATAAATATTCCTCTTCTCGAGGTTGACATCTGAAGGCTGCGATTTATGGTTTTCAAAGCGAACAGCGGGGTCGATGATGTACTATTAAAGTACTTGTAGAATTTAGAATGAAATATTTTTTTCCACCTAGAATGAATTCAATGAACCCGAAATGGATATCCTCGGGAAAGACATTGAAATTAGTATAACTGGAATCATATTTGGTTACTCCTGTAGGTGGGGTCGGTAAGAGGCGACTAAAAGGAACCCCAGGGTATCTGAATTTGGGAGCGTGGGTTGGTGACCACGGGGACCTCAGCTGATTCCTGACATTGCTTCCACTTCATTGTGTCAGACGCCTCGCTTTCATCTATCTTATCCGACCTCTCTTGGTCAACTCTTGTTCTTTTCCAACCCCGACGGCATTAGAGCACTCGAGGCCTAGGGAGTCTTTCATATTCCCGCCCTGCGTGGCCCTTGTCTTTCTTTAGTCGATATCTTCATTTTTCGAAGTGTCGGATCTCTTCTTTTTTCTGTTGTATAGAGGATGGCTGCCTAGTTGTATTTCCTCTTAAAAAACAATAATCACCACCACCACAACTGAATCACATTTTGCTTGACTATACTAGGGTTACAGAAATTGGAATTCGGAACAGCACCTCAGTTCGCTTTACAGTATATCACAATAGTCATCTCCAGGTTCTTAGTAGTAAAGGATCGTCAGTTTTCAGTCGGTACATGTAGTCAAGAACTTCTCCCCACTTCACACTTGAAGCATGTCACATCTTCCTTTTCAAAAACACTATCATCAAAATGTTCTCCTTCCAATATCTGACTTTGCACATAATTTTATCTATTGGATGTTTCAAGCACTGGTTTCATTTTCCATTTAATTTTCTCTCTCCGATATGATTTAAATATATGTATTTACTGGAGAAAATACGTTGAAGAAGTAATGGATGAACGAATGATGATTCGAACTGAGAATGCGCTGTAGAAATTTAGCCGAAAGAAGGTGACGTTAAGACCTAAGGAAAAGGACTAAAAATGGGGCCAATAAGCCAACAACGGCGAAAAAGGCAAAAAAAAAAGGACAAATAAAACACGATTTTATGGCCTCGCTTACAATGACCCAAAGTCTTATTCGCCAGGACACTACCCTTGAGGCGGTCTAGGTGGGATCCAGCGCAGAGTCCGAGGGAAAAACCAACCCTGGGGGGTAAACAGATTACGAAAGAAAGAAAGAAAGAAAGAAAGAAAGAAAGAAAGAAAGAAAGAAAGAAAGAAAATAATAATAATATCCGCCTCTGTAGTGTAGTTGTTAGTGTGATTAGCTGCCATCCCCGGGGGCCCGGGTTCGATTCCCGGCTCTGCCACGAAATTTGAAAAATGGTACGAGAGCTGGAACGGGGTCCACTCAGCCTCGGGGATTCCTACCTCAGCCATCCTGGAAGTGGTTTTCCGTGGTTTCCCACTTCTCCTCCAGGCAAATGCCAGGATGGTACCTAACTTACGGCCACGGCCACGGCTGCTTCCCTCCCTCTTCCTTGTCTATCCCTTCCAATCTTCCCATCCCCCCGCAAAGGCCACTGTTCAGCACAGCAGGTGAGGCCGCCTGGGCGAGGTACTGGTCATACTCCCCAGTTGTATCCCCTACCAAATGTCTCACGCTCCAAGACACTGCCCTTGAGGCGGTAGAGGTGGGATCCCTCGCTGAGTCCGAGGAAAAAACCAACCCTGGAGGGAAAACAGATTAATAATAATAATAATAATAATAATAATAATAATAATAATAATAATAATAATAATAATAATAATAATAATAATAATAATAATAATAATGGCGTTTGGTGCAGGTCTTTTTCTAGTAGAAGGCCTATAAGCGACCTGCATGTCTATAAGGATGGGGCCCTACCTAAGTTAATTTCTGATTACTAAGATAGCACGCACATCCAGCGCCCGAGCCAGAAAATGTTAAAATCCTTGACGCGGGCGGGAAGCGAACCCGGGATCATCTGGACCTGACGCCAGAACGCTAACCATTTAACAATGGTGCTGGACACCTGAATGCACAGTTTTATGACACTACGGGAACGCTTTCTTCCTCTCAGATTCCTCTAGTACTCGTGGATACAGCGTCCGGCACTCTAGCGTGCGTGTTATCGCCCTCAAAGCAATTTAAAGTATCAGCCAGTAGCAGAGTCACTCAAAAAGTAATTGAAGACAGTCGTGTTATTGAAGCTCATGGCCATGTTGTGAGGGCGGTTATTGGTTAACCGGCGACTCTCTATCGCCGTGACGTCACTGTCTTCAAGATTTATCTCCTTGGAAGGAAGAATTGACTTTTCCCGGGAAGCTAATTGGGCTTCTGGACCGGCAGGATGTACAGTCAAGTCCAGCCAGAGCTGAATTTAACTACTGCAACGCCTCTAGGCACAAATAATTTTGCGCTCCCCTTCCTTAAACTTAATAAGGCAAAATTGCAATTACTATTATTTTTATGTCCGCCTCTGTGGTATAGTGGTTAGCGTGATTAGCTGCCACCCCCGAAAGCCCGGATTCGATTCCCGGCTATGCCACAAAATTTGAAAAGTGCTACGAGGGCTGGAGCAGAGTCCACTATAATTATAATTGCGTATGGCTATTTCTAGGCGAGTGCAGCCCTTGTAAGGCAGACCCTCCGATGAGGGTGGGCGGCATCTGCCATATGTAGGTAACTGTGTGTTATTGTGGTGGAGGATAGTGTTATCTGTGGTGTGGGAGTTACAGGGATGTTAGGGACAGCACAAACACCCAGCCCTGAGCCAATGGAATTAAACAATGAAGGTCAAAATCCCCGACCCGGCCGAGAATCGAACGTGGAACCCTCTGAACCTAAGGCTAGTAGGCTGACCTTTCAGCCAACGAGTCACGGGGTCCACTGAGTAGAGGTGTGTTCGATTCCTACCTCAGCCATCCTCGAAGTGGTTTTCCGTGGTTTCCCACCTCTCCTCCAGTCAAATGGCGGGATAGTACCTAACTTAAGGCCACGGCCGCTTCCTTCCCTCATCCTTGTCTAGCCGTTCCAATCGTAACATCGCCCCACAAGCCTCCTGTTCAGCATAGCAGGTGAGACCGCCTGGCCGAGGTACTGGTCCTCCTTCCTAATTTTATCCCCGACCCAAAGTCTCGTGCTCCAAGACAATGCCCTTGAGGCCGTAGAGGTAGGATCCGGTTGTGTCTTGATTACGAACGGTCCAGATTGCGAACAAGGCAAAAACCGTGCAGATTCCGAACAACTAAATTTTCCCTGCCCAGATTGCAAATAACAGTTGGTTTTTTTTTTTTTTTTTTTTTTTTTTTTTTTTTTTTTTTTTTTTTTTTTTTTGCTAGGGGCTTTACGTCGCACCGACACAGATAGGTCTTATGGCGACGAAAATAACAGATTGGTGTTGACGTGAGAAACATAAAACAGATACAATTTTCAAAACAGTCTCATATGTAATTTTTGTTCTAGTAGTATTAACATTAACTGGTACATTGGGTTGTTTCGGACAACCTAACCATATTTTTTAAAAATATTTTTCTTATTGAAAAGGTTTAATAATTTAGTTTGAGGTAATCCCCTTACCATTTAGAAGATTATCTTTTTTATTGTATAACATAACTAGGAAGGTAATTGTTTATGGTGGATTAGTGAGAGTTGTATTATTAATAGGTTATTATTATTATTATTATTCTTTTCTTTTTTTTTGCTAGTGACTTTACGTCGCACCGACACAGATAGATCTTATGGAGACGATGGGAGAGAAAAGGCCTAGGAGTTGGAAGGAAGCCGCCGTGGCCTTAATTAAGGTACAGCCCCAGCATTTTCCTGGTGTGAAAATAGGAAACCACGGAAAACCATCTTCAGGGCTGCCGACAGTGGGATTCGAACCCACTATCTCCCGGATGCAAACTCACAGCCGCGCGCCCCTAACCACACAGTCAACTCGCCCGGTATTATTATTATGCCAATGAAAGAAGTGAGTGGTTGCATCGACAAGGCATTAGCCTTTAGAATATTGATTATTATTGTTAATATTATTATTCAAAATAATACATAAGAAGTGAAATAGTCAGTTTATTTGGAAACAAGTTGGGTTTTTTCTTACATGCTTTTACTTTTTTTTTTCTTTTTTTTGGTATTATCCAATATTCCAATTGTGTGTACCAGAACTTCCAGAACTTGGTGTACCAAGTGAGGATTAATTTTTCTGCAGCCTGTCAAATTAGAATTTTGTTCATATCCAAGTCAAGATTTCTAGTCAAGCGGGTTGGGCAACTTGGTATTTCCCACTTGTTCTCAATCTGGAGGACACCAGGATCCCTCGCTGAGTCGGAGGGGGAAACCAACCCTGGAGGGTAAACAGATTAAGAAGAAAAAGAAGACTATGTAATGAGTAAAATAATACAACAGAATGCCTCTAAGGTAAAACATCAAACATTAATAGGCCTATCATTAAATAATAATAATAATAATAATAATAATAATAATAATAATAATAATAATAATAATAATAATAATTGTTACCGTGATTTTGTGGACCAGGAAGGTGTAAGAAGATGCTGGGGTCAATGGGGGGACAGTAAAATAATCAGAGCATAAGTTAAAGCAGTAAAGTTTGAAAATTGCATTTCTTCCCCCCTTTTTTATTTTAAAATTTGGTAGTTAGAAAATCTGGGTGAACAACAATAATATAACATAAGATCGCCAGCTCTCACAATAACAATGACTTAAGGTCAAAAGTCAGGTACAATAGAGAAGAATATCGACACAATAGTGTACAAGGAATGAGCATCGTAGATCTAAAGGTACATTCTTTTACAAGAGCACATTTGCTCCACTCATTTACATTCTAGGAGACTGAGCTCCAAAATTTACTACAGTCCAGCCTCGCAGAGCTGGCACATTTTCCGGCCAGGTTGTCTTATTTCATCGCTCCAGTAGTGTGTGTGTGTGTTCCATCAGCTCAAGGTAATGGCAGTCCAGGTTTAACTAAGTGATAGTTTTTTGACAGCTAACTCAAGGGGAAGGTTTCCATTAATAATGTAACTTCGATTTTCTAAAATGTACATTTCAAACTTCTAGTGGGAATCTCAAACAAACCAAAGGAACTTAGACGTAATCAGGGAATAGAGAGTGCGCTACCCTTTCGTGTTCCCTATCAACTTAATTTTGAGGTGACAGAATTACGCCAGATGAACTTCAAAAATTGTGTTTACAGTCGCTTCTGCTCATCAGTCATTTACACATTTGTCAGTCAGTAATTACACTTTAAACAGGGGTAATGGATGCCCATACTAAATGACCTTAATGCAAAAAATAAAAGATTTCAGACGATCGGCCATGAACAGAAAGATAGGAGGCGAAACTCTTGCACTCGTTTTGAAAAACGCTTGAAATGGACTTATGGCCCGAAGTTGCAGAGGCTAAGCCTATACTACAGAGGGATGACTAGATACGAAATATTAAATACCAAAGCAGTGTGTAGGATTTAGAATTTTAGAAAATATTAGTCAACCCATACAAAGTTGAATGGGAATCAACAGAGGGTGAACATTCTTTGTTCCCTAAATTTCCCAGCAGGGACTTGAACAGAGTCCTTAGACTTGGTGAAAATCTACATTTAAACAGAGATTTTAGGAATTTATATTAATCAAAGAAGTTTGAAATCTTTCCTTCAAATTATCTACCTGGAGCTATCACATGTTAAGAGATGTCTGCCATTACCTTGAGTAGTTGGGCCTTCCGAACGACGGCAGGCAGCCCCTGCCTCCTAATAATACGCCGCACTCACTAGACCGGAGTGATGAAGATGGCAATACGGCTCTAAAGCGCCCAGCTTTTATAGCATCTCAGAGGGGAACGTTCCAAAACTCTCTTGAGCTAGGCAGATTGCCTGTACACACCCCCAATTTTAATTGGCTAGAGAGCCGTAGGAGTGTGGACAACCTTAGCATATGAAAAAATCTACAAAAACTTAAGGTTTACAAACATTGAAAATTCCCTTAAAATGAATTGTCCTTAATCCCGCCAGAGGGGGCACATAGGCCGATAGTTCAGACATCTAAAGGTTAAAGGCCAAAGTATTTTGAATTATTAATTCAGGATTCACAGCACAGATGACCTTCTGGAAGGCACGCAATTCAACGGGATGAAGGTGTACCCCTGGTACAATAATAATAATAATAATAATAATAATAATAATAATAATAATAATAATAATAATAATAATAATAATAATAATAATAATAATAATAATAATAATAATACGTAGGTCGAATCATAAGTCATGGCAACTGTTCTTTTTCTCGCGAACAGGAGACAACACGGAAAATCTAAGATTGCATTTGGCCAGCATAATTGATTAAATATTCAGCCTGTACGAAAGGGTGATATGCCGCAGACTGAGGTAACTATGAAAACGCAGCGTACTTCGTAGTTACTGCTTTAGCCGCTCAAACGTCAGACTTCAACTCTCGTGGGCCCAACTATAGTGGCATAGAGCAGACAGTGTAAGAGGATCGAGATGGCGGTGATTTTACTGCTACTAAATTATTTACATTCCTGCCCTGAAGGGGGAGGGGTTGTCTGGCCGAGGCTGTAAAGGAGTGCTCGGTCCGCCCGGAAGGACGTGGGTTCGAATCCCCGTCAGGAAGTCGTAAAATTTAAGAAACGAGATTTCCACTTCCGGAGGTGCATATGGCCCTGAGGTTCACTCAGCCTACACAAAAAAAAAGTACCAGGTTAATTCCTGGGGGCAAAGGCGGCCGGGCGTAGAGCTAACCACTCTACCCCATCTTGTGCCGAGGTTAACAATGGTGGAAGCCTTTACCTTCTACTCCTCCAAGGGCCTTCATGGCCTGTACGGAGGTGACTTTGCTTTGCTTTGCTTTGCTTGCCCTGAAGGGGGAAGGCGGGCCTCCTAGACAGTAATGCCGTCTCTCCGGCCAGAAGATTTGTATCGGAGAAGGAGATGTGCGGTCAAGGTGAGAGGCTTGGCGGCCGTGGCCTATACTAGGAACTGCCCCGGCATTCACCTTAGTGCAGGAGAACGTAAAACCACGGAAAACCATTCTCAGGACAGCCGACGGTGTCTCCAGAATACAAAGGCGTAGAGCCACGGTAGAGCCGTAGTCACCCCTACTCTGCTCAGTTGGCCGGTCAGATTGCAGAGCTGTCGGACCACGGACCAGCCGTGGCCACTTGTGGGCCGAGACTCACTCTGCATCCGCCGACCTCAATTTTACCCTGCATAATCAGATTTAGTAGGTTGTACTTATTGTACCGGGGATACGCCTTCCCCGACCAGTTAAACTGCGTGCCTTCTATAAGGCCATCTGCGTAAACGAACTTAAACCGGTGTAATACAAATACTTTGGTATTCAACTGTTAGATGTCTCTATCATCGCTTTCATTGCTACCTCTAGCGGGACGAAGTCTAATTATTTTTTTACTTTTGCAGTTGGCAAACCTTAGGTTTTGAGGATTGTTTTATATTTGTATCAAAGTTGTCAACTCTCCGGCTGGTTCCTTCTTCAATAGTATTCAACCTATCAGAAACTTGTTCCCTGGGCATTTTTTTTTTTTTTTTTTGCTAGTTGCTTTACGTCACACCGACACAGATAGGTCTTATGGCGACGATGGGATAGGAAAGGGCTAGGAGTGGGAAGGAAGCGGCCGTGGCCTTAATTAAGGTGTGAAAATGGGAAACCACGGAAAAGCATTTTTAGGGCTGGCGACAGTGTGGTTCGAACCTACTATATCCCGAATACTGGATACTGGCCGCACTTAAGCGACTGCAGCTATCGAGCTCGGTCCCTAGGCAATTAAAACTGGGGGTGCGTACAGGAATCCGACCTATCAGTAAAGAGTTCTGGAAGCTTCCCCTTAAGAATACCGTATGGTCTGAATTGCTCCCGTGTGAGGAGGGTGAATTGACGTGAACCAGGAGGCAGGGGCGTGGCCTGCGTGAGGAAGACCCTGCGACTCAAGGTAATGGCAGAATTTTCATAAACATGCGATAGCTCCTGCAGATACTTTGAGGGGAAGGTTTCAACCTCATTTATTTAATGTAAATATCTAAATTTGGTGGTTTAAATGTAGAATTTTCGGCAAGTCTGAGGACTCGGTGCTATTCCCTACTCGGAAATGTGTAATGTAAGGGAAGAAGGAGTGATTACCCTCTGTTGGTTCCCATTCAACTTGCCATGGGGTGACTAAAGTTTCTAAACCTGTAAATTTCTTAATACCTATTTGCCATTAATGTTTTCATTTAGTCACCCCGGTGTAGTATAGGATTAGCCTCTGTATCTTTCGGCCATAAGCCCACTTAGGATTTTAACTATTTCTAGAAGGAATCCAGGTGTTTCGCCTCCTTTTAATTTGTTTATGGCCGGTTGCAAACAATAATTTCTCTTGTTATTAAGGCCATTTAGTATGGGCAACTATGCTCCTGTTTATTCAGTAAGTGATTCTGGTGTTAGTTCCCTTTGGGAACAGTAAATCATATAACTGTTGAGAACTAGATAAGCCTACATCGGGGAAGCTCTGTGTAAATACTCTAATGGAGGACAACCGGTAGGTTGTCAGGTGAAACTTATGTGCACCATATGAAACTGATTCCTCTGCGAGGCTGGACTACATTTGGAAACCCGACTCCTCTGTAGTATAAATGATAGGAGCAAATCGTGCTCTTGTAAATGTTGTACCTACCAAGAGCTATTCAGTTCTTTTCTGTGTAAATTAACACTGGTAATTCTCCCAATTTTGTACCTGACATTCGGACTTCTAAGTCCAATATACTGTTAGAGCTGACAAACTTATTATATAGTTGTTATTCAGTCAGATTTTCTTAAACTCAGAAAAAAAAGGGAAACATATAAAATTTTAAAATTTGTTAAGTTCTGCTCTAGTTAATTTATTGTCCACCCATTCACTCAAGGTGATTATTATCTTTCTATGATCCACGGAAACCACGGAACACTTATCATTCCCCACAATTTACCCAAGGTAGTCTGTCTTTCTCTTCTTGATTGTACACACCAATATTCGCTCCCTTCTCATGAGCCTGAGTTCAACAGTAGTGGGGACGTGGTCAGTCCACAGGATCCATAACATCCTTCAGAACACCCACATCTCGAAGGCATTTATTCTTTTAACAGTGTTAAATTTCAGAATCCACGTTTCAGCTCCGTACCGAAGCACTGAATTATACATAGCATCTGAAGAATCTGTGACATGTCACAAAGCTGACGCTTTTGTCACACAGAAGATTTCTTATTTTCAGAAAGCTAGCACGAGCCATTTCTATTCGTACACAGATCTCCAAATCAAGCTCTAAGTCTTCAGTAATCCAGTTGCCAAGGTACTTAAAATTCGCTTTTGATCAACTATTTCTAGAAGGAGTTCAGGTGTTACGCGTCCTTATATTTTGTGTATGGCCGGTTACAACCAACCTTTTCTTTTGTCATTAAGGCCATTTAGTATGGGCAACCATGCACCTGTTAATTCAGTAAGTGCTTCTGGTGTCAGTTCCCTTTGGGAACAGTAAATTATATAACTGTTGAGCAATAGATAAGTGGTCATATAAGAATGTGCATGTTACGAGTTCTAGTAAAGGCCATCACTTTTGTCTTATCGGTGTTAATTTTGAGTCCAAGTTTATCCCCTTCTGATGTCCGACCCCGCGGTGTAGGGGGCAACGCGTCCGCCTGTCACTCGGCGACCCCGGGTTCGATTCCCGGCTCGGTCAGGGGTACTTGTAAATGATTAATATCCCTGACCTGGGGACTGGGTGTTTGTGTCGTCCTTAACGTTCCTTTCCTCACATTCAACACTCTACACTTCCACCATTCCAATTACACGCAGGTTCATATCACATGGTGCAATGGCGGTGATGGAATGTGATGTGTCAACAAGGACAGTTGGATGCATGGTGTAGTCTTGCTCCGGGATTGCATAGGTGGTAATATTTGTTTATTTCTAAGTATGTATGTCGTTTATTATGTATGTTGAAAGGTGGTGAGGGAGAAGTATGGAGAAATGATGGTGTAGATGGCAAGGAAAGTGGGGAATGGGTGAGATGGACTCACCCGTAAGAAGTCGGGGTGGGAAGGGCCCAAGACCAATATACCTATTAGGAGTGGAATGGTGAGTAGGAAAAAATTGTCATCTGGTTAGATCTTGGGACCTTCAGGAGGTCTCCACGGGAAGGGCCGGTCGAGTCATCACTGGGAGGGTGGCCTTCTCCTCACCAGGGGTGATGACTTGGCCGGACGGTAGGTTATTATGTGGTGTTCTTTTTGTTTTATTGTTTATAAACTGTGGTGTCCTTTTATTTCTTTTATGTATATTAACTATGTATGTCTGTTGGTTTTAAAGTTAGTAGTAGTTTGTGTGTGTAGCTTAAGATGAACGATGTTATTTTTCTCATTCAACGGATCGATTGGGTATTTGTTTACTGTGATCTTGAGAAAAATAATTATAAAGAATAATAATTATGCATGGTGCAATTAGGTGCAAAAGATCTCTATAGGTCGACGCCCCGAACAGATAGCATTTTTTTAAATCCCCTTCTGCTATGATTCTGTCTACCAGACGCTGACTGTCAGCCAAGATGACTTCATTTTCCGCTTCTTGAAGAGCAGCTTGGAAGATCTGCTCAGATTACAGATTAAACAGCAGGGGAAATGAAATGAAATGACGTATGGCTTTTAGTGCCGGTTGTGTCCGAGGACAAGTTCGGCGACCTGCGCGTCGTGATGAGGATGAAATGGTGATGAAGACGACATATACACCCAGCCCCCGTGCCAGCGAAATTAACCAGTTATGGTTAAAATTGCCGACGCTGCCAGGATTCGAACCCGGGACCCCTGTGACTAAAGGCCAGCACGTTAACCATTTAGCCATGGAGCCGGACAGCAGGGGAGATAATACTCATCCTTGTCGTACTTATATGACCACCTTAAATTAAGGAAGACTGGTGGAATTTTTACATGAGCCGGAAGAATTAGTTCATGCGGCTACTAGTTCAAACTTAGCCCACGTTCTTCGCAACGAAAGCAAAAAGTAGCTGTTTCGCCTTCGCAAGTCTTTATGTATGCTTCACTAGTTGCAACCCGACACCATGTGAAGTTTGATGCCAACGTATAAAGAGCTCAAACTTCAAACAATCTGTGTCGTTACAGATCAACAGTATTAACCCTTAAATGCATTAAATCTTTCTTTTTTATTTCTTTATCTGCTTACCGTCCAGGGTTGGTATTTCGCTCGGCCTCATCGAGGGATTCCAATTCTACCACCTAAAGGGCAGCGTCCTAGAGCGTAAGACATTTGGTCGGGGATATAACTGGGGAGGAGGACGAGTACCTCCTCTGTTATGCTGAACAGGGGCCTTGTGGGGGACGGGCAGATTGGAAGGGATAGGCAAGGAAGAGTGAAGTAAGCGGCCGTGGCCTTAAGTTAGGTACCATCCCGGCATTTGCCTGGTGAAGAAGTGGGTATCCACAGAAAACCACTTCGAGGATGGTCGAATTGGGAATCGAACCTTCTACTCAGTTGACCACCCGAGGCTGAGTGGACTCCGTTCCCGTCCTCGTACCACTTTTTCAAATTTCGTGGCAGAGCCGGTAATTGAACCCGTACCTCCGGGGGTGGCAGCTAATCACACTAAACTATCTTTGTACGGTTTTTTTTCTATTTGCTTCACGTCGCACCGACACAGATGGGTCTTATGACGACGATGCGACAGGAAAAGCCTAGGAATGGGAAGGGAGCGGCCGTGGCCTTAATTAAGGTACAGTCCCAGCATTTGCCTAGTGTGAAAATGGGAACCACGGAAAACCATCTTCAGGGCTGCCGACAGTGGGGTTCGAACCCACTATCTCTCGGATGCGAGCTCACAGCTGCGCGCTCCTAACCGCACGGCCACCTCGCCCGGTTTGTACGTTTTTAGGGCATACATCTGTTTTACATTAAATATTTAATGAAATAATAAATAAATACGTTATTATTTAAGATAAAAGAGATGCTGAAGGGGAGCGAGAAGTGCGATATATGGCGAGGAACTACACTGAGTAGCCAAAAGTCACATTAGAAAATATACCGTGTATGACCCCTGAGCGTTGCGACTAGCTGGGGCGTAGCTGAGCAGTGTGTCTCAGGCACCAGTGTCGTGTAGATGGCAACACGTCGCGAATTAACCGGCTTTGAACGTGGAATGATCTTCGGCTCACAGCGCATGGGTCATAGCATTGCACAGATTACAGGCGAATTCGGGTTTCGGATGTCAACAATGTCCAGGGTGGATCTCCAGTACCGCGGAAACCGCCACACGGGATGACCACAGGTGTTTAATGAACGGACTGCACGATGCCTTCGCAAAACCGTACTGGGTGCCCGACGGTCTACTGTGAGTCAGATCACCGTCCAGTTGAATGTTGGGAGTCAGTAACCCGTTTATACCAGGACTGTAAAGAGGCAACTGCACGGCATAGGTTTCACCAGCTGACGACCAACTCGTGGTGTCCCTTTGCTGACAGCTCGACACATGGGCCCGCAATCATCAGCAATGGACCATGGAACAGTGGCGGCGTATGGCATGGTCCGATGATTCCCGGTTCCAGTTGTACCGAGCTGATGGTTGCGTGAGAGTGTAGCGTATGCCGCATGAAGCTATGGATCCAGAGCAGGGCCATTCAAACGCCCAAAATCTCACGCGTGCAGAGCGAGGCGCAAGAGCTCCGTGCACTGTGCATCGGTGCCGCTCGGTATGGCTCGGATCAACGCTTCGTCTCTGGGCTACTCGGCTATGCTCGGCTCTACTCGGCTATAGTCGGCTCAACTCAGCCCGGATTTGGAGCGCTACGGCGCAAGTGGGGGAGAGGGAGACAGGCGGAGCGAGCGAGACAGGCGTGAGGAAAGAGAGAGTAAGCGCTATTGCTCCAAATCGAGGAGTGGGGGTCTGCTCTCTGGTCAACCAAGCCAAGTCGTCTTTTGCACCGTGCACAGTGCATGCACCACGCGCATGCACCCTGAGAGGCCCTGATCCAGAGTGTCAACAAGATTGTGTCCATGCAGAAAGTGACACAGTTCTGGTCTGGGCGGCGTTCTTATAATCGCAATTAGCCCCATTTTCTGGATGCAGGGAACGCTGACAGGTGCACGTTATATGGACATTCTTTCAGACCATCTGGATCCCTTTCTGGCACTAGAGTACCCTGATGGTGACGCCATGTTTCAACAGGACAATGCGCCATGTCACCGTTCCGTGGTGGCACGCAGGTGGTTGGAGGAGCACTCCAGTGAAGTTACGACCATGGATTGGCCCTCCAGATCCCCCGATCTTAATCCAATCGAACATTTATTGGATGCTGTCCATGCTGGTGTACGCTCCACGAACCCCGTACCAAGTACACAACACGAATTGTGGGCAGCAGCGCAAGATGCGTGGGTCCAGATCCCTCCAGAACGATTCCAACACTTTGTAGAGTCGATACCTTGCCGTATTGCTGTCGCGTTGAGGGCTCGCGGAGGAGCAAATCTTCATTAACATCACATTCAGTGTCCTCCCGTGACTTTTGGCCACTCAAGACGAAGATAAATGAAGAGAAGGTAGTTCGCACGGTTCACTTGCCTCGAAAGAACCGTTTAAGAAGCGACGAGGAGGCTTGCCAAGTTCAAAGAAGGAAGTGCAAGTAATTCATTCAGCGCTAATTCAATTCACTCCCTTGATATTAGTCATGTACAGTGCCCACAATACAGAGAGCACTCGTCATGATAACAAAGACATAAATTAAGACCAATGTGTACAGTTGCTCAAAAAAATAATGAGCACATGCTGTGAATAATATGTTTGTCGCAGGTACACTTTTCTCAGAACCAAATGAACCTATAGATACCAAGGGAGACCCAAAAATAACCGGACACCATTTATTAAAAAATGCAAAATTTATGGTTTTGGAATTACAAACGTTAGTCACCTTCGAAGTACGCTCCATCAAAACTTACACCTTTAAAATAAACAATTAAATATGATTATCTGGATTAAAGTCACTTATTTATTACTAAATTAAGGGGAAGATCAAGTTCACAATAGAAATGGAAAATGAAGGTAAATTATCTTTTCTTGACGTGCAAGTCTACAAGAAGGACGATAACACACTGGGTTATGCAATGTGTTAAAAGGCTGCACATTCTGAAATATACCTTGAATAGTCCTCACACCACCACCCCTGCCAAAACGCAGTTCTTCGTGAGTTATTTACTAGGGTGAATAACGTTGCAGCCGCTGAAACCGCTCGAGTGCATTAATAGAACTGACAAAATCCATGAAGAAAACTATAAATCAGGAGAAATAGCACGAGCTGTGAAGATCAAGGAGCATAACAGGGATGCTACAAGCCAGGACTACAGAAAAAAGTATTCCTTCCTTACCTGACAGGTATAACTGGCAGAATAAAGCGCATTCTTAGGAAGTTTTCACCACAGACCGGAACCTCAAATCCCTGTTTCGACCAGTCAAAGAAAAACCACCTCTTGAAACATCGGGCGTCTAAGAAGTTCCATGTGGTTGTGGTTGCTCATATATTGGCACTACAAAAAGGCTTGTTAGCACCAGGGTGAAAGAACACATCAGGTCAGTCAAGAATGTCACTTCTTCATCCTCCACGTAAAATTCTATAAGCGAGATTGCCATAACAGAACATTTCCACGATACAGAGCGTCAAATCCTCTTTGACCTGGCGTGGCTAATCGCGCCTGTAATATCAATCAATCAATAAATCAATACTGATCTACATTAAGGGCCTAGGTGGCAGATTCCCTATCTGTTGTTTTCCTAGCCTTTTCCTAAATCATTTCAAAGAAATTGGAAATGTATTGAACATCTCCCTTGGTAAGTTATTCCAATCCCTAACTCCCCTTCCTATAAACGAATATTTGCCCGAATTTCTTCTCTTGAATTCTAACTTTATCTTCATATTGTGATTTTTCCTACTTTTAAAGACGCCACTCAAACTTATTCGTCTACTAATGTCATTCCACGCCATCTCTCCGCTGACAGCTCGGAACATACCACTTAGTCGAGCAGCTCTCCTTTCTCTCAGTTCTACCCAGCCCAAACTTTGCAACTTTTTTGTAACGCTACTCTTTTGTCTGAAATCACCCAGAACAAATCGAGCTGCTTTTCTTTGGATTTTTTCCAGTTCTTGAATCAGGTAATCCTGGCGAGGGTCCCATACACTGGAAACATACTCTAGTTGGGGTCTTATCAGAGATTTATATGCCCTCTCCTTTACATCCTTACTACAACCCCTAAACACCCTAATAACCATGTGCAGAGATCTGTACCCTTTATTTACAATCCAATTTATGTGATTACCCCAATGAAGATCTTTCCTTTATTAACACCTAGATACTTTCAATGATCCCCAAAAGGAACCTTCACCTCATCAACGCAGTAATTAAAACTGAGAGGACTTTTCCTATTTGTGAAACTCACAACCTGACTTTTAACCCCGTTTATCAACATACCATTGCCTGCTGTCCATCTCACAACATTTTCGAGGTCACGTTGCAGTTGCTCACAATCTTGTAACTTATTTATTACTCTATAGAGAATAACATAGACTTCTATGCTCGACTTGCGAGGGAAGTCTAACGCCTGGGTGCACCATTCTCGGTAAATATCAGGCGTTACGAAACCGTGGTGGAACACTTACCGTGGTATTGTCATTAACCTGTTGCCCCATTGCTAATCCTTGGTTTTGCAACGGCGGTTTCTTGACGCCCGTTTTTATCGCTGTTATTCCCCTCGGAAGTAATTCAAAGCAGTGTTTAACAGACAGTGATGAGTTTGACAGTCACTTGTCTTTAATTTATCCAGAAGGCAGTGATATTTTCGACAGTCATGTATCTTTATATTTCTAGGACGAATATTATTTAAATTATTTTACGCTTGTATAAACATGTTTTATAATCATTTTTTCTTGTCAGCATCGTTTTAGTAATTGTTAGCTATCGTTTATTAAAGTCCTTTATTTCTAAGATTAATTAATTTTGTTTCTTTCGGTTGGTTTAGGTCATCAGTCCCACTATGGGTGGGGGGCGGTCGAATAACACCCACGCTATTCCCTGCCTGTCGTAAGAGGCGGCTAAAAGGGACCCAGGGGCTCTGAACTTTGGAGCGCGGGTTGGCGACCACGGGGCCCTTACCTGAATCCTGGCATTGCTTCCACTTACTTACGCCAGGCTCCTCACTTTCATCTATCCTATCCGACCTCCCTTGGTCAACTCTTGTTCTTTTCCGACCCCGACGCTATTAGGTTTGCGAGGGCTAAGGAGTCTTTCATTTTCACGCCCTTCGTGCCTCTTGCATTCCTTTGGCCGATACCTTCATTTTCGAAGTTTCAGATCCCTTCAAGTGTTTCTCTCTGATTATTGTTATATAGAGGATGGATGCCTAGTTGTACTTCCTCTTAAAACAATAATCACCACCACCACCATTTTAGGTTATCAGATTCAAGCGATGTGGAAAAGGAAGGGCGAATGAGAACGCCAAATTTTAGTACATTTGAAAGTGAAATGCTCACTGACAGATTACTTCTTGGCGAAAGAGGATTATTTCTTTGAGTTGGGAAATCGAGTCAGTCGCCTATTAATTGTAACAAGGACGCCACGGTCTCTTTTTCTCTGTTCATCATCCTCAAGATACTGTAGATATACGATCGGTGGTGCCAAATCCATTTTAACGATAACATCAGGGCACTTTGGATACACGCAATGTGACATTATATCGCTCGTTCACGACCTGTTCAGTTTTAACCATGCTAAAACGTCACAAATTTCAAAACCGGGTTTGATGCAGCAGAAAATCAATTTAACCACGATAAGCTCTCCTTTTGCAGGGGGAGAGGTGATATTCCCGCGTGGCGCGTCCCAGGTGGCGGACTTCAGGGAAATAAAATACCTCTCGCGGACAAAACACACACCCACTATGGGTGGGGGAAGCAGACGAAGAATTCACCCATGGTATCCCGTGCCTGTCGTAAGAGGCGACTAAAAGGGGCGATCAAGGGATGATCCAATTAGAACCATGAAACTACTTGTAATTAGTACCATCACGCAGAGGTAGTCGGATTTTTGAAGGGCGGGAAAAAGTCCATTCGACACTCCATGTCGTACGATGTTGGCATGTAAAAGATCTCTGGTGACACATTTGGTGTTTACCCGACAAAATTAATTAAATCTCAGCCATAGACGCCCAAGAGAGTTTCGGTTTACTCGGTCTGCCATCTAGTGGGGTCCTAGAGTAAAACGGAACGTCGAAATTGACGAACAGATAGCCAGATGGCGTCAAATTGAAATGTCTGTACACGGTAGCTGAGGCCATACGATTATTATTATTATTATTATTATTATTATTATTATTATTATTATTATTATTAGGTACGCAATAGGTTTGTGATTAGTAGCGACAGTGTGTGAATCAGGGTGTGGGTCCTACAGTACCTGTGCTTCGTACCCCTATATGAGCGACACCATGGGATGAGCGACACCATGTTTCTGCCTTACTTATGCTCAGTTCCCACTGTGTGAGGAATTCCACGGGATAGTACGGGTCCCTGTGGTTAGTCCACTTGTGTGAGGAACGCCATAGGTTTGCGTTACCTGTAAATAGCGGCGCAATGTGCGAAACACCATAGGTCTCTGTTACATGTGCGCATTACACTACCTGTGAATAGTACCATAATGTGTGGAATACCGCGAGTCTCCGCTAGTTTTGATTAGTACCGCAACATTACACATAGCATGGTTCTACTTTCCTAGCGATAAATACCATTATGAGGGGCTGATGACCTGGATTTTGGACTCCTTTCGACTATACGCGTAATCGATTCAGCATCGTATTATAGAAGCAGTCCCTTGGTCGGCAACACGATTGTTTTGTGCCAGCTTCTGTGCATGTGAGGCACTGTGGGTCGGATCCACTGATCGTTTTAAATTCATCTCCGTCCATCCATTCATTCTTCGTCCTCATGCTTTGAATTCTGGTCAGTGGAGGATTTTGGAATTTTAAGTTGTCATTTCATTTCGTCTCATTTCGTACCATTAGGGGCCGATGACCTCGATGTTAGGCCCCTTTAAACAACAAACATCAATCAATCAATTGTGTCCTTATCCTATTGACTTCATTTTAGTTTGTGTTGCGTATTTTAATGTGTTATTTTAACATCTAACTTACAGTATACATATATATATCTGTACTGGCAGGCAATGCCTTATTCCTTTGTCTCCTGCATTTTCTCTTATTTTATTAGAAAATAAGGCATTGAGAATCTGATCCACTGATTGTTTTAAGTCATACTCATTTTTCATCACCATTTCTTTCTAATTCCAGTCAGTGGATACGTTTTAAAATTTTAACTGTCATATATCATGTCGTCCATCTCGCTCCATTAGGGGCCGATGACCTGCGATGTTAGGCCCCTTAAAACAACAAGCATCATCATCATCACCACCACCATTTTGCCACGGTTAAGTCGTAACCTAAGTTGACGCACCCGGGTAATAGAGACAGAGCTGCGCCCAAATAACTTCAACAGGCAAGACGCCAAGACGGCTTCAAATTATCAAATACCTGGAGACCTGTATTCCATAAATACATCCATAACTCCACCATGGCACAGCGCGACGCACTCAAGAAAATGTCGACAGAGGACGGTGAATCAGTAACTTCACTCCCAACCACCACAACACAGCGCGATGATACCTGAGTCCAGTCAGTGAGGAGGCCGTGGATAGTATGGTCGTGACTTCCCAAGTTTTTTAGGAATTTCTATTATCACTGTCAGAAGCAGACCTTCCATTCCCTGTTGAAGGCCAATGTAATTTGGCGGAAAGCTCGCATTTTTTAGTAATAAAAAGTGGATTTAATCCAGATAATCATATTTAATTATTTATTTTAATACAATGAGTCACGAAAACCTACGTTCTTTAACTTATACATTTGTTCGAACGTTTTCTCTCACTACGCGAAACAACTTTCGTACTCCTCCTTTCGGATACCTTGCAGCACTGCCTTCGATTCTCTTTTCACCTCCGGAATGCCCCCAAAACGTTTCCCTTCCAGCTCTCTTTTCATCCGGGGAAACAAAACGAAATCACAAGGTGGGAGATCTGGTGAGTAGGGTGGGTGAGAAAGTGGTGACATGCGGGTTTTCGCCAAAAATTCACGCGCAGAAATGGCTGTGTGAGCTGTAGCATTGTCATGATGAAAGAACCAGTCCCCATTCTGCCAAAAATCGGGACGTTTCAACCAAACCCTCACGCAACTACCTCAATTCGGTCCAGTATCTCTTTTATTTGTAATTCGATCTACCCACATCATCTTCAGCGTTCTTCTGTAACACCACATTTCAAAAACTTCTATTCTCTTTCTTTCTGATCTAGTTATCGTCCATGTTTCACTTCCATACAATGCTACGCTCTAGATGTAAGTCTTCAAAAACAGATGCCTATATCAATTTTCGAAGTGAGCAAATTTATTTAATTTAGATAGGCCTTCCTTGCTTTCGCTACGCTGCGTTTTATGTCCTCCTTACTTCCTAATCTAATATTTCCTGCATCGCCTCATTTCGTTTGATTGCACGCCATTACTTTTGTTTTGAATTTATTTACTTTCCTCTTGTACTTCTTCTCCAATACACTATCCATACCATTCAGCAATTCCTCCAGATCTTCTGCACACTCAGAGAGAATAATAATATCATCGGCAAATCTCAGAGTTTTGATTTTCCTCTTCTTGGATAGTGATGCCTTTTCCTATTTCCTCTTTGATTTTCTTTATCGCCTGTTCTACTTAAACATTGAAAAGGAGAGGGAACAAATTTCAGCCTTGCCTCACTTCTTTCTAGATTTCTGGTTATTTTTCATAGACTTCGATTCTCATCAGTGCAGACTGATTTTTGTACATTAAATAACTTATCTTTCATGGTATCTGATCCCGATCAGCTTCATAATTCCAAATAGCTTGGTTCAATCAACATCATCGAATGTCTTTTCTAGATTTACGAGTGTCATGTGCATAGGCTTGTCTTCCTTAATTCCATCCTCTAAGATCAGGCGTAAAGTCAAGATTGATTCAGGTTTTTCTAAATTTCTTCTGAAGCTAAACATTAAAATTATAAAATCCTTTTAATAACAACCACCTACTCAATACATTATATTACTCATTGAATTATAAAATAATCATGAAGTGTCTTAAATAAAGGAACATGTTTCGTTCGACATAGCGAACATCATCAGCCTTAATTTACGAAGATTAGGTCAGGGCCCTGAGCTGAATGATAAAAATTGTTAAAAGAGTGACAAAGCCATAATAAAAAGTAAAATGATAACACTAGACTTGAAATTATAACAATATTTACAAATTAACAGCAAGCATTTGTAGAGGAATACTTTGAACGATGGCAGTCTATAAAGTTAAAACAAACATGAGGTTGTTAAAGTAAAAAGATATAGATATAGTGGATCTTAAGATATATGTCAATGCGTGAAGCGTGGATTAATTATTGACTATGGAGTTCTAAAATTGAGCAAAACAAAAGTTGAAATAGAGTTTATTGAATAGCACGAGTCAAGCTGAGTCAGTTAAAAGGCGCATGGCGACGACACTAAGGTTGAAATGGCGTGAACTTCAGTAGTTAGGAATTCTGTAGGAGAGCCAACACAATGCCAGAAGGAAATACAAGTTGAACTAGTCCGTATTTACACGCTAGCAGTAGAATTAATCTTATACAACGTAGGACACCAATGTAGACTCGTTAAAAAGTAACTATAACTTGAAAGTAGGGAGAGTTCCAGCAGATGGAGCAGATTATGGCACAATTGGAGTTAGAAATCCTTGGGACTAGTGTGAGGTGTTCGCTAACGTTGGCTGCGTGAATCAACAATTTTTATCATTCAGCTCAGGGCCCTGACCTAATCTTTGTAAATTAAGGCTGATGATGTTCGCTATGTCGAAAGAAACATGTTCCGTTATTTAAGACACCTCATGATTATTTTATAATTCAATGAGTAATATAATGTATTGAGTAGGTGGTTGTTATTAAAAGGATTTTATAATTTTAATATATTGTCCTCAATACGGTTCTATTATGAGATTAATTACATGTAACGAAGCTAAACATTTTCTTCCAACTCAGTTACACTAACCGAGCATATTAATGTAAAAATCACTGTAGGGCTGTGTTAGTAACAATTAACGTGAACTAGATGCTCATTACCACATGCTAATATTCCTACTAAATCCATAATTCAATTTGTAACCTGTCACGCAGCGTAATGTGGAACCTGATTTGCATGTACTGCATGACACCTTGCTGATGAAAGCACTAAATGGCAATCTGTGAGGGACTGCACAACACCTCCGTCATTCTGATTTAGTTATCATCGCAGGAGGATTTCCATAAGCATCCAATACTGGACACGTGAATTAGACGTTGTGTGAAACTTTCAACAATATCAAAAGATGTGCTTTTTCGACCTCCAAGTGGACTAGCTCCTTATTCGAGTCTGTTGATGATCATTGGACTTTCGATGTGACTTGTAGGATTCAAGCAAGGTACAGCTGACATTTTAAATTCAGAAGGTAAAATGGACTGTAGCCACGGCTTTTGATAGCGTAGATCATGGGAGAATACTGACGAAAATGAGGACAAATAGACTAGACAAAATAGTGGGTGAATGGAAAATAGAACTCAGAGAATTAGAGTAGGTGAAGTGTAATGATTAAGAGGAGGGTCCCACGGAGCAATATTATTGAACCTTTATGTTTCCTTATATAAATGATATAGTAAAGAACTGGAATCAAGATAAGGCTGTTTGCGCATAATGTTACACTGTTAGAATATTTATTTATTTATTTATTTAATCGTGTAGTGATTATAACAACAAATTCATAAGTCCAGGTCCAGGTTTTTCAGCCACCCTACAACACTTTCTGAAAGATTAAACTGGTCGCTGGGGCTTCCGGAGTAGGCATGAAAAGGGCAGCGCAGGATGACATGGTCCCATGCTCTGCTCCTCTTCACTGCATTCACACATTGGAGATTCCATCCAACCCCACTTATGGCGTAATAAATTGTAGCGCCCATGCCTAGTTCTCAGTCTGTTGAGGCGACGCCATCGCTTTCTTGGGAGGTCGAATCCCTTCAGTTTTCGAGTTGGATTTAGCTCCAGATGTTGAATTTGACCACTCATCCGCCAGCTCTGGTTTGTTTTAAAATTATCCCTCAAGACTATATAGTAGCAAATGAGGTAAGCCTACAGGATTGCGACCGATTGTGAGATGTTCAACAGATAATAATATGATGGAGAAAGCGATGAAAAGGAGCCGCACTTCATTACCTCCATAATTATCTTGCTTTTGTATTTTACAGATATCGCAATCTTTGCTATATCATAGGTCAGTCTGTTATGGCTGATTAGTATTCTCTATGCCAGACTTGACGTGTAGTTCGTCCCGATCAGACAGATGGCACCTCATGTAACGGAAGATTGCCAGAGCATTTCTTTCTAGCTTACCTTTGATTCAAGTTATCCCTGGTCATCTGATTGTAATAAGATTTGGAAAAAAAATGGAGACGTTGACCTGTGAGGTAGCTTTCAACTCGTACAGATGGTACTATAAACGATTTAAACATTATCTTAAATGGCTCTCAAAGTTTAGAGTCGTGAATATGACTACTTCAGTCTCGAAGCATTTATTCTATTTATCCTTTCTCTGGGTGATGTTTGTTCCAGCCATTCTCAGCTTGCCATATTTATGCTAGTTTGTTTACAGAGATATCCATTGCTTAGTGTATTATTCTTTTATAGTTTTTCTGCAGACCTATTTCACTGTCCTTCCTTTCTTTTCATGTCTACTTATGTGTACTCGTTCCTGCAAAGAGCGAAAGGTGGCACCGATCCAGTTATATGTCTTACGTGTGTGTGATGGGTTTGCTTGTTGTTTAGGTTGGGGACCGTTTATTTCTCTGTATCTTCGACGTTTTGGCTCGAGATTATATTCTCCATTGTGATTTAACGCTGATACTGTACGATTCATGTTCGCCTAGATGTACGATGTAAATACATGATTTGCGGCGTGTAAGTTATTTACGTTATGTGTTTAGACTGGGTGAGCCTGGCCTCTTTGCGGCGACCCAGGTTTCTGATCTGTGCTCTCAAGTCAAGCTCATAAGCCGTTGACTGAATCATGTCATTCTGTTACGATTCTTGTCGTAACGTGTCTTGTTATGATACTTTTATACCCTCTGCTTCGTATGTTTGGTCTCTGAGTGTGTGTGAGTGTGGAGTGGTAATCGGACCTGTGTTACTTTTCAGTATCTTGTTGATACTCGTATTTGTTTCTGTCATTATTGTTATTTTATCTCACCATTGTTTCCGGCTTCCTCGGGATTTTGCTCTCAATTTACTTGCTTTCTGACCCATGTTTATGTATTTCTGTAACTATGGCAACCCCTTTCTCACCTTCTTGAATTCCATATTTGTTTACTTTCCTGCCGGTCTTGGTTCACTGGCGTCTTTGATTTATGGGGATGTAGTCTCTATGGAGATTGCCGGAAGCCATATTTTATTGAAACCTTGACGTTATCTGAGGAACTGTTAGATTTTATTGCTTGAAAGCTATTACTTTCACCTCGAGATAGTTAATGGTCCTTTTTGGGAAAGAAATACTTTGGATCACGTTTTAATTCTCTTGTCACTGTATGGTAAAAAAATGTATCGCAGAACACGATATCTCTGTTGTGACGGTGCCAGGTACAAAGAAAACAGATTGATAAGTCAAGTGATTTTTACTGTGGCTGAAGTATCGTTGCAAGTTATGTATGTGAGTATTTGACTCCCTGTATCCCCATTCGTTTGTTTTAAACGCTAATCTTCAGACTGTTTCCCTCTGCTTTTATGTTAATAAAATTCATGTAAATTGACCTCTCCTCTACGATACTGTCTCTCTGCTTCGGTGACGTGCCTCTTACACTTTGTTCATTAGTCTAAGAGGCGGGGGGTCAGCTCTTGGCAGTTCTTAGCCAGTTTCGACCGATCCAAAAAATGTAGGTAGTATGAAAGTCAGGTTGTAAGTTTTACCAAGAGTAAAAATCCTCTCATTTTTAATCACTGTCTTGATGGGGTTATGCTGCCTCAACGGGATCACTGTAAGTACCTAAGTTAATATAAGGAATGATCTTCATTGGGGTAATCATATTAACGAGGTTGTTAAGGTAGGTTACAGAACTCTTCATATGGTTATGAAGGAATTTAGGGGCTGTAATAAGGATGGGAACGGGAGGGCATATAAGGCCCATTTAGAATATGATTCCAGTATATGGGACTCAAACTAAGACTTCTTAATGCGAGAACAGGAAAAGAGCCAAAGGAAAGCAGAATGATTTGTTCTGGGTGTTGAAAACTTTGGGCCGGAAAGACTTGGGAGTAAGGAGAAGAGATGCTCGACTAAATGGTGTGCTCCGGGTTGTTATTGGAGATGTGGAGTGAAATGGCCTGAAAGACGAATAAACTTGAGTGGAGTTTCTAAAAGTATGAAAAATAATAATATGAATACAAAGTTGGAATTCAACAGGACAAATTGGGGCAGATATTAATTTATAGGACGAGGAGTAAGAGACTGAACTAAATTATCAAAGGAAATGTTCTATAAATTACCGAGTTCTTTGAAAACATTTAAGAAAAGGCTGGATAAGCGATTCACAGAGAATCTGCCAACTAGGCGACAGCCCAAAATGCAGATCATTGATGACTAGAGCCTGGATTTTTATCCATTAATAGGTTAGAATGCAAAGTTTCTGAAGCGAGCAGCAAGTATAGTCTACCTTCACAACGATTATGCTATAGGGTTTGCATAAATATTATGGGTACGGCCCATCAGAACTCCTACAATTTATGTTACTGTTGCTACATTATGGAAGAGCGGGTGGCCGACACTTCCTATTAACCAAATTTAGTTTGCAATCTAACCTGTTACGGCATGAAAATCGGGCTTTGTCGATGACTGACTGAAAATACCCTTTACCTATTGTAAGAGGTGGCTAACAGGGGTCAACCCTCGGGGATACCTAACGTTAACTTGGGGAGTGTGGGTTCGGGTCCGGGTGGCCCCTAGCTGAGTCTGATATTGTTTTCACTTCAGGCCTACTTACGCCAGACTTCTCACTTCCAACCTTCCTATCCGACTTCCCTTGGTCAACTCTAGTTCTTTTCCGACCCCGAAGATATTAGGTTTCAGAGGCCTGGAGAGTCTTTCATTTTTAGGTCCCTCGTGGCCTTGTTTCCTTTGGCCGATGCCGTCATTCTTCAGAGAGTGAGTCGTGTTCTATTTTTCGCATGATTAGTGTTAATAGAGGATGGTTGCCCAGTTGTACTTCCTCTTAAGGGAATGATCACCGAGCGAATTTACCTTGCTATTAGGATCGCGCAGCTATGAGCTTGCATCTCTGAAGTTGGTTTTCCGTTGTTTTCCATTTGCACAGCAAGCAAATACTGGGATTACCTTCATTAATTCCACTTCTAGCCCTTTGCTATCCCATCGTCACCATAAGACCTCTCTGTGTCGGTGTGCCGTAAAGCGAATTCCAAGATAAACGATAATCACCTCCTTTATTATTATTATTACTGTTCTTTCTTCGTTACGCCCTAATTAGGAGCGCTATTGAACTTATTTAGCTGATGTCGTTGCCTTTTTCTTCTCGTTGTGGCTTTCCTTGCGATGATCTGACCAGGTTTTGTTGCTGGTAGTGCTGGGATGGTATGTAAAGCGGTGATTGTCGACTAATTTTCTGAACTTAGATCTCTCTAATACAATGTCATATGTAGAGCCCGGATTTTTATGCGTTAATAGGTTAGAGTGCAAAATTACTGAAGCAAGTACCAAGTATAGTCTACCTTCACAACGACTATGCTATGGGGTTTGCATATACATTAGGGGTACGGCCCATCAGAACCCCTATAATTTATGTTACTCCTGCAACATTATTGAAGAGCGGGTGGCCGACACTTCCTACTAACCAAATTACTTTGCAATCTAACCTGTAAATGCATTAAAAATCCGGGATTTAGTCATATGTGATACCTGCTTCCTGAACATCTTTTCCAACTTCGAGCAGCCAATTGTTTTTTACTTTCTTTGATAGGGCAAGGTTCAGCGTTATTTTGATTTATCTCTGATTACTCATTCTGAGAATATGTCTGTAAAATCCCAAACGTCTTTTTCTCTATGTGTGTGAGATTTTTTCTGAGTGTTGGTACAGGTCATGAGATTTCCAGCCGTGCTGAGTGGCTCACGCGGTTGAGGCGCTGGCCTCTTGACCCCAACTTGCCTCAGTCGGGTGGTATCTGAAGGTACTCAGATACGTCAGCCTCGTGTCGGTAGATTTGCTGGCACGTGGAAGACTTCCTGCGGGACTAAATTTGGGCACCTCGGCGTCTCCATAAACCGCGAAAGTAGTTAGTGGTACGTAAACCAATGCCATTTTTAAGATTATCATCCAGATTTGCACTGTACAGACTGGTCCAAAAATGTTCCTTAGGATTTTTCTTTCTTGCTTTTCTACGTCTTTAATCAATGGTCAGTGTTTCAGATGAATGTAGTGCTTCAGGAGTGCGACTCATTGGCTGAATGTTCAGCGTACTGACCTTCGGTTCAGAGGGCCCCGGGGTCGATTCTCGGTCGGATCTGGGATTTTAACCTTCATTGGTTAATTGGTTAATTCCAGTGACTCGGGGGATAGGAGTCTGTGTTGTCTCTAACATCCCTGTAACTCACACACTCCACATAACACTATCCTCCACCACATTAACACGCTGTTACCTACACGTGGCAGATGCCACCCACCCTCATCGGAGGGTCTGCCTTACAAGGGCTGCACCCGGCTAGAATAGCCACACGAAATGATTATAGTGTTTGAGGATTTATTATTTTTATTACTATTATTAGCCTGTCCGGTGACCATCATCGTTCAGGCGTTGAAATCTAAACGGTCTGACATATTGGTTAGCCGGTTCGAGTCCCGTTGGTCGAAAAAGTTCATCATCAGAATGTTGGCCGGTAGGGTAAGGGAGGTAGTGGTATGCAATTTCTAATCACTAGGCTGTGTGCTAAAAGCATGGATTAAATTCCAAACTTCCCCGCAGTGCTTATATGGAGGGAGGGCATATGTCGCTGTTGATGGTGATTCGTCCGTCGGATGGAGACGTAAAGCCCGTTTTGCTTTTCGACAGGAGTAGGCTATGTGCCGGCACCGGGTTTCATCCTCTGCCTTCCGACTATCATATATCACGCCATTCATTTCATCTCTAACGCCTCTGATGAGGTTGACGTCAGGAAGGGCATCCGGTCATAAAAACTCCCCACGACAGATTCACCTCATACCCGACCACGTAGAGGAACGGGACATACACTACTATTATTATTTCTGCCATTGAGCTTCCTTTTTTTTTCTCACAGGATATCGCCAGATTATGAAGTGTTGGGTCTCTTCCATATGTATTTATTTTTCTCACTTACACCACATCTCGATCACCATCTTCGTACAGACTCACTCTAAACTGAGGGACGCGGCTCAACGCTTCCCGCGCTGTTAAGAACATTATATCTAATGTGTGTCGGCGACATTCCACATCATAAATGTACATAATGACAGAGTTATTTCCGAGACTCGCCTGTTACGTCAGTCATCAAGTAGACGACGGAATGTGGAATAGAGAACACAACACCAGGGTTTGAATGCATCATGCCTCTGGGTTTACAATGCAGGAGTCTATAGCACTTGGCACGTAAGGGTATTCACTAAAAAAGCAAATATCGTCGCTAGCTGCAGGCGCTTAAGTGCGGCCAGTATCCAGTAATCGGGAGATAGTGGGTTCGTGCCCCACTGTCGGCAGCCCTGAAGATGGTTTTCCGTGGTTTCCCATTTTCACACCAGGTAAATGCCGGGGCTGTACCTTAATTAAGACCACGGCCGCTTCCTTCCAAATCCTAGGCCTTTCCTACCGCATCGTCGCCGTAAGACATATCTGTGTCGGTGCGACGTCAAGCAAATAGCAAAATAATAATAATAATAATAATAATAATAATAATAATAATAATAATAATAATAATAATAATCGCCGCCATATTCTTTTTCATGGCTCAACACTGCTGTCAATTTGACTAGTTACATACTGAAATCACAAGACATAAACATCAACAAACTAAGCTCAATGTAAATATTAATAATGGAGGTTCCCTTAGCCAGGTAAATGATCAGCGAAGATATTTATAATTAAGTTGGTTATCAAGCTCAGTGAGGAAATAAGGGAAAGCACACATTCTCCCTCACCCTCACCTAATTTTGTTATATATTTCTGCCTTTATTTTGCTCTGACTCTATTCTTCGGTGTTTGCCTGGCGTAAATAATTCAGCTCCCTTTTTGAACTTTGCCATTACTTGCCGGACTTAAGGTGAAACCACGCTGTAATAATACACACAAGCAAATATATTACACGTACTTATGCCGTAGGTCAATAAAAATACACAAAGGCTAAGTCTACAAACCGTATCAAATTCGTGACGAGGTTAGGTTAGGTTAGGTTAGGTTAGGTTAGGTTGATAATGAAATTTCCCTCCATTTCAACTGAACTGATCTTTATAGAGGAGGTAACGTTGTTTTCCTTTACGGAGGAATTCTTGCAGATTTTTCTTTATTCTTATAAATCCTAATTGAATTCTATACCTACGAAATGGACGAAATAAAACCGTATGAATAAAATGCTGCGTTCGTCATTTAACACCAACTACGTAATTAACTGCATTATTGGAAGATGCCACAATTCTACTTACCTGGTATTACTCAGACAGGTTTACTTATGCCCGCAAATGTAACACTAGTGATTTTCACAATATGGTAGTGGCAATACGTATCGTTACATATAACCAAATACAGTAGGGACAATACGCGACACTCAGCGAGATATCGAGAGACAGCTATTGGAGCTCTCTCTAGCGGGTAGACCTGAGATCTACTGATTCTGTCATAAGAGCACGTGTATTTGTGTGTGAAGTTTTGGGTGTTATTTATGCGTTTTCAGTGAGTTGATATAATTAAATAGTAGCATGTGGCATTCCTTGATATCTCCTCTCAACATGAGGGGAAAGGTATGTGCTGTGTTTGGCTGCAGTAACTATGAAGTAGAGAAGAATGCGCGGTTTTTTTTTCGCCTCCCTCGTGACAAGAAAATGTAAGTAATATTGTGTTGCATATACTGTATCTTCTTCCAGTGACAAAGAGATTGTTATAGTACTTCATAATCTTCTGATCTGCTCGACCCATATTTTAACTGGCTTAAAATACACTGACTGACAGAGCAAATGCAACATCAAGAAGGAGTGGTTCGAAAGGGATGAAAGTTGGGGAAAAAACAGAGACGGCACGGACGAATAATTGATGTTTATTTCAAACCGATATGCAGGTTACACAATGCGCACGGCATCGACTCAGTAGGATGTAGGACCACCGCGAGCGCCGATGCACGCAGAAACACGTCGAGGTACAGAGTCAATAAGAGTGCGGATGGTGTCCTGAGGGATGGTTCTCCATTCTCTGTCAACCATTTGCCACAGTTGGTCGTCCGTACGAGGCTGGGGCAGAGTTTGCAAACGGCGTCCAATGAGATCCCACACGTGTTCGATTGGTGAGAGATCCGGAGAGTACGCTGGCCACGGAAGCATCTGTACACCTCGTAGAGCCTGTTGGGAGATGCGAGCAGTGTGTGGGCGGGCATTATCCTGCTGAAACAGAGCATTGGGCAGCCCCTGAAGGTACGAGAGCGCCACCGGCCGCAGCACATGCTGCACGTAGCGGTGGGCATTTAACGTGCCTTGAATACGCACTAGAGGTGACGTGGAATCATACGCAATAGCGCCCCAAACCATGATGCCGCGTTGTCTAGTGGTAGGGCGCTCCACAGTTACTTCCGGATTTGACCTTTCTCCACGCCGACGCCACACTCGTCTGCGGTGACTATCACTGACAGAACAGAAGCGTGACTCATCGGAGAACACGACGTTCCGCCATTCCCTCATCCAAGTCGCTCTAGCCCGGCACCATGCCAGGCGTGCACGTCTATGCTGTGGAGTCAATGGTAGTCTTCTGAGCGGACGCCGGGAGTGCAGGCCTCCTTCAACCAATCGACGGGAAATTGTTCTGGTCGATATTGGAACAGCCAGGGTGTCTTGCACATGCTGAAGAATGGCGATTGACGTGGCGTGCGGGGCTGCTACCGCTTGGCGGCGGATGCGCCGATCCTCGCGTGCTGACGTCACTCGGGCTGCGCCTGGACCACTCGCACGTGCCACATGTCCCTGCGCCAACCATCTTCGCCACAGGCGCTGCACCGTGGAAACATCCCTATGGGTATCGGCTGCGATTTGACGAAGCGACTAACCTGCCCTTCTCAGCCCGATCACCATACCCCTCGTAAAGTCGTCTGTCTGCTGGAAATGCCTCCGTTGACGGCGGCCTGGCATTCTTAGCTATACACGTGTCCTGTGGCACACGACAACACGTTCTACAATGACTGTCGGCTGAGAAATCACGGTACGAAGTGAGCCATTCGCCAACGCCGTGTCCCATTTATCGTTCGCTACGTGCGCAGCACAGCGGCGCATTTCACATCATGAGCATACCTCAGTGACGTCAGTCTACCCTGCAATTGGCATAAAGTTCTGACCACTCCTTCTTGGTGTTGCATTTGCTCTGTCAGTCAGTGTATAATACGCATATTTTATCGTATAGTGCAGCAGTTAACCTTCAATACCGATGTGTTGTTGTAGGTGTGATCTGTTGGTTTTGAAATGTCACAGAAGTGATTTGGATAAGGTGTACAAGAAAGAAGGGACGTTACGCTTATATAAGAATTATAAGATCTGTTCAGATCATTTCCAGGCCAGCGACTTTAAAAATCCTCGACTATACAGCCAAGGGTATGTTACATATTTACTCTAATTGTACGTCAATATTCCTCAAAACATCACTGTCGACAACATTTTCATACTTCCCTTTCTTTTATCCCTCTTCTCAGATTAAAGCCGGGATTTTATAGATTTTCTTTCTGTTAATAGGCTTCATGTTAAGAGGAAAATTGTCCAGCTTTTAAATGTTAATTCATTGCATCATGTGTGTAAGGAATGTGCCGATATTTTTATTGAGAAGTGTCTTAATGTGATGATATAATGTTTTTTAAATGAGAAAAAAGACAAATCTAACCGTAAAATTTCAGGGAGGAATGCTAAAGCAAAAAAAGTAATGCATAAATGAAAAATCAATCCATTTCACAGTAGTCCATTTCACATCTTGTTTATATGTCTAATTTCAGTCTTTAAATAATTCTTCATTCATTTATCCAGAATTTTTTAGCAACTTGGAAGTTAATATCTCAATAATACTTTCTTTGTAGACGTAATTTATTTATCCATTTTCGTATATTCATTTCCATTGATATTTGAATTTAGCGCGACTTTTCAGGTCAGGTCACTAGGAGCGCCACCGTCGAATTGTCTCCCATTTTAACACGGCTAAATCACTGCCTTCGTAATGTCCAGGCCGTACTGTACCTCTGATGACGTCACATTTTGGGGGGGACTTGAAGGCGATACGCATACGTTCCGCTTGAATAACACATTCGTTCAAATTACTTAAAGAACTGTTAACACCTTATAAAACCAAAACTTATCCTCAAATATTTGTTAATTCTGACATACAGTGCATATCCTTCTCCGTAATGTTCTATTTCTCGCGTATATACGTTCGTTTGCGTGAGTACAGCCTAACACCTTGAGACATATTCTTGCGATTTTTTCCATTTTTCGATCAACTGGAATATTCACATCTTACGCACTGACAGAAAACATGCAGCGAATTACCATTACTATTTATTACAAATATAAATTATTTCCGTACCTCACTGCTTCCACTCCATGAACACTGCAGCTTTCCTGGACCTCTTACAGGAAGTTACACCAGTATGGAGTAGGTCTGCTCTCTTTGAAGCACTTTGTTGAATACACAAGTCGGTGTGAATTTTGGAAAAGTTATTTAAAAATATATTCACCCAAATATACCGTATATACACTGTCCGGCCAGGTCTTTCAATTTCTTCCCGCAGTCACAAATGACTAGGGAATCTGCCAACTGCATTGACTCCAAAGCCAAGGATTTTGTGACACACTTAGGATTGTCTGAATTTAGAAATACCATCTTATATATATCTGACACTAACACACAAAATACTTTGTACACCTCAATTCCAAGTTCTATTGACATGTCTGATGGATAGGCTACTTTAGGCCCCTCGATTTAGGAAATTCAGATATCTTACTTCTGGAGGTAATTCATAAATAAGATCTGAATCTGTCAGAAGATAAGATTTACATAAATCACACTGCTGTTTGATACTCATACTTTTTTTTTTCTATTGGCTTTTCGTCGCACCGACACAGATAGGTCTTACGGCGACGATGGGACAGGAAAGGTCTAGGAATGGGAAGGAAGCGGCCGTGGACTTAATTAAGGTACAGCCCCAGCATTTGCCTGGCGTGAAAATGGGAAACCACGGAAAACCATCTTCAGGGCTGCGGACAATGGGGTTCGAACCCACTGTCTCCCGAATACTGGATACTGGCCGCACTTAAGCGACTGCAGCTATCGAGCTCGGTGATACTCATAAATAAGACTTGCATTTTCAAATGCACTGAATTCAAATAAGCCGTAGGTCTGATTACATAAAAAATATAGGGCCTACCTAATGTTACCCATGTTTATGACATAATAAAAAGATTTAACTCACCATCTGGACGAAACACTCTTATTTCTCTCAGGATGTGATTTTCAGGAAAGTGCTTGATACACACAACTGTGTTGTGATTAACTATTAAATTCTCCCTGGGAATAGCCTTCTTCCATAACTTAACTCGTTCTTCATCAGAAGGAAACACAAATACCGGAGTGTACTCTCCTTGTTTATAATTGGCTTTGCAGCCAGGCACACAGCAACTCTTAGGCATGGTGATTTCCCTCACTGATCATCTTAATTCAAGTATATACAATTCGTGGTTAATAATAAAACACACAATGCACTAACTCAATTAATTTTACACTATAAATATAACTTTATACAAATAAAGTACAAAATTAAAACACTTAAGAACGATCTTCTTAACCTATAGCTTCACATAAATACACGCTCACACTAAGTTTTCTTCACTAATTAACGACTTTCCTCTTAATAATGCAGTCGATGACGACTCATTCTCACATATATCTGAGTGAACATGCGGCCATCGTTAAAAATTTCAATAAAACTGCGAAAATATATGTTTAACACTACTAACTCATGTGCTAAACTTCCCCCCTAACGATCAGCTGATTGCTTTCCCGCGCTCGTTACAGTACGGCCTGGTCATCACGAAGGCAGTGGCTAAATCCGCAAGTGTCGCGTATTGTCTCTACTGTATTTGGTATAACCTCGCAAGTGACGAAACAATTATGACTACTTAGTGCCAACCTGCAAGATTGATAGTAACTGTAAGACGTATCGCAAGAAGGGTTCCTAAACTGTACGGATAGCAACACTGAATCGAAGCCAACAGTTAGAAAATAACTGTAAATCACTACCTTCACTGTTAACAGCGGAGAACGAGTAAGAGTGTACTCTTAGTATATAAGCTCACATGGAAAGGACTATACTGGGAGATTCAAATTAGCTAGCAGCGGGGAGTCTTCAAACACACTCCGGGAAAATGAAAAAAAAGAACACCATGACGACCTAGCAGAGGGAAATTTTATTGACACACTCTTCAGGACGTATACTGAACCCTTAACTTGTATAATTATGGGTTCAATGCAACACACGATCACATTGACAGAACCATACGCATCTGAGTACAGTCGACAGGGCGTGCGCAATGTCAGCGCTAGTGACGTGTATGCATTCCTTTTGCAGCAATGCAGGCTGCAATTCTCCCATGGAGATGATCGTACAGGTAACGAATGTACTATTGCAGAATGGCCCACCATGCAATTTCCACCTCATGCCTGAGTTGGGCCTCTTTTCCTGCCGGTCGAACAGACCGCGCAAGATGATGTTTCGTCCGGTCCCAAACTTGCTCAGTGGGGGACAGATCTGGGAATTGTGCTGGCCAGGTCAATTGACATACACCTTGGTGAGTACGTTGGGTGGCACGGGATACACGTGGAACTGCAGTGCCCTGTTGGTGCATGAACGGTAGCACGACGGTGTGTATGATAGTTTAGTCAGGGGTTTCCAATTTGTAAGGGATCGAGAGCCTTTCTGGAAACCTTAGTCATGTTTGCAGGCCGCACTTGAATAGGCCAATTTTCGTAAAATTCTGCAAAGAGTACAGAAGCTCCATTATGAAAGAATATGTATTGTTCAATTGAAATGAGGCTTTGATAATTTTAATTGTTTAAAACATTATTTTAAAATTGCATAAAAGGGTGAAATTTGGAGCCGGGCTGAGTGGCTGAGACGGCTAAGGCGCTGGATTTCTGAGCCCAGTTTGGCAGGTTCGATTCTGGCTCAGTACAGTGGTATTTGAAGGTGCTCAAATACGTCAGCCTCGTGTCGGTAGATTTAATGGAACGTAAAAGAACTCCTGTGGGACAAAAATTCGACATCTCGGCGTCTCCGAAAACCATTAAAAGTAGTCAGTGGGACGCAAAAATAATAACATTATTACTCGAAATTTGGATTTTGAATGTTTTAAAATTTTTAAAAAATGATCTTTTGAGAACAAGTGATTACTTGAAAAGTGGAACTAATATTAAAGAATAATTAGTTCTGGCTTAGGCCTGCAAGGTGTATGAAAATTAATACGTTTTTGAACGAGCTAATAAATATTTTTGTGACTTTTCTTTACATTATTTCTTACAGTGCTCTCGCGGGCCGCAAAAATGCCTTTGCGGATTTGGAAACCCCCACTTTAGATGTACCGTGCACTGTTCAATGTCCCGTCGACGATCACCAGAAGAGAACGGCCAGTGTAAGGTATGGCTCTCCACACCACGATGCTGGGTGTTGGCCCTGTGTGCCCCTGTCGTATACATTCCAGACGTTGGCGCTCACCTGCACGACGCCACACGCACGTACGACCATCATAGCGACTCCCATCACTGAAGACGACACGTCTCCATTCGTCCTTCCATACGTGCCTGTCGCGACACCAGTGGAGGCGGGCTGCACAATGCTGGGGCGTGAGATAAAGTCGCCCTACCGGCAAGCAGGATTGAAGCCCTGCTTCGCGGAGGTGGTTGTGAATGGTGCTCGCTGACACCCCCGGAGCAAAATTGTCCCTAATTTGTTGTGAAGTCGCGGTCCAATATCCCACTTCGTGAAGGTCTTAGCATGCATCTGTGCATCTTCTGCTGACCACTGACGACATCATCGATACACTGTGGAGACCTCTCGCCCCACGTGTTGTGCAATTCTGAGGTACGACCACCAAGTCTCCCACAGGCCCACTGTACCCCCTCGCTCAAACTCCGTCAAATGCACAAACAGTTCACGTACACGCTATCGCGACATGCTAAAAATGTTGCAGACACAAAAAGAGCTCCGTATGCCACGGCAAACTAGCTGCCACTGACTCTGGCGGTGACCAACTGTTGAGCAGCTTGCAATATTCCACGCTTTGCCCTTAAAGGCTTCCAGCATCCAAGGCTTTTTTGTTCGTTTCTAGTGAGTAGACCGAGCGAGTTGGCCATGCGGTTAGGGTCGCGCAGCTGTAAGCTTGCATCCGGGAAATAGTGGGTTCGAACCCCACTGTCGGCAACCCTGAAGTCGCCATAAGACCTATCTATGTCGGTGCGACGTAAAGCAATAGCAAAAAGAAAAAGAAGAAATCTAGTGAATAGCGCCTTAATTTACGATGAATTATTTCCAGACCCCGAATGGAATTAAAAACGTGTTTATTTCGATAGTGGCGGCAGCACGTAGTCATTTGTTTTCCGTGCGTCAGTATGAAAAATTTAAGGTTCAAATTTAGATTGCAACGAAAACCTAGTTTTGTTAAACCGAGATAAATTCTGTGGTAACTACACAAGTGAGCGTTATCCGAGATAATGACATTATCCGAGTTTTAGAAATAGGACGTTGGTTAATACTGACCTAAGAACTGTCAGAACGCATCTTTCAATATTAGGACTATAGAGTGTGGACGTACTTGACAAAACTAGTGAAGTATCACAGTCTGTAAACAACAAACATTTGATCATGATTATACACCGAATATTTTTATCCTTAAAAATGATTATCTTAATTGTTTTGTTTATCTTGGAAATGTCTTGATCCCAAATTTAACACAATTCAATTTAATTCCGAATTTTTATGTTGGTTATTGATAATACAGCTTCCCCCATGAGGTGAATGTCACAAGGACAGAGTATGTCGACTACACAGTATTTTGTCTTCTAAGTTATTGGTGAGTTTGCTAGTGTGCCAGATAGAAATAAGGCTCGGGAATAAATTTGGAATGTGTCATGATGTATGATTCTTCAAATGATGTACAGTTGATTGCGGAGTATGGTTACTGAACCTCGTGTTGCGGCGGTAGCGATGTCGTGAAGTTGTGTCCAGTTGAGACCGAGAGAATCCCATTGCTGGACAAGAAATTTAGAGATTGTGCCACGAGCTCCGATCATGAGTCCATGGACGGAGATGTTGTCTCTATAGTAGTTTACGGTTGGCTGGTAAATCGACTTTTTCTCGCCGTCCACCTCTTCGGCCTGGCCAATGTGCGACTCGGTGTTGTGGGATCTAAGATTAGTCCTTGGTTGCTAGCTGGTTGAAAGTAGTGGTGGGATAACCGAATACTTTTAATAATGGAATAACCTCCATCCGATTATTTCGAAAGCATTCACTATTGAATTGCCTCATTCATTCGAATGCAGTTTCGAATGAATAATCGAATGGAAAAATGCACTATTCGATTCCCTCATTGATTCGAATGGAGTTTCGAATGAATAATCGAAAAAATAATCGGTTGGAAAAATTCACTATTCGATTCCCTCATTCATTCGAATGAATAATCAAATGGGGAATTTAATCGAAGAACGGAATAAAATGAAATAATCGAATAAGTGATGATTTTGTATTCGGTTAGACTATCCCATCACGAGTGGAAAGGCTATCATGTCAATACGCCTGTTACTCCCATCGGTAGCCAGGCCAGAAATCTTTTCGTGCACCGTGAACCGTAATCTAGCAGCGAGTTCGCGATCATGTGTCGTATTAAATGATGGCGCGAATTTCTCAATATCTCCCCGTGATGAGACAGGCACCCAGGACATTTCATTAAGTATCCATAACGAACTGGACATAGGTGACGAAAAATGTTGTTTCCGTAAGGGCTTTGGGATATGTGAGGCCTTGTTCTGCCTGACGACACTTTTACAAAATTGTAGAGACCAGTCTAAAGGTGTATACATCTGCTTCATTGATTATGCTCAAGCACTGGATTGTGTCAAACATGCCGAATTCTTGAGAATTCTGAACACAATAGGAATAAATAGTGAAGATCTTACGCTTGTCAACAAGCTGTATGAACATCAAGAAACTTCCGTAAGGATTGGTAACTCCAAGAACCGCGCTACTAGGATCAAGCAGGGAGTACCGCAAGGATATGTATTATCTCCCCTGCTGTTTAATCTGTACTCTGAGCAGATCTTCCGAGCTGCTCTTCAAGAAGAGGAAGATGGATTGAAAGTTGACGGTAGGCTGAGGTAAGCAGATGTCACTGTCGTCTTGGCTGCAGGTCTTCAGCGTCTTGTAGATAAAATCATAGCAGAAGGTGATAAACTTGCTCTTAAAGTTAGCACCGACAAGACCAAGGTGATGACCATTATCAGAACTCGTACCACACAAATTCTTATGACCATTTATGGGAAACCAGTTGAACAAGTACAGAAGTTTAAATACCTTGGCAGCTGGATTATTGAGGACTTAGAACCGGATTTAGAGATCCGTGTACGAATAGCTAGCTTTCTGGCTTGGAGACCAAAATTTAAGGACAAGAATGATGTTCATGAAATATGCAGGTGTCCTTAAAGTTTTGGTAGGACCTGTGTATTCAGTGCTTCTGTACGGCGCTGAAACATGGATTGTGAACTGTAACACCATTAAGACAATAAATGCCTTCGATACGTGGGTGTTCCAAAGGATGTTACGGATCTCGTGGACCGACCGCATCTGTAATTAGTAGCTTAGGTAGGACAAAGTGTTGGGGGGAGGAGGTTATAGTTATGAAACGATGATAGGACTTAATGGAGGTGTTTCTGCTATGTGGTACGTGTATGCATCAGTGTCATTATGATGATTTATGTTAATATCAGTGGCGGCTGGTAGTATTTGAAGCTGGGCATTGCACCAAAATTTTCAGTGTCACATGTTGACAGTATACAGAAATAACAAGAAACTCTATCATCGCTAAGTAATGAACTACTGTACATTCTACTAAAACTGAAATACTGTATATCTGGCATTTGCAACCCAGGAAATAAGAGGCTAAATTATACACTGTAACTACAGTTACTCTTAATAATAATGTTATTGGGTTTACGTCCTATTAACTACATTTTACGGTTTTCGGAGGCGCCGAGGTGCCGAAATTTAGTCCCGCAGGAGTTCTTTTACCTGCCAGTAAATCTACCGACACAAGGCTGACGTATTTAAGCACCTTCAAATACCACCGGATAGAGCCAGGATCGAACCTGCCAAGTTGGGGTTAGAAGGACAGCGCCTCAACTGTCTGAGCCACTCAGCCCAGCAACAATAATTGACAATCACTGTACAGTACTTCTTCTTTTTCTTCTTAATCTGTTTACCCTCCAGGGTCGGTTTTTCCCTCGGACACAGCGAAGGATCCCACCTCTACCATCTCAAGGGCAGTGTCCTGGAGCTTCAGACCCTGGTTCGGGGATACAACTGGGGAGGATGACCAGAACCTCGCCCAGGCTACCTCACCTGCAATGCTGAGCAGGGGCCTTGCGGGGGGATGGGAAGATTGGAGGGGATAGATAAGAAAGAGGGAAGGAAGCGGCCGTAGCTTTCATCCCGGCATTTGCTAGGAGGAGAAGTGGGAAAACACGCAAAACCACTTCCAGGATGGCTGAGGTGGGAATCGAACCCACCTCTACTCAGTTGACCTCCTGAGGCTGAGCGGACCCCGTTCCAGCCCTCGTACCACTTTTCAAATTTCGTGACAGAGCCGGGAATCGAACGCCGGGCCTCCGGGGCGTGGCAGCTAATCACACTAACCTCTACACCACAGAGGTGGACCTGTAGAGTACAATGTAATTAATATAATCATAAAATATAATACAATCCCATTTACAGTTTTTCTTCTTCACTCTCACTGTTCCTGCTTTTTTTTTTTTTTTTTTTTCTCGTTGATAGGAAGAATCGGTATCCAAGCGCTGGATGGAATTATTCATAGGAATGCCCAGCCATGCGTCGATTATTTTGGATTGTTGTGGGTGGCGGAATTACGTTAAATTGTCAGTGCATCATGTGAGGATGACAGGATTGTGGAGGGATTTCTGTCATATATCGCAGTTCGGCATCACCTTAGGGTGACGTAAGGGCACTGTATTTACTAGAAAATCTCTTTGCGCACAATAAACTACTTAGAAGATACATTACTTTATAACTGTACGTAAAATACTGTGAAGATCCATCCTGGAATAGACTTCTCGACTCCAAAAACGAACAGCCTTTATGTTAATGATTGTTTTTACCGCGTGATGGACAAGCACTGAGCCACCGTAATCGGCTCATGAGACACTCGTAGTAATAATAACTCCCAATAGATGTCAGAAGTCATACTATATGCTATCGCTTGCCAGTCCGTTCGAAGCTACTTGTACCAAAGTGACGCTAGATGTCAGGAGGTATATCTTTTGTGTACGGTTGTAATCTCATCTGGACTTTGAAACTGAGTACCACACCACGTGTTTGGTATTAGCGCTGCCAACTCAGCCTTCTTCCCCGCTAAATCTAGCTTATTTCATCCAACGTGCCTCAATGATTTGGCGTTGTGGTCTCCGCAAAATGAACAATATCTCTCTCTCTCTCTCTCCCCCTTCCCCCACCCCTCGTTGTATGATGTAGCAACAGCGAAACCAGCTATGATCATGGCACGTAACGCACTACTGATCCAGCGGGAGCACGGAATGTACCTTTATGATGTAATTTTATGACAACCTTTCTCATACTTCAGTTTTACTGTCGTCCGACGACCCCACAAAATTTCCTTTCTTGTGCCAGACTCCTCACTTTCATCAATCCTATCGACCTTCCTCGGTCAACTCTTGTTATTTTCGGACCCCGACGGTATAGGTCGCGAGACCTAGGGAGTCTTTCACTTTCACGCCCTTCATGACCCTTGTCTTTCTCTGGCCTATATTTTCATTTTTCAAAGTGTCTGATCTCTTCCATTATTTCTCTCTGATTAGTGTTAAATAGAGGATGGTTGCCTAGTTGTACTTCCTCTTAAAACAATAATCACCACCACCTCCACCTTTTAGGACTAGCTCAGTATACATAATTAAATAGCCATGTTTTGCTGTTATAGAAGTTTGTTAATTGAACTGAACAAAGAACAATTTCATTCCCTACCGGTGAGTAGTGTTATAAATATATTGTTCTCTAGTTCTGATTTAGCTTTTTCTAGCTAAAATAGGCTGATGATCTAGCTTATTAAATGAAAATTGGGTTGGCAACACTGTTTAGTATTTCGCCGCTCTTGCCGCGGAAACGTACGAACTCTTCCTCCCAACATTCTTACAGAGTAACGGTAACACCGCCAAACGAATTTCAGGAGCTTGGATGCTGAGAAAAAAAAAAAAAAAAAAACGTGATACCCCTTGGGGAATGAAATTGTTCTTTGTTCAGTTCAATTAACAAACTTCTATAACAGCAAAACATGGCTATTTAATTATGTATACTGAGCTAGTCCTAAAAGGTGGAGGTGGTGGTGATTATTGTTTTAAGAGGAAGTACAACTAGGCAACCATCCTCTATTTAACACTAATCAGAGAGAAATAATGGAAGAGGTCCGACACTTTGAAAAATGAAAATATAGGCCAGAGAAAGACAAGGGTCATGAAGGGCGTGAAAGTGAAAGACTCCCTAGGTCTCGCGACCTATACCGTCGGGGTCCGAAAATAACAAGAGTTGACCGAGGAAGGTCGATAGGATTGATGAAAGTGAGGAGTCTGGCACAAGAAAGGAAATTTTGTGGGGTCGTCGGACGACAGTAAAACTGAAGTATGAGAAAGGTTGTCATAAAATTACATCATAAAGGCACTTTCCGTGCTCCCGCTGGACCAGTAGTGCGTTACGTGCCATGATCATAGATAGCTAGTTTCGCTGTTGCTACATCATACAACGAGGGGTGGGGTAAGGGGGAGAGAGAGAGATATTGTTCATTTTGCTTGCATCCGAGAGATAGTGGGTTCGAACACCACTGTCGGCAGCCTGAAGATGGTTTTCCGCGTTTTCCCCTTTTCACTCCTGGCAAATGCTGGAGCTGTACCTTAATTAAGGCCACGGCAGCTTCCTTCCCACTCCTAGGCCTTTCCTATCCCATCGTCGCCATAAGACTATCTGAGTTGGTGCGACGTAAATCAAATTGTAATATTTTTTACGGGGATTCCGTGGTTTGGCAGTGGTGAAAGAAGGTGCGGGCATGAATGGGTCAATATACTACAATCAAAAGATTAATTAATAGCTTTAAAATTAAAGTTATATTTATTTTCTCTTCCTTTAAAAATAAGGGGGGCTGCCTGGCCGAGGCGGTAAAGGCGTGCTCGGTTCGCCCGGAAGGACGTGGGTTCGAATCCCCGTCAGGAAGTCGTAAAATTTAAGAAATGAGATTTCCACTTCCGGAGGTGCATATGGCCCTGAGGTTCACTCAGCCTACATCAACAATGAGTACCAGGTTAATCCCTGGGGGCAAAGGCGGCCGGGCGTAGAGCTAACCACTCTACCCCATCACGTGCCGAGGTTAACAATGGTGGACGCCTTTACCTTCCACTCCTCCAAGGGCCTTCATAGCCTGTACGGAGGTGACTTTGCTTTGCTTTTTTAAAAAGCAAAACATGAACAACCAAGTCGCTAAGCAACGGCACAAGATTTCAGGTAGAGTAGTTTAAGTACGAGATAGGAGAAATCAGAAAACCAACAAAATTTGTTAATTGAACCTCTGAGCTTGAAGCTCACGACTTTTACAAAAGTTACTGGAGCACCATTGCTCCGTACACTCAAGAGTCAAGGAGACAGGTCTCCCACTTCCTTTTACAGAATTCAAATAACACTCCTACAACAATGGAAAGAGCCTCTATGGTCTATGAATATCTAGAGGGCTGTGCTCCAAGCTATTACCCTTCCTGCCAGAGCATATTTGCTCACTAAAATTTACACTTTCAGGCTTCTCGAGGCACAAGCTACATTTTACTGGTTCAAACAGACATCACTGTCTTCAACACTCAACAGTTTAACCACTTAATAAAAGCAAACTACCATCCAAGGGTCTTCTTCAAGGGTCATGAACTACAATATTGTGCCAATCCCAGTTACTTAACAGTAACATTGGACAGGTCTCTTACGTACAAAAATCACCTGCAGAAAACCGCCAACAAACTAAAGAGTCGTAATAACATTCTCCAACGACTGGCTGGAACTTCTTGGGGAGCGGATGGAAACACATTAAGGACAACATCTCTGGCTTTGGTCTATTTTGCAGCAGAATAGGCCCTACTGCTCTGGTGTCTGGCTTAACAGTGCTCACACACAGCTAGTAGATTCACAACTTCGTCAAACCATGCGGATCATAACTGGTACACTTCCTGCTACACCGACCCAATGGTTACCGGTTCTCAGCAATATACTACCTCCACATATCAGGAGACAGAAGGCCCTTTTTCAGCTATGGACCAGAATGCTAAAGAATGAACATCTACCTGTTCATGAGGATATCAGACAGAAATGCACACGCCTTATGTCTCGCCAGCCTGCTTGGAAGACTGCCGTGAAGATAACATCCAGCGACTTCAACCACACCTCTAAATGGTTAACAGAGTGGTCTTTATCCCCACCTCGGGCAATAGTGGATATTAATAACCCATCCACAAAACTGGAAGGCTTCGATCTGCCACGCTGCACCTGGAGTAGACTAAATCGCATGGGATGTGGAGTAGCTAGAACAGCATCTACTTTACACACCTGGGGCTGGTCAGTTTCTCCATACTGTGATTGTGGGGAGGTTCGACAAACAATGAAACATGCAGTGCAGGAATGTCCACTCCGTGCTTTCACTGGCACCATGGAAGACCACAACTCAGCAACACCCGAAGCAGTGAAGTGGGTGGCGGGTTTGGACATTCACATTTAGTGAGATGTACATCACTCGCACTCAACGTGTATATATTTGTTGATAAGTGGATAGTGATGTAAATGTATTGTGTTTTCTTCTTGTTCTTTCAAACTTTGTAAATTGCTTTCTTTGACTGTATAGATATGATAATTTGTAATTACTTTGTACTCATCTTTCACTGGTTGTGTAAATAGTTTATAGGTTGTCATTATCCATCATACGCCAAATAAATAAATAACAGAAAAGGTTTTACAGGAGTATAGAATACTCAATCTACCGAGCCTTGTGGGGAAAGAAAAACACAGGTTAAAGTTACTGACCCGAAAATCAAAATACTGCGGAAGCAGACATTTGCATTCCTTGAAATTTGCACACAAGATAAAACCCTATTTGGGCTCCTGGCCCGAAGTTACAGGGACTAATCCCATTCTACCGAGGTGACTAGATGGAGAAAATTTAAGTTACAAGGCTACATATAGAAAACGGTTACAAGTTGATAGGGAACTCGAGAGGGTATCATACTCTCTATTCCCGAATTTCAGCTAAGTGCTTTTAGGCTGGTTTTGAAATTGACATTGGAAGATGATGTTTACATTATTGAAGATTGGAAATTAAAGTTACATTCTTAAGGACAGAAAACCTTCCCCTCGGGTTAGCTTTCAAAAGCTATCACCTAGTTAGTACATTGCTACCATTGCCTTATTGCACTGGACTGCTCGATGAAGGGTGAAACGCCCACGCCTCCACTATTAGCATACACTCAGTACACTCGACGAGCAAGAAGACAAGGTGGCTCGAAAAATTGCCAGCTTTTATACCCGAGAGGAAGGTTCGAGAGAGATCTATACTAATGCTCGACACCCCCCGCCCGTTTTTATTGGCTAATTAAATATGTACAAGAAAACCTTGTTTGGTTGAAAACTAAATACCCAAAATTTCTAATTGGTTACGGGTACTTTTAAAGTTGGCGGTAAGAGATCGAAGTGTGGACAACTGTGATACGCAAAAAAACTAAAGAAATCCAGTCAGTTTAGGAAACATTTAAATAACACATTACTCTATCACTTTAGTAGTGACATCTGTTCTTGCACTAGTTGTTTCAAGTTTTAGGAGTAAGATGTCAGTTCACAAGGCGCTTGATTTGAATAATAATAATTAAAGCCCGGATTTTTATGCATTAATAGGTTAGGACGCAAAGTTTCTGAAGCGAGCAGCAAGTATAGTCTACCTTCACAACGACTATGCTATGGGGTTTTCATAAACAGGGGTACAGCCCATCAGAACTCCTATAATTTATGTTACTGTTGCTACATTATGGATGAGCGGGTGGCCGACACTTCCTATTAACCAAATTTAGTTTGCAATGTAACCTGTTACGGCATGAAAATCCGGGCTTTGATAATAATAATAATAATAATAATAATAATAATAATAATAATAATAATAATAATAATAATAATAATAATAATAATAATAATGTTATTAGTTTTGCGCGCAATGAACTACTGTTACGGTATTTGCAGACGTCAAAATGCCGGCATGTTGTCCCGTGAGCAAGCCGAAATAGTGATCATAGTCACGACGCCTCCCAGTTTTATGTATAATAGGGATGAGAATTAGAAACCCCACATGGATGTGTTGGGACTCAAATCGCGGCCGCCTTAATGAGTAACCAGTGACTATGCCACTCGGCTAGCATGGTCCCCTCACCCCCATCTTCCGTGTGAAATAAACAAACCTCCTAAAGAGAAAGAAATCGTAGACACCTCCTCATGGTGTTACCGTGGACTTTCCAAGAGAGAACCAAGGTAGATTTTCTACGAAAGCGCAGAAAGACAATGTTTCCGTAAGAAAAAATTAACTGAAATAGTTGTTTAGGCAACTACCAAGGAAAGTGATCTTTTATATTACGAGTGTGATGTTTATGTTTCGTTCGTAAACGAATAATGTTATCAGTTATCACTAGAGCCCGGATTTTTATGCATTAATAGGTTAGAGTGCAAAATTACTGAAGCAAGTATAGTCTACCTTCACAACGACTATGCTATGGGGTTTGCATAAACATTAGGGGTACGGTCTATCAGAAGCCCTACGATCTATGTTACTCTTGCTATAGTATGGAAGAGCGGGTGGCCAACATTTCCTACTAACCTAATTAGTTTGCAATCTAACCTGTTACTGCATAAAAATCCGGGCTTTAGTTAACACTTTAGTCCCTTTTGCGTACAATATTTTATTTAATACTATGGTGAATTCACTTATTTTAAAATTAAATTAATTTAATTATAAATATTTTTATGACGTCACAAAAAAATCAACGCTGGGCTGAGTGGCTCAGTTGGTTGAGGCGCTGGTCTTCTGACACCAACTTGGCAGATTCGATCCTGGCTCAGTCCGGTATTATTTGAAGGTGCTCAAATACGACAGCCTCGTGTCGGTAGATTTACTGGCAATTACAAAATAATTCTTTGCAGAAGAGAAAAGTTAGCAAGCATATCATACAGAAACACATATATAACATGGATTTCTGGAAAAGTTATTCAGCTGGTACAATATCGCTACTACGTAAAACTTTGGGACACCGTTACTAGCCACAACAGTTCTGAAGGAAATGAGTGCTATGACGAATCCTTTGGAGAATGCAGTGGACGCCACACTTCTAGTGTAAGGTAAGCGTTAATGCCCATTTACGTAAATACAACGTACTTTTGCGTAAAAGTGTTGCACCGGGCGCCAGGACAGTAGCGTGTCGCACCCCCACCCTCACCCTTCCCTGGCCACTATGCATGCCCTTATGTGGTTCAGAATGGTGTCAAATAGCCTTTGGATCCTCTCCTAAGGCAAGTTCCCCCACCGTTGTTGCAACTGTCCCTCCAGATTCCGCAGGTTGGTACTGCGACGGAGTCCCCTTCCAATGTCATCCCACGCGTGTTCAATAATGAAGAGGTCCGGGGATCTTGATGGCCAAGGGAGGACCTCAACATGCTTTAGGCAGTTCGTAGACAACGTGCTGTGCATACTCTTGTTCAAGCACTGTCCCAGGATGCTGTGCCATATGGTGCAGGACGTGCGAACACAGAATGTTTGTGACGTATCGCTGTGCCGTCAAAGTCTTCTGAAGCACTATTAGAGGTGACCTGAACGCATATCCCATGGTTCCCCACACCATGATGCCAGAGATTACGCCTGTGTGTCTTTCCACAATATGGCCAAGATCTGCCGTCTGTCCTTGACACCGCCAAACCCACACACGATGGCCATCTGGGGTTATGGAGAATTGGGACCAATCTATGAACATGATGCGACTCCAGTCGTCCTCTGTCCATGCCTCCCGGGCAAGGCACCACTCCAAACGCAGGCGTTGGTGTTCTGGTGTCGGTGGCAACCGACGCATGGAGCGGTAGGACCCCAAAGCGGCGGATGCAAGTCGTCCAGACACTGTGCGGGAACTCATAGGATGTTGTTGAGTCTCCAGTACATGTTCGCAGATGACGGGTGCCAAAGTTATGGGATCCCACAATGCTTGGCGCACGATACGATGCGTGGTGTTTCTTAAGTTAGGTACCATGCCGATAGTTGCGTGGAGGAGAAATGGAAACCACGGAAAACCATTTCGAGGATGACTGAGAAGAGAATCGAACCACCCTCTACTTCGTTGACTTCCCGAGGCTGAGTGGACCCCATTCCAGCCCTCGTACCACTTTTCACATTTCGTGACAGACCTGGGAATCAAATCCGGGCCTCCGGGTGTGGCAACTAATCACGCTAACCACTACACCACACCACATCACACCAACGCGACGGACGAATTAGTATTTACTGCACAATATATATTGTAATTCACACAGTCGCCTCTGCGGTATAGTGGTTAGTGTGATTACTGATTAGCTACCACCCCCCCCCCCCGGAGACCTGGGTTCGATTTTCGGCTTTACCACGAAATTTGAAGAGTGGTTCGACGACTGGAACGGGGTACGAGAGGTCAACTGAGCAGAGGGGAGTTTGATTCCCACCTCAGCCATCCTCGAAGTTTTTTTCTGTGGTTTCCCACTTCTCCGCCCGGTAGATGCCTAATTTCTTTCCTTTCCGATTCTCCCATCCCCCATAAGGCCCTTCTTCAGTATAGCAGGTGTGGCTACCTGCGCGAAGTGCTGGTCCCCCTCGCCAGTTGTATTCCTCCGACCGCAAGCCTCAGGATCCAGGACTCTGCCTTTGGGGTAGAAGTGGAATCCTTCACTGAGTCCGAAGAAAAATCCAACCCACGATGGTAAACGGATTAAGAAAGAAAAAAGGAATTACACACAAGATTTATAGAATATAATAAAATATTCCGTTATAAATAGTCTAGTGTAAGAATTACAATTGAATCGCATAGAAATTCAGACTTAATTAAATAATCTAACTAGAATAAAGTTTTCCATTATTACAATTATTATGGTGATTTAGGTACGAAGAAATACATCTTAGTCCGCCTCTGTGATGTAGTGGTTAGTGTGATTAGCTGCCACCCCCCGGAGGCCCGGGTTCGATTCCCAGCTCTGCCACGAAATTTGAAAAGTGGTACTTATGCTTTATGAACTATGCTCAAGCCTTTGACTGTGTCGATCACAATAAATTGTGGCAAGTACTCAAGACTATGGGAGTACCAGATCATCTTATTTGCCTTATGAGAAATCTCTACTCTGATGAGGAAGCTACGGTGAGAACCATATATGGAACAACTGAATGGGTCAAGATGGAGAAAGGTGTACGTCAAGGCTGCATATTGTCACCTTCTATGCAGAGTATGTGATGAGGAATGCCAAATTAGATGAAACAGAAACTGGAGCTAAAATTGGTGGGATACATATAAATAACCTTAGATATGCTGATGACACCACCCTGTTGGCAGAAAGTGAAGAACAACTTAAGTATCTACTAATGAAGGTGAAAGGAGAAAGTGCAAAAGCTGGACTAAGGTTGAATGTCAAGAAAACAAAGATCATGGCAACTAAACCTATCACCTCCTGGCATATAAATGGTGAAACAATGGAGGTTGTTCCTAGTTTCATCTACTTGGGCTCCAAAATAACTGCTGATGGCGATTGCAGCCATGAAATTAAGAGACGCTTGCTCCTTGGGAGGAAGGCAATGGCCAACCTTGATAACGTTTTCAAGAGTAGAGACGTAACTTTAAGAACGAAGATTCGTATAGTGAAGGCTATGGTCTTCCCAGTAGCAATGTACGGAAGCAAAACCTGGACAGTAAGAAAGGCTGAGCGCCGAAGAATAGACGCATTTGAACTATGGTGTTGGAGAAAACTCCTTAGAGTTCCGTGGACTGCGAAGAGATCTAATAAGTCCATATTACAGGAAATCAACCCAGGCTGTTCACTGGAAGGTCAAATACTCAGGCAAAAACTAAAGTACTTCGGTCATATTATGAGAAAACACGATTCACTGGAAAATACCTTAATGCTGGGGAAGACTGATGGTAACAGGAGAAGAGGGCGACAACGGATGAGGTGGATTGATGACATCAAGGAAGCCACGGCTCTCAATTTAGAAAGACTTCGGAAAATAGTATACGACAGGAAGAAATGGCGCACTTTGGTCTATGGGGTCACGGAGAGTCGAAAGCGACTAAACGACTAACAACAACAACAACAACAACAACAACAACAACAACAACAACAACAACAACAACAACAACAACAACACGAGGGCTGGAACGGGGTCCACTCAGCCTCGGGAGGTCAACTGAGTAGAGGTGGGTTCGATTCCCACCTCAGCCATCCTGGAAGTGTTTTTCCGTGGTTTCCCACTTCTCCTCGAGGCAAATGCCGGGATGATACCTAACTTGAGGCCATGGCTGCTTCCTTCCCTCTTCCTTGTCTATCCCTTCCAAACATCCCATCCCCCACCAAGGCCCCTGTTCAGCATAGCAGGTGAGGCCGCCTGGGCGAGGTACTGGTCATTCTCCCCAGTTGTATCCCCGACCTATAGTCTGAAGCTCCAGGACACTGCCCTTGAGGTGGTAGAGGTGGGATCCCTCGCTGAGTCCAAGGGACAAGGCAACCCTGGAGGGTTAGTCCATTAAGAAGAAGAAGAAGAATAAATACATCTTAAAAGCTAGACTTGAAACGGGTAGTAAAGCCTCTACGAAACGTAAATAATGTCTCTTTGTTTTCTTTGACACGGCAAAAATCCAAAAGATGGTCGTGTTTATGAATACAGACCACAAAAGCATTAATTCACATCTGAAATACGTTACACCTACAGTATTTGTAACTTCTTAAAACTGTTTTAATACCTACTTAATATTTTGGAACCTATTTGAAATGCCTCAAAAGTTCATTTCTAGAGGTTTAAATACCTCAGGTCATGTTATGACACAGGAACTTTTGCTATCCTTATTCGAAGCCTGCGTTTTACCCGCCAGACGGCTGCGGAGAAAGTGCGATAGTTTGCCACGAGATGTCTGGACTAGGTTCTTTCTTCTCCGCGCCACGTAGGGGTAGTTTTATTGACAAATATTCTAATCCAAGCCAGTATTTTTAAATTGTGGATATAAAGAGACAACCTGAATGAGTATTCCTCGACAAGAATTAACGTTGCCTATAATACTGTCTCACGAAATGTTATAGCTCAATATTTTCAAGGGGTGAGGGTGATGTACTATGTATGAGAGAGTTCCACGTACCGAGCGCGGTAGCCTCGTGGTTAGCGTGTGTACCCCGCATTCGGGAGGTACTGGGTTCGAGCCCCAGGCCGACTATCCTGATTGAGGTCTTCGTGGTTTCCCTCAGTCACTCCAGGCGAATGCTGGGATAGATCCTTAACATAGGCCACGACCGACTTCCTTCCCCATCCCTTCCCAAAAATATTTTCCTTAGCCCAAAACACGTATCACAATTTAATGTTTCTGATAATGACTGGTCGTTAAAATAAAATTCACGCTGATTGATGTTAAAAATTATTGCTCTCCCAGTGTTTTTTATTGATAAAAGTTATCATTTACATGCCTATGTTAAAGGGTGTATAGATTATATGTCTGAGAGTGTCGCCTTATTATTAAACAATTTATTAACGTAGGTTGAATGTTAACTGAAATAATTTTAATTGAAACAAGTCACCTTTTATTTGTTTTTTAAAAGCTATATACTGTACACTAAATGTCTGGAAGAGTCGCCTTATTATTAAACTATTATTTAATATAAGTTAGAACGTTAACTGAAATAATTAGAAACATTATAGATGTCTGCAATTGATTTGTTACTGTTTGTTTAATCTATAATTTAAACAATATGATTCTTATAACATCATAATTATTGTTTTAACACGTGAAAAATACCTCTACAAATACCATTATAATACGATTATCAATATTTACCGAAAATATTGAGAAACAGAAGAATTAATGTTATGTGGTTAGCGTGTGTGCCCTGTAATCGGGAGGTACGGGGTTCGAGCCCCAGGCCGACTCTCCTGATTGAGGTTTTCGTGGTTTCCCTCAGTCAGTCCAGGCAAATGCTGGGATAGGTCCTTAACATAGGCCACGACCGACTTCCTTGCCTATCCCTGTCCAAAAATTTTCTCTGCCCCAAACACGTATCTCAGTTTAGTGTTTCTGATAATGCCTTGTCATTAATAAAATTGTCGCTGATTAATGTTGAAAATTCTTATACTCTCCGTGTTTCCTTCATTGAAACAAGTTATATTTTATTTTGTTCATCTTAAAGGGTATGTCTGGAAGAGTCGCCTTGTTATTAAACTATTAATTAATATTATGTTGGAACGGTAGCTGAAATAATCAGAAACATTGTAGATTTCTGCAATTAATTGGTTACTATTCGTTTAATCTATCTTTGTAAACAATATGGTTCTTTTAACGTAATAAGTCTCATTTGTACACGTGTAAAATCCCTATACAAATACAATAATTACAAGACGAGTATCGATATTTTCCGAAAATATTGAGAAACAGAAGAATTAACGTTATATCGACATTATATCTCAAGAAATGCCACAGCTCATTATTTTCGTGGGATTAGGGTGATGTGCTGGTTATGAGAGAGATCTAGGTACCGAGTGCGGTAGCCTCGTTATTAGTGTGTATGCCCCGCATTCGGGAGGTACTGTGTTCGAGCCCCAGGCCGACTATCCCGATTGAGGTCTTCGTGGTTTCCCTCAGTTACTCGAGGCGAATGTTGGGATAAGTCCTTAACATAGACCACGGCCGACTGCCTTCCCCATTACAAACAAACAAACAAACAAACAAACAAACAAACAAACAAACAAACAAACAAACAAACCCCATGGCACTACAGCCCTTGAAGGGCCTTGGCCTACCAAGCGACCGCTGCTCAGCCCGAAGGCCTGCAGATTATGAAGTGTCGTGTGGTCAGCACGACAAATCATCTCGGCCGTTATTCTTGGCTTTCTAGACCGGGCCTTACCCATTCCTTGCCCAAAAATATTTTCCCTGTCCCAAACACGTATCTCAGTTTAATGTTTCTGATAATGCCTGATCATTAAAATAGAATTGTCACTGATTAATGTTGAAAATTATTATACTCTCCGTGGTCCTTTCATTGAAGTAAGTTTTCGTTTATTTGTTTATGTCAAAATCTATATACAATAATGCCTGGAAGAGTCGCCTAATTATTAAAGAATTAATTAATATGAGTTAAATATTAACTGAACCATTAGCAACATTATGGACTTCTGCAATTGATTTGATAGTATTTGTTTAATCTATCCTTGTAAACAGTTTGATTCTTGTAACATAATAGTTCTTATTCAACAAATGAAAAATACATATATAAATAAAGTTATTGATGTTTAAATTATTATTATTATCTCAGCATTCCGCCTCTGTGGTGTAGTGGTTAGCGTGATTAGCTGCCACCCCCGGAGGCCCGGGTTCGATTCCCGGCTCTGCCACGAAATTTGAAAAGTGGTACGAGGGCTGGAACGGGGTCCACTCAGCCTCGGGAGGTCAACTGAGTAGAGGTGGGTTCGATTCCCACCTCCGCCATCCTAGAAGTGGTTTTCCGTGGTTTCCCACTTCTCCTCCAGGCGAATGCCGGGATGGTACCTAACTTAAGGCCACGGCCGCTTCCTTCCCTCTTCCTTGCCTATCCCTTCCAATCTTCCCATTCCTCCACAAGGCCCCTGTTCAGCATAGCAGGTGAGGCCGCCTGGGCGAGGTACTGGTCATACTCCCCAGTTGTATCCCCCGACCAAGAGTCTGAAGCTCCAGGACACTGCCCTTGAGGCGGTAGAGGTGGGATCCCTCGCTGTGTCCGAGGGAAAAGCCGACCCTGGAGGGTAAACAGATGATGATGATGAATGTCAACTGAAATAATTAGAAACTCCTTATTATTAATTTATTAATTAATATAAGACGACTGTGAACTGAAACAATTAGAAACGATATATATATTTCTGCAGTTGTTCATTTAATCCGTAATTGTAAACAGTATCGTGCTTATAACGTAATATTTATTTTGTTCATGTGAAAAAACCTATATAAATACAATTATAATATGACTTATCAGTATTGTCGGAAAATACTGAGAAACAGAACAACTAATGTTACTGTTAACATTGTGTCTCACGAACCGTCATGGAATGCGGGTGATGTGCTACTTTTGAGAAGGTTCCAGACACCGAGGGCGGTAGCCTCGTGGTTAGCGTGTGTACCCCGCATTCGGGAGGTACTGGGTTCGAGCCCCAGGCCGACTATCCTGATTGAGGTCTTCGTGGTTTCCCCTCAGTCACTCCAGGCGAATGCTGGGATAGATCCTCAACATAGGCCACGACTGACTTCCTTCCCTATCCCTTTCCAAAAATATTTTCCCTATCCCAAGCATGTATCTAAGTTTAATGTTTGTAATAATGCCTGATCAATAAAACAAAACTGTCGCTGATTAATGTTGAACATTCTTATTCTCTCCATGTTTCTTTCACTCAAACAAGTTATATTTTATTGGTTCATGTTTTACGCTATACAGACTAGATGTCTGGAAGAGTTTCTTTATTATTAAACTATTAATTAATCTAAGTTTAATATTAACTGAAATAATTAGTAACATAATTGATTTCTGCGATTAATGTTATATTATTTGTTTAATCTATCTTTGTAAACAGTATGGCTCTTATAACATTATAATTCTTATTTTTACATGTGAAAAATACCTATACAAATACCATTAAAAGACGACTTATCAGTCTTGTCCGAAAATACTGAGAAACAGAAGAAGTAATGTTATTTTCTACATTATGTCTCACGAAATGTTACAGCTCAATATATTCAAGGGATGGGGGTGATGTTCTACTTGCGAGAAAGTTCCAGATACCGAGCGCGGTAGCCTTGTGGTTAGCGTGTGTACCCCGCAATCGGGAGGTACTGGGTTCGAGCCCCAGGCCGACTATCCTGATTGAGGTCTTCGTGGTTTCCCTCAGTCACTCCAGGCGAATGCTGGGATAGATCCGTAACATAGACCACAACCGGGCGAGTTGGCCGTGCGCGTAGAGGTGCGCGGCTGTGAGCTTGCATCCGGGAGATAGTAGGTTCGAATCCCACTATCGGCAGCCCTGAAAATGGTTTTCCGTGGTTTCCCATTTTCACACCAGGCAAATGCTGGGGCTGTACATTAATTAAGGCCACGGCCGCTTCCTTCCAACTCCTAGGCATTTCCTATCCCATCGTCGCCATAAGACCTATCTGTGTCGGTGCGACGTAAAGCCCCTAGCATAGACCACGACCGAATTCCTTCCCCATCCTTTTCCAAAAATATATTTCCAACCCCAAAACATATCTCAGTTTAATGTTTGTAATAACGCCTGATCATTAAAATAAAATTGACGCTAATTGGTGTTTACAATTGCTAATCTCTCAGTGTTTTTTAAAAACAACTTGTCTTTAATATTCATGTTGAAAACTATTTGGACTAGATGTCTACAACAGTCGTCTTATTATTAAACTATTAATTAATGTAAGTCGAATGTTAACTGAAGCAATTAGTGGGATAACAGATTTTTGCAAATGATTTGATTGTATTTGTTCAAAATATCATCGTAAAGAGTATGGTTCTTATAACATAACAATTCCTATTTTTACATGTGAAAAATCTTACATAAATAAAGTGATTGATGTTCTAATTCTCTCAGTGTTTCTTTTATTGAAAAACTTATCTGAAATATGTTCGTGCTAAAATCTATATTTGCTAATATAGACGCCTGAATAATTGAACTATTAATTAATATAAGTTGAGAGTTAACTGAAAGAAGTGGAAACATTAGATTTCTCCCATTCATATCGTACGTACTATTCATTTAATCCATCATTGTAAACAATACTGTTCTTATAACGTTATAATTCTCAATTTTACATGTGCAAAAAAGGTATAGTCCGCCTCAGTGGTGTAGTGGTTAGCGTGATTAGCTGCCACCCCTGGAGACCCAGGCTCGATTCCCGGTTTTGCTACGATATTTGGAAAGTGGTACGAGGGCTGGAACGGAGTCTACTCAGCCTCTGGAGTTCGATTGAGTAGAGAGGAGTTCTATTCCCACCTCAGCCATCCTCGGAGGGGTTTTCCGTGGTTTCCCACTTCTCCTCTAGACAAATGCCGGGATGGTAGCTAACTTAAGGCCATGGCCAATTTCTTTCCTCTTCCTTGTCTATCCCTTCCAATCTTCCCGTCCCCCCACAAAGCTCCTGTTCAGCACAGCAGGTGAGGCCACCTGGGCGAGGTACTGGTCCTCCTTCCCAGTTCTATCCACCCGAGCCAAAGTCTCTCGCTCCAGGACACTGCCCCTGAGGTGGTTGAGGTGGGATCCCTCGCTGAGTCCGAGGGAAAACCGACCCTGAAGTGTAAACATATTAAGAAAGAAACAAAAGAAAGAAAGAAAGAAGAAAAAAGTATGTAAATACAATTATAATACCACTTATCAGTATTGTCTGAAAATATTGGGAAATAGAAGAACTAATATTTTTCGTAACATTGTGTCTCACAGAGATCAATATTTCCACGAGATGCGGATCATGTACTAGTTGTGAGAAGGTTCCACGTACCGAACGCGCTAGCGTTGCGGTTAGCGTGTGTACCCCGCATTCGGGAGGTACTGGGTTCGAGCCCCAGGCCGACTATCCTGATTGAGGTCTTCGTGGTTTCCCCTCAGTCACTCCAGGCGAATGCTGGGATAGATCCTTAACATAGGCCACGACCGACTTCCTTCCCCATCCCTTTCCAAAAATATTTTCCCTATCCCAAGCATGTATCCCAGTTTAATGTTTGTAATAATGCCTGATCAATAAAACAAAACTGTCGCTGATTAATGTTGAAAATTCTTATTCTCTCTATGGTTCTTTCATTGAAACAAGTTATATTTTATTGGTTCATGTTTTAGGCTATATAGACTAGATGTCTAGAAGAGTTCCCTTATTATTAAACTATTAATTAATATAAGTTTAATGTTAACTGAAATAATTAGGGACATAAATGGTTTCTGCAAAGAATTTTTTTTTGCTATTTGCTTTACGTCGCACCGACACAGATAGGTCTTATGGCGACGATGGGACAGGAAAGGGCTAGGAGTGGGAAGGAAGCGGCCGTGGCCTTAATTAAGGTACAGCCCCAGCATTTGCCTGGTGTGAAAATGGGAAACCACGGAAAACCATTTTCAGGGCTGCCGACAGTGGGGTTCGAACCTACTATCTCCCGAATACTGGATAGTATTTGTTTGATCTATCATTGTAAAGAGTGTGGTTCTTGTAACATAACAATAATTATTTATACATGTGAAAAATACCTATATAAATAAAGTGATTGGTGTTTTAATTATAATTCTCGCAGTGTTTTTTTTTTTTTTTTGTTGTTGAATCAACATATATTAATATGATTGTGTTAATGGCTGTATGTACCAATGTAGACGCCTGATTGTTCCGCCTTATAATTAAACTATTAGTTAATAGAAGTTGAAAGTTGACATAAAAATTTGCAGTCGCCTTATTATTAAATTCTCAATTAATATAAGTTAAACCTTAACCGAAACAATTAGAAACATATACTTCCGTAATTAATTTGGCAGTATTCATTTAATCTATCATTGTAAACAATATGGTTCTGAGAACGTAATAGATCGTATTTATTCATCTGAAAATATATAACTACTATTATGATACGACTTATCAATATTCTCTGAAAATATGGGGAACAGAAGAACTAGGGTACGATCGAATTCCTTCCCTATCACTTTCCAAAATATTTTTCCTACCTCAATTTGACGTTTGTAGTAACGACCGATCTAATTAAATTGCTCGCTGATTGGTGTTTAAAATTATTAATTTTTCAGTGTTTCTTTTAATGGAACAATTTATCTTTAATATGTTCGTGTTAAAGGCTATATAGACTAATGTAGACACCTGAAAGTTCGCCTTATGATTTAACTATTAGTTAATGTAAGTTGAATGTTAACTGAAACAATTACAGCAGAAACATTATAGATTTCTGCAATTAATTTGATACTATTAATGACTAAAAATCCGGGATCTAATAAGAAAACTACGACCCCTGTGAGTGAGGAGGGGGAGGGGTGGAATACATCCATTGTATTTTCTCCTTGTCGTAAGAGGTGACATGAACGGGGCCGAGAGTCGGGCATTTCTTCAACGTACTTTTTTCATGCTCCTCGCCTTCATCTTTCCTATCCGACCTCCCTTGGTCAACTCTTGTTCTTTTCCGATCCCGAAAGTAACAGGTTTTCGAGGCCTTTGTGATCTTTTACCGAGAACTTCATGTTTCAAAGTGGCGGATCTCTTCCATTTTCCCTCAGGCGATTGAGGCGCTGACCTTCTGACCCCAACTTGGCAGGTTCGATCCTGGCTCAGTCAGGTAGTGTTTGAAGGTGCTCAAATACGTCGGTCTCGCGTCGGTAGATTTACTGGCGCGTGAAAGAACTCCTGCGGGACTATATTCCGGCACCTGGGCGTCTCCGAAAACCGTAAAAATAATTACTGGAATGTAAACCAGATAACATTATTATTACCCTCCGCTTATTGTTAACAGAACATGGCTGCCCAGTTATACTTCTTAAAACAATAATCACCACCACTGCCTTATAAAAGACGGGGAGATGAAATCCTAGGTAGTGAATGTTCTTATCTTGGGTATGATTTGTACTGTCATACAAATTATATGTTTAATATTTGGCTTGAATTTTCTGTCTTTACTAGAATAACAGAGCTAATTCGATATGGAGCCAAGGACTGTATTTGGGAGACGGATGGATTCGAATCCTACTGTGGGCTGTCATGAGAATAATTTTCCGTGGTTTTCCATTTTCACTTCCAGGCAAATACCTGGACAGTTCCTATTCATAGAATTCCTTCCACTTCCTTACGAAATTGTATTCCCCATCGTTCATTTCATCTTCGTTACGTCCTCAACTGAGGTTAGCGGTAAGAAGGGCATCCGGCCGTAAAAACATGCCATATAATTTCATTTCACCACATCCTCTAAATAAGGGTAGTCATACAGTACATAGTGTTTACTAGAAAGTGGTTCACCGGGCGAGTTGGCCGTGCGCGTAGAGGCGCGCGGCTTGTGAGCTTGCATCCGGGAGATAGTAGGTTCGAATCCCACTATCGGCAGCCCTGAAGATGGTTTTCCGTGGTTTCCCATTTTCACACCAGGCAAATGCTGGGGCTGTACCTTAATTAAGGCCACGGCCGCTTCCTTCCAACTCCTAGGTCTTTCCTATCCCATCGTCGCCATAAGACCTATCTGTGTCGGTGCGACGTAAAGCCCCTAACAAAAAAAAAAAGTGGTTCTGCCGGGCTGAGTGGGTCAGACGGTTCAGGCGCTGGCCTTCTGGCCCCAACTTGGCAGGTTCGATCCTCGCTCACTCCGGTGGTATTTGAAGGTCCTCAAATACGTCATCCTCGTGTCGGTAGATTTACTGGCACGTAAAAGAACTCCCGCGGGAGTAAATTCCGGCACCTTGGCGTCTCCGAAAACCGTAACAGTAGTTATGGGGACGTAAAACCAATAACATTATTATTGGATTGTCGTTAACTGTTCAACCAAAAATCCTAACTTCGCCACTGATAAAGACAAGTAAGTAAAAATCAAATAAATAACGTCATCCCATAAGAAAAGTGTGATGGCCTGCAAATAATGCCCTAAGCCACTAAGATGCATCTAAATCTATATCTGTACTACGGGCCCACTTTTATTTCCTGTTAGTGTGATATAGCAAGTACCACATCTATGCAGATGATCTTCAGGTATATTATCACTCATACCTACAAGACATACGTGTAGCCATTGACAGAGTAAGTTTTGACTTTCGACGACTCAATGACAATGCCAAAAATAACAGCTTGTTAATAAATTCTAACAAAACTCAAGCTATAATAGTTGTAATCAAAAGAAACCTTAACTTGTTAAAAATTAAACACGTACCCCCAATTATGTTAAACAATACTGTCGTATGCCCTATTGTACGTCAGTAATAAACTTATGTTATAATGAATGAGACGCTAAATTAGATCGAACAAGTGACAAGTATAAAAAGTAAAGTTCAGAAATCCTTTTTATCTCTCAAACATCTTAAAATGTAAAATCCTTAATCTTATGTGTTCTAGACTACTGCGATATTGTACTTACGGACGTATCTCGAGACAATAATCAGATGCTTGAATGGAGTTTAAACACCTGTATTATATTTATATTTAAGCTGCGATGTCACTCTCACATTTCACAGTATAGGGAGTTGTCATGCCTTCGCGTACACGAGCGTCGCAGTCTCCACTAACTACCTTTCATCAAACTTTAATTACCTCTCCTCCTATCATAACCACGATACACGATCTGGCTTCTCTCTAACTACATCTCTCAGTCGCTGCAGGTCTTACAACTGCTCCTTTGTAGTCGCTGTCGCTAGGAGATTGCTGAATTCACTTGCTGAATACTTCTAGCTGACTTCTAGAAGTGATGTGTGAATGAGAATATTTTCATACAAATGAGAAATGTATTTGCTAGTTATAGGTTTTTACTGTGTTTCCTTATTTTATTATTACTGTTGTTATTTTTATAATTATTATCTTCATTTATATTGTCATGTTGTACATTCTATAATTATTTATACTATCTCCACATTTGCTATTAGTACAACTACATACGTTGTTTTAAATGATTTGTTGTATTTTAAATATCAAATTATTCACCACGAATAAAGACGAATTACTTATTTATTCACTCCTTGTCAAGAATGGAACCGGAATAAATGTGTGACGAGGCAGGGTTTACGGAATTTCCATTCCCGTATTTGAATAAATATACCGAACAAGTTGCGGTTTGAGTCACGTAGCTATCAGCTTGCAATCGAGAGATAGTGGATTCGAACCCCACTGTTGGCAGCTCTGAAGTCCATGGTTACCCATTTTCACACGAGGCAAATGCTGCTGCTGTACCTTAATTAAGTCCACGGTCGCTTCCTTCTAACTCCTACGCCTTTGCTATCCCATCGTCGCCGTAAAACCTATCTGTGTCGGTGCGACGTAAAGTAAATTGAAAAGGTTGTATTTACAATCCCGTTTACGTGATCTTACCTTATATTAACACCTAGGTTCAAATACTGTCCACATCAAGCGATTGTACCGAGACGTATTCCATATGCCGTTAACTTCCAGTTTGCATTGTATACTCATTTATAGAGCCCGGAATTTTATGCGTTAATAGGTTAGAGTGCAAAATTACTGAAGCAAGTACCAAATATAGTCTACCTTCACAACGACTGTGCTATGGGGTTTGCATAAATATTAGGGGTACGGCCCATCAGAACCCCTATTATTTATGTTACTCCTGCAACATTATTGAAGAGCGGGTGTCCGACACTTCCTACTAACCAAATTTCTTTGCAATTTAACCTGTTACTGTATAAAATTCCGGGCTTTACTCATTTACATTGAACCTGTATGAGGCAAGTTATCTGGTGGGGAAGAAAGTCCGTTAGCATCACCATTTAGAACGTCTGGAAGGTATGCATACCACTTAACGTTGTGGACGGAGAAGTTGCCGGCTTAACTCCTGGCCATTCCATAACACCTGTGTTATCGCTGATGTAAAACGGGATGTGGCCTTTCCAGGATGAATGTTCCTATTGTACAGATTACAATGCGAACGAACTGATATCCTCACCAGATAATTATACTTTTTTTTTTTTTTTTTTTGCTAGTTACTTTACGTCGCACCGACACAGATACATCTTATGGCGACGATGGGACAGGAGAGGCCTAGGAATGGGAAGGAAGCGGCCGTGGCCTTAATTAAGGTACAGCCCCAGCATTTGCCTGGTGTGAAAATGGGAAACCACGGAAAACCATCTTCAGGGCTGCCGACAGTGGGGTTCGAACCCACTATCTCACGGATGCGAGCTCACAGCCGTACGCTTCCAACCGCATGGCCAACTCGCCCGGTAGATAATTATGAGACTATGTGCAATATGAAATTACTGATATGTATATTACAAGCAGGTGGATGTCCAGTAGTTTTTCAAAGGGGCTATGCTAGGGGCAAATTCGACCTTTGGCTCACGGTGGACCAGGCGAGTTGGCCTTGAGGTTAAGAGCGCGCAGCTGTGAGCTCGCATCCGGGAAATAGTGGGTTCGAACCCCATTGTCAGCAGCCCTGAAGATGGCTTTCCGTCGTTTCCCATTTCCACACCAGGCAAATATTGGGGCTGTACCTTAATTAAGGCCACGGCCGCTTCCTTCCCATTCCTAGGCCTTTCCTGTCCCATCGTCGCCATAAGACTTATCTGTGTCGGTGCGACGTAAAGCAAATAGCAAAAAAGGACTCACAATGGTTCCAAATGAAACCTCCAAATACCGTAACCAAAAATGTGCTAGTGATTTTTTAAAAACTTCATATTGTTTGTTTAAATCAGAAATTAAATTAAATTGCTAATGTCGTAAAATTTTGAATTTTGTGCCTGAAAGAGTTAATTTTCTTGTTTAATTCGTTTAACCTCCAGGGTTGCTTTTTCAGTCTGACTCAGCGAGGGATTCCACCTCTACCGCCTCAAGAGCAGTGTCCTGGAGCGATAGACATTTGGGTCGGAGGATACAACTAGCAAGGAAGACCAGTTCCTCGCCCAGGCGGCCTCACCTGCTGTGCTGAACAGGGGCCTTGTGTCTGGAGAGAAAGATTGGAAGGGATAGACAAGAAAGAGGGAAGGAAGTGGCCGTGGCCTTAAGTTTGGTGCCACCCCGGCATTTGTCTTGAGGAAAAGAGAGAAACCACAGAAAACCACTCCGAGGATGGTTAAGGTACGAATTGGGCCCTGCTCTACTTAGCTGACTTCCCGAGGCTGAATTCACCCAGTTCCAGCTCTCGTACCACTTTTCAAATTTCGTGGCAAAGCCGGGAATCGAACCCGTGCCTCCGGAAGTGGCAGCTAATCACAGTAACGGCTACACCACAGAGGCGAACATTATTATTATTATTATTATTATTATTATTATTATTATTATTATTATTATTATTATTATCTCCTTTGGGTGGGGTATTCCCTGGCTTTCTTGTGCCGATTTCTTCATTTTTTTTCAAGTATCGGACCTCAAGCCACCGCCGCTGTCAAATAATCTCAATCATATTAGTGGGGAAAGCATGTTTCTTCATACTGTATGTCTGGACGATGCTGCTATCTACCTGCTACTAAGTGAAATAAGGTGATGTCAGCTGGCTGTCTACTAGAGGACGCTGCAGATCTCAGCGTGGCGCGAGTTCTTGACGGTTGATTAGCTTCAGTCACAGTACTAGGCTGGCTGTAGTTGCTAGCAGTGTTCCCAGGCCAACCAGTTAACCTGCTGTACGATGTACACAAAGCCAAAGTATTCCCCCGCTGTGAACACTTCCTGATTGGTTATAATTATCTCGCCACATGGAGCGCTGTACAGTGAATTTAAATCCAAATTAGGCCCCCGATCTGTGGTGTAGTGGTTTGGTGTGATTAGCTACCACCCACGGAGGCCCGAGTTCGATTCCCGGCTCTGCCACGAAATTTGAAAAGTGGTACGAGTGCTGGAACGGGGTTCACTCAGCCTCGGGAGGTCAACTGAGTAGAGGTGGGTTCGATTCCTACCTCAGCCATCCTGGAAGTGGTTTTGCGTGGTTTCCCACTTCTCCCCCAGGAAAATGCTGGGATGGTACCTAACTTAAAGCCACGGCCGCTTCCTTCTGTCTTCCCTGTCCATCCCTTCCAATTTTCCCATCCCCCCGCAAGGCTCCTGTTCAGCATAGTAGGTGAGGCCGCCTGGGCGAGGTACTCGTCCTCCTCCCCAGTTGGATCCCCTGACCGAAAGTCTGAAGCTACAGCTACAGATAAAGAAAGAAAGAAAGAAAGAATTAGGCCCCCGAAATCACTAAAAATTCGGTATGGTAAGTACAGACAACCCAGTATCAGAAAATGATATTGAATCCTCGATATCATTCGTACGCTTGCAAGTTTATAACAAACTGACTTCGTAAAAGCGACAATATTTTCTTTCTTTCTTTCTTTCTTTCTTTCTTTCTTTCTTTCTTTCTTTCCTTTCTTTCTTTCTTTCTTTCTTAATCTGTTTACCCTCCAGTGTTGGTTTTTACCTCGGACTCACCCAGTGATCACACCTCTACCGCTTCAAGGGCGATGTCCTGGAGCGTGACACTTTAAGGTCGGAGGGATGCCAGTGGCAAGGAGGACCAGTACACCTCCCAGACGGCCTCACCTGATATACAGAGCAAGCGCCTTGTGGGGGTTCGGATTATCGGAAGGAATAGACCAGAAAGAAGGAAGGAACAATCCCTGCATTTGCCTGGAGGAGAAGTGGCAAAACCAGTTCAAGAATGGCTGAGATGGGAATCAAACCAACCCACCCTCATCCCCGCTACACAGGTGACCTCCAGATTCTGAGTGGACCCCGTACAGCTCTCGTGAGTACCAATTTTAAAATGTCGTGGCAGAACCGGGAATCGAACCCGCGCCTCAGGGGATGGCAGTTAATCACACAAACAGCTACACCACACAGGTGATTATTATTATTATTATTATTATTATTATTATTATTATTATTATTATTAGTTAAACTGTTCACTCCCTCGGACTCAGCGAAGGGCCCCTCCCCTATCGCCTCAAGGGCAGTGTCCTGGAGCGTGAGACTTACGATACGACTTAGCATACGAGTGGGGTGGACGACCAGTAACTCTCCCAGATGGCCTCACCAGCAATGCTGAAGAGGGGCCTTGTGGGTGGATGGGAAGATTGGAAGGGATAGACAATGGAGGTGGGGAAGGAAGCGGCCGTGGCCTTAAGTGGCCATTCCGACATTTGCCTCGAGGAGAAGTGGGAAATCATGGAAAACAACTTCGAGGATGGCTGAGGTGGGAATCGAACCCCACCTCTACTCAGCTGACCGTGGCAAGGTCACATGGTTCGTAGGGGAGGGTTTGAAGGGGCTAACATCTAAAGGCATCGCCGCATTTATTATTATTATTATTATTATTATTATTATTATTATTATTATTATTATTATTATTATATTACCTCCTTTGTGTGGGGTAATCTCTGGCTTGCTTGTGCCGATACCTTCATTTTTCCAAGTATCGAACCTCAAGCCACCGCCGTTGTCATCAACTTACCTTGTTACTGGGAGAGATATCCACTTCAAATAATCTCAATTGTATCAGGGTGGAAAGCGACAGAACTTGTAATTCCCGCACATATTCTTCGTATGTCTGGACGATGCTGCGATCTACCCGCTACTAAGTAAAATAAGGTGATGTCAGCTGGCTGTCTACTAGAGGACGCTGCAGATCTCAGCGTGGCGCGAGTTTTTGACGGTTGATTAGCTTCAGTCACAGTACTAGGCTGGCTGTAGTTGCTATATAGCAGTATTCCTAAGCCAACCAGTTAACCTGCTGTACGATGTACACAAAGCCAAAGTATCCCCCGCTGTGAAAACTTCCTGATTGGTTAGAAATGTATCGCCACATGGAGAGCTGTACAATGAATTTAAATCCAAATTACGCCCTCGAAATCACTAAAAATTCGGTATTGTAAGACAGACAACCCAGTATCAAAAAATGATATTGAATCGTCGATATTATTCGTATGATTGCAAGTTTATTACGAACTGACTTCGTAAAAGCGACAATATTTTTTTCTTTCTTTCTTTCTTTCTTTCTTTCTTTCTTTCTTTCTTTCTTTCTTTCTCTTTCTTTCTTTTACGCTCCAGTGAGTGATCCCACCCCCACCGCCTCAAGGACGGTGTCCTGTAACGTGAGACTTTTGGGTCGGAGGGATACAACTGGGGAGAAGGACCAGCATATCTCCCTAACGGCCTCACCTGCTATACAGAACAGAGGCCTTGTGGGGGGAGGAGAATATCGGAAGGCATAGACAAGGAAGAGGGAATGCATCGTCCCTCCATTTGCATGGAGAGGATGTGGGAAACCACGGAAAACCGCTTCGAGGATAGTTGAAATGGAAATCGAACCCACCCTCCCTCACTCCCGCTATTCACGTGACCTCCAGAGGCTGAGTGGATGCCGTTCAGGCCCTCGTAGGTACCACTTTTAAAACGTCGTGGCACAGCCGGGAATAGAACACGCATTCGTAAAATGATATCGCACTGAGCCATGTGTCGGAACGTATGTCAATACAAGTCAGAATAAATAACACAAGAAGAGAGAGAAATGACTCATAAATGAACAATATACAAAATTTACGTTACACTCATCTGGTAGTATTTCGATGCCCGGAAGTACTCTTCTTCTTCTTCTTCTTCTTCTTCTTCTTCTTCACTCGACAATAATGAAGCATTTCGTCGCTGCCGGGACAAAACCTCCTATGTGAAATTTTTTAGCTTAGAACTTTGGCCGGTAAGGTTCTGTCGTCTAAGGTGCAATATTGTGTGAATACTGTCAAGGCATTCTCGCTCTACATAAAGTATGTGCTGCGGGTCAGTATATCTCCAAAAATATTATCACATAGGAGGTTTTGTCCCGGCAACGACGATTTACTCTATGAACTGGTCACGTCCGCCTCTAAGGTGTAGTGGTTAGTGTGATTATCTGCCACCCCCGGAGGCACGGACTCGATTCGCGTCTCTGCCATGCTATTTGAAAACTGGTACGAGGACTAGAACGGGCTACACTCAGACTCGAAAAGTCATCTGAGTAGAGGGGGGTTCGACTCTCACCTCAGCCATCCTCGAATTGTTTTCCATGGATTCTCACTTCCTCTCCAGGCAAATGCCGGGATAGTGCCTAACTTAAGAGCACGACCGCTTCTTTCTCTCTCCCTTTGTCTATCCCTCCCATTCTTCCCATCTCCCCTGAAGGGTCCTGTTCAGGATAGCAGGTGAGACCGCCTGATGTCTCACGCTCTAGGACACTGCCCTTGAGCGATGGAGGTGGGATTCCTCGTTGCATCTCCCGGGAAGAAATCAAATCTGGACGGCAAACTGACTAAATAATAATAATAATAATAATAATAATAATAATAATAATAATAATAATAATAATAATAATAATAATAATAATAATAATTTCGTGTGGCTATTTCTAGCCGAGTGCAGCCCTTGTAAGGCAGACCCTCCGATGAGGGTGGGCGGCATCTGCCATGTGTAGGTAACTGCTTGTTATTGTGGTGGAGGATAGTGTTATGTGTGGTGTGTGAGTTGCAGGAATGTTGGGGACAGCACGAACACCCAGCCCCCGGGCCATTGGAATTAACCAATGAAGGTTAAAATCCCCGACCCGGCCGGGAATCGAACCCAGGACCCTCTGAACCGAAGGCCAGTACGCTGACCATTCAGCCAACGAGTCGGACATAATAATAATAATAATAATAATAATAATAATAATAATAATAATAATAATAATTGGTCTATTATATATTCCGTAATCTCGTCTACGCCTCGTAACTCTTCCTTCAGCACACGTTTGATACACGCCTGCACATCTCTTAACCTAAAAGTTGTGTTTATTGAACACTCCTAGGCGACACTTCGGTAAATTCTTTCGTTAACAAATTGATGTCTTTCGCCGCTAATGTTGATAGTAAATTTGTGCAACACGCTTAAAAACCAACTGTTCTCTCTTCTTTTCAGAAGCTGCCAGAGTGATGTTTCACGACTTCCACTTCCTTTCACAACGAGGCTATTAAACTTGAATGAACATTCAGTTACACGTGTTGCAATATTTGTCATACGAAACAATCTCTCCCCATAAAATTTACCAATTAAGGTTACAAATACAATTATAATATTCTGGAAAGTTAGGCTTCGATCACATTGGAGGCACGCTTGTGCAAGTAATTTGGTGGTGCGCGCGTGCGCAAGCTGGCGTGAACAGCAATGTGCTCACACTAAACGCAAGCACGTTTAAGTTAATTATTATGAACAAGTCAGTCGAAATGGAGATGTCAGACGATGAGGACATTGTTTTGGAAAATGGTGTTTTAAAGTTTTTATTTTTGGATGAGCAGGAAATCAGGGAAAAGTGGGTGAACTAGTATTTTTTGGACAGAGAGGAAGATGGACAGTATGCACGAATATTCAACGATTTGCTTAAGGTCGCTACACACGACCCAATCTGCTGGGCCCGACCTGCAGGGTCCCTGTGCAGATCGGGTGGTGTGTAGGTTTGTTGGGACCAGATTGGCCGACAAAACTCTTGTCGGGTGGTTGGTCGGGCCGACCACACAATCTCCCAACTTACAGTCCGGAAGTCGGCCGATAAGCTGTCAGTTGCCTCGTCGCTACCTAGCACGTGTGACGTGTGTCAGATGGCAGTGAGCAGATTCTGTTAGATTAGTAGTTCACTATATACAATACTATATACAATACTATATACAATATATACAATATACTATATACTATATACGCTATATACAATACTATATACAATATACAATAATATAGTTTTATGTATCCCTTCAGACTATTGAAAATAGCGCAACATGTTTCTGGAATGATTTTTAGATAAAAGCTGTGGTGAAATGAAATGAAATGGCGTATGGCTTTTAGTGCCGGGAGATCCCAGGAAGGGTTCAGCTCGCCAGGTGCAGGTCTTTTGATTAGACTCCCGTGGGCGACCTGCGCGTCGTGATGAGGATGAAATGATGATGAACACAACACATACACCCAGCTTCCGTGCCAGGGAAATTAACCAATTATGGTTAAAATTCCAGTCCCTGCCGCGAATCGAACCCCTATGACGAAAGGCCAGCACGCTAACCATTTAGCCATGGAGCCGGGCAAAATCGGTGGTGTCACGGCTGCACTAAATTACAAATCTCTGTAACTCGCTCAAGTAGCTAAAAATCTTAGAGTCACGATTAATCACTCTTGAACACTCACACTTTCCCCCATTATACTGTCTTGTTTCTTTATTAAAGGCGCCACCAGGTAGAGCATATCATTGAAAGTGTCGATATCCATTCGCAGAAAATTTCTAAAATCGAATGATTCTAGTTCTTTCATAATATTTGTATGACAATTTCTTTCTCTGTAATAACCACCTTTTAGCCCAATATTTTCTCTTTCGTATCGACTTCAATGACAACAAAGTCAATGCAATTCCTATTTTTTGAAATTTAGGAAATGAAGGAGCCATTATCACGCGTTTCCAGGCCAGAGCGAGCCAGCCTACTGCAGATCGGGCCCAGCAGATTGGGTCGTGTGTAGAGGCCTTTAGACAGCCTGATAAGTTTTTTTAATACTTCAGGATGATACCAGACACTTTCTATTATATACTGGACAAAATCACACCTAGAATAAGGAGGCAATCTAATTTCCGAAAGTTTGTATCACCTGAAGAGCTCCAAAACACTACACTGTCACTGCTTCGATGGTCATAAATTAACTGAGATCATGCACGCTTGCAACTACAAAACAAATATTTTTGTTTCGAAGTTGGGTCGGATCAAGCTTGCGCAAGCGTGCACTTGCTTGTGGTGGGCAGTGTGAGCGGCGATGGACAAGTCACCACTTGTTTCTGTCGCTCTCCTGCAGACTTTGTTTATAAATGTGCACGCTTCCGCACGCGCGCCACCAAATTACTTGCACAAGCGTGCCTCCAATGTGATCGAAGCCTTAAAGATGCCGTAAACATTGGTTGAACAACGCTGAAGAACAGGCAGCCAATCAGAATACGACCTTCCCACGGGCATTTATTTTACATCGGGCTTCAGCTTCCATCCAACAACCTAGAGTACGAAAAATCAGTGGATTATAGCAAAATTTCCGCTTATCTAAAAATACTAACTTCCTATTTACAAAATACGATTTGGGGCAGATACTAGGGGCCTGCTCATTTCAAACTATTTAACTGGTAATAGATCAGTAATTAAAAATATACCAAAAATGACCGCATTCAGCGAATAGAAATATCATAATCACAACCCCAAGTAACTTAATCCTTTTCGCTGTCATGCATATCATTGTTAGCCTTCTCCAGCATCGAATTCGTCACCTTGAATGAATATCCCTGGGATTTCCTCACAAGTCTCTTAGCTTATATCTGTCCACATGTCTACGTACATCGTGCATTCCTTATGTTTGTTTCCATTCATTTGGTTAATAACGGAGCTTCCACTGTTATCAGCGGCGTCTTTTAAGCTTAGAAAAGGAAGGTAGGACGGGTCTTGACCAACACATTTGGCTAGGCCCTGAAGTTGGGCGCATATAACTACGTGCTGGGATTCTGCCGGAGTACTGAGCTAATGCGCAACCACCGCCACCACCGTGTAAGAACGTCGATTGCTCAAGGCTTGAGACAGCGTGGATGGGAGGTGCACGAGGAGGTTCACTGCATCTCTACCGATGACTCCAATCGGAGGGCGGACATCGTAGCCATCAACAGAGAGGACATTAAAGCGATGGTCTTAGATCCCACCATTCGCTTTGAAAGGGACCTGGATCAGGTTCGGGATGTGGACCTAGAACAGCAAGCTATTTATGTTCCATGCTTGCCTTACCTTTCATCTAAGTATAAAATACCTATTGATCGGTGGATTGTCAGAGGTCTGCTATTCGGAGCAAGAGGCGCCCTCCCTAGTCAGACATCGAACTTCCTACAAAACTTGAACGTTCCATTCTGCGAGCTAGAAAAAATAGTAATACAGATACTGAGGGACTCTCTGCAAATCATTCACTTCCATCTGTACCTGAGAACGTGATTGACATTTCTCCCCCACTAACCCCGGGAAAAAGGAAGATAACAGCTTCAACAATTAAATCTTCATTTCTTGATATTTTTAAACTCCATTGGAATTGAAACTGTATTCCGGATCCAAATGGTCACCCTCATTGGAGGACTGATGATTTATTTCTTTAATAAATCTCTCTCTCCCTCTCTACAAAACCGAACTTCCGCGAAAATTATTATTTTTACCAAATATGTTGTCCGTCTCCGTAGCGTAACGGTTAGTGTTATTAGCTGCCGTCCTCGGGGGCCCGGGTTCGATTCCCGGTACTGCCAGGAATTTAAGAATGTCAGGAGGGCTGGTATGTGATTAAAATGGTACATGCAGCTCACCTCCAACGGGGGTGTGCCTGAAAAGAGCTGCACAACCTCAGGATGAGGACACGAGTTTACTTACCATATATGTTGACTTCCCCACACACATATGCAGTGTACTTGAATTAATTATACATATAATGTATTCCCACTTGCAATGTGGATGATTTACATAAAGCATAAAAGAACTGGTTGGGTCCCATTGCCACAAGGTTACAGAATGAAAGAAAAACATATACAGGGATGGATTATTCTTTCTTACCTTTATCAATCCGTTTACCTTCCACAGTTGGTTTTCCCCTCAAACTCAGTGAGGGATCCGACCTGTACCGCTTCAAGGGCAGTGTCCAGGAGCGTGAGACTTTGGGCCGGGGGATACAACTGGGGAGGATGACAAGTACCTGACCCAGGCTGCCTCACCTGCTATCCTAAATAGTGGTGTTATGGGTGGGAGCGAAGATCGTAAGGGCGTTAAGTTGTGTAACACCCCGGCATTTGCCTGGAGAAGTGGGAAACCATGGAAAACCACTTCGAGGATTTCTGAGGTGGGAATCGAACCCGGGCCTGCGGGCTTGGCAGCTAATCACGCTAACCTCTACACCACAGAGGTGGACGGGTGGATTATTAACTGATGAAATACAGACTGCTTGCTTCATGTTACCTGCTAAAAAGGCTTGTTTACAGTTTTTCTTTACGTCGCTCCGACACAGATAGGTCTTATGGCGACGATGGGATAGGAAAGGCCTAGGAGTGGGAAGGAAGCGATGGTAGCCTTAATTAAGGTACAGCCCCAGCATTTGCCTGGTGTGAAAATGGGGAAACAATGGAAAATAATTTTCAAGGCCGCCGACGGTTGGGTTCGAATCCACCATCTCCCGAATGCAAGCTCACAGCTGCGCAACCCTATCCGCACGTCCAACTCGCTCGGTAAGTGCCATTATTTTCTTTCCTTTCATAGGAAATTTAGAAACGAGATTCACTTAGCCTGAACCAACACAGTAAAGTCCCGTTATTTCGAACTAATACGCACCAAGACCTGTTAGGATTACTAGATTTTTCAGATTATCCGAAATCTTTCCTCATCATGAAACCATGACGAATATAAGACCAAGTGTGAGGACTCAGCCATTATAGCAAGGTGGTTTATGGTCCCACCAATGCAAGTGATTATATCCAACATGTGCTCTAGTAGTTCCGGTAAGCCGGTTACCGAAAAATGCGGGATACGTTACTGTGCGAGATATTCCAGTGAATAAGTTGAATTTTCTTTGCTTTGTACTGTATTGTACTACTTTGCTACTGTACTGTTTTGTGCCTGGCTGTAAGTCAGGCTATGGTAGAGTAGTTGATAATATGCGATAATTCTCACCAGCGAAGGATAGAAATCAATTTGAAGAATGGGCCAGAGCTGTGTTAACGCGTAATAGCAGAATTTGTCATGTTCATTTCTCTGATGATTTGATAGTAAGATCAGATAATTTGATAGCGAATGGTGAATTTACAATCTCGAACATCCGCCAGTAACCGACAAACTGAGTTGAGAAGTAGATTATATTTGAGGATCCAACCAGCCTCTGGGCTGATGACCTAACAGGCAGAAAAGTAGAGTATTACTTCTAAATAGTTCATGGGTGTTTTTGTTAATATGCTGGGAGTTATGTGGTATTTATCCAGTAACCTGTGATGAACGGTGTAGCTCTTATTTCCATGTATGATTTCTTCCATTATACCCTGCCGTGGTGTTTTTATTGTTATCTCTAATTGTTTTTTAAAAGACAGTGTATATACTTATCGGTTACGGAGTAATACGTTTCCTCTGGCATCATTCCTAAGATCAGCTGATCGGCACTATGGAGCTTGCCCACTCTAGCGCTGCCTGGCAGGGCGCGCTTGAACTCGAGGAGTCCTCACACCTGTTCTTATATTCGTCATGATGAAACTCCAGATTTTTATGCAGTAATAGGTTAGAATGCAAACTCGTTTGGTTATTAGGGGGTGTCGTCTAGACCGCTCTTCAGTAATGTAGTGAGGGAAACTTGAATTCTAGGGGTTCTTGACAGGCCGGACCCCTAATGTTTATGCAACACTGATAGCATGGCTGTTGCGCAGGATAGACTATACTTGTTACCCGTTTCAGTAAGTTTGCAGTCTAATCTACTACGGTACTGCCTTAAACTCTGGGCTCCGTTCATCATCATCATCATCATCATCATCATCATCATCATCATCATCATCATGATCGGTTTATAATCCTAAGACTGATCGGTTGCCATAAAACATTTCCAGATTATGTAGTCAGAACAAAATGCTGTGCCTGTATGTAATTAGAATCTGTGGTGTAGTGGTTTGTGTGATTAGCTGCCACGCCGGGAGGTCTAGGTGCGATCCCCGGCTCTGCCACGAAATTTGAAAAGTGGTACAAGGGCTGGAACTGGATCCACTCAGCCTCGGGAAGTCAGCTGAGTATAGGGAGTTTGATTCCCTCCTCAACTATCCTCGAAGTGGTTTTCCGTGGTTTCCCACTTCTCCTCCAGGCAAATGCCGGGATGGTACCTAATTTAAGGCCACGACCACTTCCTTCGCTATTCCTTGTCTATCCCTTCCATTCTTCCCATCCCCTCACAAGGTCCCTGTTCAGCATAGCAGGTGAGTCCGCCTGGGAGAGGTACTGGTCCTCCTCCACAGTCTCACGCTCCAGGACACTGCCCTTGAGGCGGTAGAGATGTGTCCCTCGCTGAGTCCGAGGGAAATACCAACCCTGGAGGGTAAACGGATTAAGAAAGAGAGAAGGAAAGGATATAGAACAACAGGGCTTGTGCAAATTGTTTATTTTAATAATTCCTATACTTCCCAGTTTCAGCCGGATAAAATGGAGCAAAATGTAATGGTTTCCCCTAATTCCCTAATCGCCGATACCTCACTATTTGTAGAAGAATACTTAGAACAGGACTAAGTTCTACAGATCGACCAATATTTCGAACTCTCCTTCCACTCCTAGAAAAGAAATTATTGGGTGACCTTCTGCGTACTTGTCACTAATTTCTACTTCTTTACATATTTTCAGGTGCTCTTCGACCGACATGTCTAATTCCAAGAGGGCTCGTTATGAATATTATATCGACAGTGAAGATGAGGCTGAACTGGCATTTGAAGATCGGATCCGGGAATGGAAAGGTAAGACCATTTTACCATCAGTAGCGGCTCGTGCTGAAATATATTCGTGGTTCTGCACTGTGACAAATTTAAATTCGTATTCTATACGGCAAGTGCCGACTGAGCTCGTCTGCATCCGGCCTGAAGTCACGCGGAAACGCCTTACGTCTGCTCCCCCCTTTTCATGTCCTATCAGCTTTGCAATTCCCGAAAATTTACAGAAAAAATACAGGTGAAAATATATCCTAATTTTTAAGACTTCCTGATTTCGAGAGACTTCGACAGTATAAAGAACTTTGAAAATGAAAATACTCATCCTGTTTCCAGTCACTCGACCGGGTCAGGAATGGAATGAATGAATCCCCCATCTAGCGGCGAGGATAGGAATTGTACCGGCTGCCGAAGCCTGTCCCACTCCTCTTGGGCAATGATAAATGAGTGACAGATGAGATATTAATGGATAGTGTTGGTGGGATTAAATACGACAGGGAAAACCGATGTGCCCGGAGAAAAACCTGTCCCCCGTCCGCTTTGTCCAGCACTAATCTCACAATGAGTGACCGGGATTTGAACCACGGTATCCAGCGTTGAGAGGCCGGCGCGCTGCCGTCTGAGCCACGGAGGTTCTCAGTATAAACAACTTGATTGTCCAAAAAAAAAAGAATAGTTAAGAAGGTACAACAATTGACAGTTCTAGCCCTTCAGGCAAGCAACTCAACGTTGAGAACATCCTAAAGATATGAGCTACTAATTTTAGATAAATCAAATATAATAAAGTATGCGAACATATTATTTATTTATTCCTAAAAATTACAATCCTTTTCTTAATCATCATTATCCGGTGCATTAGATAAGCAGTTTGCCTTTTTCTACCACTACGAAAGCTAATGTGAGTCAATGCAGAGTTCATTTAAGCCCTTATAACTATATTCGGTGTGCACATTTTTCAAAAAATAAAAGAAGAGCCTGAGGGTATTGAACTAAGGAACACATTACAGACAGAATTATGTAAGTAAGTTAATTTGGCTAGGATTTCAATCAGAAAGAAAACTAGTAAAGAAATAAACGATTTAGGTCGTTTTTACAGAACTGCATTTATGCCCGAAATTTGTTTTTAGTTTGATCGAGCTATCCAAGACTCACAATTTGAAATCCTTCCGGGACCTTTATCTCTCCAACTTTAGGCACAATTGAGGAAATTCCTTAATTTTACATTTTTCGTAGTATGCTGATACCTACTTTGCTAAGAAATATTTCCAACACTTTTAAAAATTCAGTTGAAAAGGTACAAAATATTGAAGTATTTCTTCCCCTTATCGTAAATAATTTTGGTCTAGTAACGTAGATGTCGGTAGATGCGGAGTGGGTCTCGGCACATTAATTGGCCACGACTGGTCCGTGGTCCAACAGCTCAGCACTTTGACCGACCAACAGAGGAGAGCAGGGATGGCCACGGCTCTACGCCTCTGCATTCGGGAGACGGAACAGGGTTGGACCTCACGGCTGGTCCCAGCCGTCGGCTGTCCTGAGAATGGTTTTCCGTGGTTTCCCATTCTCCTGCATTAAGGCGAATGCCTGGACAGTTCCTAGTATAGGCCACGGCCGTCAACCCTCTCTCCTTCTCCGATACAAATCTCCTGGCCTGAGAGACGGCGTCACCGTTTAGGAGGCCCGCCTCCCCCTTCAAGGGAAGAATGAAACATTTTAGTATTAGTACTCTATTACTAACAGTAGTGGGTTTGTATTTTTTTTTTAACTTTTCTTGATTAACCTCCTCTGGCTGTCCGCTATGATGCTCGAACCTGACATTCGGATCTAAGATGAATCCTTGAGAACTGTTGTCTTTAAAGGCTATGATGACAATTCTCTGTGAACAACCGTTTATGGTCATTTCGTGTACCTCCTCGTGTACATTGAATTCCTTGTTTCTCAGTTCTTAAGCAATGAAGAACTGAGAAATGCGCTTCATTGCGCTCCTCTGTCGGTCATTAAATGATTTTATTCATAATGATGTTTATAAAGTTTGAGGTGTGTTTTAATAATCGGAAGCATCCGGGAGATAGTAGGTTCGAATCCCACTATCGGCAGCCCTGAAAATGGTTTTCCGTGGTTTCCCATTTTCACACCAGGCAAATGCTGGGGCTGTACCTTAATTAAGGCCACGGCCGCTTCCTTCCAACTCCTAGGCCTTTCCTATCCCATCGTCGCCATAAGACCTATCTGTGTCGGCGCGACGTAAAGCCCCTAGCAAAAAATAATAATAATAATAATCGGAATATATATATTTTTGGTGTGTATAAGCTTTTAAGTAAGAGTAATCTTTTGAGAGTAATTAACGAGAGCAACGGCGCATTGCTCCTTGATCAGGCTGGCACGGCGAACATTCGGCATGTGGCAGACCTGGGTGGTCACCCATCCTGGTTCTGACCACGCCCAATGTTGCTTTGATATGTCAACAGTGATTATACCGGTTGCATGTTGCGCACTGAGTGACATATTATATAAACGGTGGGTTATACGTTTAGTGTGAGTGTGCATTGTTAAAATGTTTTGAAGAAACAGCATTATATTTCGGCATTTGCGTCGCAACGTACCTCGTTCCTGAGTACCAGTGCTTCATCCGGTATGCTTTTTTTTTTCTACCGCTTTTCCCAACCTGTGTGGTCGCGGGTGTGAACTGTGTAGCCCATATGGATGTGGCCCCGTTTTACGTCTGGATGCCCTTCCTGACGCCAACCCTATATGGAGGGATTTAATCACTATTGCGTATTTCTGTGGTGGTTGGTATGTAGTGTGTGTCGGGAGGACGACAAGATAATATTATAGTAGTTTGATATAGCACAATGTAATAAAATGTACCATAATTGATAAGATACGTTAGGTGATCAAACGTGCTTAATAAAATATAATAAGAAGTAGGCTATGATGAGGAAAATCGCGCAATAAGGAAGGAAGTAGGCCCAAAAGAAGTTGACCAGAGTAACAGTGCAAAATAATATATAAATATATTTTAACAACCATAAGTTAACAACGAGATAAAAATTTGGAAATGGAAGAAAAATCTAAAAAAGATGTGCCACATTTACAAAAGTATACAATATGCATCGAAAGCAGAACCCTGAAAAGAAAAAGGACGCATGGGACGGGAAAGGGGACTAGGATGAGAAAGGATCTTCTTCACCGGGTAATTGAATAGTTTAGCAGTAGCAACGGATCATAAATGAGAACTGAAGAAGCTTTTTTTTTTTTTTTTGCAAATAGTCCATAGCGCAGTTCGTAAGTAGAAAGAGTCTATGTGAAAGTTTTAAAGCGAAGCATTGCCACTCGACTGAGTAAAGTATTTATAATAGGCAAATGCCAGAATGAAGGTAAAGTCCAGATGTAAACAAATGTGTTATAAGCCTTGCTCACCGAGTTGCAGCAGATAATGTCCAGCAGAAGTTGACAATATAGCACAGCACACAGTTGTTAGCGTGTGTAAATCCACCACTCCGCCACGAAAGCCCGACTCAAGGATGGATGGGCGGAGAGAGCAATTTAAAGAGGAAAGGAAGTTTCCAGAAAGGAAGCGAAGGCTATACACACTAGCGAGTTCTAGAAAGAATAAAGTCACGTGGTGCACAGTACACAAGCACGGCAAAGTGTAGCACAGCTGACGTAATCAGTCGAGTTGACAGTAGGTGAGCAGTGTACATCATGCGGCGAGCGTGGAGTAGAAGCAAGCAGCGCCAAGCAAGGTAGGGAAACGTAGAGTATAGGCCTATACGGAGATCGTAATATGTGTTGTCTGAATATGAAGAGGAAAGTGTTGGGACAAACACAAACACCCAGTTCCCAGGCCAGAAGAATTAATCAAACGCGTTTAAATTCCCAGACCCGGCTGGGAATCTAACCCGGGACCCTCTGAACCGAAGGCCAAGAATTCGGATGCTTCATACGGTATGCTATTTTTATAATTAGTTGTGGCGAGAAGGTATTGTGGTTTGCCTGTGATATCTACAGTTCTTGAATTATCTGTGCTGCCTCACCTACCAATGAGCTACTCATTTGTTATATAATATCCGTCAAACTTGAGCGTAGGAAGAATTGCTTACTGAATTACGACGGGAGCTGTGTGGCGAGTTTGAGGACTACTACTACTACTACTACTAACCCCCTAACCCCATGACACTACAGCCCTTGAAGGGCCTTGGCCTACCAAGCGACCGCTGCTCAGCCCGAAGGCCTGCAGATTGCGAGGTGTCGTGTGGTCAGGACGACGAATCCTCTTGGCCGTTATTCTTGGCTTTCTAGACCGGGACTGCCACCTCACTGTCAGATAGCTCATCAATTCTAATCACGTAGGCTGAGAGGACTTCGAACCAGCCCTCAGGTCCAGGAAAAATCCCTGACATGGCTGGGAATCGAACCCGGGTCCTGATTTGTGAAATAGGCACGCTACCACCACACCACGGGGCCGACTACTACTACCACTACTACTACTACAAAATGTTTTCATTTCTTCCCTGAAGGGGGGAGGCGGGTCTCCTAGACGGTGACGCCGTCTCTCAGGCCAGGAGATTTGTATCGTAGAAGGAGATGTGAGGAGAAGGAGAGAGGGTTGACGACCGATGCCTATACAAGGAACTGTCACAGCATTCGCCTTAGTGCAGGAGAATGGAAAACAACGGAAAACCATTCTCAGGACAGCGGACGGTGGGGACTAGCCGTGAGGTCCAGCCCTTTCTCATCTCCAGAATACAGAGGCGTAGAGCCACGGTAGAGCTATGACCATCCGTCCTTTCCTGGGATGGCCAGTCAGAGTGCAGAGCTAATGGACCACGGACCAGCTGTGGCCACTCGTGGGGCGAGCGAGATCCACTCTGCATCTACCGAATGCGAGTTTGAACGCTAACAGTTAGTTTGTGGAGTACGCAGCTGTTTTATCATATCTCGAGTCTTAGCACAAATCTTGAAATAATCTGCCTCCAAAGAATCCCTATGAATTTGGTGTTCATCTGCTTCGCTAAGAGCCTCCGTGGCTCAGGTCGCAGCGCGCCGGCCCCATGGCCTAATGGTCTTTGGTTCAAGGGGCCCCGGCTTCAATTCCCGGCCGGGTCTGGGATTTTAACCTTAATTGGTTATTTCCAATGGCTCGGGGACTGGGTGTGTGTGTCGTCCTTAGGAAATGAAAGGAAAAACAAGTAAAGAAAATACGAAAAAAAGATGGGAAAATAAAAATGTAAGGAAAAGACAAAAGGTAAAAACTTAAAAAAAAACGCTGGATTCCGTGGTTCATATCCGGTCACTCCATGTGAGATTTGTGCTGGACAAAGTGGAGGCGAGATAGTTTTTTCACCGGGTACTCCGTCCGGCTCCATGGCTAAATGGTTAGCGTGCTGGCCTTTGGCCACAGGGGTCCCTGGTTCGGTTCCCGGCAGGGTCGGGAATTTTAACCTTAATTGGTTAATTTCCCTGGCACGGGGACTGGGTGTATGTGTCGTCTTCATCATCATTTCATCCTCATCACGACGCGCAGGTCACCTACGGGTGTCAAATCAAAAGACCTGCATCTGGCGAGCCGACCTTTTCCTCGGACACTCCCGGCACTAAAAGCCATACGCCATTTCATTTCACCGGGTACTCCGCTTCTCCCTGTAATCTTTCATTCCACCAACACTCTCCAATATCATTTCATTTAATCTGTCGCTCATTAATCATTGCCCCAGAGGAGTGCGACAGGCTTCAGCAGCCGGCACGGTTCCTATCCTCGCCGCAAGATGAGGGCTTCATTCATTCCCTTCCGAACCTTGATGAAACCGAAAACAGGCTGTGGATTACCATTTTTTTCACAACTCTTGTCTTGCTGTGCTTTTCTGCCATTTCATCCATCCACGGTTCAGCAAGGAGAAATGTATGTTCACCTTGTCCCAAAGGTTGGCACACATGTGTCTGGTTTTGTTGATGGCTTTAAATTACTCATCAGCTTTGTGCAAGCGAAATAGCTGACATTCTTCACCATTGTTCGTAGGAAGATGCCAGGAAAATACAAGTGGGTGGGTATATATAAAACAATCTTATGCCAAGAACATCTCACGGAGATTATAAACTAGATAAACAGTTCGAGCAGGAGATGGTTTCAACGTGAATATTTTTTACCCTCTCCAGTTCAAATTTATTTGACACATGAAACAGAAAATTCTTGAAAATCCCCTACAAATAGTTATGAATAAACTTTCTGTGCAATAAACCATACAATTTTAGGAAAATTAAAGAAAATAGAACAGTGATTCCAAGTGGAATGTGAAAGAGTTACTTAGGAAATTCGCAGAAAACATAAGAATTAATGATTTAAACTGGAATAGAGGGCGTTATCCTCTAGGTGGCCCGCCCCACCCCTTCAGGGTGGGGAATGAAAGCATTTGTAGTTAGTTATCATAGGTCTGGAGAGGGATAATCGAACTACAGCTCTACTCCCGCCAGTATTGTTACATCGGATGCCTATTCCACAAGAACGCCTGCGGTACTTGGGAATTAATTTTTATGATTAAATTGTTTTCGATGAATTTGAAACCATCCGAAAATTAACAAATAATATTTCAAAACAGATGTTCTCTCCTATGATAAAATCAGACCTGAGGATTACCATCATAAACCAATATATCTGACCCAGCATCAGTGTACGCCATTAACAAAATTCAAACGTGGATTTTTAGAGGATATTGATAAGATTGTGAAAGGGTCGGCTAAGGGACTGATTGGACTTCCTAATGATTCTTTTAATGGAATATAGGCCTAATTAGTCGCTCCAAAATATTATGAAGGTCTTGTGCTAATGAGGGCCGCCAGAAAAGCCCATTAACATAGTAACACCTTACAAAACTTCAATGACGCTCATTTGCATTTCCTCAGGTATCTTTCAGAAGGAAAGTCTGAGCCCTGTTTAAGCTAAACAACTTACCAACCGAAGTTATTCATTGGACTGGTAGACGAATACGGAAGAAACTTCGAGATAATGCTTTTAAGACCTGGACAAGAGTGTCATTCTACACTCAGATATCCCTCAAAGTAATTCATGGATGAGTAGGAGCAAAAAGGGTTTTCATGCCACGAATGGACCAATGCTCTGAATATGTCATGCAATATTACAGCAGTTCGCGCAATACTACGTCGATATTCTAGTAGAACCTGCCAACGTTTTCCAGACCACAGCTAGACATCACAAAGTGAGAAGTTAAATGCTTTAGCCTCATCCTTGAAATCGTTACGATGGAAAACCCGTGAAGAAGTACGCTGTGAGTCTTCTAACGGATCCTTCAGAAGAGCTGATATTATTACAGTAAAGAGGTATGAATAATAATTGAAATCAAAAGTAATTTACTAATAATAATTAATCGAAATGTCCTTAGTATGAGCGCCAGAGTTCACCAGAATGGATCTCTCAAATTTTAATAAAGCATGATCATTCTCTATCCCAGGGCGTGTACATAATGCTGCGTACCAATACATCTGCTTCAGGCCTTAACGTAACCTTCTGAAAACGACTAAATAGGTAGGAAATGCACCTAGGTTCATCAGTAAAGCCAGGATTTTTATGCATTAATAGGTTAGAATGCAAAGTTTCTGAAGCGAGCAGCAAGTATAGTCTACCTTCATAACGATTATGCTATGGGCTTTGCATAAACATTAGGGGAACGGCCCATCAAAACTCGTATAACTTATGTTACTCTTGCTACATTATGGTAGAGCGGGTGGCCGACACTTCCTATTAACCAAATTTAGTTTGCAATCTAACCTGTTACGGCATGAAAATCCGGGCTTTATTCATCAGTAACTCCACTGATTCTAAGATAACTAACTGTATTCTAAATAATATCCGTGCACAAGCACCTCATCAACACACCAAAATATACATCAAGTACACTCACAAAATACTGCTGGAAGACTCCATGTTTATGACGACAACAACAACAAACCAGTGGGAAACCAAAAGCGAGGACCAAGCTACCGTATGCAGTCAATCGGTTGAACAAAGTAGATACATACCCTTCACTGTCTCTGTGTATCAACACAATTTTCATATTCTCATAATTGGCACTTGTTATATCACACAAATACTGTACCATTATAATACTGTGTTTACTGACTCTAACACTTGGTTTAAAGATACATTCACTCGAGCAACACACGCTCGTTGTTCCAGAACATAAATTATGGAAAGTCTGAAATACAGTACCGCATAGCTCTCACCAACATATAAGACAGCAAGCCGCCACAAGTGATAAAATACCAAGTGCCTAAGCACTCAACAGTTTGTAGGTCGGTACCAAACACCACATTCCACAAAATTTCACGTCAACCATGATCCACAAAAGATTTCAGGCAAGTCGTGTTTCACCAAAATTTGAAGTCAAGTTCGTTCCACGAAAGTTTCATCACCTCCACGTTCCACCAAAGATTTTAAGACAAGCATGTTTCACAAAAGTTACATCTCCTCTACGTACGCCAAAGTTTTTAAATCAACTACTCCGATGTCTTCAGTCAAGTTCCTCCGCCGTTTTCTCACATGCCTAAATAGACCTCAGCTTTCCCCTTCTCTCACATGGTACATCTAGATTTTTCCTGGTCATTCAATCACGAGTGGAAGATCCTTGTGCCATACCAAGCCCACGCCCCGAACCTCTTCCGGGTCCCAAGGCCACCTAATTGGACTCTGGGATGTTCCACATGACTCACAGAAAGTTTCCTAGTTGTAAATAGCACTGTTTTCGCAAGCGCTTGTACAAAACAAATTACTAATACCACATATGGAGCCATTCCAGGTTAAAGTATTAAGAATATGTATACAAATGAAATAATACTACGACATAAAGGAAAAATATCCACTGATGACAGCACAGGATAGGTCCAAATACAGAAGGATCGTGAAAGGTCACAGATGGACGAACACCAGGTTCCAGATTCAGACTACGGAAGCAGAGAGAAAGAGGAGTGAGATAATGAAGAGGTATTGGGAAGAAAGAAGACGTGTTGAACAAGTCACTCGTGATCCTCAGGGGTCGTAACGAACCGAACTGAATAATAATACGAATAATGATAATAATTTATTGCAGCCAATGGCCATACACACAATAATTGACAATTATTAGATTACATATCTAATTAAATTCCATAGAGTAAAAAGGTACAATGTCAGATAGTCATTGTCAGGTATTTACTAGCAGTCATAGTGGGGATCGACTTCCCTTCCGCTTGTGGGACCTCTTACAAAACTCCTTTGGAGCTCCTTTAGGATAAATCCTCTCTTGGATCACGCAGCTTTACATATAGCGGGGGTAGGCCAATTGGTTGTTCTATTTGTGGGAGTGCATTTAAGCGGTCGTTTTTTTAGGAGACACATTCATAGTCATAATGAAAGAAGGCTATTCCCATGTCTCACGTGTGGGGTGGCTTTTAAGGGGCGAGAGAGAGGTAGATGGCCTATCTTACTTCTGAATACAGTGTGAGGGTGTGATATATGTACTGTCACAAAGTCGACGAGGAGATGAGGTCCATCTACGAACCCTGTCTACCGTATAGCTCTGATCGTGTGGTGTGTTGTAGGACTATTGTTTTCCAGTAAGGGTGGAGTGCCTCTGTTGACCTGGAAACATATGAAAAGCCTCGGATTGTCTTGTCTGAATGACAACGCCTTAAACATTATTAAGGTAAGGTAAGGGTTGTTCTGCCCGAAGGCAGGTCCGAACCACAGTCTAATATACACAGTCGCGAAGCTCCTTAGTAATGAAATGGCATCCTGTTGCCAGGCGGAACGACACTAGCGCTCGTAGCGGCCGGCAAGCTCTAACTGTCCGGAACAATTCTCTACCCAACAGCTGAATGTACACTTCCACGTAAATTATAAACTGTAACCACCTCGACAACTATATTAATCGCACATTTTAATAAAATACGTTGATACACTAGACTACAGCGTGGTAATAATACCGAAGGAAAACAACAGTAGTTTATTTTCGAAGGAACAGCTGATCATACCACTGTAGTTAAGGTCTTAGACATTTTGAAAATCCTATTATTGAACTGAATTTGGTAATTTCACATAAATCATAAAAATAGTAATGAACTAAAAAACAATTCAAATAATATTCAAACATCTCAGGAACCTAAATGGCTGGATTTTGAGCTTTTTTGTTTTGTGACACTGAAAACATTCATTGCAAAATATCACAACGTAATCTAATCTTAGTTTCACAAATAATTTCATCACTAATGACTTAGTACCTTCAGAGCATTAATGTGGGAAATCAGGTATTAACATTAGGGAATTAATAGTATACTACATCGAAGTTAGTGAGCATACAGCCCACGTTCTCTCAGATCCTCTGACAAACGTGCAAATAGCTGGGCGGCTTATCAGCTTACATTTCGGAGAGTGGGTTCGAACTCCACTGTCGCCAGCCCTGAAGATAGTTTTCTGTGGTTTTCCATTGCTAAAACAGTCTGTACCTTAAGGCCATGGTTTCTTCCTTCTCGCTCCAAGCCCTTTCCTATCCCACTGTTGCCAAAAGACCTATCTGAGTCGGTGCAACGTATGACTGTGTGTTGTGCTCCTTTGAGACGAGCTAATCATCTCTTATCAATAACTTTCGGTTCGAAGAAGAGTTTCCATACTAATTACTTCTTCTCTGCTGACATAAACTGGCTATCTCCAAAATGATTGGAACATAACGTGATGTTATTGTACAAATAGTTCACATTTTTCTTCAATAAATCATCCCCCCTACTATTTACAAGCAATTTTCTTGTCTTTCTTCTTTTTTTAATCCATTTACCCTACAGGGTTGGTTTTTCCTTCGAACTGAGTGAGGGATCCCACCTGTACCGCCTCTAGGGCAGTGGCCTGGAGCGTGAGACTTTGGTTTGGGGGATACAACTGGGGAGGAGGGCCAGTAGCTTGCCCAGGCGGCCTCACCAGCTATGCTGAAGAGGGGCTTTGTGGGGGATGGAAAGATTGGAAGGGCTAGACAAGCGAGATGGAAGGAAGCGACCGTGGCCTTAACTTACGTACCATCCCGGCATTTGCCTGGACAAGTGGGAAACCACGGAAAACGACTTCGAAGGTGGCTGAGGTGGGAATCGAACTCCCTTCTACTCAGTTAACCTCCCGAGGATGAGTGGACCGTTCCAGCCCTCGAACCACTTTTTCAAATTTCGTGGTAGAGCCGGGAATCAAACCCGGGCCTCCGGGTGGTGGTAGCTAATCACACTAACCACTACAGCAATTTTCTACACATTGAAAATCAAAACACCGCTACGTGTTAGAGGTTACGGTTGTGTTGAAACGTTATTTAAGTTCATATAATTGGATGGATTTCACTATTAGTTACATTCCTGAATCAGTGATGAACGAAATGCCTACTTATCTGAAGTTAAATTTCTGAATCTTCACAATATTTTTCTCTTATCCGAAGATGTAAACAGTAATTAAGGCTTTAATATACAGGATCTTTAGAAAGCCTAAAGAATGATAGCTCTGGTGTCCTCTTGTAACTGAGCAATTTATTGAGCCACACACACCTCCTTTCGTGCATACCATGTCAATTTAATAGAAAACCGATCATCTATAATTACCTCACGCTTACCTCGCAAAACGTATACAACTTACACATCCCAGAAGACCGGCAGCTTGCTGGCCACGTGGAGCGCTGCAGTCGCATGGATGAAAAAAATAAGCCGAGCTTCGCGACTGTGTATATTAGACTGTGGTCCGAACCTCCGCAGAGGTGTTCCTGAGCCGGAGTTTACGTGCGGTAGCGTGGCCAGTTCCTTTCCGCTCCTCCATTCCCTTACCCCCACCAACAGCACGTGGCAACCCATCCAACTCCTGACCACGCCCAATGTTGCTTAACTTCGGAGATCTCCATCACCATTTGTATTTCACATGATAGGGAGTCTGTGTTTATATAGAACAGGAGGTAAAGCAAATCAAAGAGGAATTTGGGAAGGGAATCGCAATCCAAGGAGAGGAAATCAAAACCCAGAGATTTGCCGGTGATATTGTTTTTTTATGTGAGTCTGCAGAAGATCGGGAGAAACTGCGGAATGGTATGGCCAGAATCTTGGGGAAAGAGTACAAGATAAAAAACAAAAGCAATGGAGTGCAGTCGATAGTTAGGTGATGCAGGAAAAATTAGATTTGGAAACGAAGTCCTATAGGAAGTGCATGAACACTGTTATTTGGAGAGCAGAATTACTAACGATGGCAGAAGTAAGGAGAACATTGAATGCAGACTAGCACAAGCAAGGAAGGTCTTTCTTAGGAAAAGAAATTTACTCGCTTCGAACATCGACATAGGAATTAGAAAGATTTTAGAAGACTTTCTTCTAGACCGTGGCTTTGTATGGAAGTGAAACAAGGACGATAACCAGCTCAGAAAGAAAGAGAATAGAAGGTTTTGAAATGTGGTGTTACAGAAGAATGCTGTGGTACTAATCACTGGTAAAGTAGAGCAATGGTGCTCCTCCCATATTGGTATTAATCACTGGTAAAGCAGAGCCATGGTGTTCCTCCCATAGTGGTATTAATCACTGGTAAAACAGAGCCATGGTGTTCCTCCCATAGTGGTATTAATCACTGGTAAAACAGAGCCATGGTGTTCCTCCCATAGTGGTATTAATCACTGGTAAAGCAGAGCCATGGTGTTCCTCCCATAGTGGTATTAATCACTGGTAAAACAGAGCCATGGTGTTCCTCCCATAGTGGTATTAATCACTGGTAAAGTAGAGCCATGGTGTTCCTCCCATAGTGGTATTAATCACTGGTAAAGTAGAGCCATGGTGTTCCTCCCATAGTGGTATTAATCACTGGTAAAACAGAGCTATGGTGTTCCTCCCATAGTGGTATTAATCACTGGTAAAACAGAGCCATAGTGTTCCTCCCATAGTGGTATTAATCACTGGTAAAGCAGAGCCATGGTGTTCCTCCCATAGTGGTATTAATCACTGGTAAAACAGAGCCATGGTGTTCCTCCCATAGTGGTATTAATCACTGGTAAAACAGAGCCATGGTGTTCCTCCCATAGTGGTATTAATCACTGGTAAAGTAGAGCCATGGTGCTCCTCCTATAGTGGTATTAATCACTGGTAAAACAGAGCTATGGTGTTCCTCCCATAGTGGTATTAATCACTGGTAAAGTAGAGCCATGGTGCTCCTCCTATAGTGGTATTAATCACTGGTAAAACAGAGCTATGGTGTTCCTCCCATAGTGGTATTAATCACTGGTAAAGCAGAGCCATGGTGTTCCTCCCATAGTGGTACTAATCACTGGTAAAGTAGAGCCATCTTCAGGACTGCCGACAGTGCGATTCGAACCCACTATCTCCCGGGTGCAAGCTCACAGCCAACTCGCCCGGTAATTCATGAATTTAGACTTGTTGCTTAGTCCATATCAACGCCCAGCATTGCTGACATGGAAATGATGTTCAATCAATCAATCAATCAATCAATCAATCAATCAATCAATCAATCAATCAATCAATGAATAGGTCGATTCGCGAATGAAGAGAGGAGAACCATTTGGCTAAATTTGACGAGAAGAAGAGATAGGACAGGACACATCTAAAAGACACCCAGAACTTGTGCAGTTGGTTAGTGTAGGTGGTAAAATCAGCAAGGGAACACCAATGTATGAATATGATAAACAGATTAGAATAGATGAAGGATGCAGCAGTCACGTAGAAATGAAAACGTTAGCAGACGTTAGGGTGGGATGGGCGCTGCATCAAACCAGTCAATGGACTGGTGACAAAACAATATTATTATTATTATTATTATTATACACACACTTCTCCACAGGAAATATGGGTTATTAATTTCATACGCCGTATAGAGGCTACAGAGAAACTATAATATAATATAAAACCAAACCAAACCCCATGGCACTACAGCCCTTGAAAGGCCTTGGCCTACCAAGCGACCGCTGCTCAGCCCGAAGGCCTGCAGATTACGAGGTGTCGTGTGATCAGCACGACGAATCCTCTCGGCCGTTATTCTTGGCTTTTTAGACCGGGGCCGCTATCTCACCGTCAGATAGCTCCTCAATTCTAATCACGTAGGCTGAGTGGACCTCGAACCAGCCCTCAGGCCCAGGTAAAAATCCCTGACCTGGCCGGGAATCGAACCCGGGGCCTCCGGGTGAGAGTAATATAATATAATATAATATAATATAATATAATATAATATAAGAGCCTCCGTGGCTCAGACGGCAGCGCGTCGGCCTCTCACCGCTGGATACCGAGGTTCAAATCCCGGTCACTCCATGTGAGATTTGTGCTGGACAAAGCGGAGACGGGACAGGTTTTTCTCTGGGTACTCCGGTTTTCCCTGTCATCTTTCATTCCAGCAACACTCTCTATTTCCATTTCATAGCATCTAACAGTCATTAATAAATCACTTTGGGAGTGGCGACCCCATCATACTAATAGCCTATATCTGCTTCATTCATTACATCCCTGACCCGGTCAATGACTGGAAAACAGGCTGTAGGTTTTCATTCATAATATAATATAATATACACTTAAAACTATATACACTTAAAGCAGATAGAACAACAATCGGACAAAGGATCAATGGATGGTAATTAACTTATAATTTATTGTTCAGAGAATTTAGCCAATTCACTGCCTCTTCACTTGCCGCATGAAGTTCGTGGTATCCTCCCTAGAAGCTCCGAAGTGGGCACATCATTACAACATGCTGGACTGTATGAGCCGCGTCACTGCAGTCGCAATGAGGGCTGGAAATATTTCCCCACTTGTAGAACTAGAAGTTGCATCTTCCAAGATCGGTCCGCACTCTGCTCAACGACGCCCAGGTTCTTCTTGACAAGTTGAACCCAGCAAGTTTCCCACAAGGATCAGATATTAACCCTAGCTGGTCAGGGTTTGAGGCAGCCCACTCTTCCCTCCAGGCATTATTCATGTTGTACTGTGATTCAACCAGCCTCTTTCCTAGTTGCCATGATGGATGTCGAGATTTTAATCTTCCATGCTTCTGAGGGCTGCAGTCCTGATGAATCGGGAAGAATGTATTTGCAGTACATTTTAACAATTCTTTCTTCAGAGCAGTTAGCCTTCGAATGTGAGGAGGATGGATGTTAGTTAATACTGGCAGCCATTTAAGTGGTATGGATTTGAGTGTGCCAGACACTGTACTCATGGTACCATGCAGCTGGACATCAAATTTTTCTGTGTGTGCACTGTTGATCCATACAGGTCTGCAATATTCTGCAACTGGATATACTAGTGCAAGAGCTGTTGTTCGGGGCACGGGATGCATCAAGTGCCTTACAATAATTAAAGTATTTACACATTATAATACAAACATTCATGTACAGGTATATACAAAACTCTACATCACGGGATCTTCATTCTTGCGGGAGGACCGATCGCACAGTGTTGCGTGTTGACAGGAGGACAAAATGTTGCATACATTTGTAGATGTTCGGTGGAAGACCCAGTTCTTGCAGACTCTTGTGAAGCGTGTGTGGAATGAGGCCGTTGACCGACAAAATCACAGGGACTATCCGTGCCAGTTTCATCTTCCAAATCGTCTTGATCTCTTCTGCAAGTTCTTTGTACTGCAGAGTTTTTCATGGTACTTCCTGTCAATGTTGGTATCATTGGGGATTGCGATGTCAATAATGAAAGTTGTCCCGGTTTTCTTGTTTACCAGTATGATGTCTGGTCTGTTATGGTTGACTGTTTTGTCTGTCGCTACAGCAGTGTCCCAATGAAGCTTATTCGACTCGTTCTCCAGGAGTGGTGTTGGATGGTACTTGTAATAAGGGATATGCTCCTAAGCTAATTGGTTTTCCTGAGCAAGTGCCTGGTGTATAATTCCCGAGACATGATTGTGTCGTCTCGTGTATCCTACAGGGGCAAGTACTGGGCAGCCCGCAGTGATATGGCCGATGGTCTCGAGATGAACGGAGCATCGTCTGCATTTGTCGGAGAGTATGCTGGTGTCTTTGATTATGTACTTTTTGTGATTGTCTGTAGCTATTACTTGGTCTTGTATAGCAACTGCAAATCCCTCTGTCTCCCCAAATAAGCGCCCACTTTGTAACTACATGCACGACGCATTATTGTCTATGTTCGGTTGGTTTAGATTGCTGTAGTATTGTCCGTGGAGGGTCTTCTCTCCCCCGGTCCTTCCTTTCTCCTGCAGGGATATTTTCTGATTTGTATGCTGGTGATTTGTATGAGGTTCAGAGGCATTATATGGGTACAGTACAGTGGAGAGGGCTGTTTCATTGCGTTTTATGGAAGTATCTTCATAGGTTCTTCATCTGATTCAGGAGCATGACTTGAAGATCCAGTACTCTTCGGCCTCCCGATTTTCGTGGGAGAGTGACACTTTTCTTGCTTGAATTTGAATGATGAAATCTATAGGTTGTGAGTAAAGTTCTCGTTTTTCTATGTATGCTCTTTATTTCTGTAGCAGACCATTTCAGAAATTCCGAACGAATAAACAAGAGTTGGAATAGCGTACGTGTTTATTATTATTATTATTATTATTATTATTATTATTATTATTATTATTATTATTATTATTATTATTATTATTATTTGATTCGTTGTGCCCAACTGTGGAGCGCGTTTGAACTTATTTTGAACAATGTTTCTTCTTCTTTTCTTCCCAATATCTCTTCATTTTTTCACCATGTTCCTTTCTGCGTGTTTCTGTCCAGCCTGTATTTTTTCTTGTTGGTTTCTCTGAAAATTTATGTTTGTTTACTAAGCTTCTAATTTTTATTCTATCTTGAATGGTTTCGTCCTCAATACCCATTTCTTGTAGATCTTCATGAATTTCTGCTAACCAATTGTTGCGGATTTTCAGGGTTAGAGCTAGATTTAGAATTTTCTTTGTCAGCCTGTTGTTATTCATTCTGTGTAGGTGTCCATAGAATTTTAGTCGTCTCTTTCTGATGGTATCTGTGATTTTTTCTGCGAATTGAAAAATTTCGTGTGGTTTCTTTTTCATCCAAATTCCATTTTCGAACTTTGGTCCTAGGATTTTTCTGAGAATTTTCCTCTCTTGTTTCTCAATGCTTTTCATTATTATTATTATTAATCGTATAGAGTTAATGTATGATAATAATTGTGTGAAATCTTGGAATGGAGTTCCATTGCTTCTGTTTGTTGTTCGAGTTATCGTTTGTTGTTCACATGGAGGGTCCACATAGGATGATGGTTCAGATTGTGTTCAGCAGGTAAGCATGACTAAGATAAATCTTTCTTGTTAAACAATATACAAATACTCATACGTTATGTCTCTTACTATTTCGTTAGAGGCCAAAACATTAAATCTGGAGATGCCATTCTAAAATCATTTTGTATTCTACTGTCATGCGTGACGGATTTAGGACATGCTATACTAAAATCATTTTGTATTTCACCGTCACATGAGACGAGTTTGGGGGATAAAGGATTAAAGATGTAGAATCCAACTAAGCTGCAGATTTTATATAAGAGAACAAATTCAAACCAAAGCTTATAAGCTTACCGCACCGAATTGAAAATAAATATTTCATTATGTTACGGTACTAAGTAAAGTAGCGGATTTATGAGCAAGGATTGTAGTGCTTAATCACGCAACATGAAATACGAATTAAAAATATGATTCGTATGTATTTACACATCGTTGGTTTATTTATTTATTTATTTATTTATTTATTTATTTATTTATTTATTTATTTATTTATTTATTTATTTAGAGGTAAAACTTGCTTCTTATTATTATTATTATTATTATCCTACCACTTTTCCCACACCTGTTGGGTTGCGGGTGCGAATTGTGTCGCACATGTGGATTTGGCCCTGTTTTATGGACGGATGCCCTTCTTGACGCCAACCCTATATGGAGGGATGTAATCACTATTGCATGTTTCTGTGGTGGTTGGTAGTGTAGTGTGTTGTCTGAATATGAAGAGGAAAATGTTAGGACAAACACAAACACCCAGTCCCCAGGCCATAAGAATTAATCAGCGGCGATTAAAATCCCCGACCCGGCGGGGAATCGAACCCGAAACCCTCTGAACCGAAAGCCTCACTAAGTGACATTTTCATGGTTCTGAGATAATTTGACTCTTCCTGGCCATAATCGAACCAGACGAGAAATGCAATTGCTGATTTCTTCTGAAATAAACAATGAGATGGAGCCTCCCTATGACCTTGATGGCCTCTTCATGAGACAGAAAAAGAATATTTTGCTCTGAAACCACATATAACCAAAAATATTACGTATTAAATTTTAAGTATCTTAGGCTGCCCCATTTACTCTCCTCATTCAAGACAATGTCCTGTTCCTAGAAATAAGTAACACAACACAACACAACACAACATTAGTAAGATGGTTTTTAGTGAACTCAGATTGTAACATAGTAATTTTCAGTTCATTTTATTTTGCCTTTTACCCCCTGTGGGTGGGGGACGCAGATGAAGAAAATACCTACGGTATCCCCTGCCTGTCGTTGCTCGAGTGAATGTATCTTTAAACCAAGAGTCAGTGAACGCAATTTTATAAAGGTGCAGTATCTGTGGGATATAACAAGAGCCAATTATGAGAATATGCAAGTTGTGTTGATACACAGTGACAATGAAGGGTATTTATCTACATACATGTGCATTGTTCAAGGGGAGACCAAGGGATGATGAAATTAGAACCATTAGACTACTTGTGATTAATACCACCATGTAAGGAACACCATGGATGTCAGTTACCCAGGAGTAGTACCATTATGTCAGGAATACCAGGAGTCTGGGCGTTGTCTGTGATTAGTACTATCGTGTGTGTCCAACAGAGGCGGGGGGAGGTGGGGGTGGGGGCACTTGGCTGCGCGGACTGTTGTCCATGCGAGAAAAGGTGTCGTACGCTGCGCTGGAATGTGTCGGTTCCCCTGTGTTCAGAATGGATCTGCGTTACCTATGAATAGTACCATAATGTGAAGAACACCACAGGTCTACGTTGCCTCTGATTAGTACCACTATGTGAGGAACACTACGGGTTTGGCTTTAGTCCGTGATTAGTACCACTACAGTATGTGAGGAACACTATGGGTCTGTGTTGCCTGTGATTAGTACCACTATAGGAGGAACACCATGGCTCTACTTTACCTGTGATTAATACCACTATGGGAGGAACACCATGGACCTACTTTACCAGTGATTAATACCACTATGGGAGGAGCACCGTGGTTCCGCTTTACCAGTGATTAATACCACTATGTGAGGAACACTATGAGTCTGTGTTGCCTGTGATTAGTACCACTATAGGAGGAACACCATGGCTCTACTTTACCTGTGATTAATACCACTATGGGACCAGCACCGTGGTTCCGCTTTACCAGTGATTAATACCACTATGGGATGAGCACCATGGCTCTACTTTACCAGTGATTAATACCACTATAGGAGGAACACCATGGCTCTACTTTACCAGTGATTAATACCACTATGGGAGGAACACCATGGACCTACTTTACCAGTGATTAATACCACTATGGGAGGAGCACCATGGCTCTACTTTACCAGTGATTAATACCACTATAGGAGGAACACCATGGCTCTACTTTACCAGTGATTAATACCACTATGGGTGGAACACCATGGCTCTACTTTACCAGTGATTAATACCACTAAAGGAGGAACACCATGGCTCTACTTTACCAGTGATTAATACCACTATGGGAAGAGCACCATGATTCTTCGTTACCTGTGATTAGTACCACTATAGGAGGAACACAATGGCTCTGCTTTTCCAGTGATTAATACCACTATGAGAGACCGGTGACCTGGAATTTAGACCCATTTTTATAACGAGCATCATCTCAGAAAAGAAGGCATTGCGAACTGCATCCACTGATTGTTTTGGATTCATGGTCATTTTTTCACCATCATTCGTTTTATATTTTAGTCAGTGGCTACATTTAGAAGTTTTAATTAGCGTATCATTTCGTTTCACCTCGAACCATTAGGGCCGATGACCTAGCTGTTAGGCACCTTTAAGGAACAATCATTATCATCATCTACTTAGTAGATACAATTTTTAGTTATTAATTTGATATTTTTCTGTTATTGTCTACCCCTATTTATCCTGTATTTTTTCATCAATAGTAATCTTAATTAATTGTACTATTGCCATTCCTTTTCTAATTTACTCGTCTTATTTCATAAACTGTACTGATTACCATGGTATTTTAAATTAATGCTGTAAAAATATAAAAATTGTATATAGTTAAGTGAAAGAGAGGGACAAGAGCCCGAACTTCGCCAATTTATCAATAAATAAATTTATAAATAAATAAATAAATAAATAAATAAATAAATAAATAAATAAATAAATAAATAAATAAATAAATAAATAAATAAATAAATCACACATCCCAGGGAATAGGAAGATAAGTCAAAATATTAAAGTTCTCGCGGGAAGCAGTTTTTTTGTTTTTAAACAATACGAAACAACCAATTCACCAAATGTTGTCAAACCATTCTACGTTCTATAAAACAGATTCTATAATAATGGTTTTGGTTTGATTTTCTTTATTTCAAAAATGAATGAAGTATCTGCTTTAGATCGTAAGTGAAACTGACTTGTCCTAATGACCAGGCATTATTTTCTTATGTGAACCAGTTAAAACTAAACCGTCTAAGTCACATTTGTGTATTGTTAGCTAGTACGATTTAATAGTTTTCTTTAACAGAAGCAGCTGTTAAAATTCACTGCCAGCAATTCATTTGCAAGATAATGTCCCCGTCCACAATGACCAAAAAGAAGTATATTACATATAAGAAAAACTGACTTATTTGGTTGAAGCCACTTTAATTAACAATATTCGGAATATTAACTCAACTTAATGGTTCTTACCGGGGACTGTTTTGTATTCTTGAGTAATCTGAATTATTGCGTTGATTGGGTGAAAGTACGTTGGGGTAATCACATAAATGGGGTTGTAAATAAAGGGTACAGATCTCTGCACATGGTTATGAGGGTATTTAGGGGTTGTAGTAAGGATGTAAAGGAGAGGACACCAACTAGAGTATGGTTCCGGTGTATGGGATCCTCACCAGGATTACTTGATTCAAGAACTGGAAAAAATCCAAAGAAAAACAGATCGATTTGTTCTGGGTGATTTCCGACAAAAATACTGCAAAATTTGGGCTGGGAAGACTTGGGAGAAAGAAGACGAGCTGCTCGACTTAGTGGTATGTTCTGAGCTGTCAGTGGAGAGATGGCGCGGAATGACATTAGTAGACGAACAAGTTTCAGTGATGTCTTTGAAAGTAGGAAAGATCACAATAAGAAGATAAAGCTGGAATTCAAGGGGACAAATTGAGGCAAATATTCGTTTATAGGAAGGGGAGTTAGGGATTGGAATAACTTACCGAGGGAGATGTTCAATAAATTTCCAGTTTCTTTGCAATCATTTAAGAAAAGACTTCGAAAACAACAGATAGGGAATCTGCCACCTGGGCGACTGCCCTAAATGTAGATCAGTATTGATTGATTGATTGATTGATTGATTGATTGATTGATTGATTGATTGATTGATTGATTGATTGATTGATTGATTGATTGATTGATTGATTGATTGATTGAAAATGTGTCTATTTCTTCAATATTATGACGAAATGACTTATTTTGGTGGTGTCAACGGATAGAGAACACTTACTGCAAAAATTTAATAAACGAAAAAATTTACTTATCTGGGTTTTCCTCGGCGTGAGGGAAATAAATAAATAAATAAATAAATAAATAAATAAATAAATAAATAAATAAATAAATAAATAAGTTCACCTGTGACCTTTACCTCTAAACCAACGACATCATTTAAAAGACATAAACACGGAATATAAATATATCCCAATGACGATGGTAATGAAAATGGTTGAATAAATAAACAACAGCCCACAGTAGTTCTCAAATATCTCTCTCAACAATACAACTGTAGCCTCTGAACGCTTCCCGTAGAATGTAGCGTTCCTTCTTCAGCTGGGCTGTCAATAAACGAACAACGAGTTTACACGAATGATGGCGAATGATGACGAGCATGGCTTCACGCGTGAAATGAGTAGCCTATTCATTAGTGAAGGTGTCCGCAGCTAAAAACACAAAAAAGCTAAATTTTCTCGAAAACATTAGAGTTACGAAGAAAGTGCCTATGACATTTCTCGTAGAAATTTTAATTTCAGTGTAATAGAGGGCACTTTATTTTTTGATAGGACCAACCGTTTACCTGTTAATTTATTTAATGTAGGGCAAAATTTGGAACATGCCTCTGTAAAATCCCCGACTAGTTCGTAACAGTGAAACATATCAAAATAAAAAGTACCTCTTGCTCGACTCAGGATTTCAAGCTAAATCCTTACCAAATTTCACCTCAATCCCTCCAGTAGTTTTCGAGCCTATCCGGAACAAACAAACACCTTATTTTTTTAAATAATAGTATAGGTGTAAAGAACATTAAGATCAGTGATGGTGTGGACAAAAGCCGTTACCCCGATGCCTGTTATCAAGTGGTGTGCAAGTGATTCCGTCAATCAGGCCGGGGAATTAACTGACCGCATCCATTAGCTAAGTACCTGCGGCGTTAATTACGCTGATTGGCTTGAGAGCAACACGCTGGAGTCGACGCAGAGCAGTAAATGGCTAATGGCCCGGGGGGTTTTAATTTTTCGTTGAAGTCGAGATGATGCTTTTGTTACAAAGTATGCTAGCATATAGTTTGATAGAACTGTTTATATTGTGATCATTGAATCGAGGCTTCGAGTTTTATGTATGTAGAAATTCAACAACTTTTCATTTTAGAGTACCCCGCGTACATTGGACAGAACTGGAACTCTGGCTGCCTGGGCGAGAAGCTAGTACGAATGAGTGAATTAATGAATACAACTATCTTCTCTTCCAAACAGAGATGATCATCATGTGAAGGGAGCATTCATTTATTGTATAGTTCTTGCAATTTCCTCGGTAACGACCGGTACTCTTTTGAAGCCTAGCTGGCTGAATATGTTAACTTTCTTGTCCGCGGAGTGTCAGAATTTCCCCAACACGAGACACAGCGTTGTCAACTCGTAACTTTTAACTATATAGCCACTGAGACGAGCAGCGAGAATGGGAAGAACTGTGTGCAGCTGTGCAACACTGGAGACCTGATAAGCAAGCCGACTTCAGGGCCGATGGATGAAGCTGTACACATAAACCAGCTTCGGTGTTGGGGTCATTTGAGGCGAATGGAGGAGGATAATGGGCTCTGTGATCGAGGGCAAAAGGAGTAGAGGGAAACCAATGCGACGATGGTTAGACTAAGTTGCTAACGATCTAAAGATAAGGCTACAGAACTAGTTACAAATAGAGAATTGTGGCTTGTAAACTGAACGCTGAAAAGCTTAACGATCTATAATGAAGAGGTATGTATACTGAGTGGCCAAAAGTCATGGGCAGTGATGTTGATAACGAGTTTCTCCTCCGCGAGTCCTCAAAACGACAGCAATACGGCGGGGCTATGACTCTACAACGTGAAGGGATCTGGACCCACGCATCTTGCTGTGCTACCCACAATTGGTCTTGTGTAGTTGGTGCGGGGTTCATGGAGCGTACACTAGCATCGACGGCATCCCATAAATGCTCGATTGGATTAAGATCCGGAGATCCGGAGGGCCAATCCGTAGTCGTAACTTCAACCACCTGCATGCCACCACAGAGCAGTGACGTGACGCATTGCCCTGTTGAAGCATGGCACCTCCATCAGGGTTCTCTAGGGCCAGAAAGGGATGCAGATGGTCTGAAAGAATGTCCACATAACGTGCACCAGACAGCGCTCCCTGCAGCCGGAGAGTGGCGCCTAATTGCGACCATGAGAACGCGCACAGACCAGAACTGAAACACAACTGGACACAACATTGTTGACACGCGGGATCCATAGCTTCATGGGGCATACACCACACTCTCACGCGCCCATCAGTTCGATATAATTGGAACCGGGAGTCATCGGACCATACCACACGCCGCCACTATTCCATGGTCCATTGCTGATGTTCGCGGGCCCATGCACGTCGTTGAACTCCGTGTCGAGGTGTCAGAAAAGGGACACGAGTTGGTCGTCGGCTGGTGAAGCCTATGCAATGCAGTTGCCTCCTTACAGTCCTAGTAGAAATGGGTTCCTGACTCCCAACATTCAACTGGGCGGTGATCTGACTCACAGTAGCCCGTCGAGCTCTCAATGTGGTTTTGCGAAGGCGTCGTGCAGTCCGTTCGTTAAACACCTGTGGTCTTCCCGTGCTACGGTTTATGCGGTTGGTGACATTCTCTCTGCGATATTGAAGATCCACCCTCGACACTGTTGGCCTCGGAAACGCGAATTCGCGTGTAATCTCCGCAATGCTATGATCCATGCGCCGTGCACCGATGATCATTCCACGTTCAAAGTCAGTTAACTCGCGATGTGTTGCCATCGTTACGACACTGGTGTCTGCGACAGACAGCTCAACTACGCCGCAGCTAGCCGCAACACTCAGGGGGTCATACATGGCGCATTTTCTAATGGGACACCGTTTCCCGTGACTTTTGGCGACCCACTATCTGTAATAATAATAATAATAATAATAATAATAACATAAAAATCAAACAGGGTGACTTAGCTAGTTTCCTGGTCACACTGCTTAATAATATTCTATATTTATTTGCCTAGCGTCGCTACGAATTTTTTTTTCCATTTCTTGCGAATTGGAATAAAGACAGAAAAAGGATCCACTGAGTCATAAAAATCTATGCACCCTCAAGAAAGCTCTGTGGAAACTCCGCCTCCCCCCACCCCCCGCACAAGATTGAGTGATGATTTATTTATTATTTTATTGTCCGGCTCCATGGCTAAATGGTTTGCGTGCTGGCCTTTGAGCACAGGGGTCCCGGATTCGATTCCCGGCAGGGTCGGGAATTTTAACCATAATTGGTTAATTCCGCTGGCACTGGGGCTGGGTGTATGTGTGGTCTTAATCATCATTTCATCGTCATCACGACGCCCGGGACGCCTAGGGGGGTCAAATCAAAAGACCTGCATCTGGCGAGCCGAACTTGTCCAACGGCACTTCCGGCACTAAAAGCCATACGCCATTTCAATTTTTATTATTTTATTTAATCTGTTTACCCTGGTCAGGGATAAAACTGGGACGGAGGACCAGTACCTCGCCGAGGCAGCCTCACCTGCTGTGCTGAGCAGGGGCCTTGTAGGGTAGGAGAAGATTGAAAGGGAAGGAAGCGGCTGTGGCCTTAAGTTAGGTACCATCTCTGCATTTACATGGAAGGAAGTGGGAAACCACGGAAAACCACTTCGAGGATGGCTGAGGTAAGAATTGAAACCCCCTTAACTCAGTTGACCTCCCGACGCTGATTGGACCCCGTTCCAGTCCTCGTAACACGTTTCAAATTTCGTGGCAGAACCGGGAATCGAACCCGGGCGCCCGGGAGTAGCAGGTAATCACACTAACCACTACACCAAGGAGGGGGACGACTGATGATAACGACGTAATCAGAGCGTATATACGAACTGATTGACAACAAGACAGCCACTCAGACGATGTCTGAAGTGCGGGCAGGTTTTTTCCGCCACCTAGTATAGTTCTGTCATTATGAGTTTCTACTTAACATCTGAGCGCTGCCTTTTGGCGGAGGCCAAGTGAATTAATAAACAGCCACCCATAGGCAGCTGATCGCTCCGATAGAGCGCGTTACCAGTGTTGTTTATTATAACCACGTGTGTTGTATCGTGCTGAGCTCATTTCGCGGTCTTTGTCAGTTCACTTGGTCATTCTTGACAAAGCACCAGCAGTAATGAGTTGATTGCGAGGTTGAAGGAGCACAATATTTCGGTTCGCGATGACATGAGGAAAGGTGGAGGAGGAGAGGGGGAGTGGGTTCATGCATCTTGTGAAACAAAACAATCCCTAGTACCTAGATCCAGTTTACATAGTGGATGAAACAGGCAGGAGGCGTGGCCTTAAAGTTGTTCGCCATCCACCATACCATTGCAATTTTAACGCCACAGAACTGATCCGAGCCCAAGTGAAGGAATATGTAGCTGCGGATAACCGACTCTTCACAGTTTCGGAAGTTGAAAGACTTCTTTGGGTAGCCGTAGGCCAGGGATGGCGAACCTATGCCACGCGTGTCATTAGATGACACGCGAACATTATTTCGGTAGCACACCTCGTGCACATATTCAATTTTTTATGTACGTTTTGTTCTATAGATTATACATATCTCGTGCATCGTACATAGTGTTTCAGGTTTAAGAAATAAGTATCGATAATCTAAATTCTAGTTCCAATTCGAACGTGCATTATGACAATACTACATCACTGATAGGTGCGGAAGTCAAGTGAAATAAAAGTCAGATGCGGCCGACGAGCAATTCGCTCGCCCATATCAGTGAATTAGTGAAGTTTGGCTTGTGTGTGGTTGTCAGCATCGCGTAATTACTCTTAGTGAGTTTATTGTTTATAAACTTAACCATGATAGGTTAATATTGTGTTTGGTCCGTATTGACTGGTCTGAATGTATAATATAACTATTTATAATAGTTTATTTAAATCCGCCTTGATCAATACACTCATTAAATGAAAGAAACATTATTAATTAAACCATACATGTTTCGGGAAATCTCAACCATTCCCTTCATCAGTGGTTAGATCAAAGAATAACACAATATGACACAATCTTTTGTTTTACAATTTGAAGGAGTATTGTGTCCCAATACATCATATCGAAGAGACATTTCCAATGTTATGAAATTATTACATTCGACCAAAAAGGGAAAACTGATGAATGTTTTGGAAAATTTAGAAATTTACCTAACACAAAAATGTAATTCTGAATCAAGTTTAAATGAGAAAAGTACAGAAGATAACCCACTGTTTAGGCTAGCATATAATCATCATTTAAGGAACAAAAAGAAAAAGAAAAGAAGAAAAACTTGAAGATCCTAAATTTGTATAGTGTTCTCATTCAGTTCAACCAAAATTGTATGTATTGATCATTTTTATAATATTTCATAAGTTCTCTTTACTCTTTGATATGATGTATTGGGGCACAATACTCCTTCAAATTGTAAAACAAGAGATTGTGTCATATTGTGTGATTCTTTGATCTAACCACTGATGAAGGGAATGGTTGAGATTTCCCGAAACATGTATGGTTTAATTAATGTTTCTTTCATTTAATGAGTGTATTGATCAAGGCGGATTTAAATAAACTATTATAAATAGTTATATTATACATAACTGTTTATTGTTGTGAATTTTGTAAGACAAATAATTGCCAAGATATTATCCCAATTTCGAGATTTGGAGAAACTATCGCACTTTACTTCAAAACCTCATATTGCACAAATGAGTCTTTTTTGGCGTAGTTAGATATTGACAGTTTAGAAATGGAGTTAACTGAATTTTAAGCAAGCATGTATGGGTGAAAAATTTCGTAACAACTTGATGAAACATTAGTGAAAATCGAGTGTGCTGTTGATGGTGAATACTCTTTCCAGAAGCCGGGGAACTTAATACTTGCACAGTGGAACAGCGTCCCACAAAAATTTTCGGCCATGAATAAACTTGCTACTGCGCTACTTACTTTGTTTGGGTCGTCATACGCCTGCAAGCAGCTATTTTCTACAATGAACATAAATTACAAAACTACTAAGTATTTTTGCGGTATTCGCAAAATACGACCATGAAACATGCAATCAAATGTATTTGGTATTTTACAATATATATGTAATAACATATTATGAAACATAATTTGGAATTAGGAATGGAAGTCGGTGGTGGCGGTGGTGAATGGGGGCGGGGGCGGGGGTGGTATCCATTACAAACGAAAATAACAAGTGGCACAGTTAGACAGTTGAGAATAATAATCCAGACCTAAAATCGCACACTAGTTAGAAAAGGTTCGCCATCCCTGCCGTAGGCCGTGTAAGTGCGGGAAACTGGAGCAAGGTTGTGAGACATCATCCGAGAGAAGTGAAGCTTGGGAGAAGGAAAGTATCACAGACGTTATGTTGAAGACGTTATGAACTCGTTACGATCAAGCTAGACGATGACAATGCCGATAGTGACTCAGAAATGAGCAATGTATTCCCTCTGTAGGAGTTTTCCTTCCTTACGAGAAATTGAATCGATTCTAGATGGCAACTAAAACGTTCATTTCATTTTCTCGCATTTCATCTGTTCGAGCATTGATCTCTTTTTTATCGTATAGCCTTATCCTAAATACACTGCTGTTTGTAGAAAGTGAAACACGCCAAAATCAGAGGACGTGTAGAACAGTGGAACCATAATGCGATCTCGCCTCCTACGTCTTGAGGGCAATCTGAACAGCCACCGCTACACCAGGGAGGCTTTACAGCCCGAGGCACTGCCCCTCCTGCAGGCCATAATAAGTGATTTAAATTGCAGAGAGATGGCGTGCACGTGGGCCCAGCAGTGCCCTTCTGTGGGTGACCGGCCAGGGCAGTGTTACGCAACGCTCATACGAAGTGGAAACGTGTACCTAAGTGCCACTATGCCTCGCCGACATCACAGGAAGGAATATCAGCATGTGAGTGCGTTCGAACGGGGCAGAATGATAGGGCTCCGGGAGATGGGTCTGTCATTCCATGACATTGCGGCTCGTACAGGGTACGCTGTTTCAACAATGAGGCGTGTGTGGAACCAGTGGAGAGAAGAGGGCCGTACACAGCGCCGACAGGGTACTGGACGATACAATGTGACCACAGCGTGAGATGACCGCCATCTTGTCCGCTTGGTCGTAACGGACAGAACAGCTTTGTCAACGGTGTTGGCTCATCGTTGGAGCACTGCAACGGGTGTGGGGATGTCTGCATCGACGGTTCCACGCCGTCTTCTGAGGGCCGGACTGGTTCCATGCATGACATTGCGTCAGTTTCCATTGACCAGCAACCACCATCGCCGTTGACTGCAATGGGCACGTGAACACCGACACTGGCGTGCCGAGTGGCAAAATGTAGTGTTTTCGGATGAGTCCCGCTTCAACTTGTCCTACAGTGATGGCCGCATACTCGTTAGACGCCGTTGTGATGAAAGTCATCGGGCAGACTGTATTGTTGAGCAGCATAGCGAACAAACGCCAAGTGCGATGGTTTGGGGCGCAATTGCCTATAACATGCGATCTCGCCTCCTACGTCTTGAGGGCAATCTGAACAGCCACCGCTACACCAGGGAGGCTTTACAGCCCGAGGCACTGCCCCTCCTGCAGGCCGTTCCGGACGCCATATTCCAGCAGGACAATGCCCGGCCGCATGCGGCGAGGAATGTGCAAGCCTTCTTCGAAGAAAGACGGATACCACTGCTTCCCTGGCCTGCCCCTTCGCCGGATATGTCACCCATTGATCATGTCTGGTATATGGTCAGTCGGCACTTTGTTCGTTCAGGTCCTCCTGCAGCCACTGTTGATGGTTTATGGACGCACCTACAAACCGCGTGGCAGAGTATTCCCCAGTAGCTTATTCAGGCGATCTTTGATTCCATGCCACGACGTCTAGCGGCTCTGATTGCAGCGCGTGGTGGCGCTACGCTGTACTGAATTTCCACGGTCACCGTACATGTACAGTTCTGTCATTGTAATCATTTGTGTCTTGTCATGTCCCTAATATGTGGAATAAATTGCATTGTGATCACAGCTCTCGGTCTAGGTGTTTCACTTTCACTTTCTACAAACAGCAGGGTATGTTATTGTGTTATTATTAATCTTATGTGAGTTATGCATGTTGCTACAAATAATAATTGATTCTGGACTTATCCTCTTCAGTCCCGAGCCTGTTAATGCATTCGATGTGTTATATTTTGCTCAAATAATTTTAAAAAATTCACCATAGAAAATTAGTGTGTTTTACTATGTTGTTTTATTCGTGTAGCATATAAGCTACATCAGGACTCAGAGTTGACTTTCCTACCATTATTACTTTTTTCCTTAAATTATTTTGTTTTATTGTAAGTAGACAAAACCACATGTAGAGCATATGCTACATGCGGACTGAGGAGGTTATATTCGAGTATATACACTTCCGTTCGTGGTGTGTGTCGTGAATCAGCTGTTTGTACTCATAACAATTTGGCACCAATGTCTGACTTGTGGTTAACTGTCAATTCGAAACTCGTATAAACGGAACTATAGTAAGGTGGTTGCTGTGGTAACGGCAGAGTATCTCTGTGGAGTGAAAAGCATTCCGCCCACTCTCCACTTCACCCCGCGCTAGCAAACACGTGAGCTCCGAACAGTAGGTACTGAACAAGAAACCTGCACAGATCCACCATTTTCTCTCTTAAAGAATGCCGCAGTATAATATTTGTCACAACGAGAATCAGGAATATAATTAAGTATGTTCGTGCGCTTCATCTGGTATGAAACAGCTGAGCGAATCATATAGTTTATTTAGGATATCTCACGCCATTTATTTTTAAATTAGTGCGCAGTGTTCTCTTGAAAATGATGTATGATGTTGTTTGGAGCTTCACTGCCCCAGTTTAAGCTTTATACACGATATTAATATCGTTTAAATGGACACTTGGCACGCAATGTATTGCCTCCACCCGATGAGCGTGTGCCAATTTCCGAGTTTTACATGCCATTACACCAGGTCATTGGGTAGATAATGGAGAATATTTCGAGGAACCACATCAAATCAAGTCTGCAGATCCTTCCTTCACAGTTTTTCACCGCACACAATCTTTTGGGCCACTTTGTACACAAAAAAAACTAAAAAATCCTACAACTTGTTTTCCAGTCAGTGACCGGGTCAGGGATGGTTGATTGAAGCCTCCATCTTGTGGCGAGAATAGGAATTGTGCCGGCTGCCGAGGCCTGTCGCACTCCTCTGGGTCAATGTTTAGTGACTGACAGATGCAATGAAATGATAGTGAAGGGTGTAATAATAATAATGTCATTTGCTTTACGTCCCACTAACTACGCTTTTACGGTTTTCGGAGACGCCGAGTTGCCGGAATTTTGTCCCGCAGGAGTTCTTTTACGTGCCAGTAAATCTACCGACACGAGGCTGACGTATTTGAGCACCCTCAAATACCACTGGACTGAGCCAGAATCGAACCTGCCAAGTTGGGGTCAGAAGGCCAGCGCCTCAACCGTCTGAGCCACTCAGCCCGGAGGTGGAGGGTGTTGCTGGAATGAAAGATGACAGGGAAAACCGGAGTACCCAGAGAAAAACCTGTCCCGATATCGCTTTGTCCAGCACAATCTCACATGGAGTGTTCGGGATTTGAGCCACGGAACCCAGCGGTGTGAGGCCGACGCACTGCCGCCTGAGCCACGGACTCTTCTCCACTTTGTACAATTCAATTCATTTTACTATCATTTCAAGATCTGCTACACACGGATTTTTGCTCATTATTGAAGTTGAAAATACAGTTGAATCGAATTTTTTAACATGAGCGTATGTCATATTGACTAAACTTTTGAAAAATACCAAAAATACCAAAAAATCAAACTTGTGAGCACTAAACTAAGTACAATGCATGAATTTTCGAATTCTTATCCGATCGGTAAGTTACAAAGTGATGTTATATCAAACACCTTCAAGTAAACATCCAATTTTTATTTAATTATAAATTTTACTGACGTTCACCCTTTAAAAAAAAGCACATCTAACTTGAGAAATCAAGTTAGAATTAAATGGAATTAAATGAATTTATATTATTATATGGAACTCCATATGGTAAATATTCTAAGTAATATGTAACTTAATGCGAGCCTGCGTGGCTCAGACGGCACAGCTGGGTCACTCCATGTGAGATTTGTGCTGGACAGAGAGGGGGCGGGACAAGTTTTTCTCCGGGTACTCCGGTTTTCTCTGTCATGTTTTATTCCATCAACACTCTCCATTACCATTTCATATCTTTAATCCTTGCCCCAGAGGAGTGCGACAGGCTTCGGCAGCCGGCACAATTCCTAACCTCGCCGCTAGATGGAGACTTCATTGATTCTATTCCTAACCCGGTCGAATGACTGGAAACAGGCTGTGGATTTTTTAATACGCAACTTACATTTTAGTACTTAGGAACATACTTTTCTTCAGTCACAATATTTCTGAAAATATGTCTAGGTAAGATTTAAGTTCAGCAAACAAGAATTAATACTTTGATATCGCCGTTGCTTCTTACTTTTTAGAACAAATTAAACAAGAAAAATACTATCATTATCACCAGTATTTTTTATATAAATGTACCCTTTCCTAGTCTTCTTATTTTGTGTCATGTTTGGTTGGCCAAGAAAAGGTTTGTGTGTAGAAGTCCTTGTGCTCGTGAGGAGACAGTAGAGACAATACGCGACACTTCCGGATTTAGCCTTGTTAAAATGGGAGACCAGTCGCAAGTGGCGTGACCTGAAAATTCGTGCTAAATTCAAATATCAATGGAAGTGTATATACGTAAATGGATAAATATTTAAGTCTAGAAAGAGTTACTAAGATATTAACTTCAAAGACAGTGCTTGATTATATGTCTAATTTCAGTCTTTAAATAATAACCTGTTAAATAATTCTTCATTCATTTATCCACAATTGCTTTACCAACAGTGCTTGATCTTCATAAACACGTACCAGCATCGCATGCGTTTCTTTCGGTGTCTTGCGAAGCTTAAAACAAAACTGCACATTGATCTTTTGGTCGTTCATGTTCCTGTCCGCAGTTCAGAACCAACGCACTGTGTCAAACAGGTCTTATACGACACACACACGTTGCTCAACTGAATAACGTTGGGAGCAGGTGGTCAAAACCTGCTGCTGCGAAGGTGCAGCGTTGTGTGTCATCAGTGTTGCCGGATCGATCGTTCTGACTTCATTCACCGAATTGTTACCGGTTGTATTTCACTTATCGCCAACTGGAAAGCAACTGGCAAACTTTGCCTTTTGAAGCAGTCGAATAATATGATTTACAAGTGTTTCCAAGTCTTTTTACGTCGCACCGACACAGATAGCTCTAATGGCGACGATGGGACAAGAAAGGGCTTGGAGTGGGAAGGAAGCGGCCGTGGCCTTGAGGTACAGCCCCAGCATTTGCTTGCTGTGAAAATGGGAAAACCACGGAAAACCATCTTCAGGGCTGCCGGCAGTGGGGTTCTAACCCACTATCCCCCGAATACATGCTCGCTGCAGCGCGCCCTAACCGCACGGCCAACTCGTTCAGTGGTTTTCAAGTTCTTTAAATAGTAACCGATAATTACGAGGTTAATAATTCAATGTTTGAAACATCATGTGGGGGACGCGGTACTTTTAAAGTATTAAATAATACATCCATCCGGTAATGAAAGGTCACTATTTCTTTGTAATGACCCTAGTCATCTTTTGTATCACTTCTGACAATTGTCTCTGATTTTCTTATTGCAGCCCTGCATTACCTTCCTCGAAATGAATTACTAAACTGCCCCAATCTCATGAAAGACAAATTAAAAGAGAAATAATAAAATGTGACACTTGTAATGATGGGCTTCCACACCCCTTTTTAGAAATATTTCTAACGCCATTTTGAAGTAATATTGTCACAAATCATTTACTGAAGTGCGAGCGATTTATAAAACTCAATAAGAAACCTCTCATCAGGAAGATTTTAAAACTTCAGTGAAATCTTAACGACAAACCAAGAAAGCGACTTAATTTCTAATAATGAAACATGTGCGGTCTTAATGTGTCAACTATTTATTTATTACCTACTTTCAAGAACCTTGGCATACTGGAGTTGCATGTTCGATTTAACAAGGTAGTGTAGAAATTAAGATTTGTAAATATCGATGTGAGGTATGAGGGGATTTAAGATGAAAATACTTAATTTGTACGAACTGTGCACATTTGAAAGTTGAGGAAGTAGGGAGCTTAACTGCGAACCTGGTGAGTGACTGTCGAACAATATTAGCTTGCCGCACGGCCGACCGGATCCCTCGCTGCGCTCCTTAGCTAGAGTGACGCATCAAGTCGGCCGTGGCTTGCCGACTACCGTCAGCTGCTTATCTACCGGCCATATTGTATTTCGTAGGCGACGGACCGAACTTAGCCGAGTTGCTCCGAGTGGCTGCACATTGTCAGGTCAGGTGCTAGACGTAAGTCGTGAGGAGTGCAGGTCTGGATTTTCATCAAGTCTTGTATCTTTGCTTTTTTTTAATGGAATCTTCTCCAGTAGGAGTATGACGTGATGATGGTGGTAGTGATCAGGCGCGCCGACTTCGGGTAATTATTGGGGAAGGGGCATGATTGAGATGAACACAGGCATGTGAAATGTGGAACAACTATGAATGCAAACATTTCTATAAAATAACAATATTAACAAACAAACAAACAGAGAAAACAGAACAATAATAGAGCTTGTTTCTCAAATGCATTGTTGAACGAGTCTTAGGTACGGAGTTTTCGGTAATATTCACAAGTTAACAGAAAAATAGAGCTTTTCACAGATACATATTTTGAAGTAATGTTTTATGTACGAACCTATAAAAAATAATTACAAATAAAAAATTAGAACTTACTTCATAAATACATTTTCTTAATAAATGCCTTATTACTGTATAAGTACGCATTTAATTATACAAAATATAAAAACCCCTACCACCTGATGTACCGTCAGAACAGTCTCCACTGGAAAATTTAGTTCTTTGAAGGAACGCCCGTTTTCTAATCTCATTTCTTGATATAAAACCATCTGCCACCTTCTCTAGTAGGGGTATGACGTGATAATGGCGGTAGTGATCAGGTGCGCCGAACGATGAACCAACGGTTCATCGGTCAGTTCATAGAAATGTCAAGTAAAAGGTCATGGGAGATTACTGACGATAATGGGAGCTATTGGACAAGACAAAAGAGTGGTTGAATGGGTGTCTAAATTTCTAGAAAGCAGAGAATTACAGTAGGTGAAGTGTTATCTGACCCTGTAATGATTAAATGGGGGGTTCCACAGGGAACTATAATTGGCCCTTTATATTTTCCTACATACATAAATGATATGAGTAAACTACTGGAACCATAGGTAAGGCTATTTGCGGATGATGTTTTCAGGGGAGGAGGTGAACTTCTTTTGTGGGAAAAATGGCATTCTATCCCCTTTAAGATCATCTTGAAGGGGAGCAGAAAACGTCTCCCCCCCAAGTCGGTGCCACTGGTGGTCCTTGAACTAAGACCCACGAAGGAAGTTTGGTTGATGATAAGTCTGATGATACCTCTTACTGTAGGGTACAACTCGACCTAATTTTTTCTTTCGTACAAGTACTGTAGACAAAATAAGTGGTAAACGGCTTCCATGTGAAAACCTGACAGTTGGCTGATGAGGTGATGATGATGATGATGATATTGGGAGATATCGATATTTTGTTTTCATAATGTCGACATATCGATACTCTCGGTAACTACCGATATCGAATGTAATATCGATATTTTAGTATATGGAAACGTCCCCGCCCTCGCCGGAACTGACTGGTGAATCGCTGATGAAACTACCTTGTTGAGGCTCGAATGTATAATCTCAACCAACCAACCAACCGACCGGCCGACCTACCGACCGACCAACCAACCAACCAACCAACCAACCAACCAACCAACCAACCAACCAACCAACCAACCAACCAACCAACCAACCAACCAACCAACCAACCAACCAACCAACCAACCAACCAACCAACCAACCAACCAACCAGATTTTTCCTATGTTTAAACATTCTGCTCCAGTTATTCATCTCCATCTCCCCACTGACAACTCGGAAACATACCACGTAGTCGAACATCTCGTCTCGTTACTCCCAAGTCTTCTCAGACCAAAATTTGCAACATTTTCGTATCAGTACTCCTTTGGCAGAAATCACCGAGGACTAATCGTGTTGCTTTCCTTTGGATCTTTTCCAGTTCTCGTATCAAGTAGTCCTGGAATCGTACCCTAACTGGGGTCTTACCGGAGACGTATACGCCCTCTCCTTTACATCCTTACTACACTTCGTAAATACTCTCATAACCACGTGAAGAAATTTGTAACCTTTATTTACAACCTCCTTAATGTGATTACCACAATGTAGATCATTCCTTGTATTAACAAGTAGGTAGCTTACATACACTGCTTCCCGTGAGGTACTATCACCCCAAGATCACATTAATTAAAACTCAGAAGACTTGGTGAAACTTACAACGTGACTTTTCATCCCGTTCATCATCATACCATTGTCCGCTGTCCATCTCACAACAGTGTTTAGATCCCCCTGAAGTCGCTCACAATCCTGCAACTCATTTACTACTCTATACAGTATAACATCATCCGCAAAATGCTTTACCTATGGTTCCAGTAGTTTACTCATATCATTTATGTATGTAGGAAAATATAAAGGGCCAATTATAGTTCCCTGAGGAACCCCCCACCGGGCGAGTTGGCCGTGCGCGTAGAGGCGCGCGGCTGTGAGCTTGCATCCGGGAGATAGTAGGTTCGAATCCCACTATCGGCAGCCCTGAAAATGGTTTTCCGTGGTTTCCCATTTTCACACCAGGCAAATGCTGGGGCTGTACCTTAATTAAGGCCACGGCCGCTTCCTTCCAACTCCTATGCCTTTCCTATCCCATCGTCGCCATAAGACCTATCTGTGTCGGCGCGACGTAAAGCCCCTAGCAAAAAAAAAAAAAAAAAGAGGAACCCCCCATTTAATCATTACAGGATCAGATAACACTTCACCTACTCTAATTCTCTGCTTTCTAGAAATGTAACCACCCATTCAACCATCTTTTGTCTAGTCCAATAGCCCCCATTTTCGTCAGTAATCTCCCATGACCTTGTACTAATGAAATGACCGATGAACCGTTAGTGAAACCCCGTGTTGAGGTTCGAATGTTGTCCTACCATCTCACCTATGTGCTCGTCCCTTACCGATTACATGTCTACTCGCACGGTCCTCCATCACTTATTCAAATGTGACGTAACTCGGATAGTCCAATCCAATGTTATTAACAGAAGGGGGAGTTTTTAAGGTTTCTCTTTTCAATAAATGTCCAGATCTATGTCCGACTGTAAAGTAAGTCAGGGACACCAAACGTGTGGGGTTGACTTTAGAACCGTGAACGGAAATTGCGACAATTCACACCCGCCAAAAGATGGGTAGAGGCACTGGTTAAGAAGTACATTAACTACTACTATTCGTTGGGGCCATCTAAGACCACGTTAAGTCTTGTTATATTTGGAAGTTTACTTCGCCTTCTTTTGAGCCCAGAATTCCCTCATTCTCTGTGGGTGGGCTAGCTTGCGTTCCTCTGTCTAGGTGGTACCTCGTCTTCTTTTCGGTTGCTTGTCTCCGTTTAGTATCTTCTCGTCAGTACTTTTCGCGGAAGAGATCTCTATTGAAGGCGTCTTCGGGTTTTATATGCAGCATTTGGAGGTCTCCTTTGGTGTTCATAAACCAAGGCATTGTGGTTTTGGGTTTGGAGTAAAAAAAAGTGAAAATTCTGTTTGTTTGAGATGATCGTATTATAGTGCCCGTCTCTTACGGATTGTTTCTGTAATTTCCTATATTATTATTATTATTATTATTATTATTATTATTATTATTATTATTATTATTATTATTATTATTATTATTATTATTTACAGTGAAGTCTCCTAAGGGCCACACGTCAATTTCAATTCATTCTGCTTCCTTGGTGTTTCCTCCTCCGTTCTTTCGAGTATTCCTTCATCAATGCACTGTGCGTTCGATTCGTTGGCTGAACGGTCAGCGTACTTTCCTTCGGTTCAGACGGTCTCGGGTTCGATACCCGGCCGGGTCGGAGGTTTTAACCTTCATTGGTTAATTCCAATGGCTCGGGGACTGGGTGTTTGTGCTGTCCCCAACGTCCCTGCAACTCATACACCACACGTAATACTATTCTCCACCACAATTAATACGCAGCTACCTACACAGCCCACCCTCATCAGAGGGTCTGCCTTATATTATTATTATCATTATTATTATTATTATTATTATTATTATTATTACTATTATTATTATTATTGTACCGGGCGGTACACCTCTACTCTGTTTATTTAAAAGTTGCGCCAGTTGAAACACCTCTTCTGGAGGAAGGTTGAACTTTATCTATTCTATTAATTCTCTACTTTCTCAGAAGATGTCACCACGTGGAAAATTTTGAGTTTTTGAACTGTGTCACTTTTGATGTGTTTTTGTTTCGCTTGAAGTAAGAAGTGGGAACTTTCTCTTCTAGAGGACACTACTGAAGAATTACAATAGTGCAACCTAGTGCGAAATCAAAGAACTATTTTGTTGGAGAAATTTTTATTTCAAAAGTTTGTTTCTTGTTAAATTTCTTTCTGTTATTGTTTAAGTTGGCTGTATACCCCTCTTTTTCCCCTTAGTTTGGATCTAGCCAATCCCGAATTTCTTTAATTAATTTTCCACCAATAATGTGTTTCTTTTTCCTCTATGTAGGGGTTTCTTTTCCCGAACCAATAAAGATTTTGTGGGAGGGTGTTTTATTTCCCCTAACGCCTAGAATCTTCCGCGAGAGGATATAAACTGCTGATTTTGGGGTCTCCGGGCCACTTCTGTTCCATCTTTCAGTGTATTAAGTACATAGCAGGAGGCGGGAAGCGCCTCTTTCCTCGGCAGCGATCTACTACCAGGTAATGGCCTATTAATATCTTCTTTTCTTGCTAGGTCGGCAGTTTAACTCTCGCGGCGGGTTCGAAGCGTTTTCCATCATGTAACCTTTTCCTAAAATGTAACTACTCTTTTCTTCTTTTTCTTGTAAAGTTACATATTGGGATAGAGAGTGCTAACCCTCTCGAGCTCCCACTCACATTTGTTTTGAGGTGAACTTATTTTCTCAAACTTTTCTTCGTTTATGTAATGTAAAGTGTTCTTCTCTAAGTCACCTCTGTAGTATGGGATTAGCCCTTGCGTTAGTGGCCCAGAGCCAGATTAGGTTTTAAAAGCAAAGTGTATTAGGAGTGCAAGTTCGCCTCCTCTCAAGTTGTATTTTAGAGGTCATGTATTAATCTTTTCTCACCTAATAGACCTCAGTAGGTTGGGTATTTTACCCCTGTGTATATGTCCTTTGAGGACAACTTGAAAGTTGAGTTTGGTGTGGCCTGGGAGAGGCTTAACTTTAAGAGCGAGTGGCTCTTTTCTAAAACTGAGAGTTGAATGCCTCGAGGAGGCTTTGCTGTGTAATTTGGAGCTAGGGCTCCAGGGTTTGAGTGGGGTCTTCTGCCCCTTTTGTTAAAATTGGTATATCGTAAGGTTGAGCTAGTTGCTCAAGAATTGTGTTTTCAGGGCTCGAAGCCCAAATTCTTTAATCCCTGTAATTGTACATTTCAAGTTGTATTTCGGCTACTAAGTACCTGTTCTATTTGTTGTTACCTAATTTTGAAAAGAAAATATAACCTTGTTAAATTTTAAAATTTAATTTCTCTTTAGTAGCTTGAGACCTATTCACCACCCAGCACCTTCTTTCATGCTTAACTACCACAAAAACTCGGTAACAAGTGGTAGCAGAGCGTGGTTGAATGGGTCTCAATTTAGCCCCTTTTGACGGCTAAACATTGCTTTGATTCGAACTCTAACAATTTTCTCAGTTGCTGGAATTTTTTGAGTTTTTCAAAATTGTTCTGTCATCATGCCCGGCCCTCGCGATGTTCTCCTCCTTAACTACTTGCGCAAAGAGGAGTTGATATATGAGTTAACTATCAGAAACGTTCAATCTGGAGGCACGGTTGCAATAGACACTAACAAGCTTAGAGAGTCCCTTGATTTGCCCATTTCCATCCCCAATTTGGGAGAGAAAGAAATTGACGTTTCTCTTTCCACGATTGTCGAGAATATTACTGGGCTAGCATCGGTAGTCAGCTTTTTTGATGAAAACGATCCATCTCCTAATCAAATTAAGCGTGTGCAAGGCAGGCTGTATCACTTTGCAAATAGAGTTAATGATCTATTGTCTCTAAAGGTGAATGACGTTCAGAGGAAGCAAGCTAATACGCTCCTTGAAACTATTTCTGAATTGTCTAATAAGGTCACTCAATTGCTAACCGGCGAAGCTCCTCCCAAAACTGATCAACCCGCCACGGTGAATGTAGGTAACGAGGAAGAGCCTCCTCAGGGAGAAGTCAATAGGATAACCGTGGCTGCTCAAACTATCTCTGCCCCATCGAACAACGAATCTGAACGCCGTGCGTCATTGAGTAACATCCGCTCTGAATTAACTTCCTTGCCCTTGAAACCTTTAACGACTATGACACCTGGGTTCAGCAGCTTGCCTCATCCATTGGCAATGTTGCTTAGAGGTATCTCTAAGTTTTCCGTCAACGCCACCAGTGACGTAATTTCATTTTTAAGATTTCTAGTGGAATTTCAGGATCATGCCCTTGTGTTTTCTCTTTCCCCATGTCAAATTTTGCAAATTATCTATCCTTATGCTATTGGTGTTCTATCTGACAAAATAGTTAGAGCCATTGCCGAGCAATCTTCTATTGAGGATTTCCACGCCCATTTGCTAGCTAACTTCATCCCGGCTAGGGCCAGGTCCTCCCTTATTCAGAAATACTATTATCGGGTACAGCGCTTGGATGAAAACCTGGCAGACTTCATCCAAGATATTAAGTTTTATACTAGGGTGTTTGCTCTCCACTTCCCTGAGGATCAGATCGTGCAAGCTATTGTTGAAGGGATTTCACCACCCTACAGGTCATATTTGTGTTTCGCGGCGTGCCCGCAAACCTTCTCTGAACTGGAAGCATTAGCCGTCTCTGCGGAAGGAGTTAGGTATGCCGATTCCTTGCGTGTGGCGAAAGAACCCCCGCCTTCCTTTAGTAACACTCGGCCTCCACCTCGCCGACCAGTCAATCCCCGTAAATGTTATGCTTGTGGGTCGCCTGACCATCTGCGGAATAAGTGTCCTCTGATCAAGTCAAGTGGGACAAGGAATGGAGTAGGGTCATCACAAGGCTGTTTTAAGTGTGGGGCCTTCTCACATATCGCCAAGAATTGCCCAAACTCAAATAGCACCCCCTCCTGCTCAACTTCTGGTGCAAATTCCAGCTATTCCAATAATAAAAAGTGACTAGTGGCGTCGGCTGAGCCGACTAATCCATCTTCCCGAGACTTAGCCCCTAGTAAACAGGTTGTAAATGCAGAGAACGACCAGCCTTCAAATTCATCTTTTGAATGCCCTAAAGAGTGTCTTAGGATTGCGGCGGATACCCCCGCACCTGTTCCTTTTCTTAAGATTGAGTTAAATAACGAGCCTATAACAGCTCTCTTAGATTCAGGCAGTGTTTGTTCCATTATTTCGGCTGATTGGTATTCTAAATTGAAATCTGTTTGTAAACTCCCTGACTATGTCTCTTCTCCTGTTCAATATGTTTCGGCTAATTCATCTCCATTAGAAATTCTAGGTTCCATACATGTCAAAATTCGGGTTTTTAAGTTTACATGGAAGATCAAATTGTTTGTGGCCAAGCGTTTGTCTTTCCCCATCATATTGGGAGCGGACTTCATTTCTCACACTGGTCTTGTGCTCGATCTCCAGAGTAGGTCGTGCGTATTCAAATTTGCGTCCAATTGTAGAATTCCCTTGTTAAAGTGTAATTCTGTATCATGTTCATCTATTTCGCCTACCCAGGATGAGATGTTGTTAGACCTTAGACATCTACCTGAGGAGCAGGCTGATAGTATTCGGAAACTGTGTCAGTCGTTTCCCGAGGTGTTCTCTGATACTCTTGGTGTTACTGACCTTATTGAATACAAAATTGAGGTCACGGATTCAATTCCTGTCCGTTTTCCACCGTATAGGCTATCTCCACCTAAAATGAAGGCTCTGAAAGAAATCATCGATCAGATGTTGAAGGATGGTATTATTAGGCCCTCTAAGTCAGCGTATTCTTCGCCTATTTTTCTAGTCCCGAAACCCCAAGGAGGCTTCAGGCCTGTCATTGATTACAGGGCTCTCAATCGGAAGGTGGTGTTGCAATCTGTGCCCCTTCCCGACCTTCATTCTTGCTTTTCATGGTTTCGTAAGGCCAAGTTCTTCACCATCTTGGACTTGAATCAGGCCTATAATCAAATTCCCCTTGCCGAAGAGTCTAAACATCTTACAGCGTTTGCCACGGACTGGAATTTATATGAATACAACCGCGTGCCTTTCGGGCTCCCCACGGGGGCAGCTGTGCTCACTAGGCTACTAGATAGGGTCTTTTCCGACATCAAATTTGAGTACTTATATCACTACTTGGATGATGTCGTCGTATTTTCCGAAACCTTTGAAGAACATCTAGATCATTTGCGAGAAGTTCTCAATCGCCTTCGTAAGGCTGGGTTAACTGTTAAGTTGTCCAAGGTTGCCTTTGCTAAGCCCTCTATGTCATTCCTAGGGCATATTGTGTCACCTGATGGTGTAGCAGTCGATCATTCTAGAACACAGGCCATCCGTGATTTTAAACCTCCTAAGGACATCAAAGGTATCGCTAGATTCATTGGTATGGTGAATTTCTTCAGGAAGTTTATTCCTAACTTCGCTAATAGAGCGGCGCCCTTAAACCTTCTTCGTAGGAAAGGCATCAAATTCGAGTGGGGACCTTCTCAACAAGCCGCTTTCGAAGATCTTAAATTAGCTCTCTGTAATGCCCCTGTACTTGCTATGCCTGATTTCTCGAAGAAATTCATCGTCCAAACGGACGCGTCGTCGTCAGCTGTAGCTGCAGTCCTTCTTCAAGAGACTGAACTAGGGAGGCGTCCCATCGCCTATGCATCTAGGACTCTATCGGTTCAAGAAGCCAAGTATTCCATCTATGAGCTCGAAGGGTTGGCAGTCTTATTCGCCTTAGAAAAGTTCCGTCTCTATCTGGAACATGTCAAATTCGACCTGGAGACAGATAATCAAGCCTTAAGCTGGGTCTTAGGTAGGCCGCGTCGTACTGGTCGTATAGCCCGTTGGGCCATCCGTATTTCTGCCTTCCAATTTGATGTACGACATATCAGAGGTACCGAAAATGTTGTTGCTGATGGACTCAGCCGTATGTTTCATAACGACGTCGAGACCCACGAACCGGTCGATAGTTCATCACCTTCCGAGTCCATACTATCTGGTGTTAATGCCATCTTAACAGGTGCTCCCATGCTTTTTAGGGATATTGAGAAATACCAACGTGAAGATCCGACGCTGGCTCCTATAATGGAAACCCTTTCTTCTGGGGAACATGTTGTCCCTTATGTTCTGAGGAATGGTGTTCTATGTTGCCCTTCGAGGCATGATAAGTTGATGAAAGTTGTTGTTCCAGCGGTTCTTGTACCTATGATCTTCAAATACTATCATGAGACCCCATTGGGGGGGCATCTTGGAATCTTTAAAACTCGTGAAAAGATTCGTGAAATGTTCATATGGAAAGGTATGGACGGTGAAATTCGAGAACTTGTAAAAGCTTGTAAATCTTGTTTGATCAGTAAACCCACCATGTCCACTAAAGTAGGCCTTTTGTCTTCTCATCAAGCGTCGCGCCCCATGGAACGCCTGTATATCGATTATGTGGGACCCTTCCCCCAGTCAAAGGGTAATGCCAACAAGTTCATCTTTGTGTGTGTAGATGGTTTTACAAGATTTTCCTGGTTATTTCCGACTAAGCTGGCTACCGCTCAGTCCACCATTACTTGCCTAAATTCTATTTTTGCTTCTTTTGGTCCGTGCCAATACATTGTATCTGATAATGCTAAAGCTTTTACATCAAATCTGTTTCGTAAATTCTGTTTTGACTTGTCCATCTCTCATGTAACTACATCTGCTTATTACCCTCAACCATCTCTGGCTGAACGGGTTAACCGCAATCTCAGGTCCGCACTTATTGCCTATCATCATGAAGATCATTCTAGGTGGGACACGTCCCTGCATTGGTTAGCTTTTGCTTTGAATTCGGCGGTTCATGAATCTCACAAATTTACTCCAGCTTCTTTGATGTTTAAGTTCGTTCCCAACACGCCGCTCTCTAACCTCTGGTCTCTGAATGACATTCTGCCCGAGACAATAGATCCGGACAACATTAAAGATCTTTGGAAGAAGGCTAAAGCTAATCTTAAAGTGTCTCATGAAAAGGTTAGGGAAAGGTATGATCGTGGACGGAGACCCACCACTTTGAAGGTAGGTGACCAGGTTATGGTCAAAAATTTTGTTCCCGCGGGCAAGCTTGCCCCCAGATTTCATGGGCCTTGTATCATTCTCGATTTTCTTACGCCGGTTACCTTATTGCTAAGTAATCCAGCCACCGAGAGGATATTTAGAGTTCACCTGTCCCAGGTGAAACCGGTGTAATTTCTGTGTTAACTTGCTCCATATTATTTTGAAAGGATATGAAGGTTATATTTTTTTGAGTTTCACTTTTAAGGCATTCTGCCCCTTCTGTAATATTTTGGTTTTAGATGTAAGCCTTATGTAAAACCTGCCCCGACCCGTTAAACTGCCATCCTGTTCTTGCCATGGCCATTACCACGCTCCCGTCTCCTGCTCCACTCTACACAGTGGCTTAATGAATACCATGAATATCTGCACGCCGCTGGCCCCTCACTCTCTCTACAAGCCTGTACCCTCAAAGAAAATAATTGTCCAACACAATTCTGCCGCCTAGCTTTAATGTTCCAGCGCCCCCGCAGCCGCGCAGCGCCGTGCAGCGACTGGGGAGGGGGATGGGCCCCCTCCTCTCCAGCGAGGACGACATGTGCACGGCGAGCCGGAGCTCACCTCCCGGCCAAGGCTGATGTGCGGCGCACGACCTGCTACATGCCCGCAGCCTGTATCTGTTCACCGCGGGCGCGGCGTACTTCAACACCTCTGCTCCCCTCATAGTGCGGGCGAGCGGTATCTCAGGGTACTTGAGGGGTCCGAGCGGCCTCCGTTGGACGCAAGCTGCAACGGCCGGTCTGGCCATCCGACTCAATCTACATCAACTACATGGACAGTCACCATAAGCAATAATTACATTTGGGAATTTAACAACAATATTTGGTGGACATTGCAAAATTTTTCTTCACCTTTAAGTATTAAAAGTTTATCTTCAGAAATACAAATTCTACAAACATAAAAACTTTACTGCACCGGCAACAACAAAATTTTGAAATTGCAACCAACCAAATTACTAAAATCTTATAAATGCTTCCGCAATTAATCTTAATATCAACATCAAAACTTGGACCTTATTTTGGAAACAAAGCTTATGTTCTTCTGTGTTACCCCTTGGAGGAACTTTTGGGGGGGGAGGTCTGTACCGGGCGGTACACCTCTACTCTGTTTATTTAAAAGTTGCGCCAGTTGAAACACCTCTTCTGGAGGAAGGTTGAACTTTATCTATTCTATTAATTCTCTACTTTCTCAGAAGATGTCACCACGTGGAAAATTTTGAGTTTTTGAACTGTGTCACTTTTGATGTGTTTTTGTTTCGCTTGAAGTAAGAAGTGGGAACTTTCTCTTCTAGAGGACACTACTGAAGAATTACAATAGTGCAACCTAGTGCGAAATCAAAGAACTATTTTGTTGGAGAAATTTTTTATTTCAAAAGTTTGTTTCTTGTTAAATTTCTTTCTGTTATTGTTTAAGTTGGCTGTATACCCCTCTTTTTCCCCTTAGTTTGGATCTAGCCAATCCCGAATTTCTTTAATTAATTTTCCACCAATAATGTGTTTCTTTTTCCTCTATGTAGGGGTTTCTTTTCCCGAACCAATAAAGATTTTGTGGGAGGGTGTTTTATTTCCCCTAACGCCTAGAATCTTCCGCGAGAGGATATAAACTGCTGATTTTGGGGTCTCCGGGCCACTTCTGTTCCATCTTTCAGTGTATTAAGTACATAGCAGGAGGCGGGAAGCGCCTCTTTCCTCGGCAGCGATCTACTACCAGGTAATGGCCTATTAATATCTTCTTTTCTTGCTAGGTCGGCAGTTTAACTCTCGCGGCGGGTTCGAAGCGTTTTCCATCATGTAACCTTTTCCTAAAATGTAACTACTCTTTTCTTCTTTTTCTTGTAAAGTTACATATTGGGATAGAGAGTGCTAACCCTCTCGAGCTCCCACTCACATTTGTTTTGAGGTGAACTTATTTTCTCAAACTTTTCTTCGTTTATGTAATGTAAAGTGTTCTTCTCTAAGTCACCTCTGTAGTATGGGATTAGCCCTTGCGTTAGTGGCCCAGAGCCAGATTAGGTTTTAAAAGCAAAGTGTATTAGGAGTGCAAGTTCGCCTCCTCTCAAGTTGTATTTTAGAGGTCATGTATTAATCTTTTCTCACCTAATAGACCTCAGTAGGTTGGGTATTTTACCCCTGTGTATATGTCCTTTGAGGACAACTTGAAAGTTGAGTTTGGTGTGGCCTGGGAGAGGCTTAACTTTAAGAGCGAGTGGCTCTTTTCTAAAACTGAGAGTTGTATGCCTCGAGGAGGCTTTGCTGTGTAATTTGGAGCTAGGGCTCCAGGGTTTGAGTGGGGTCTTCTGCCCCTTTTGTTAAAATTGGTATATCGTAAGGTTGAGCTAGTTGCTCAAGAATTGTGTTTTCAGGGCTCGAAGCCCAAATTCTTTAATCCCTGTAATTGTACATTTCAAGTTGTATTTCGGCTACTAAGTACCTGTTCTATTTGTTGTTACCTAATTTTGAAAAGAAAATATAACCTTGTTAAATTTTAAAATTTAATTTCTCTTTAGTAGCTTGAGACCTATTCACCACCCAGCACCTTCTTTCATGCTTAACTACCACAAAAACTCGGTAACAATTATTATTATTATTATTGCACTATGCTTTATTCTTTTCTCCTCAGACCACTGTGGACTGGGGTTTTATCATTCTTCCTTGAAACCCTCCCATTATTAACATTTTATTTTTTGAAATCTCTCTTTCTACAATTTCTTCTCCTCTCTTATTTTATTTCTTTCTAAATCTTTCTTGACCTCTTGTATCCAGTTTGTTGTTGACGGTTTCTCCAAAAGTTACTTGAATATCTGTTTTGCCAATCTGTTATCATCCATTCTGTAGAAATGTCCAAACAATAGATATCTCCTTGTTCTTATTGTTTCTGTTCTCTTTTGTATATTCTGGTATATTTCCTTGAAAATGAAAATTGACAGCCTGTTTCCAGTCATGTGACCGGGTCACGGAACAGGATGAATGAAGACCCCATCTAGCGGCCAGGGTAAGAACTGTGCCGGCTGCCGAAGCCTGTCGCACTGCTCTGGGACAATCATTAATGACTGACAGATGAAATGAAATGTTAGTGGAGAGTGTCGCTGGAATGAAATATGACAGGGAAAACCGGCCTACCCTGAGAAAAACCTGTCCAGCACAAATCTCACATGGAGTGACCGGGATTTGAACCACGGAACCCAGAGGTGAGAAGACGGCGCGCTGCAACCTGAGCGAAGGAGGTATAGCTTCTTATTACTTTTAAATTCCATTGTTCTGTTGTTTTCATTTTCTCGTGATTCTTTCTAGTACTTCCAGATTATTATTATTATTATTATTATTATTATTATTATTATTATTATTATTATTATTATTATTATTATTATTATTATTATTATTTCATTGAGCTACTTGGCTGAATGGCCAGCGTAGTTGCTTTCCGTTCATACGGCCCCGCGTTCGATTCCCGGCAGGACCGAGGTTTTAATTGCGTTTAGGAAAACCGTCTGGCTAGGATATTGGCTTTGTGTGGTCATCTTAACACATCTTCATTTACATACAACGTACCACGCCATAGAAACACGCGATAGTGAATACGTTCATCCCCATAGAGCTGGCGTCAGGAAGGGCATCCGGCCGTAAACTGGGCTTAATCCACATTTCTACCTTCAGAATATGAGAGGAAGTGGCATGCAAATATAAACGAAAACGGCAAGTATCAGTGTCGAATGTATACGAGTGTTAAAATAATGGAAAGTTCCCGATATGATTTTCACATCAATAGAGAATCAAATATAAACTGTGTAAGGCTTTTCAGGTATTTGCTCTATAAAACGAGCGTTTCGTCTTAGGCTTAGTGGTTAAAATTCCGTCAAGCGCAAGGCCTTTGAGATGTGGTGCTGGATACCTTGGGCTGATAGATTCATAAACAACAACGTTCCCGACAGAACAAAAGAAGAAATAGCTTCGTTTGCCACTTGCTTCGTCATTCTGACTGGTGCACCATCCTGTTTGAAAGGAAAATGGAAGGTAGAAGGACCAAAGGAAGACCTAGAGTGGTATTTATAGACAACATTAAAGGCTGGCAAACCTACTGCCACATGAAGCTGTTGACACAAGACAGAAAACGCTTGGAAGACAGACATGTTACCCATTAACCTTAGTGTCGAGGAGAAGAAGAACAAGAAAATATCGCGCAAATAATAACCACAATTCGGAAGCGAAATCATCATTCAGTTAAACCTTTCCTCATCGGAAAGCCAAGTGGCCGAAACAAATGTCCGCTTTATACAGGATTCCGGTTTATGAAGGTGGTTTTAAAAAAACATAAAAAGTATAAGTTCACACCTCCGTTAGATAATCCAGTAGTGCATTTATATGATTTTGTGCGGTAGTAGTTACAATAATGACACTGAAATGAAATGGCGTATGGCTTTTAGTGCCGGGAGTGTCCGAGGACATATTCGGCTCGCCGGGTGTAGGTCTTTCGATTTGACACCCGTAGGCGACCTGCGGGTCGTGATGAGGATGGAATGATGATGAAGACAACACATACACTCAGCTCCCGTACCAGCGAAATTAACCTATGATGGTTAACATTCTCGACCCCGCCGGGAATCGAACCCGGGACCCCTGTAACCAGAGGCCAGCACGCTATCCATTTAGCCATGGAGCCGGACGATAATGACACTAATCACACATTTATACACTAATTCATGAGCACTAATAGTAATACTATACCGTACTGTCATTTAGTTCTTCCATTTATCCAGAATTGTACACTGGACACAACTATCCCTGGTAGCATAAATACAGGCACAGGAAATAATGTCGACCGGGCGAGTTGGCCGTGCGGTTACGGGCGCTTGACTGTGAGCTTGCATGCGGGAGATAGTGGGTTCGAATCCCACTGTCGGCAGCCCTGAAGATGGTTTTTCGTGGTTTCCCATTTTCACACTAGGCAATTAAGGCCACGGCCGCTTCCTTCCAATTCCTAGACTTTTCCTATCCCATCGTCACCGTAAGACCTATCTGTGTCGATGTGACGTAAAGCCATTAGCCAGAAAAATAATAATAATGTCGAAAAATTCCGCGTCATTTTTTCCTTAAGGAAATACACCAGTGGCGGCGATAATGACCCCGCTGACCCCACGAGGCGGGGGGGTCCATGGCTTGTGAGGGGCCCACATCTGTATCTTAATTCAGTAGCTGAAGAGTGATTTTACGTATTGATAAAGCTACAGCACACAACGCAGTATTATTTGTACACCGACTGACAGAGCAAATGCAACACCAAGAAGGAGTAGTTCGAAAGGGATGAAAGTTGGGGAAAAAACAGAGACGGCACGGACGAATAATTGATGTTTATTTCAAACCGATATGCAGGTTACACAATGCGCACGGCATCGACTCAGTAGGATGTAGCACCAGCGCGAGCGGCGATGCACGCAGAAACACGTCGAGGTACAGAGTCAATAAGAGTGCGGATGGTGTCCTGAGGGATGGTTATCCATTCTCTGTCAACCATTTGCCACAGTTGGTCGTCCGTACGAGGCTGGGGCAGAGTTTGCAAACGGCGTCCAATGAGATCCCACACGTGTTCGATTGGTGAGAGATCCGGAGAGTACGCTGGCCACGGAAGCATCTGTACACCTCGTAGAGCCTGTTGGGAGATGCGAGCAGTGTGTGGGCGGGCATTATCCTGCTGAAACAGAGCATTGGGCAGCCCCTGAAGGTACGGGAGTGCCACCGGCCGCAGCACATGCTGCACGTAGCGGTGGGCATTTAACGTGCCTTGAATACGCACTAGAGGTGACGTGGAATCATACGCAATAGCGCCCCAAACCATGATGCCGCGTTGTCTAGCGGTAGGGCGCTCCACAGTTACTGCCGGGTTTGACCTTTCTCCACGCCGACGCCACACTCGTCTGCGGTGACTATCACTGACAGAACAGAAGCGTGACTCATCGGAGAACACGACGTTCCGCCATTCCCTCATCCAAGTCGCTCTAGCCCGGCACCATGCCAGGCGGGCACGTCTATGCTGTGGAGCCAATGGTAGTCTTCTGAGCGGACGCCGGGAGTGCAGGCCTCCTTCAACCAATCGACGGGAAATTGTTCTGGTCGATATTGGAACAGCCAGGGTGTCTTGCACATGCTGAAGAATGGCGGTTGACGTGGCGTGCGGGGCTGCCACCGCTTGGCGGCGGATACGCCGATCCTCGCGTGCTGACGTCACTCGGGCTGCGCCTGGACCCCTCGCACGTGCCACATGTCCCTGCGCCAACCATCTTCGCCACAGGCGCTGCACCGTGGACACATCCCTATGGGTATCGGCTGCGATTTGACGAAGCGACCAACCTGCCCTTCTCAGCCCGATCACCATACCCCTCGTAAAGTCGTCTGTCTGCTGGAAATGCCTCCGTTGACGGCGGCCTGGCATTCTTAGCTATACACGTGTCCTGTGGCACACGACAACACGTTCTACAATGACTGTCGGCTGAGAAATCACGGTACGAAGTGGGCCATTCGCCAACGCCGTGTCCCATTTATCGTTCGCTACGTGCGCAGCACAGCGGCGCATTTCACATCATGAGCATACCTCAGTGACGTCAGTCTACCCTGCAATTGGCATAAAGTTCTGACCACTCCTTCTTGGTGTTGCATTTGCTCTGTCAGTCAGTGTATTACAGAGGGTTATTCCAAACTTAGGCCGTCGTAACGCCGAGCTTCTTTCGTCAATAGGAGTACGGAACTTATTTCTGGAAGAATGTGGGTTTCCCAACATGCTGCAATAATAACCATCCCTTGCTGCCACTCACAACAATCAACAAGGCTTTTGAAGTAATTAGCCAGTTTTGACAACCCAGTAGTCAACGAATATGCGATCCTCTTTAAACTCTAAATACTGAAGTTTCGAGCCTGTTTATAACACTGGGCAGTCAGTGTAGCTAAGTAGGCCTACGATGGACGGTTGAGTAGTAAATTATTTGGTCCTAGGAACGAGAATATTTCTCAATATTGTGTCGGTCAACGTGTTTTGGTTACTGTTGTAGGTCCGGCGCTCCCTTTCTCGCTCCGTCAGCCAGCTGCACGCGCGCCTGTGTATCATTCTGCTAGCTTCGACGCGCAGCCCTCAGTGCGCGTGCCTGACCATCGAGTGTACTATAAATAGGAGCTCCCTGCCTGCTCACTTGCCCACTTAGTAGTTTGAAGCCTTGGCTACTTTAGCCACCTCGCCAAGTTCGACAGCCGTAGTGGAAGGACGTGTTCCTCCCGCTCGCTCTCTCTCTCCTTGCCAGGCGCTCTGTACTTTCCCAGTACTAGTCAGGCAGCTGTACTTGTTAGTACATTTTCGAAGGAGCATTGTCTGAGCTGTAGCACTTCTCAGTGCTCGCTCTTTCTTCTGTTTCAGGTTATTTTACAGGAGGACAAAGATGGAGAAGCCGACCCTACCAGTGAGACTGGTCGACTACGACTACCAGGGAGCCGTCGAGAAGCTGCTGGACGCGCTCGACACGGCGGATGTCCCCAGCTATGAACGCCCGGGACTGGTGGTGTTCAACCGGCCGGGGGAAAGCGACTACCAGGAGACGCTGAGCGTCTTCGACCACCTGAATGCGACTGCGGAGTTCATCGGAGAGCCACTCCTGCCGATCATCGGCATTATGGTTGCTTCCTGGGCGATCATCATCCGCCCTAACGACGCAGCCAGCTTCAGGGTCTACGAGGAGCGCGCGTCCCAGCAGTTCCAGGTTGCCCGGCTACCAGGACTCAGGGAGCACCTGGACGTCTCGGGCTACCAGGAGGCAGCCTCGCAGACGGAGCCAACGACCGAGGACGACGGCGGCGCTCCCGAGCGCCGCGACGGCGCGACTCCAGTTGGAAAGCTGTACTCCACGAAGTACACGCAGACCAACAAGGCGACAACCAGGGCGAAGTGGTCGCAGACGCAGGCCTACCAGGAAGGGCCTGTTACCCGGGCGCAAACCAGGAACGCGCCCGTGTTGGTGGAGAGCAGCACAGCGGTGGAGAAGGACGCCCCCTGGCGTACTGATACTGCTGCCCAGGTCCAGCCTGCCTGCACGTCTGTCGAGTTGCAGACCTCGATGTGCGCCCCCCAGGACAGGGAACGCAGTCGAGTGTTAGCACCGACCGACGCCACCGCCGCCGCCAGCCAGGAGAAAGAAGAAGATGGCGACGCAGAGGAGCCGGCAGCTACCCCGGGGTTACCAGGCCGGGAGGAGGGCCACCAGGGCGAGGCCTCTTCCCCCGCCGAGAAGCAAACCTCGGGAACGACCGACGCCGCCGCCAGCCAGGGGAAAGAAGAAGATGGCGACGCAGCGGAGCCACCAACTACCCCGGGGTCACCAGGCCGGGAAGAGGGCCACCAGGACGAGGCCTCTTCCCCCGCCGAGAAGCAACCCCCGGGAAGAAGAAGAAGACGACGCCGCACCAGGAAGCAGAAGGCGACGCTGGCTCACCAGGAGAGGACCGCCAAGCCGCAACCCAGGACTGCTCCCAGGACAGCAGTCAACCGAGGAGCCAATCAGGAGAGGACCTCAGCGGGTAGCAGCAGTCAGGTGAGAGTGAAACGTCCCCCTCAGCAGCTCTTGCAGTGTTTCCGCTGTCTGAGGTGGGGCCACCGTCAGGTCAGCTGTGGGCTCGAGGTGAGGTGCAACCGCTGTGGTGGTGATCACTACTACACGGCCTGCGCAACACTTAGAGACGCGCCGGTGTGCGCCAACTGCTCGGGGGGCCACCCGGCCTCCCATCGCAGTTGCCCTGTCTACCGGGCCATGGCGCGGGCAGAGAGGAAGGAGGCCCGGCGCCATGACCCACCCCCTTCCAGGAGGCCCCCGCCTCGGCGGGCTTGGCCTCATTCTCCGGGATCGGAGACTGGGTACGAGGTACCCCAAGGAGGTGGAGTCGTGCGACAGGCCCTAGTGGTACTCGACGCATGGCTCCGCAGCCGGCAAGGACCGTGCTAGTCACAGCAGTGCCCAGACGGACTGATCCCCAGGTGATGGAAAGGCAAGGAATTGGTTTATGTATTGTGCATGTTACCTGTTCCTAACTAACACAACCTCTGGTCTTTTTCCAGCCCACATCCTTGCATGTGCTATCACAAGATGTCAGGTTTTACATGTAGGCTCTTTCTTCTTTCTGCCTATGTGGTTTTTCCCTGACCCTTCAATACCATACTTCAACACCATATACCTAATACAATCTCGCCTGGTAGCGTGTCTGACATGGAAACAGGCAGATACTCCTTGTATCACTTCCCACTCTACCCAGCTATCTCTTTTCTACTTAGAAATTAATAGCATGTCGGAGGCCATGTAGATTGAGTCGATGGTCACGGCGGGGGAGCGGGCTACGGGGGCCCCCCGTATAAAAAAAAAAAAAAAAAATGCTCACTTGCCCACTTGCCCCGGTGTCCAGCTCCAGAATACACCCTACGTCGAGCACGGAGGCTACTCCTCTTGAAAATGTGCTTCGACCAGGTGGACTGAATTTCTGGCAGTACGAGGTTTCACCTCTGGTCACCGCTCCCTTACCTGTTTCCGCTGCCTATGTTCCGTAATTCTTTTACAAGCCATTTTCATTCCCTAATCTATGCAAGCTCCCTTAGTTTCGCTAGGTGGAATTTCTTCAATCAATTGAACTTGCTTTTTAGGAATTCAGGCACTTCAACAAACAAGGACTCTCAAAGACATTTATGTTAGTGTGCCAGATAGTTCTCGACTATCGACGTGTCAATTCACAAAGACTATCTTTTCAAGATAGAAGTGTATATAAAGACTGTAAACCTGTACATATTGTATAAAGACAGACTTTTCTCAAGATTCAATATTCCTTTTTTGCTTCAAAATAAATTTCAGTTATTTGTGTAAATATCATAAAGTGAAGCAATAAAAGTTGTGTTTTGTAAAATTCAACCTTGGTTACAACACAACTCTATGGCGACGAGGTAAACAAGCAACTCTATAATTCTTCGACCCTAGTTGCCAACTCTATGGCGACGAGGTAAAAACGCAGCAACCTACAATTCTTCGACCCCAGTTGCCAACTCTATGGCGACGAGGTAAAAAGCCACAACCTACAATTCTTCAGCCCCAATCGCCAACTCTATAGTAACGAGGTAAACACGACACTACAATTCAACAGGCCCAGTTGTCAACTCTCCGGCGACGTGCTAAACAACAACGACACTCCAACCAGTTCTGACACACAGCTTACCTTCCTCTTTCTTGCACGCATCTCGCAATGGCTACTGCGGACCAACTCGCTACGGTCTTCCAAGCCTTACAGCAGCAACAACAACAGTTTATGCAACAACAACAGGCAGCATTACTTCAGGCTATTCAAGCTATTTCTGTCTCTACACAGCCATCAGCTATTCCTCCGTTCTCTGCTTTTGATCCGGCTAAGGAAGAATGGTCAGTTTATTTAGCCCGTTTACAACAGCATTTCATCTGCCATTCTGTCACAGATGATCAACGCCGCCGCGCACTATTTCTTAGTTCGGTTGGCAATGCTACGTGTGAATTACTACGTAAATTAAGTCCAGAAGAACACTTATCTGAGGTACCCTTCACGCAGCTCTTGGCCCGTCTCACGGAACACTATGCCAAAGCTCCTCACATAGTGGCTGCTCGCTATAAATTTTTTCAGTGCAGAAAGCAACCCCATCAGACACATACTGAATGGATAACTGAATTGCGTGGTCTAGCTAAACCCTGCCAGTTCATCTGCTCCAAGGACGGTTGTGGTTCATCCTACACTGATTCTCTCATTCGGGACATGATAATTTTACATACTCCTGAAGACAAAATACGTTTTGACGCTGTCAAGCAGAGTAACCCTTCTTTAGAAGACGTCCAGCGTATTGCTACGGTTTATGAGCTTACTACCCAGACTGCCGCAGCCATAGCTTCTCCACACGAAGTTGCACAAGTCTCGCCTCAGGCCCGCAAGTCCTCTGCTCCAGTGAACCGTACGGATAAGGCGCTCTCCACCAAGCATTCTCGCCAGGTTCCCTCTCGTAATGCTACACGGAAGCCCAATTCTAAAAGCACCTCGAAACTCCTGCCTTCCTGCCGAGGTTGTTTCAAGCATCATGAACGTCGTGACTGTCGTTTTTTCAAAGCTACTTGTGAACGATGTAATAAACTTGGACACATTAAGACTGTCTGTCAAAGTTCGCTCCGCCCTGCTAAGACTACTGCAGCACGCCGGAAGCATATACAGCCCCGCCAAGACATGGAAGTTGATCAGATCAATCTTATTCTTCCCACAAAGGATTCTCACAAAATCATCATTCCTCTCTCATTCTCTGATCGATCTGTCGAATTTCAATTAGACACTGGATCCCCTGTCTCTATTATTAACCTGACTACCTACCACAACTTAGGTTCACCTTCATGCTCTCCAGCTGACATCCAGCTCGTGACATTTAACAAGAAGAAAATTGACATCAAAGGTCAAATCAAGCTTCAGGCTAGTTATAAAGGAATTCAGAAGGCCATTCCTCTTCTCGTAGTTAACAACTACACGGCATCAAACATTATGGGCATGGATCTATTTAACTTATTTGGTTTCCAGATACATGACAACATTAACGTCGTATCTACATTGCATCCTACTTCTGACGTTACCGCTCTCCTAGCGCAGTTTCCTGAAGTCTTCGACTCTCAGCTCGGAACGGCAAAAGACTATACAGCTCACATACAGCTGAAATCAGGAGCTACGCCTCGCTTCCTCAAATCACGCCCAGTACCCCTAGCACTTCAAGACCAGGTCACGAAAGAATTAGAAAGATGGATACAAACTGGAATTGTTGTCCCAGTTACTTCTAGTCAATGGGCTACTCCACTCGTGGTAATCAAGAAACCTGATGGTAATGTTCGACTTTGTGGCGATTTTCGATCTACAGTCAACGCACAACTTGACACAGATATCTTTCCTATTCCACGTCCAGAAGACTTATTCCGTCGTCTCTCTGGTGGACAATTCTTCTCTCGAGTTGATCTTAAAGAAGCATATCTCCAGCTACTTTTAGACGAAGAATCTAAGAAATTTCTCACACTCAACACTCCTCTCGGACTGCTACAGCTCCAGCGGCTCCCATTCGGTGTTTCATCCTCAGCGGCTATTTTTCAGCGCTATTTGGCTCAACTCACCGCCTCCATTCCCGGTTGTGCTAACTACCTGGATGATATTATTGTTACTGGCAAAGATCATCAGGAACATCTAACCAATCTACGCCTCCTTCTCCAGAAATTGAAAGACAATGGCTTACGAGCGAATCTCGCTAAATGTACCTTCTTTCAGCCTCAAGTTCACTACCTAGGACATATACTTGATAAGAATGGAATTCGTCCTAGTACACAGAATGTCTCAGCGATAGTAAACATGCCAGCACCTCAGAACCTCAAGCAGCTTCAGTCCTTCATAGGCAAAGCGAACTATTATAATAAGTTCATTCCACGCTTCGCTACAGTGGCAGCTCCATTAAACGCTCTACGTAAAAAAGGTGTTAAGTTTCAGTGGACTCCGCAATGCCAACAGGCATGGAAAACAATCAACAACGCCTTAATTCAAGCTATACAACTCACTAATTTTCAGCCAGACAAGATCATCACGCTAGCTACTGACGCTTCAGACTACGGTGTCGGTGCCGTTCTCTCCCAGAAGGATCGTCATGGACAAGAACGCCCCATCGCCTTCGCTTCGAAAACACTTAATGACCATCAACGTCGATACTCACAGATAGAGAAAGAAGCTTTAGCCATCATCTTTGGTATTCGCCGTTTCAATGAATATCTCTATGGCAACCATTTCCTGATCATTACCGATCATAAGCCTCTCGTACACTTATTCCATCCTGGTAATAAGATCCCAGAGAATTCCCTCAGAAAGCTTCAAAGATGGTCCATGTTCCTTTCTGATTATTCCTATCAGATTGTATATCGAGCCACATCCCAGCATTGTAATGCTGATGCCCTCTCCCGCTTACCCGTTGGTCCTGATACTACCTTCGATTCTCAAGAATCTGAATGTCTTCAGTTGGACATAGAACTTGAAGATACTGTATCCAGTTTTCCTATTGATGCTACCTGCATAGCTAAAGCTACGGATAAGGACAGTACACTTGCTACAGTACGTACTTACATCCGCAACGGTTGGCCTCTTCAGAGCACACTTCCTGCCCACCTGGCACCTTATCATCGTATGCAGCATCGTCTCACGACTCGTGCCGGAGTTGTATTACTAGAAGCAGGCACCATCTTCCGAGTGGTTATCCCACTTAGCCTCCAGAAACAAGTTCTCGAATTATTACACCAAAGCCATTGGGGTATCTCCAGAACAAAGCAACTCGCCCGTCAACACTGTTACTGGCCCGGTATTGATGCCGCCATCGAAAAGCTAATACGTCATTGTGAGCAATGTCAAACGAATCAGAACGCCCCGTCTTCTGATCTTGCTTCATGGCCTCCTGCTACTACTCCATGGGAACGAGTTCACATCGATTTCGCAGGTCCTTTCCTCAATTCCATGTGGTTAATAGTCATCGATTCACTGTCAAACTTTCCATATGTCGTGGATATGCATTCAACTACTACAACCGAAGCTACCATTCGTGCTCTCCAGAAAATCTTTACTACAGAAGGTTTACCGCAAGTACTCATTTCGGACAACGGACCTCAATTTACAGCTACTGCTTTTCAGAACTTTTGTACACATAATGGCATTCGTCATATCCTAGCACCACCTTTTCACCCTCAATCTAATGGTGAAGCTGAACGCTTCGTGCAAACATTTAAAAGAAGTATGAAGAAAGCTGTCTCTTCAGGCTTAACTAAAGACCAAGCCTTGCTCCAACTCTTAAACAACTACAGAACTCTACCCGGCGCTGATAATATCACTCCTGCACAGAAGCTCCATGGACGACCTCACAGAACTTTACTTTCTCTGTTACAGCCTCTTCCGGCCCAGCATAAGACATCATCAACGAAGTTCTCCCTCAACGCCAAGGTCTACACCAGGACATTCAAATCCAACCCACTCTGGATACCTGGAGTCATCTGCAGATCTTTGGGTCATCGTCTATACGAGATACAGACTACGGAGAAACGTATCTGCCGCCATCAAGATCAGATACGTCTGCGCTACCGCCCCTGTCCAGCTATTGATGCTATTGCTAAACCTGATAAATCTATTGCTGAACGCGCTTTAGATCATTTAATAACAATGGGTTCCTTTCAGGACGAGACAGCGCCACTCCGCCCAGTTCCAGCTCCGGACAATACAACAGAAACATCAGCAGCTCCGCCCCAGCATCGCAGTCGCCGCCAGCGCCGCCGCCGTTTCACGCCGTACCGGCGTATTTAGGAGGGGAGGGTGTTGTATGTCCGGCGCTCCCTTTCTCGCTCCGTCAGCCAGCTGCACGCGCGCCTGTGTATCATTCTGCTAGCTTCGACGCGCAGCCCTCAGTGCGCGTGCCTGACCATCGAGTGTACTATAAATAGGAGCTCCCTGCCTGCTCACTTGCCCACTTGCCCCGGTGTCCAGCTCCAGAATACACCCTACGTCGAGCACGGAGGCTACTCCTCTTGAAAATGTGCTTCGACCAGGTGGACTGAATTTCTGGCAGTACGAGGTTTCACCTCTGGTCACCGCTCCCTTACCTGTTTCCGCTGCCCATGTTCCGTAATTCTTTTACAAGCCATTTTCATTCCCTAATCTATGCAAGCTCCCTTAGTTTCGCTAGGTGGAATTTCTTCAATCAATTGAACTTGCTTTTTAGGAATTCAGGCACTTCAACAAACAAGGACTCTCAAAGACATTTATGTTAGTGTGCCAGATAGTTCTCGACTATCGACGTGTCAATTCACAAAGACTATCTTTTCAAGATAGAAGTGTATATAAAGACTGTAAACCTGTACATATTGTATAAAGACAGACTTTTCTCAAGATTCAATATTCCTTTTTTGCTTCAAAATAAATTTCAGTTATTTGTGTAAATATCATAAAGTGAAGCAATAAAAGTTGTGTTTTGTAAAATTCAACCTTGGTTACAACAGTTACCATCATCCGTTACTGTACTGGAATGAAGTGTCTTTTACGGATTTCATTAGTAGTTAAATATTATATTGTAATTTTTGTTATTATTAATGTTATTGTTGTTGCTACTTCGAGTGATCTCCGTTTGTGAAGCGGTTAGTCACCGTCGTCTTACCGCTGAAGGAGGTTTCCATTCCTGATCTGTTCATAAGCAGTTTTTGCTGGTCAAAGCAGAAGTTCAGAACACTGGTCTTGACTTCGATTTCCAAAAGATCATAGCCGCGAATGGAAATTTCTCTTCCTCGGAAAATGGATGCTAGTAAGTTATCTGTCGTAGTTCATCCCTCTTAATCTGCATAACAACATCAACAGATACAAACAATAGTGAATACATATGAGAGCACAGTAAGGCTAAAAGCTCCGGTGTTATATCAACTATTTTTAAACCGTAGGCGATGCATTTTTCCGATTCATTCTGCGCATACACTCCACTACTAGCTAGTTTCACCCAGTTCACCACTACTCTCTAAGGAAAGGCATACTGATCTAAGAGAATAGATGTCACTGTGTTAATTTCGAACTGCTTTTGTTTACTAATTATCGAGAAGTGTGGACATTCTCTCACAGATGTCTCTACCAAAAACTATGATCATGCACCCTGGTGCGAAGTGAAGGAACTTTTCTTGAAGATATTTTATACTCATAAGTTTTCCTATAACTAAATTTCGTTCTTTCATTTGTGGGTTGGCAATATTAAGATTTTCTTTCCGCCAGTTTTGAACTTAGCCAATCAGTAATTTCTGCAATTAATTTCCAACCTATCTTGTCTTTCTTCTTCGATGTTGATGTGTAACTCTAAGCTACCCAATAAAGTTGAGTGGGTGTGTCTTAATTATTCATGAAAGGTGTCGAACTTTCCCCGAGGGTTAAAAAACTTCTGATTTTCACGGCTCGTCGCCACTTCAACAACATCTAGCTTAGTGTATGGAAGTGTAGCAGGGGGCGGGTAGCGCCTCTTCCTTCGGGCAGCAGCTCTTCAACAAAGGTAATGGCCGTTTAACATCTTTATTTCTTGCTAGCTCAGCAGTTTAACCCTTGGGGAAGGTCCGAAACCTTTTCAATGTAACCTACCTGTCTAAAAATGTAACTTAGTGCCGGCTTATGTAAAATTCTCTTATTACTTTAACTGTAAATCGGAGATAGAGAGTGCTTTTCCCTCTCGAGCTCCCCTTCATTTTTGATTTGAGGTGACTACGTTTTCATAACCGATTTTCTACTCTTAATGTATTGAAATTTACTTATACGAGTCACCTCCCTAGTGTGGGAATAGCCCCTGTTTAATCGGCCTAGTGCCCCTTAGGTTTTAACCAGTGTTCATGTAGGAGTGCAAGTACACGCCTCCATTCTGCTTTTTATTTTGGGCCATTTACTTATCCTATTCTTTTTCAACGAAGGCCCAGTAGGTTGGGTACAAGATACCCCTGTTTCTTTGTAGATGTGCCTTGAGGGCAGTTGAGAGTAATGTTGGTTGTTGCCTTTGTTAGGCTCAGAAAATTGAGAGCGGGTTAGCTCTTTTATTTGTGGTAAAAGTGCCTCAGAGAGGCTTGAGATGTGAAGGTGGGAGTAAGTGCTCCATGTTATTAGGGGTTTTCTGCCCTTTGGGAAATATGTGTTTGGGAGCTGAGAGCTCAGGAAATGTAAAGTGAAGGCTTGAAACCTAAGTTCTGTTATACCACCAAATTTTGTCGTTCCTAGACTTAAATTTTGTTACTGGTACCTTTTTACTTGTTATTGGTTAAAGTTGGAAATTCTATATCAAATCTGTTAAGTTTGGCTGTTTTGAAAATATAACCTGTAATGAAATTTTAATTCATTTCTCGGTTTTGTAGTTAGACCCATTCCAGCCCGCACCTTCTTTCACCTCTGCTGTTCCACGGGTAACCCCGTAACAATTATTATTATTATTATTATTATTATTATTATTATTATTATTATTATTATTATTATTATTATTATTATCGTTGCGACGTCGTTGTTCATTGTAATAATATACAATCCTATACTACGAAATAAACTTTAACTTTCCTTATCAGAAAACGAGGGACCCATTTTCAATGATTGCGGGGAGGCCCCGAGCTTCTTAGCGCCGCTACTGAAATACACTGAATGTTTTTTACGACTGATAGTGCATGTCGGTAGGACTTCACGTTACGTATCTTCTTCGTCGTCTTCGTTCTCGTCTTCATCGCTATCAATTTCTGTTCCTTTTCTTGAAGGTGATGGGTGACGAACTCTTCGATGTTTTCTAAGCAACTTCTAGATCAACGACAACCTAATCTTCTCCACTGACATTACCAAAATCACACTCTTGAAGAGTTTGTTGTAGCAATCAGTATCTCGGCTATATTAGATCTATTTAGAATACACATGCACTAAAAAGGGTTAGGGAAGAAACTGACTTTTTTTCAGCTATAATTGTAAAATGTCTTTTCGTTTCCGCTTCAGACAGGTTCTGCTAAATGTAGGTAAACAAACATGAAAATTAAACCATAATTCACGAGACCGGGGAAATTTTCCTATATGGACAGTTTTCCGCTTCAAAAAAGTTCCGCTAAAGGCATGTTTTATTATATATTAATTGTTAATATCCCCTAAGCAGATGTACTATGATTACTTGGCTATGTTCATCCTCCTGTAGAATTAGATATTTGTCACGTAGGAGGTTGTCTATCATCAAGGACGATTTTCGGTTCGTGACCGTACTTAAAGTGGTAACTTCGCATAAAGAGTGTGCTCTAAGATGGCCACTGGCCGCACGATTTATTGTTACAATGCATTTACTCTTAGCATGAGATTTTACTCTACTATAGGTCATTCCATGAATTTATTCATCGACTTGAGTATGGTTCCATTACACAAGATTGGGTGCAGAAGTCCAGTCACTAAACAACTGCGACTTGGAGGTTGGCTATAGAGCTTTGATATGAGGGTAGGAGGAAGGGCATAGTAATTCTGTCCTTAACCGAGCATATCTCTGTTCAGATGTCGAACACCCGGCTCTAGGACCGAAGATAAATGAACCTTGTGTGTGCGAGTTCATTTTTTACCCTTTTCAACTGCAAGGCACAGTCATCATTCTAAAGGCTCCCTGAGGGGTGCATTGTGCACTCGACTGCACGTGACTTGATTACGTAATACAATATGATCGATCGATATATCGAACTCCTCACAGCTGCACTCTACACCAGCGTAACAGCTGACTCATCTTCCATATCAACAACAGCAGATGCCTACCAAATACATCACTGAATTCAAGCCTACCTTCTTAGCTGTGCGTGGTAGAAGAAGAGTAGAAATGCTTAGATTGAATGGTTCGGTTCGTGACCGTACTTAAAGTGGTAACTTCGTACCAAGAGTGTGCTCTAAGATGGCCACTGGCCGCACAGTTTATTCTTACAATGCATTTACTCTTAGGACGAGATTTTACTCTACTATAGGTCATTCCATGTTAAGAAAATAGTATTGCTAATGAAGACATGATAAGAAGCATTTGAGCTTCTGTCGTGTCAAGAAATCAGGATGAAATCCTTTACGTTTTGCCGAGAAAATTTGCTCTAAGTCTTCAGAAGAAAATCTCGTCTGTTTACGAGCAAAGCTTCTCTAATAATGAAGTTCTGAATATAAGAATGCTTTACCCTGTGGCGGTGATAAGGACCACGCAGAACCCACGGGGCGGGGGGCATGACTTCTGTGGGACCCATGACTGTTTCTTAATTCAGTAGTTGAAGAATGGTTTTACATATTGATAAAGCAACAGCACACAACACAGTATTGTTTGTATTACAGAGGGTTATAACAAACTTAGGCCGTCGTAGTGAAGAGCGCCTTTCGTAAATAGGATTTCAGTAGTTATTTGTGAAAGAATGTGGGTTTCCCAACCTGTTCCAGTAATAACCATCCCTTGCTGCCACTCACAACAATCAACAAGGCTTCTGAAGTAATCAGCCGGTTCTGAGAACCCAGTAGTCAGGGAAGATGCGATAATAAAGACATCCTCCTCATCTAAATTTAAATACTGAAGTTTCGAACCTGTTTATAACTCTCAGCAGTCAGCGCAGCTAGCAGGTCTACGATTGACGGTTGAGTTCTAAATAGTAGTAAATTATTTGGTGCTAGGAGCGAGATTATTTCTTAATATTGTGACGGTCAGCGTGTTTTGTGTACTATAACCGGAATGTGCATTTATTGTGCGTGCGTGTGTGTTCGTTCCATAAGTTCATTAATTTAATTCCTTTGGATTTGAAAACTAAATTGCGTAACTTGGCGTAAACAGCACGGTCATAGGATAGAAGAAGAGAATAAAGCTGAAGATGGAAAGAATAAAAGAAAATAACAAATACGATTAACTAATAGGCCAAACCCCTTCCGTCTCTTAATTATATTTTTTTATTTTTACAAGTTGCTTTACGTCGCACCGACTCAGATAGGTCTTATGGCGACGATGGGACAGGAAAGGGCTAGGTGTGGGAAGGAAGCGGCCATGGACTTTATTCAGGTACAGCCCCAGCATTTGCCTGGTGTGAAAATGGGAAACCACGCGACTGGAACGACCTCAATTAGTGACATTTATATGGCCACTTTCCAGGAAAAATAAAAGACCCATGGACACATGTTTCAATTTTTTTAAATTAAGTTGGACGATTTTCTACATTTTTCCCGCAGACAACATTTTATTGGCTGAAGGAACAAAAAAGAGGCTGCTTACTGATAATTGCAATACCGCTACTTGTAGGTACTTTGGTATTTAAATTAACCGAGTTCGATAGCTGCAGTCGCTTAAGTGCGGCCAGTATCCAGTATTCGGGAGATAGTAGGTTCGAACCCCAGTGTCGGCAGACCTGAAAATGGTTTTCCGTGGTTTCCCATTTTCACACCAAGCAAATGCTGGAGCTGTACCTTAATTAAGGCCACGGCCGCTTCCTTCCCACTCCTAGCCCTTTCCTGTCCCATCGTCGCCATAAGATCTATCTGTGTCGGTGCGACGTAAAGCAACTAGCAAAAAAAGAAGTATTTAAATTTACTTGTTCAGGTTTTTATTCTCAACAATTATTTTAATTGGTTTACGTGGAAAATAAAAATTATACCGCTGAAATCAGCAGTTTTTTAATGCTTTCAATTTCTCACCCTGAAGGGGTGAGGCGGGCCACACAGAGGGCAACACCCTCTCCCTGGCGGGAAATCAGCAGTCTTTCCTAATATTTGTAGTATAATTCTTTTTGATACATTGTTGGAGGTAACATCAGAAGCGTGGGAGAGAATAAACTGCCTCGCACTCCGAAATTATGTGTTCAGTTAGACATTTCTTCGCCAGTAGCTACATAGCCTTGACAACAGCATAATTTCTCTGACCCGCCTAGTTCTCGAATAAAGTAATCCTTCTGAGGGTCCAGTACAGTGGAACCATACTCTAATCGGGCTTTTACCAAGAGTTACATGCTCTCTCCTTTACATCCTTACTACAACCCGAAATAGGGTCCGGATTTTTAGGTACTAATAGGTTAGAATGCAAACTTATGCCAGTAACAATTGTACCCTACACTGTACAGCGGCTATGCAATGAGATTTGCATAGATATTAGGGGTATAGCCTATAGAACTCCTTGAATTTATGCTACTCTTCCTACATCGTGGTACAACGGGTTGCATGACACTTACTACAAACCAAATTGCTTTGCATTCTAACCTATTACCACCTACAAATCCGAGGTATACTCATAACTCATAACCATGTGCAGAGATTTGTACTCTTTATATACAGTCCCGTTTACGTGATTACCCCCATGAAGATATTTCCTTACATTAACACGTAGGTACTTACAGTGAACTGTTATTTAGGACGTAGTATTTTCCGGAACAGGAACAACCGGAACATTTCCACAAAAGGAACAACTTTGCCCATCTGTAATAGCGATGGTGGAAGCCTTTATCTTTGAGTCCTTCAAGGGGCTATAAGGTCATGTCTTTTTTTGTATTTTTTAAATAGATTTGTCTTTAGATTAGTGTCAAAGCAAACAGCCATCTGGATATTACAACATGCTGTTTTGAACTTTGCGATTCATTACAATGAATTATCACAGTTTGGAATGTATATAAAGGCATATATGTTGCACATCTTCACATTAAAATCACATAAATATCCATATAAAATCAGTCAAATATGTAGGCAAGTTTCTGTTACATAGTTCCTGATAATAGTATGCACATTTTTGTCTGTAGTCGCCAGTAGTGTACTTACGCAGGTTGGTAACTGTTGCGCAGCGTAAATCAAAGATGTAATCAACACATTTTGTTGTTAGTGGTAATAAGCACATGCAAAAAAAAAAGAGATGATTTAGGTCCTGAATCAACTGGCCATCACATGAACGGTATGGTGTGTCCACTACGTTGATGCAATTAAGGTGACATCTAAAAACTTCCGTGATTGAATCGCATTCGAGTGATTGTCGAGATGAATCGTAGTTGAGTGTTCCATTGTGCGAACCTTGCTTGACGTTCTTTTATCCAATCCTTTTTACCACTCTTTTGTGGGGTTTGGCGACCCCTGTTTTTTAGAACTCCGACCGCCTCGGGCTCGTGCCTTTTGACTGTGGTAGTGTAAAATACAGACACACGTGCTGTCCACGTGCGGACGGCCACCACCGGAAGTGCGCATGCATCTAGTGAAACAAAAGCAGGCTGACTGGGATCTTGTTTACATCCATACAAGTGCTGGCTGCTAACGATTCATCGAGAAACAGAGGGGAGAGAAGTGATCTTCACAGTTCAGAGACCCTTCTGGAAAGATCATACATCCAAGTCACGTCGAGATGCAGCGATCAGGAATATCACGCTTACTAACGTCCGGTCTGTGCGCGTTGTCACCTATCAGTAGACGAAGATTTATATGCTGTATAAATCACCAATATAAGCATGCAAATATGCTGCAAAAACTAGAAAAATATGCATATAAGAAGAGCTCTTCAGAGTATATTATTTGTCTGGACATTAAGAATGGGAAACTGTAAAGGGCTCTGAGTGCTTAATTTTAAAGAATTTGAAGTTCTGCTATTTAAACTTAGGTGCAGCAACTCCATGAATTAAAGCATAGTAAGCACACTTTAAGTTAGAATCAGGAATTATTCCACTTATTCTGTTCAATACTTCTATAGTAGGTACTAATTTGCTCTTAATAAATTGCAGATGATAAGGGCCCAGTCTAGTCTGGAGGTTATAAAAAACCTAAATATTTAATACAATCAGTTTGTTTAACGTAATGATCGTGAAGAGTCAGAGTACGTAAAATGGTTATCATACTATTTATTTATTTATTTATTTATTTATTTATTTATTTATTTATTTATTTATTTATTTATTTATTTATTTATTTATTTATTTATTTATTTATTTATTTATCGCCCACATTGGAATATTTAACAGGGGTTTCCAATGTACGGGCTCGAGGGTCAGTTTGGAAACCTTAGTCATGTTCGCGGGCCGCACTTGAATAGGCCAATTTTCGTAAAATTCTGCAAATGGTACAGTAGCACCATTATGAAATAATATGAATAGTTCAATTGAAATGAGGGTTTGATCATTTTAATTGGTTAAAACATTATTTTAAAATTGCATAAAAGAGTGAAATTTGGAGCCAGGCTGAGTGGTTCAGACGGTTGAGGCGCTGGCCTTCTGACCCCAGCTTGGCAGGTTCGATTCTGGCTCAGTCCGGTGGTATTTGAAGGTGCTCAAATACGTCTGCCTCGTATCAGTAGATTTACTGGCACGTAAAAGAGCTCCAGTGGGACAAAATTTCGACACCTCGGCGTCACCGAAAACCAGTGGGACGCAAAAATAATAATATTATTACTAGAAGAACAAGTGAATACTTGAAAAGAGGAACTAGTATTAAAGAATAATTAGTTCTGACTTGGGTCTATAGGGTGTATAAAAATTAATACGTTTTTGAACGAGCTAATAAATATGTTTGTGGCTTTTCTTCACATTATTTCTTACAGTGCTCTCGCGGGCCGCAAAAATGGCTTCGCGGGCCGCTATTTGGAAACCCCTGATTTAAATCAAGCCATACATATCTAAGTCTTCAAAGTATTAACTGGCAATTTAACTTTCATCATCTTCCTCCTCTCCCAAAACCTCTTCATTCTTTCAGACCTGGCTCCCCTTTCTTCATCAGATATGACATATTGTTTTCGTTAAAGGTTTTAATCTAAGTCTTATATGTCTGTTTTTCAGAATCATTTTCTCTTCTCTATTTGCAATTTGTTGCATTGCAATATTCAACTCTTGTAAATCATCTTGGACGTCTTTGAACATTTTTTTAAATTTAATGTATTCTTGATAAATGACAGAAAATAGTAATTATCCTTTTTTTCATTGTGTATTTTATTGACTCACTTTTCCTGTATTCTACTGCATCAAGCAAAAATCTCCACTGGCCATCTACGTGGTGTTTTAATTAATGATTGTTCTGATAATCCTTCTGTCAACCATGTGCAGTCTATCCGTTGTTGATTTGGTGTTCATTTAATTAGTGTTTCACTTGATAAGAGATATCTTGAAAATGAAATTTTCACATCGTATTAGTTATGCATTTAAAAATTTTCCATTTGTACAATTTTTTAGCAACTGTCAACATTTTATTGAACATCCATTTATCATCAGTCGTCAATGTTGCCCAGATGGTAGATTCCCTATCAGTTGTTTCTCTAGCTTTTTCTTAAATGTTTGCAAAGAAAATCGAACATTTCCCGTGATACATTATTCCAATCCCTTACAACACTTGGAGATCCATGAACAAATAGGATACCTTTGCACAAATAGATCGCCAAAACAAGCTGATATTGTTGTCATCAACCGGGAGAATGGTACGGGTATTGTTATTGATCACTCTATGATTCGAGGAAAATGAACAGCAGCCTCGATTAGTTTGTGAGTAATTGGAGTAATCACATAAATGGGATTGTAAATAAAGGATACAGATCTCTGCACATGGTTATGAGGGTGTTTAGGGGTTGTAGTAAGGATGTAAAAGAGAGGGCATATAAGTCTCTGGTAAGACCCCAACTAGAGTATGGTTCCAGTGTATGGGACACTCACCAGGATTACCTGATTCAAGAATTGGAAAAAAAATCGAAAGAAAAGCAGCTCGATTTGTTCTGGGTGATTTCCGACAAAAGAGTAGCGTTGCAAAAATGTTGCAAAGTTTGGGTTGGGAAGAACTGAGAGAAAGAAGAAGAGCTGCTCGATTAAGTGGTATGTTCCGAGCTGTCAGCGGAGAGATGGCGTGGAATGACATTAGTAGACGAATAAGTTTGAGTGGCGTTTATAAAAGTAGGAAAGATCACAATATGAAGATAAAGTTGGAATTCAAGAGGACAAACTGGGGCAAATATTCATTTATAGGAAGGGGAGTTAGGGATTGGAATAACTTACCAAGGGAAACGTTCAATAAATTTCCAATTTCTTTGAAATGATTTAGGAAAAGGCTAGAAAAACAAGAGATAGGGAATCTGCCACCTGGGCGACTGCCCTAAATGCAGATCAGTATTGATTGATTGATTGATTGATTGATTGATTGATTGATTGATTGATTGATTGATTGATTGATTGATTGATTGATTGATTGATTGATTGATTGATTGATTGATTGATTGATTGATTGATTGATTGATTGATTGATTGATTGATTGATTGATTGATTGATTGATTGATTGATTGATTGATTGATTGATTGATTGATTGATTGATTGATTGATTGATTGATTGATTGATTGATTGATTGATTGATTGATTGATTGATTGATTGATTGATTGATTGATTGATTGATTGATTGATTGATTGATTGATTGATTGATTGATTGATTGATTGATTGATTGATTGATTGATTGATTGATTGATTGATTGATTGATTGATTGATTGATTGATTGATTGATTGATTGATTGATTGATTGATTGATTGATTGATTGATTGATTGATTGATTGATTGATTGATTGATTGATTGATTGATTGATTGATTGATTGATTGATTGATTGATTGATTGATTGATTGATTGATTGATTGATTGATTGATTGATTGATTGATTGATTGATTGATTGTGAGGAGTAAAAATGCCATATATGAACCATGCCTTGAGGATCTCGGAAAGAAGCATTAAATTACAAAATGGGAAGTCATTGGCCTTATGATTGACGCTATAATAGACACATTTTATTTCGAGTTATCGACATCTCGAGATATAAATAATATAGTTTGAGAGCATGTATAACACTTAATTGAATCATATCTATCTACAGGCTTATACTGAATACATTATTTACAACAGTATTTAAAAATATACAAAAAAACTCTGTTTTACGGCATGACTTTAATTATCCTTATTACAGTAACTGTTTATAAAACAGGTACACTACATACAATAGTGAAACAAGAAACAAACCCCCGTTAACACCTTTGGAAATAATCCGCTAGTCTCTTCTGTTTGTTACTGTTAAACTTTCCTCCCTTCACATTGAAACTTCTCGTCAAAACTACGCAGCCGAGATTCGTAAATGGAACTTGTCATCCGCGACTTTGTGGGTTTCTTTCGTACGTGACCGGTAATTAATATTCACATCCGAGAAACAGCAAGGCTTTGCCGATTTTCCAATCACTAGAAGTTTTAGTAATTCGCTTCCCGTCATATTAACTCCCATCATCACTGCGACCCTTTCTTTACTTGTTAATTGTTCCTCACAAACAACAAATGTTGTATTGTACAGTTAAGATGTTGCAGAAAATTCAAGTTACAGAGTATTTTTGGCTTCAAGGGAGGAGATGTTTGCTTCGAGAAATCGAGAAATTCGTGTAACCGAATTTCGAGTAATAGAGAAGAATGAAGAAAAATGTGAAGAACTGGACAAACCGCCGGGAAATTTAAGTTACTTCGAGATACTGAAAATTCGAGTTGGAGCCTAGGCCATCATAGCTCAAGTGGTAGAGCAACCGACGCGAAATCGGGAGGTTGTGGGTTCGGATCCCATTGGTGTCCAGTTGGCCATTTTTGTCTGGCTCCATGGCTAAGTGGTTAGCGTGCTGGCCTTTGGTCACAGGGGTCCCGGGTTCGATTCTCAGCAGGGTCGGGAATTT